>NC_137689.1:58834633-59529633 GCF_963989245.1 Nansenia antarctica
TAGCATCAGGGCAATAGTTATGGATAGGGTTAGGGCTACAGTTAGGTCTAGGGCTATGGCTATGGTTAGCGTTAGGGCTAGGGTAGCCTCGTTAGAGTAGGCTGCTGTAGTGTTGACTGACTGTCGCTGTGTTTCAGGAGACAGACAGACACTGTGCCACCCTGCAGCTGCAGCGTTGCAGCCTCACCTGCAGAAGGACGGGACAGGAAGCAGAAACCTCAACGTTCCAACCACACTCTCTGGCTGCTGGTTGCCACGCGACTGAACAATGGTGACTTTCATCAGAGAACAGAACGAGACCAACCTGACAAAAACACCTAAAAACCTGACAGCCTGACAACCTCACCCTAACAATCTGACAACCTCACCCTAACTTAGCATACCAAAACCCGGAGGCTAAAAAACAGCTACTTCCACCAAGCAACCAGGCTTATGAACAAAGCTACGAAGTCTGGTGACTGTTTACCCGCTATGCACGCACGCACACGCACACGCACACGCACACGCACACACACACACACACACACACACACACACACACACACACACAATCACCCACCTGTGGATACTGTTGTAGGTATCCTTATACCATATTCATATTCATATTTTAGGGATTGTTGAATTATCATGACACCTTTTGAACGATAAAGTGGTCAATACTTTTTTGGGATATTTATAAGAGATTGTAAAACTGAGAACTGAGATAGTCAATAGAAAATGTCAACTTCCTTTATGTAAGACAGTCACCCTCCACACATTCTACTGCTACCTGCTGTCATCTACTACCACCTCAGAGCTGCTCTCATGATATTTCTATTATTTATTATTTGTACTATTACATTACATGAGTCTTTAATTATTCTTTTTTAACTCATAACTAAGGATTAACTATTGCCAGTTTTCTCTTCATGCAATGTCGAAGCTTTTATACTCGTATAACGGGATATAACAATAAAGTTGATTCGGATTCATACCTGCAGATAACAGCACTGTGACACCATCACACTGAAGCTCTGAGCCACTACTTTCACACAGTGAATGAATGTCTTGGGGTTGATAATGTATAATCATAACATCATCAACCCTCGTGCTGCTCTCAAAGTGAGGTTTTCAATGTAGATGTGATCTAGTGTTCTAGATGGGTTCTAACGTTCTAGATGTGGTCGAGTTGTGGTCTAGATGTGGTCTAGATGGGTTCTAATGGTCTAGATGTGATCTAGATCTGTTCTGATAGTCTAGATTGTCTCAGTTAACCGTAACCCAGTACCCGTGGACCTGCCCAGTACCAGTGACATCAGATTGAGGGTGAGGTTTCTACTCACAGTGATGTGCTGATGGTGCTGGTTCAGTCCAGTGGGTTAGGGTCCAGTGTGTGATGGTGCCGGTCGGACCCTCATGCTGTAGATCAGAACAGAGCCTCTCTCACAACTCTCCTGCCAGCAGAGGCATGCTGACATGCTGTACGTGAGCTGTGGGATGTCGCAGAGAGTGTGAAAACTGTTGGATGTGGCTGAGAGTGTGAGTGTGTGTGTACGCAGGAGGTGTGTGTGTGTGTGTGTGTCTGTACGCAGGAGTGACGTGACTGAGTGAGTTTGTAGTTTCCTGCCACGCTGAGGTCTGACGCACTACAACGTCGAAGACGGGGAGGAGAGAGAGAAGAATGATTCTGTCCAACAACATTTTCTGCCACTGAACACCATCGATAGAACCCAGTATAAACCCAGAGTACATGTAGTACACACATTAGTGCTTCAAACACCTTCTTATAGAAAGTCTCAGTGTCATGATTGTGACGTACAGTTGTTTCACTTCTTTCAGACGTGTTGTAAGTGTCTGCTGGTGATGATGTCATGATGCACGGTAATGATGTCATGATGCATGTTGATGATGACCTAACGACACGTTGACCACAGATTGAACAACTTCAAGCTTTATTTAATAACCAGTACAAATGTTTGAGCTGACAGCAGTAGATCATAGCATCACGACAACTCACCCTGCAACAGCAGGATCAGTACACACACTCACCAAAACAACAACAACAACAAAAATAAAAACAATACAAAGGTTTATTACACTATTCTTCCTCCCCCTAACCTTCCTTCCACCCTAACCCTAAACCATTTCTCTTTCCATTTGGTAAATAATAATAATAATAATAATAATAATAATAATAATTATAGTAAAAAATGCCGTAGATAGAAAATGAAGAAAACAAGCAGAGAGAACTATTTGGATACATTAAGAAAATCCTACATATTGAACTGTTACTGCACTGCACAATGGCCACTTCATTACAGTACTGCACTCCAGAATGGACACTTCAATATAGTACTGTACAGAGTGGACACTTCAATTAAAGTACTGTACTCTTGGACATTTTAGTACCTGCCATCTACAACGTGGTCATGGGTTATGGTTACAAGGGTCAGGCAGGGTCGAGGGTCAGGCAGGGTCAAGGGTCAGGCAGGGTCAAGGGTTAGACTTAGGATACGACCATTCCTTACCAGAGAGGCAGCGCAACTCTTGACCCAGGCACTGGTCATCTCCCGCCTGGATTACTGCAATTTACTCCTGGCTGGGCTCCCCGCCTCCGCCATTAGACCTCTGCAGCTCATCCAGAATGCTGCTGCCCGGCTGGTATTCAACCTCCCCAAATACTCTCATGTCACCCCTCTCCTTCGCACCCTGCACTGGCTCCCGATAGCAGCTCGCATCAGATTCAAGACCCTGGTGCTTGCATACCAGGCAGCTAAAGGGACAGCCCCTGCCTACCTGAAGGAAATGGTAACCCCCCAAACTCCAGCCCGCTCACTCCGCTCCTCCACCTTGGCTGGCCGACTGGCCCCACCACCTCTACACAGCAGTCGTGCTACCCGATCACGTCTCTTCAACACTGGCTCCCAGTGGTGTAGTCTAGTTTTTTCTAGTGGGTATACTGTGATTTTTTTCATATCGTTCATTTCGGAACTGCGCTCCCTGTCTAACGTTATATATATATAAATTACATGTTTTAAGGTTGATCTGTGCATGATAGTGCTGCATTTTGACATATTTCATGTTGCATCTCCCCCCGTTGATGGTATATGACGCTATAGTCAGTCCCAATGGTCCAAAAGTCAAGTGCTTCGTAACACAGACGGGGTGAATGTTATGAATGAAAGTGAAAGTTCTGTCACAAAACGCTGTTACGTATCCTCACACATTTTTAAGTGGGTGTATGGAAATCCTTGGCCTTTCCTAGTGGGTATACGGCGTAGTCCTGCGTATCACGTAGACTACACCACTGCAGTGGCTCCCCGCTGGTGGAATGAGCTCCCCACGGCTGTCAGAACGGCAGAGTCACTACCCATCTTCCGTCGTAGACTGAAGACCCATCTCTTCATGTTACACCTTAACTGCTCCTCCTGAGACATCTTCTGCCCCTCAGCACTACGTCTCCTAAAGACACCCGCTTTCCCCTCTACTGTGTCCCCAAGAACTTCTATTGTCCCCCATGTACTGTTTCTCTGTTTCTCCAGTGTAAAAAAAAAAACTAGTTTTAGAAGAAGGTGATAGGAGAAGGTTTTTCCTTCTATCAATGGCCCCGGGCCTGAGATAGATTACTCTTCCTGCTACGAATGGTGGACTGATGATTCACATGCTTAGTATTCAAATGTATTGATTGTAAGTCGCTTTGGAATAAGGCGTCTGCTAAATGCCAAAAATGTAAATGTAGACTTCTTGACATCCAGGAAACCAATTCACAACAGAATAGAAACACTCAGAAAAACAAGCAAAAAGGGTTCAGTGCAGGAAGGGTATGTCTAGGGCTGCCGACCTGTTTACCTGCCGGGAGCTTTTACCTGACCGCTATATCGTGCTGTTTTCGCTATGTTACGTGAATAAGTTTGAGCTTTCCTCTTCTGTTTACGCCCTGAAGGAGATAGCATCACGGGTTCGTCAGTTTCGTCAAAATTAAATTCCCATCAGATAGCGCACCTTGTCACAGCAGTGTCACCTGACCTGAATACCGCGTGTTGATTCGCTGAACGAATGAGTTATCGGGTTCTGTTCAAGAACAGCACTGGCGTTTGTCGTTTTCTGCTGCAAAATGTGAACTTGCAATGCCTTTACAATGGACCATAATGTTTGTTGTGACAAAACGTATTTAGGGTTCAGAATGTGCTATGTCTTAAGAATAACGCACGACAGTCTTTTTTTTTTTTTTTTTTTAAGAATGGCGTTTATCGGTTTTTGCAAATGAACTCTTCAAAAAATATATATTTAATATATGTTATATATTTTAATTTTTAAATTTATTTTATATTTTTTTTTATATCTGGCCGCCAGTTGGGGGGGCACCAGCACGTCTGTGGGCGGGCCCGCCCATAGTGACGGGCCTGCCAGGAGCTGTGTGTTTGTAGATAAGAAATGATCAGTGGCTGTAGGATATGGAGAGTGGTACTGAATGGTACTGAGACATCCTTAGTTATAAAATAATGGTTGCTTCTCCACCAGTGTGTTTCTGGGTGCACTAATGAGAGAAAGGTGGGGTGACCCAGCTGTGATAAGATAGAAGAACCAGGATGATATTGGTGGCGAACATCCAATAAGGTATGAATAATTTACATATGAGCGATGTAAACTGAGATGGATGAATATTCAATGAATTCTAACAGTTAAATGATTATGAGCTGAGGGGCTCAGGTTAGACGCTCCATGGACCGCCTCAGGCTATGTTATTTGTAATAAAGTCTTATTGCGGAGAACCATCAACTCTGGTCTTTGTTATTTTATTTCAGTATTTCAGATTTAGTCTTTGACAATTATTTTAACGTTATTTTTTCTTTGCTGCCGTCAGACCAGCAAACAGAATGCGTTTTTTAGTTTGAGGGAGGGGTAACAGGGAAAGATCATTGAGGATCAATACAGAAGGAGAAGGGGGTATAGTCACAGAGAGCAGAGCAGAAAGTTTAGAAGCGACCATTACCCAAAACTCTGTAACCTCTGGACACTCCCAAATCATATGAATAAATGTGCCCACAACCCCCAGAGGACACAGAGTACAATTGGGGTCATTTATGATTTGCATAGTACACATCTTCCGAGGAGTCATATAAGTCCTATGAATACAATTATAATGAATTTGTTGGTGATCAGGATTCCTTGATGTTTGTAGGACATCTGACCACACTTTATCCCAATCAAATTCTAGGTCTAAGTCCGGAATGTCCACCTTCCATACCGATCCAACTGCCAATGGCAGGTATGTTTTCTGCAGGAGGTACCCATATAATGTGGAAACTAAGCCCCTCGTACTACCCACCCTGTCCAGAACAACAAGCACCGGGTGCCTATGAAGTGGCTCCTTCCATGGGACCCCATAGGTTTTCATGGCAGCTCTTAGTTGTAAATAAAAGAAAAAGGAGGAGCGTGGTAAATTAAACTGAATTCGTAACTCTTCAAAAGAGTGAAGACCTTTGTCCCCAATAACATCGCCCAATGAATGAATACCCCTGTCAGCCCATTGTTGGAGTCTAATCGGACGCCCCCCAATTAAGAGTGCATCATTATTAAATATTGGTGAGCAGGGGTTCCATCCAGAGGGCAGTTTGCATGTTTTCGTCATTGCTCGCCAGACACTGATTAATTGAGAAACAATTGGACCAAACCGTCGCCTACACTGAGCAGGTGGAGTGTTGGAAAACAGCACCTCCTTCAGAGTGAGAGGGAACGTCAATCCCTCTTCCAAAGCACGCCAAGAAACCTCAGCCATGGGATTAAACCAAGTTACCAGAGGACGCAGTGTGAAAGCCCAATAGTAAAGTTTAAAATTAGCTGGAGAAAGGCCCCCATCCTGTCTCTCACGCTGTAATGTGGTCAATTTAATTCGGGGTCGTTTACCTCTCCAGATGAATTTAGTAACTGCAGATTGCAATTTGTTCCAATAAAGAGCGGGGGGAGGAAGAGGAAGCATAGAACTTACAAAATTAATTCGGGGGAGCACATTCATTTTAACTATGGAAACCCTAGCCCTCAGGGAATTCGGCAGTGCAACCCATCTGTCCAAATCCTGTGTTATATTAGAAAGGAAATTCTGAAAATTGGTATTAGCTGTAGTCAGCAGTGAGGGATAAATGTCAATGCCTAAATATTTAAATTTGGTAACTATCGGAATCTGGGAGGGCACAACTGCACTCCTCATGGCCTCATTTAGCGGCAAGAGAGCAGACTTGGTCCAATTTATTCTGTATCCAGAGATGGCGCTAAAAGCATCAAAGATGGACAGAATATGGGGAATGGATTGTGGAGCATCATCTACATAAAGAAGTACATCGTCTGCATATAGGGATATGTGATGCTGAGTGCCACAGATAGAAATTGGTGTGACTGTAGTCGACTGGCGGACCCTCTGAGCCAGGGGCTCCAGGGAAAGCGCAAATAGTAATGGGCTGAGCGGACATCCCTGTCTGGAGCCTTTAGCAATCGCAAACGGTGACGAAAAATTCCTCCCAGTCATTACCATTGCAGAAGGGTTAGAATAAATCGTCTTGATCATATTTAAAAACATCGTACCGAAACCCAATTTTTCAAGTACCGTCCATAAATAGGACCACTCTAAGCGGTCGAATGCTTTCATAGCGTCCAGCGACAGCACCGCAGTAGGAGAATTAAATGAGGTAGCACCATCTATGATGTGTAAGAGTCTCCTCATATTGTCTGAAGCCAATCTGGTCCTGATGAAGCCTGTCTGGTCGCAGTGAACCAATTTGAGCATGTAAGTCTGTAACCGGCGTGCAAGAACCTTGGCATACATTTTAATTTCGGAGTTTAAAAGGGAGAGCGGCCTATAGCTCCCACAGTCCAAGGGGTCTTTGTTTTTTTTCAGCAGCAGGGAGATCAACGCTATATTAACATCTCTAGCAAAGGAGCCCTTCTCAATAGAGAACAAAATCATTTCATGCAAAAGCGGGCCCAAAGTGTCCCAGAAGATAAGGTAAAACTCAGGTGGTATGCCGTCAATGCCAGGAGACTTGCCCCTCTGCATATCTTGAGCTGCCTCTCTGAGTTCTTCCAGGGAGATATGCCGGTCGAGAGATGCAGATTCATCTGCTGCGAGACTAGGCAATTGCAGGTCATTCAGAAATGAATCACAAGCAATTCTATCATGAACAATCTCAGAGCTGTAGAGGTCAGCATAGAACGACCTAAAGGATGAATTAACATGCAATGGATCCGTGCAAATAACACCATTACTTGTCTTAACAGCAGAAATATCCGCAAACCGCTCATTAACCCTAAGCTTCAAGGCCAATAAATGGCTGGGTCTTGCACTGTTAAAATAGTAATTTTGTCTGACCCGGTGAATAAGGAATTCTGATCGTTGTTTGAGTAAAGAGTTTATTTCTTTTTTAACCAAATTGCGCTGTAATGCGGTGCTGTCGCTGTACTTAAGCTGAAGTGAATTATCCAGGCGAGCATATTCAGATTCAAGTTGATTTAATTTCTCTGCTCTGGCCTTATTGCGGGTTGAGGAAAACAGGATTGTGTTGGACCTTATGAAACCTTTGACGGCATTCCAAAGCACTCTCGGGTCATCAACTGAACCCTTATTTTACAAATTCTTCCTTAACCGAGGGATTAATCAAGTCAACAACACACAAAGTATTGGCCCACGCACGGGGAGCAAGTGAGGCTTGTTTCTGGACGCTGGCCTCGGACGCCATGGTTCTGTCAATTTTATAATCCCATACAGCATTAAAGTCCGCTCCCACAATAAATTTGAAATCTGGAAATTCCAACATGGTATTGGTCAGCAAATCATAAAACACTTTATCATAATTGTTAGGTGCATCGGCAGAGATCAGCACAATTTTTTCCCCATCTAGTTGAATTTTAGCCACGGCTATTCTACCCTCCGGATCGGCCCAATCTCCCAGGATGTCATATTTCAAAGTCCGGCGACAGACTATCGCAACGCCCTTAGATCTAGTGTTGGCAGCCGATGAAGCAATCACATGATAATGTCTGTTAGCCAGACGATGGGTGTCTTTAGATAGAAGGTGTGACTCCTGTACTAGAGCTATATCAACTGCTTTCCTTCTGAGGAAATCCCAAAATGTTGTACGTTTTAAGCCCCCTGACATTCAGGCTCACAATCGTGAGTTTAGTCATAACAAAAAATGGCTACATTTTGTAAACGAGTGTCATTATCTGAATGAATAACCCCTGGTCCCTGTGGAAAATAAAACCCAAATAAAACCCCAAAACAAAACAAACAACAGATAGAGAAATGAGGGGAAGAACTATCCACCCCTGCATCTCAGCTCTCGATAGTCGCTCGCGACTCACCAACTACTCTGGCAACTATCCGATACACAAGAAAAAACAACAACAACCTACCACAAGAACTCATACTTTAGTATAAAATGATCAACAATTTCACCTACGGATAGATTTAAGTTGTTACCATGTAACTGTGAAAAATGAAAGAAATAAAACACTCCCTGAATTGAACAAACACTGGGATGTATCATAAACAGTGCTAATGTTGCTGTGAACATAGATTAGCAAAATCTCTATAGGCCGGATAATCAAATTATGGCCAGGCAATATAATAACGGTACCTTTCCCCCTGTTTAATACCCGGTTCACCACAAAACTATCTTGTATTTTAAAATGACTCAATAGCCCACATGCTCTTACCTAGTTCTGACTGAATGTCAGCATTCTGTATTGCTAGAAAACAGAAATATAAATATATTTTATATATAATATAAAAATATAAAACAAAACAGCCATAAATGAGATCACCATTGCATCAAACATAAATAAAGTAACAAAATGTGGTATCTCTAGTAGGACATTCTATGCCTAGTATGGTAAATGTTAATATAGCCGCAACAAAAATAGTACTTTTACCCGTTTGGCCTAATAAACCATTTTGTATTATAATTTGACTCAATTCTCCCACATGCTTTTACCTAATTCTGATTGAGTGAAGACATGTTCTACTGCTCCAATACAGAGATGCTATATAATTGAAATCACCATTGCATCAAACATAAACCAAGTATAACATAATGTGGTACCTCTATTAAGACAAAATATGCCTAGCAAGCTATATGAAAAGGGGTTAGGCTAACAGCAACAAAAGTAGTAACGCTCTACAACACGAACAGGCTGATGGTACCACTTTGACAATTTGCATAGTATTATCATCAACCGCCAAATAGTGCAAACAAATTATAATAAAAAGTGTAATGATGTATATATACTACCAGCAGCGATAGATCACACAAACCTTCCCTCAAACCGGGGGGCATGAGGAAAAACAGCCCGACTGTGGATACCCATCGTTCGGATATGCACGAAAGTGCACTGTTCAACCTTTATCCCTGGAGGAAAGGACCTGCTCCTTCACGTACAACTCCGCCTCTTCCCTGGTGCTGAAGATGTTATGTTTGCCCTCGAAAGTCAGTCTGAACCGGGCTGGGTGTAAAAACCCGAATTTGACACCCTGCTGGCCTCGGAGCATTTGCTTGACGTCGTTGAAGGCAGCTCTCATCTTAGCAACGGCTGCCGTGAGATCAGGGAACAGGAGGACACGTTTCCCATTATGAGTGAGCGGCCCCGCTTCTCTGGCGCGTCGGAGAATTTCCTCACGGACATGAAAGAAGTGGACCCTCGCTATGAAAGGACGGGACGCTCCTGGTCTCGGCTGGGAGTATAGCCTATGAGCCCGATCCAGCAATGGGGCTTCCTCGAGGTTCAGCATGGATTTCAGCAAGTTAGCCAGAAACTCGCGAGGGTCGCGTGAGCCCTCAGCCTCGTCGATGCCCAGCACCCGAATGTTATTCCGGCGTGAGCGGCTCTCCAGGTCCTCGCATTTGTCTCGGATAGATGTTACCTCCGCTGTCAGAGAACGCACCTGCGCCTGTAGGTCGGTCGTCTCGTCGGACCAATGGGATAGTCCCTGCTCCAGCTCATCTATACGGGTAACCTGGGTGCCAACTTCAGCTTGAATGCCAGCCACCGCCTGGTGATGCTCGACTCTCACCGCAGCTATTTCAGTTTTTATCAGGTCAGCCAAGCTCTTTATTTTTGTGTCAACAGAGGTACAGATGTCATTCTTTGCAGCACTGATGTCATGCTTGATTCCCTTGATTTCCTCACGCAGCCCGGCTATAGCCCCTAGTAGCACCGCTTCGGTGGAGCTAGCTTTGTTAGTAGGGTCAGGGTTAGCATCAGGAGAGCTAGCCTGCATAGTAGCACGCGTGTGCGGCATTGTAGTATCTACTGCTCACGATTTGGTGGCTAAAGGTAAAAATAAAAACTCAGAAAACGTAAATAAAAACGAGTATGATGATACTATAACACAGTAACAACTATTGGAGTGAAAAATAGGTGTTGATGATAACGGATTGAATAACGGATTCAAGAGCTCTGAACTTCGCGTCCTACCAGCTCATCACGTAGACCGGAAGTCGCTATTTTAACGTTTTCTGAGTAAAGAATTCCACAACACTTGCATGCATTCACCTTGCTCTTCAGGTTATGTTACGGACGGGGTCACATTTTCCTTGGCGACTCCTTGGTGCCTCCCTCTGGTGGCCTGCCTCATTCCCTGTTTCCGATCATCAGGGACTAAAGTCTTGCACCTGTTTATGTTTGGCACTAGTGTGTTTGGCCCAATCCAATTTCACCCCTTGCCCCTACCACTTAGCTCTACTGCTCCGTTTTGCGCATTTACGTGTAGGGGTAGGGTGTCCTGATTGTTGTTGGGATGGAGAGGTAGAGCGAAGTGGTAGGCCTGCATGACCCTCCAAACAGAGTTTTTTCAGAGGCACCCTCCAAATGGAGTGTTATGCAAAATCTCCCAGAATGCCTTGCGAATCATCTGCAAGATAGTGGCGAACGCACAAGCAACAAAAGAAAACCACAAATTATAAAGATTTTAAAATGATGATAACGAACTAGCTAGCTAATGTTATGTAGTTAAATGTAGCCATGAGGGGTCGTTTGACCCCTGTGAGTAAAGAAAAATTCTATATCTTTGCACTCAATCAAATTTCAGGACCCTCCTTTCATGACTTTTCCTAGATATGTGTGTTCTACCACCCAGTATCCTTACATTTTCAAAATCACACCAGGATAAGCTAATATAAAGCTATTTTGCAGTTTGTCTGTGTAGGAAGCAGGCTAATTTACAAACAGCCAACTAGTGGTTGTTGTGTGTAAATAGCAGCTTGAGCATTGTAAAAGAGACCCCCCAGGCGGCTCTTTTAGTAGGTAAAAATGGCTATTCTAGTGTTAAGGCTGATTTGTGACATATTTCCATTTCGCATTTCCCCCTTTGATGTCATATAATAATAATTCATTATATTTATATAGCGCTTTTCCGAGGCGATAATTCAGTATTTCTGTCTCACCAAATGAAAAACTAAAATGGAGTGCATATAAATATAGTTAATTCAAATTCAATATGCAGAGAAAAGTAAAAACGTTAAAGATGTATTATTGTATAGACCTTTTATTCATGATGTATCCACATAAATAGTAGAGAAACTACAAGAACATATTTAAATACATATCATCAACAGCTTGTAATAACATTACTGATTTTGCGTTATTGTACAATTCATAATTTATATCATCTAAACAGGGAGGGATGAGTGCTTGTTCGCTTAATTGCTCTCTGACATGACATGTTGATGCATCTGCCTTCTTTTTACATGTTAAATATTTTAATGATAAGGATCGTAGGCCTAATGTACAATCAGATTGATAGACAAACAAAAACACATGTAGGATTCACTGTACAGGTACATAATGAAAAGAGTTCATCATATGTTATCGGCGCACAAACAAAGATCTCTTCCATGTCATAAATGTGTGGGAGTCAGTGTTCATCCAGGGGTGATATATACAGTTGGACATACTGAAGTGGTATTTTGTCTTTGTTTGGACATTCAGCAGATAAAGCATTTCTTCTCTGTTGCGTTGATCCTCCAGCACAGAGACAGTTTGGGGTTGGGGGACGAGGTCACTTATGTTGTATTGTTTGCAGTGTCAGATAATTGTCAGTTTTCAGTGTCAGTTAATTTAATTCCCAAGATTCATAGAAACTCAGGTTCTTTTTCCAGGTATAACATGGGGTGGCCTCCAAGTGCTCTAAAAAGAGAAAGGAAAGACATTACTATAAGATATACCATCTGTTCTGTACTGGAGGTTATGTATATTATGTGTATGTTTGCTAAATCAAAACCCAGAACAACATCGCATTTAGAAAACATGTTTGTTTGGGGAAAACAGCATGTGTCATGCGACTCACCATTTAACTTTTGTTGAGATGTGAACCAAGTTTTTCTTTTCTGAGAATGCTTGCATAGGGAATCTGAAAAAGAAGGTTGAGAGACAGTTATTATCATCATATTATCAACAAAAACAACATTTATATATTGTATATTGTATGTGACAATGTGTGACAATGTGTGCCAATGTAGTTACCTTGTAAATGTGTTAAGCACCTCTTACTATAATAAAGGCTAAGCGCTACCTAATATAATACACATTTTGCATTACAATATAAGGCATCAGTATTTTAAGATAAAGGCAATAATTAGCTGTTGCTTTTCAATCAATCTTTCCGTCCATAGCCAAAACCACTCCACCCAACCAAAACACAAAATAAGAGATACAGAGCATAAACTCCTAATTTTCTCCTCTGTTCAACATTCAGACTTTTTGCTAAACTTCAGACAGATATACAGTACAGTACATCTGCTCATTTGAAACATATCAATCATTCCCGACACATGTTCTCTATCATGAGTCTCTGGCTGACATGACTGATGGCGTAAAGACAAACACAGGCTGTCTGCCTGTCTCTAAGATCTGCCACAGAGATGCACACGTGATTGATGTAAAAATGTGGCGCACTGTTAAACTCATAGACTGTCTGCTACAGATGAAGATGTCATCCTTGAAAGGCATGTGAGACGGCTTCTTTTTTAAATTTTTCTTTTATTATTTCATATCAATCTAAGACCTAAGAGTGAAATAAATTAGTCCAGAATAGACTAATATATATATTCTAAAATGGTTATAATTATCATATTCGTATAATATTATGTTGTTCATAATATCTTCAATCAGTGTAAAATATTTGGTAATGTATTATGCCAAATCATGACAGTTCATTATAATTGTTCCACCATTTGTGGTCATTGTTGTCAGTGTAACTACAGTAATCTTACCATCTGTAACTGTTGTACCATCTCCTCTCTGTATGCAAGTTCTCTTTTCATTTGGTCCTGGAAATTATCTGCAAAATGATGGAGAAAAAATCCTTTCAACATTTCACTCCTCAATAATTAAAAAAAAATTACAGTTACTGCAACACTGTTTGCGCAATCAGTGACAGAGAACTTTACAATAGCCCACAAACATTTTGAGTGATAAAAAGACAACAACCACTGTATAGCCATTGTATCTTGATATAGAGCAACACCGCTGTTATACATTTTGTGAAAATCTGAAATGTTGAGACAGAGGTTGGACTATGTTTAAAGGACTGAACTCCTGGATGAACTGATCAGACAGAATGAGGGAGGGTGACTTACGGAATACAGGGAATGGGGAGTTGCCCTTCAATGCATGAAATTCCTGTTCCAGTCTTCTCCGTAAGTCAATCTGCTCCAATAGAACCTTCTGGAGTTCTTCTGAAAACAAAAGACGAGGACTTTGATTGAGAACAATGCATGGTGCACCAATGTAAAACATGTCTCATCAGAGATGCACATACTTTTGATTAACAGATATACAATAAATACACAGAGAACACAAAAAAGGGTATTTGCATAACCCCACCACCACAATTGCATATTGAATGTTTATATGATTATAAAGATTGCATGCAGTGCATTAATTAATAATATAATCAACATTCAAAGTAATCCACTGCTATGTTTGTACAGTGTAGTTATGTGTTTGTACCTTTTTCCATGTTTTCAACACCTTTCTTCAGAGATACTGGGGAAGTTGCATCTTGACTTTGATCACCTGAAAGGTAAAACACACATTTTGTTTTCAATATAAATAAGTCAACAGCCCTAAAGTTAAAGTAGAAATAATATACATTATTAAAAAGTTATAAAACTGTGAGTAAGCAAAGGCAAACATCTCTGTAGCCGAGTGAGTTCATATTTGTATGACAGTCCTCTGACCACAGTTCAGTTATTTGCCACCAGGTGTCAGTCTAATTACAATTTCCAGTGCCCATATGACTGACCATTTCAGCTTACCAAGACAACCTATTTCATTCTCACACTCTATAAATCAATGTAACATTTGGCTCAATTGTTATTGCATTCGATAAAGAAACAACAATTTGCATTTGATTGAAATTTAGAGCCATAAAATGTGCCTCTCTAAATGTAAAAGCTTGCTTAAGCAACATAAAATCTCTGCATCTATATTTCAAAAGTCAAAATAAGTGTGCTCACTATTCTTGAAGTGACCGATAAGTCCTATTTGCATTATGACTGTATTGTGAAAAACAAATGAAAACAACTGCATTCATGAAGAAGTCAAGAACTGGTTTACTATTTTCATAATTACGCTGTCTTCACAGTTTTTTTTCCCGCCTTTAAGTATTTCTATTGCTGTGAAGCCTTTGATATGAGTGTGTTTGTACCTGTTTACTTTCTTAACCATGCTAACCATATTTCCTCTATCATTGTGCTGCGTTTACAATGTTTCATTATGGGCTACTTTTTGCAATGCATTTACAAAACAGAAAGTGTGTGTGTGTGTGTCTGTGGATGTGTGTGTGTGTGTGTGTGTGTGTGTGTGTGCGCATGCCTGTGTTTGTGTATGTGTGTGTATGAGTGTGTGTGGCTGTCTGTGCGTGTCTGTGCCTGTGTGAGCACACACGCGTATGTGTGTGTCTCAATCCTGACAATGTGGCAAATCGAATGCCCTTAAATGGAGCAATCCAGCACATTTGTATATATAATCTCCCCTCTTTTCCCTCTCTCCTCATTTCATGTCCTGCCTCCTTAAGCCTCCCAACGCTTTCCTCATTTGGAACAGCGCGTGTTCTCGCCTCCTCTCCTCTCTCTGTCTCATTTGACAAGCAAATTTGCAGACAGTGCCTGAGGATAACAACCTCGTTTGACAGTCAATTAACCGTGAATAGTCAAAGCCAAGGCAGTTTGCATTACATAAATGGAAAATTTGATTATTTTTCTCCCAAGAAACAGAACTCTCCTTAAGACACTGCCTTCAGACTCTTTGGAAATCAGGACTTCTAATCACGTCCCCCAACAGCCCTTGGAGACGTTTAGCAATCAGGCAAAGGTGGTTTCATTTAATTTGTTTCGTGTAATTTTTCTGAAATATATTATACATTATGTGAGGAGATCATTATGGGCTAGATAATATAAATGTTGGCATAGATGTCATAAAACACTTTTAATGTCTCGCTGACAGATAGAGGAGGCAATAAGCGCTGATCTTAGGAACGGGAGTTTTTTGCGGAAGGAGAAGGCAATTATATCCCTTTGATATTGTTCAAATGGAGATTGTCACCTTCCCTCCGTTGAGCTGATTGTCTTCTTGAACTGTAATAGCTCCCTCTAGAATACATTTGCCAATGACATTGCGAGGCGGCTGGCTGCTCCATTTCCGAGTGTATCCTTTTTATTTCATCTATTTATGTACATAGATTAATCCCTAAACCTATGGTCTGTGATGGGAACATTTCTATGTCTTCTTTTATTTCTTTTTCTTTCTGCACATTTCGCCCCATGTCATGATAAAACAGTTAGGCATGAATGCTGGTTCGTACCTGAAGTCTCTCTCCAATACTCTGGTCCAGAGGTTTCAGACTCTGATACGAAGAAGTTGCTCTGTTCTTTGTTCTCATCTAGGGAGTGAATAATGTGAGGGAGAGAATAAGGGAACATAAGATCCATTAATTTAACAGTTTATCAAGAGACATGAAAATGATTTGCGGGTAGATATACACAGTACAGAGAACATGTACTCAGTGATGGTCTTAGGAGCTGAATTGACTGAACTGACTATCAAAGTAATACTTCAAAGATTCAATGACTTATTATGTACACATTAGAAGGTAACACTCCCTTTGTTATTGCAGTGATAATGTTGGTTACAATTCATATGTAAGTAATATAATATACTACATACAGTATATTACAGAAGTGTAGATTATTTTTTTTATAGATTAGATTCAACTTTATTGTCATTGCAGAGTACCAGACTACGAAATGCAGTTTAGCATCTAACCAGTGTAAATAGTGATATAGTGCAAAACATGATAGTGATAGGTACAGTATGGCAAGTACGGTAATAAGTACTTATAGGGAGTGTAATAGGAACTGTTCCTCATTCCATGTGCAATAACAAAAATCTGCACAACTCAATGACTATTTCTCTCAGTCAGATAAAAACATAGACGTTGCACTCACCAGAGATGTTTTCTTTGGTTGCATAAGCGGGCAGTCCATCGTCCCTGCTTTTGTGAACCTGAAAGTGAACACACACAGCCAGAGCCACATTAGATCACAGTTTAAATTGACACATCAGCCAGGGTAGAGAGTGTCAATACTCCAATGTCTAATGATACAGAATCATGAATGAATGGTGTCATTGAGAAACAGAATGCTGCTAGTGTCCACGACACTAAAGGAGTTACAAAAGGAGTTACTGCAATAGAGAGTGAAATGAAATGCTTTCTTTCTTTTGCTAACACCTTTAACAACAACCGGGTGGATACTGTCTGAGCCTGTTATACAAATGCAAAAATGTGAACGCTGCTTCTCTCTCTCTCTCTCTCTCCCTCTCTCCCCAGCTGGGAACAGCACCTCCAGCAGCCCCAAATAATGTACCGTGTCGACAGGTTAAAGATTAAAAAGGCTAACAGGCACAAGTGACAAAAGAGAGAACACATATAATGTCGCCATTAAACAATACACGACTGGGCTTATTAGCAGGGATCAAAGCGCTGTGAATATTTCATTTCTTCAGGGAGCTCTGGCTATCAATCTGGTTATGCATATAAGATCAGCCCCCGCCTGCCATCTGCATTTAAATAATAATTAGCTAAAGTGCCTTGAGGGAATATTTACATTTTTGTAGGCCGGGTCCTCCAGTGGAGTGTGCGTGGTGGTGGTGGGGCTGGGAACTGGCAGGCTGGCGGGCGGAGAGGCGGCCAGGCTGGGCTTGTCCTGGGTGTGTGCTGGCGGGGTGCCGGGGAAGACACTGGTGGTCTCTTTGCCTCTGTCCTCCGCCACATCGCTGAGGCCTTGTATGTGCAGGCCGCATGTCTGTGCTTGCGTTTGCCTGGTGAAGCCTTCCTCCTCCTCCTCGTCCTGCTTGCTCTCCACGTCCACCTCCCCTTCCTCCTCGCTCTCTCCCACTCCCTCTACCTCTCCCCCACTCTCGCTGCCATAGCTGCAGCTGGTGGCCGGGGAGAGGTGGCGGTCTGAGCCAAACTCCTCCATGGCACTCCCACCGTGGAGCTTGGCGATGCTCTCTGCATCCTTGACCACAGGCCGGAAGGCCGAGTGGTAGCTGGCTTTCCTGGCCTGGAGGGACGGGGCATTCAGGAGCTTCAGCCAGCCCTCGGAGGTAACAGGCCTGAGGTCAGAGGGCACGGACGGGCACTCGGGGGTCTCAAACAACCCGGACCTGGGAGTGACCCCAACTCCGGCCCCCCCGGCCCCCGTCTCTGCAGGCTCTGAGAGGTCCAGGAAGGCCTGTCTGAGAGAAGGGGTCTCGGGCAGGGAGGACAGTACATTGGGCTGGGGCTGTAGGTAGGTAGGTACGGGGATGCCACCCGCGGCCCTCGGGGGCCAGAACATGCAGAAGGGAGGGTAGAACGTGTCCTTACGGCCGGGCCACAGCAACCCGGAGAGCCCGCCAACGCCATTTTTCTGTCCGTTAGCCCCGTCGCTGTCGTCCTTTTTCTGCTGACACAGGCTGAAGGCTGGGAAGGTGTAGGGGCTGGGGAAGAGGGAGGTGGGGGGGAACTTTTGCAGCATACCAAAGCCCTTGCTGGGCACAGGGATCACCGGGTAGCTGCGAGGGTTCTTGCACGGAGATAGGCTGCTCCCGTCCAGGTCCTCGTCCTCCTCGAACCTGCCCCTCTTCTGACCCAGCTCTGCGGACATCATGTGAGGCAGGACAGAGTTTACTCCCTTCATGCCTCCTATAGGGGAGCAGTGGGAGGAAGGCAGGGCACGCTTGCGGCTGCCCCCGTTGAACATGGCCTTCACGTCCTCCCAGGCGAATACCATGTTGTCGGGTGGAGTCTTGTCTGACAGCTTGAGGTGCCGACGCCAGGAGTTGAAGTTGGCTGCGTCCGGCTGGGTGTACTTGGCCTCAGGGGTGCGGTGCGAGTGGAAGATGAACTTGTTGGGAGAGAAGTACATGTTACAGTAGGAGCACTTGATGCACTTGGCCCGAGAGCTGTTGTAACGTGCTGGTATGAAGTTCCCGCGGCTGCCCCAGGCGCATTCGTGTGACACATCGAAGGCGAAGTTGTCGGGTAGCTTCGGTGGCGCATTCTCACCCAGGAAAGACTTGCAGAGGCGCTCGGCCTCGCGCTTGGTGATCATGCCACAGCGGCGGGACGAGATGGGCATGGCGCCCGCCCGCCGCAGAATCTCCAGCTGGACTGGGGTGCACTGGACGCAGGTGATGCCCAGCGCCACACGACGGTTGTGGATCTCGTTGTAGCTGTAGTTCTTCAGCAGGGTGTTGGAGATCTGGGCAAGGCACAGACGCTCCTGGGCGTCGATGACCAGGGAGACGATGGGCACCCCGTAGAGCACCACCTGACCCACTTGGTTGGGCTTCATGGAGGAGTGGGCGGGCCGGGGAGGGGTCAGGGGCTCCTGCTGGAACGAGCTGGGCGGGGTGGTCATGGCTATGTTGTCGTTGGGGACAGGGGGAGGGTTTTGTCCATGCGGTGGTGACCAGGGGGATCTTCAGGCAGACGGTCTGCTGTAAAATCAACAAAAACATGCACTGCATAAACATATAACCCCATAAACTGTACAATCCATTAGACAGAATTGTTCTGTAGAAAAATATTACTGTTGATTCTGAAGATTGTTAAAATAGTGTTCATAATAATAAAATAGCTAAAATAGTTTATATAATAATACTAATAGGCCTATTAAAATGTTTTATTCAAATCAAATCAAACAACAATATGATTATTTGATAGTTAGTAGTCGAAATGTGTCTTGTCTTCTGATTGACTAATGATCTATCAGTTGTGTGAAAATAGTAAATACAAATTAGTTTCATGTGATGTGGTATGTGGTACCTGTATTTGCTCCTAAACATTCACTAAAGTTGTGTGTACACGTATATATTTAAAAGCGTTTTTATAACCGTTTTTATTTCAGAATTTTGGAAGAAAATGTCATAGGTTAATATGATAAATTTGACAGAATGTCTAAGACAAAGACAAAACGTGGACACATGGTTTACAAGAAATGTGTAACTGGATGAAAGATGTACGCATAACCATAGGCCTATAGCCTATTCTACTAAACTGAAAGTGGAACAGACCACTTGCATGTAAGAATTCTTATTTAGATGCTTTTCCTTTTTTGTAGTCTAAGGCCTGAGTAGCCTAAACATATTTGTAGCTAACAACATTGTTCAAAATAAACGAATCACGTAATTTGCTAAAAATATGCTTAATATTTGATGTGTAATTGTGTAATTGTATATGTGTTCGTTCTATATGTAGTAGTCTACACATAAGCCTAAATTAACGACGACAATATTAATGTCAGGACTACTGCTACATTTGCTACTGCCAAAGATCAAGCATCATCAAGCATCAAGTCAGATTCGCGCGGAGGCCAGTCCGTATTCAACTTTAGACAGTTATTCTATGCCATTTCCAACAGAGACAGAACCACCACGACACAGTCAATAATAATAAGCTAACAACAAAAACACCAATAATAAAAATGTTGATAATAGTAACAACAACAATAATGATAACATAAGAATATGAGGCTATTATTAATGACGATAATAATAATTATCATAATAATCATAATAATTATTATTATTATTTGTAGTAGTAGTAGTATTATAAAGACAATGGATTGTGAATGTTTTACTCATTTTTACCCCATAAAACAGAGCTTACCTCCTCTACAGCTGAGAGAAATCCAAACCTTATGTATTTAAACCATCCCTGTTTTCGCGTAAAAAAAAAACCGGATACATTTAAAACCACCGTCCTTACAAAATGTCTCGCAAAACTACTCTCAATTAATTCCAAATTTTGCGGAAGAAGTCGCGTGATCTGTCCGAGTGAGTTAACAGTCAGTGAGAAGTGAGTAACTGCGCACCACACACCGGCTTATTCCCTTTAAAAGACACGTCGTCTGTCTCGCCACCGGTGTTGGACGGCAGGTGATTGGCGTAGCGCTGCCCCTCTTCTGGTTCCCCAGCTCAACAGACTTTCCGCTAGGAGCCAATGACGTCTCACTAACTGCCACTCAACACTCTAAAGAGAGACTAACGCACGAGCCTGGCCCCAGGCAACCGCCGCGCTGTAAACCTCAAATCTGAATGAGGAACACTCACAAATCCACACGCACCAGATATGCATTGGTTTACTAACAACATGGAGAAAGAAGTGGGGCGATGTCACCAACACAAATCTTCTGTCCTACATTGTAAAGGGTGCTAGTCCCAAATCACATAGGCCTAAGTAACCCGTTCAAAAGCTTCATCAAATAGCCAAACGCGATTGTAGATAAGTGGACTTGGAATGAGTTAATACATTCTATATTGCATTTGTAGCAAGTTGTGCATTGCCATTGAAATAACGCACTCAAAAGTGTTTCTATGTCAATAAATACGGTTAGTCTATGTGTGACAGCAAACTCAAATCTAACTACCAGGAGTGTCTGACATAGCTAATAATTAACCAATTTCACTTTCAATACATTTTATTTGAATGTATTTTTCGAGAATATAGGTTATTATAAATAAATGTGTGCCACCCTGAATAACTAAAATCATTACTATTAAAATTCACACCAGCCGACTTATTGCTTGGCCGTGATGACTTTTGGCAACTGACAGGGTGATAACGACGATGGTGATGATGGTCGTATAATCTGGTATTCATATTTTAGTGACATAAGTATTCAGCACAAATCGTCTAATTGTCATCATGATGAAACTAATTTCAAGGCTATTCAATTGAGAGAGAACATGTTAAAGACCTCATAGAGAACACCCAATAAATTCGATCAATTGTGTTTCCAAGCAGCGAAAGGCAATAAATGAGCTGATATTTCTTCATCATTAGGGAGGGCAGCATATGTCTCCCATCAACAACAATCGAAGGAGTGTTAAACGGATCATCTAAAACAGATGACAGGTTTGCAGACAGCACGACTCATCAATTACGTTAACTGTTTCTGTATTGATATACACTCAGATGATGGGATCTAACACTGAAAAAACCCGATTGCAATGCATTAGGCTACATAGAACGAAAGGATGAATTGCCAAGTGTTACTGAGAGTACGCATTTTTGTCAATGAAATGAAACAGTATATAGGAAATGTATAAAACACGTTTCATTCACATTTGACTGGTGCATTTTGAATGGAAATAAGATTTTAAAAAATGCATGCCATGCAATAGATTTAAAAAGCTTACAGGTTTTCCTATTAAGCATTTCGATTGATTGTGGTAGATGGGAAGTAATCAATTTGCTTGCGTTATCCTAGCCTGTTTTCCAATTCCTGCCTTCTCTCACTAAATATTACAGGACCGCTTTTGGCCTAAACCGGACCGTCGTGACAGTAGGCTAAGCGCGAGCCCCATCTGCTTCTCCATAAACCAATTTAGATGTCATTGCTCCTGCTTTTGTCTCGCTTCCGCAGAGGCAACAGAGCAGATGCATAGGCAAAGGCACGTGAGCGTAACAACGTGTACAGAGCTTTTCAACGGGAATAAGAGGAATGACAATAGTGAAGTCAAATCAAGAATATCGCATCGACTCAGTCATGAATAAAATAAGCCTGGTTCATTAATTAAATCTATGTTAGACCTTAACATTACGTTGCTTAATACTCAATAGGCCTGTAACTTGGCTGCATAATGTTACATAATTAAGGCTTGATTGGGTCCATGTCATTGGATTGTCGTATTTGATGTGTAAAGAGTGAAGAAAAGTATAAACTACCAAATTTCTCAATTATTTGTACTTGAAGCTATGGTTGGCACTGCAATGTGTCCACTGACCTAATAATTGATTAGACCTATAGGCTACTGTATAATAGCTGTTATAGCCTTTTTAGATTCCGGAATAAATTCATATCACATTTTCATGTCATCTTTGAAAGAGGTTACCCTACTGTGAAATTAATCATGCGTTTAAAAAAACAATTGCTTGTGTGACCGTGAGGGTCAATACAAAAAATAACATAAATTAAGAGCTACAAGACTAAGTGAGCCTGCGACGTTTAACATCAAATCAGTCAACGAATGAAAGATGCCCCGGGAGTGTAATTATCATATTGAAATACATCATCTCCACATAGTCTAATAGTGATAATATTTGATCTAAAGATTAAGCCTTTTTCCGGTTGAAAAGCGTTGTACTTAGACATGTACTTAAACATTATTTTTGTTGAATAATAATAATAATAATAATAATAATAGCCTAATAATAATAAATAATAATTTGTCGTGCCAAAATCAAAACGTAGGTTCATACCTTGCACCAGACAGGCTGCAATCACTGTGCCTATATGCCCTGCTCGCGTTCCTTTAGTAACATCTGAAAAGATGTAGGTCTACCATGCAATACAATTAAGATTTGTGATCCAAATTGAGGGGAAATTATGAATACAGTTCTGATCTATTTACATTTTCCATTAGTCTAGATTACGTAATTCACGTAGATAATGCAAGATGCCTCAATTGTGGTGTGGATTTGGCGAGTTGGTGACCCTTTGAATGGCCCTTAAATGGCCTTGCCCTGACCCTATGGGACAGTCGATGTCAGAAAACAAAGGTGCAGACATCCTTATGGCTTCAAATCATATGTGGATAACCACAACAAATGCTATGGTTGGTTGATCTACAATCAATGCGCAGCTTTGTGATTAACTTCTTTGAAATGTAGGCCAAAAGTACAACTTATTTGATTAGCTACGAAATGTACATTAAACACAAGGTGCCACAACCGATGTAAGTCATTCACTAGCCATCATATACGTAACTGACGTTATACAATGTGTCTTGGGCTATTATTGGGATGAATTAGTAGCCGACCAAATTCCCTAAATTAGGGAATTTAGTCTAAATAAAGTAAAATCGACATGGCTAGATTAAGTACAATCGAGACATATAGAGAGATTAGATTTACACTGACATTTTCAAATATTTATTTATGTTATATAATGTTTGTTACAAAATAACAAACATTATTAGGTTTTATAGGCCTAAAGTGATATGCCTGTCCCAAAAAAAGAAAGGGTTGAAACTGTTCAGTTCCTTAGAGAACATGTGCATGCTGGAATACAGTTTGTTTAATGTAGGGCAAAAAAACATTGGTATAGATTAGGCTATAGGCTTACCTGCCTGGGGCCAGACCCCCCACATCCATAGAATTAATAGAAATTAAACACCTCACACTGAATATAATGTAGCATACATAGTCAATGCTTCGGAGAGCTGCCCTAGTGTCTTTGCCTTGATACAGGCTATGTGATATCTTAGTAATGTCATTTGAGGATATGTTACAGCAATCAGAACTGAAGACCCCCCCCCCCCCCCCCCATAGGACCTACACATGTTGACATATAGTGTAGTTCAACCCCTAGAGGTCTTTTCAGTGGTTTATTCAGAATTCCATACATACATTTTCAAACATTTTAAATGAATCTTTTGACACAAGATCACAAGGAAAGCTCTGACTATCAACTGCAAAACAGCAGCAAATGTGAAAGTTACACTCCTATATATACACACCTCTTCCAGTTGGCCTCCCCAGTTCTCTGATGCAGGTGAGTTCACTCAGTCAGACCTCTGAAAGAAAAAAAGAAAAACACCACATTAAAAACAGATCACAAAATCTCTCACAAACAATTCTAAACAAATCAATCACTTATGAACCTGAAACCCACCTGACAACAGCAGGATTTGCCCTACTGTAGCGTATAAACACAGAATAAAGAATTACGTTTCCGCAGCAAAATTGTTGACCATGGACCAGGGTTGGCCTTCATTATCAGGTATGTGTGTGGCATCAGAGTGTGGTAACATCTCATAGTCTATCTGAGTCTATTCCAGGTTGTAATTAAACGGCCACTCGACATTTAATGACCCAAGAATGCAAGCAACGTTCTGAAAGTTATTCTAAATGGAATAGTTAATGGAAGTGCATGAAATCAATTAGAAACACAGCCAATTGGGCGCTAGGAATTTAAGAGGACATCATGCCTGTCAATCACGAGAGAGCACACATCTTACAACAGGCTATGCTTGATAATAGAGGATGCTGTTGACTT
Source organism: Nansenia antarctica (assembly GCF_963989245.1). Classification (NCBI taxonomy): domain Eukaryota; kingdom Metazoa; phylum Chordata; class Actinopteri; order Argentiniformes; family Microstomatidae; genus Nansenia; species Nansenia antarctica. The sequence continues at coordinate 58,859,215 of NC_137689.1, forward strand.
AAGATCGAGTTCAAACTTGACGTGAACGAAAACAGATGCCGCACCACAACCCACGTGCACAGTCAGTTGAGCCACGCGAGCTCACCACGGTGCAACACACTGAACAGAAACTGTGCAAGCTAAAGCGTCATCACGTCTGTGGTAGGTATCAATAGATGTAAAACGTACAATATACTCATAAATTAAGATGACAATCGTTGTGCATTGTGTATTGTAGCATACAACAACTTTTGACATATAACCTGGTGCAAGAATTCTGTCTTTCAAATTGCATGTGCTGACTGAAGTGCCTCAAATCATATTGGAGTTCTTGATGTTTTTACGGATTAGCATATGCTGTCATCAAGCCCATGTAGGCTATAGCCCAAGATTAATGATATTGCTAAAAAAAATAATTAGGCCTAGTCAAAATGTATCCTAATTTCCCGAGATATGGACAGCTGAAATTGGTGGGATCAAACTAATCCAGCATGCATAAGCCATCCGAACTTCTAATATTTAAAAACAGAATGTATGAAAACATATAATTATCATCATCATCATCATCATCATCATCATCATCAACAACAACAACAACAACAAAAGCAACAACAGCAGCGTTTCAATTTCTATTGATTTAACAGCTCCACTCTTACCTTTTGGGGTATAGTCTGATTTGCCATCAGAAGAATGTCATCCAGTGGACAATGCAAACCGCGTTTACCTATTTCTTCCCTTTCAGGGATGCCACATAATGTTTCAGAACTCAAACATACAACGTTACTATTATAATATGAGATGCAAGCAAACGTAAGTTGTGTACATTAGGTCAGCAACCCCGTTACCAAGATGAAAGGGGCGATGCGCGGCGAGGTGCGGGACCATGTGAAATTACACTGCGCGCGCTCAAGACAATGGGAGGTGCGCTTTGAAACATAATCTTTTTTCAGCCTATCACTTCGCACACCATGGAGTCAACACCAACAAATCGGAGTCCTCTTTATATTTGCTGAAGGGTGAAAATAACAAATGTGGGATGATCTCAGATCATGTCTAATTTTTCTTGCCTGAGCAATACTTTGTATTGACAATAGGCCACTTGTGGAACCCCGGCAAACTATAGGAAGAAATTCCGCAGGTGTTTACGAAAAATGCTTTAACCCCTTCACATGTATAAATAAATACATGCTGTATACAATATTCAAAAAACACATTATGCTTTACAATTTCAGAAACCCTGGCAACAATGCTTAGAAATTAAACTTCTGTAAATGCAAACGTCTTATCACGTTAATATCAAACATGATGTTGTCCTTAGACCAATAGGCAACTTTTTATCTCATGAATTGAAATATCACTCCTGATTTAAGCTTTTTTTCTCGTCGCTGTTCGTCATCATTGACTATTACAGTAATACATTAGACTAAACATATTTTCCGGTTTACGGGCAATTTTCAAACACCTGCTGATTTCTAAAGTAGGCTATCAAATCAATAGCCCACTGCGGAGACTGAAGAGTTAGTGTTATTTTTATAGGCCTATTTCTTTGATTTGAAAACTAACCCAGACTTTCAGAGGTTACAGAAGCATTCCAGAAACATAACATTCTAGGATCAAATATCAAGGCTTTAGCTCAGTTTGTAAGTAGTCTATGTAACAACATATTGTATTTACTGTTATTACACAGCTATCACCAGTGTTACTAAGTACTGTATACTGTAACATACCACTCTATTGCAATCGTTTGTGACAGATTTACAATTGATTAACTTTCTGAATTAGAACATTCTTGAACAATGGATCCGTGGCATGATTTTTGTTGTTGTTGCAAAGATATGATAGCAGGAAATAATCTTGAGATAAAAATGAGTTAGGATTAGCCATGGGCCACTATGTAGTCTACAGTCCAGTGATATTGTAATGTAGTAATAGTGTGGTTTTTGGGGTCAACAGTTCTAGGTGATAGTTGGTCTAATGTCAATGTCACTGCTATAACGTAGGGCTCTGAACATATGGGCCCTTATCCAGAAATCGCTTCTGATCTTGGATCAGGTCTCCCACCTGTCCATATACGCTTATTTATGTTTATCTTAAAGGCAGAACTGATCCTAGATCAGCACACTTACTCTGAAACACTTCATTTATACAGGCCTAGATCTTGCTTTGTCTCTTAATGTCCATTGTAGCAGAGTTTTTGACTGTTGGGTGTTTCGTCGACGGGGGTGGGGGGGTGAGGTGGGTGGTGGGGGTTGTAGCAGAGTTTTTGACTGTCGGGTGTTTCAACAACGAGGGGTGTTTCATCGACGGCAGGTGGTGGGGGGGATTAGTAGTGAAGTTTTGGATTGTTGGGGGTTTCATCAACGGACGGACGGGGTGGTAGCGGAGCTTTTGGTCGACGGGTGATCGCTTGCACTACATTGACGATGCAAGTGTGGCCCCCTCCAGCGGTTGTGGCCCTAAGCAACTGCATAGACTGCTTATGCTAGAAGCCGGCCCTTCGCAAGACTAGGCGTGTTCACAAGCCCGGCCCTAGGACTTTTGTGGCCCTAAGCAAGATTTTTTGTGTGGCCCCCCCTTTTTTAATATTTTTTTTTGGGGGGGGGGGGGGGGGTGTAGCAGAGTTTTGATTGACGGGTGTTTCGTCAAGGGGGGTAGCAGTTTTTAATTGTGGTGGTAGCTTGCATTAAATCGACGGTAAAAGTGTGGCCCTCCCTAGCGGATGTGGCCCTTAGCAACCCCATAGACTGCTTATGCCAGTGGCTGGCCCGGATTGCTCTAACATACTGATGTAGATCTTGAGATGGTAAACATTCCCACAGGCATTGTGAACATCTGGTGCCCTGCACAGCACTGACTACAATGCAGATGAAATTAAATGTGTGACCAGCCGCGATTAGAACCCCGATCTCCTGTTTCGAAGACATGAGCAAACCCTGATGTTTAGGCTTTAGCTTGGGGAAATACTGTAGCTATCGCATGTCTACAGGTCTCAGGCAAGGCTACTGATGGCAGAGTAGTTTCAAGCAACCATAATCTTCATCATCAAGTAGCTTCCAGTTATCCTGCCATGATGACCTCCTTCTGAGGGTTTAGATTAGGTGGCACAGTCATCACCCCCCCCCCCCCCCCCCCCCCCCTCCCCATTCCCCCCAGTCAGTGGGGAGCGACGTTGGTAATTTTCTCTGGTTCTGTAAGTGCTCTGTTTCTGTTCCTCTCACCATCACCACCACCACCACCACCACCGGCATGTAAACAGCTTTTAATGTGGCTATTAGTGAGGAAGGACAGGAAACGCAGGGAAAACAAGCAACCCTTCATTATTCATGAGGAGGTTTAATCTCTTGCTTAATCACCATTGTTTGCAGTGGTCAGGAAAAAGGAGGTTAATGAACGAGTCAGAAGCACTGAAAGAAACAGGACTGAGGGGCATTGATAAGCTTGACTCCCTCTCCCTCTCTCTTTCTTAATTTAATTCAATTCAATTCAATTCAATAGGCTTTATTGACATTGTACATATTTGTGACAGCAGCTGGTAAAACCAGGAACAAGTCGCCAACCAATCAAAATGATATTCAATATTCCGAAATGTTTAAATAAATGTCGACGTTGTTGAAAATGTTAGAGTAAATTATTCAATAATGGCAGCCTGTTTCGTTTCAAGATGTATAAGAAAAGATATTTAATATTCTTCTGCAGAAAGAGGAAGTTTACAGGTCCGTCAGACGAGTCTGAACGTTTCAAAGTTCCTCCCAAAAGTGATGATCATTCATTACAGGACAGCATTTATACAATTCAGGTTTCCACAGGTAAGGGGTCCGCCCTCAGGTGAGGTTTAGACCAATCATGAGCAAATGGGTGTGGACTTGTACATTGATGAAGATGATTCTGATGAAGGCTAGGGGGGAAGCGGCCCCCACTTTCTCCCAGGAGACAAAAGGTGAAAACGTAACACAATGGCCACAACTGGTTCAGTCTGGTCTTAGAGTACTGGGTCTGGGGCAACATAAAGGTCCAAACTGCTCTAGATGGTTTGGTCCACTCCGGGACAAAAGAGGGCAATCAGGTCTTTGTAATCATTTAAATGTGTCTATTGTCTTAGCCCATGTCAAGCTTCAAGTAGAGAAACTGGTTCTGTTGTGTGTGACAACAGGAAATCATCTTCTACAGTCTGCTGCAGACATTCAACCCAAGATGATGTTTTTGATTCTTAAATGTAGCTTATTACATATAATAATTTTCTCTCACAAAAATCAATGACACACTCGCTAGTCAAGCCAAAACATTGCAATGCAATGGATTTGGTGAGTAATCCCCACTACTACCTAGTTAACTATAACAATACTTTACATTGTTAATTTCGGCTGCCGACTTCTCCCCGGTTTCACCAGCTGCTGTCACATTTTGTTTACATCAACAGTAATACAAAAATCAGAAATCGGAAAATTAATGTTTCTTCTACTCTCTACTCTCTACTCTCTCTCTCTCTCTCTCTCTCTCTCTCTCTCTCTCTCTCTCTCTCTCTCTCTCTCTCTCTTTCTCTCCCTCTCTCCCTTTGATTACTGTGTTTTATACACTGGATGAAGTCAGTATTTTAGTCACCTCATGACTGAATTCTATCTTTCTTTTTTCTTTTGGTTAGTTTGGTAAAGAGAGGTGGATTGGTGTGCTGACTTTAATGTCTTGATGTAAACTATTTTATACTGACCAAATAAAGCCACATGGGGCTGCAGCGTATGCATCAGTGTATAACTCAATGTGGTCACTGGTATGGTGATGTATGGTGACTGGTGATAGGTATGGTGATTGCTATAGTTATAGTCATGACTGGTATAGCTACTGGTTTGCTGAGTGGTAAAGTGATTGGTGTAGCAATTGGTTTGGTGATTGCTTGTTGTTGTGGCTGTTATATGGTGATTGTGTGGTGTGCCTCTGGCTCTGGCCTAGCAGGGACCTGGTCTCAGTGAAACCAGGAATCATCTGCTGCTTCCCAGACAAGCATTAATTGTGTAATCCCATGATCTGTGGTGTAATCCTGTGAAACATATAGCAGGGAATACAGAGTAGGGACTTGGGGGGGGGGGGGGGGGGGGGGCACAGATTATTATTGTTTACAGATACTGAGTTGTTACTGCATAAAAACAAAAGTAGCAACAGAGAGGAAATGTTGTTTTTAGTAGATGCTGTAGCCCCACCCCCCTTACCACTGTGGCTGGTGTGTGTCGCTTGTTGGTCCAAGGGGATGTTTTTCTACTGGAGTAATAATCTGATCAGTGGGTGTTAGTGATATGGATATGTTTTTATGGAGTGGAATTTAGCCTCATGTGAGATCCCTAGGATACTTATAGTTGGTCTTGTTTTGGAAAATGATTACAGCATTGTTGAACAATCACAGCTTGACTTATTTATTTTTGTAAAATATGTCAGTGAGCATTATAAAATTAATTTAATTTCACTTTTTAAATTTTATTTTAATTATTGATAGGATTTGATATCTATGTTCAGTGTATTTCTCCTGAAGGACTTTCAGTGCAGATAGCAATACATTTGAGTGGGGCCACAAGGCAACCAAGTAAACAACAGCTTTGATAGTAATAATTATTGTTCAGCAATTAAGCCTCATATCTGTCCCTGGTTTTTAAATAACTCAGTGTCATTAGCTGTCTCGTTTGCTCAGCACCAGTAAAAAGAGCGCCATGGTAATCTCTCCACACACATACACGCATACACACACACACACACACACACACACACACACACGCACGCACGCACGCACGCACAAACACACGCGCGCGCGCACACACACACACACACACACACACACACACACACACACACACACACACACACACACACACACACACACACACTGGCAGAACAAAACAACATGTCCTCACAAACAGGATCATATGTGGCACATTTGGGAATCTATTGTTTTGATGTCATAAATAATCCCACAGCACCACAGTATCAAAACAGGTCTTATTTTTCTGAACATAAATACCCTTCTATCACAGGGGAATGTGCGTTTACCAAGGATTAAAATATGACTGACAGAAAGAGATATCCAGAGTTGTTGTTTCGGAGTTGTACGCAAACAAGATATTATCATGTGATTAGGCGGTAGATAATGTTTATCACTTCCTCTTAGTAATGGATTATGATTTCCCCAGATCATTGTTATAATCTATTTTGTTCATCACATAATGAAGGAGATATTGAGCTATTAAACCTCCATAGTGTACCTATAACTATGAGGTATTGGGCACTATTCATCTCTACCTGTGTTATCGAACCAATGCACACCTGCGTTTGCTCACACCTCCAAGAGATTTGAATTCCCTCAACCACTGAAAGCTCTCAAAAAAGTAGTGTATTAGTTCCACATTTCAGAGGATCTCTCTACTGTAATGGAGGCTCAAGAGATTATGGCAGAACTATCTGCAGCAGTTCTGACCCCATTCTAGGGTCAGCAGAACTGAAGGTGTGTGGGTTAAACGTTCTGTCATCAGAAACCGAGGTGGATTCACACACAAAAATCTTCCTTTTGCTTTTTTAATCAACATATATATATATATTTTTAATCTAGCATGGGACAGCAGGGGAATAAGTGCACAAAACAAGTGTTTTGGCTGAATAGTTCTTCAGTGTCCTGCCAATGTCCTTCCACATTATGTAATCATAACCTAGGATAGGTACAGTATAAAGTACCACAAAGACAGTAGCTAAAATATATTGCAATGTGATATAACCTGATTGGAAATGGTTGCAATTAAGATAAATGTGTATGCAAAAACAAAGTATGACTGCAAAAGATGTTTAGGTTTATAAATATACATTTCGGCACTATCAAATCAACTAATCAATCAGAGTCTGCACTGTATCATGCTTTTTATATGTATTTATGCTTTTGTGTTGTTGGAAAGTAGTTAACAGTGAACGGAATATAAGTAGAACAATTCTTTTTTTCTCGTCTGGAGCTGGGATATTACTATCTAGAAAGTACAGTAATCCCCACATAATATAATATTTTCTGAATTGTTATTTGTGCACTTTTGGATTAAAATTAAACATGAGTGGCACGCAAATATGTTTATGTCTATTTCGTTGATTCTTTGTTCCTCTTTACCATAAGCCTAATGCATATGATTCCGGAGATAACTGCTCTAAGTAAGGTTCAGTGAGTCAATATATAGACAGATGTTTTTTGGGCTGTCTTAAGTGCTTGGGCAGTTTTATTTCATCACACTGTACTCTTGTTCATTAATGATATTTGCACTGAGTGATTTTTGAAACAAGGATTAGACAGCAGCTCACATTCTTACTCCAGAGCCCTATCAAGAGTGTTAACTTAGCTAGCTCCATCACTCAACTATGGAAGTAATGTGAGGGGAGGGGGGGGAAAACATGTTGACAAAAATGCAACACATTAGTGATGTCTCCAGATGTTTCTGTGGTAATCTCCAGCCTGGTGTTATGATTGGCCTAGAAGTTTAATCATGAGAATATTTGGGTATACTGTTTATGACAATACTTGTTCCAGCATGGCAGCAGAAAGAGAGGTGGGATGAAAAGATCATATTCTGTCACAAGTCTTAAGGAGATTAAAACTCATTATTTTTCAGATACTTTTAAGCTCATCCACTGTGGCTCTGATCTCTAAGCGATCACTCTCTCTAGTTCAGATTTTAAATATGTGTCTCGTCTATCTCATCCGGGACAGAATTTATACTCCATCAACAACAGAGGTTTTGCATGACAGATCTGGCAGTATTTATTTCTTATATATATATTAAGCAAATATTTTTGCTATTTTGGCATTTCTGGTTTAGCCTTGCTCTTGAGTTTTTTTGTGTGTGAATTCCGACATCACCAGCGAAAAGGTGTATGTTTCATAATCATAGCTACTGCACAATGCATATAGATGTAGTGTAGTAAGCTCAATAGAATACATATTGCTAAAAGAAAAGAAAAGAAATATAAGACACACCTTGTTAACATGCTGATAAGCATCTGAGTTTTCAACCCTCGCCCCCAATTAAAAACCTCAATCCACTGATGAACATACAGTATCAATTAACAGATTAGGATCCCAATCCTCTTATGAGCAGAGAGCAAAAGTGCCCTATGATAATGCCAGATCGGTTTACATCAAAGTGTACTAGCAGATTTCTGTATCTAGAACAGATGTTCAGAGTTTGATAATATATAGGTCACATATGCAACTGTCATTTACCATCCTTTTGACCTGTGATCTTTAGCATATTTACTGCGTCTATCTCTCTTACATTAAGACTGGAACCTTGTAGTCCTATTTACCGCTGGCCACTCAAGTTCTGTATGTACATATGTACGTACTGTTAGCATAGTGCCATATAAGACCCCCCACGTGTGTTTAGTTTAAACCTAATAGATAGCCTCAATAAGTAGGAATAAGTGGAAAAACACACAGGAAAGGATCAGTCCCGTCCGTGCACATTCTAATTTCAGCACCATGGACAGTTGGGGATAAATGAGTAGAAGAGAAGGGGGGCCATATTTGTTATCTTTCACCTGCTGATAAGACTGTGATTAGCACATTTTGATAGCCACGTTAGTATACATTTAGCCTACTTTAACCTTCAGTATATGAATTGAAATGCTAACTTGAATCTGACATTTTCGTCCATATGTTCTATTCGTTTCATTCGTTGGGATTGATAAACTCAGCCCAGCACAGTGTTCTTCTCCTTACCCTTGGTAGAGTTGAGTGACACATCACGTTGTGCCGTTTCTCATTCTCAGACTCCCCCCTCACGTCATCCCCCATCTCGAGGGACAAGGGGAAATGATTAAGGAAGACACTTTCAAATACCTTTCAAGTCACTCCCCATGGCACTTGCAAAGTAGGTAGGAGCAGAGTTTGATGAGGTGCAATATATTCTGTAAAAGAGGTAAAGCTAATGTCACAAAAATAATAGCCTTTTAATATAGAGGAGAGTCCTGGTGTAGGGTGTCACACTAAGCGTAAAGGATGATGTGTGTGGTATCGTGTGTGGGATCAGTTCGTCCCTATTAGAGAAATTATGCTATTTCGAACTGAGATGCAACATGGATCCTAAACTCCTAAGGTTTTGTTGTCAGGTATTAACAAACATTAGCAACATGAATTAGGAAACAACATTTGTCAAAATTACCCCAAAGCCGACTTGAATCCACAATGTTTGAGTTGTAAGTGTTCGTTTTACGCCCTCTCCAGCCCCAATCTACCACCTAGTGATGCAATCTTCCTTTTGTAGCTCTCAGCCAGTTGCTATGATAAGTGCATGTACACATGCTTACAGGAGCATGTATGCTATACTGTAAGTGAATAGCCTATCAATTTGGCCAACTGTGCCCCTAATGTCATTATTGGTCCTTTGACCTATGACATGTGGCTTTGGAGGTCACCCAGAAATGTGGAATCACTCATCTTTTTCATGATTCTCTCATATATATATATTTTTTTTTTAGAATTTATTGAGACAGGTGGAGGATGACAGAGATAAATAAGCAAATGACATGGCAGAAGGTGGTAACATGCTGCAAAAGGGTGATATGAGAATGGTTGCTGCAGCCCTAATTCACAACTATGCCACGCTTCAGCTCTCGGGTCTACTCTCACGCAAGTGTCGTGTTCTCTCACAAGGTTGTACACGGTTCTCTCTAACAATCATATCCATTTTTCTGACGCACATACATACCTTCTCTACGACGTGTTTACATGTTCTTTTTCACATGCGTGTAAGTGTTGAAGGCATGTCTGATAATGAGCTCATCCACAGTCGCAGCAGCAGCACAGTCCTGCTCCGAATCCCCAGAAGTCTTGGACTCATTTCACTGGAGCCACTGGAGCATGAACTAGGGTGAGTTTCCTGAAAGCTTTGTAGCTTAAGAAGTACTTAATTCCTCCTTGCAACAAAGACTTAGAGCCACGAGAGAGTAACAATTGTAAAATCAATGTTTACAGGTCAATCTTCTGTGCATGCTGTGAACAAACTACATTTGTTAAATGAAGAACGTTACTGGTCTAGGAGAGGCGAGGGCTTGCATTGTCAAAAAAGTACTGCTTTCAGAGCTGTATCCTTCTATATCTGTGTAGGCCCTGCTGAAGTAGTACTACGGTAGTTACTAGTTAAGCTATGAAGCTTTCGGGAAACTCACCCCTGTTAAGAACAACTGGTTGCTACTGATGCGTTTATACAGGCAGAAGGATTTATTCCTGATGTCCCCTACATGATTTGTCTGGGTCTGAGATAATTACCCTACACACCACAGAGCTGAACCGAGTCAAGCTGAACTGTACCTGTATCTGGCTACACTACTGCTGGCTGAGTACGCTACTCTGTACGTATCTGGGTACACTCTTCTGTATCTGGGTACACTATTATGTATCTGGGTACACTCTTCTGTATCCGGGTATACTACTCTGTATCTGGGTACATTGTTATATATCTGGGTACACTATTCTGTATTGGGGTCCACTATTTTGTATCTGGTTACACTACTCTGTGTCTGGGTACACTATTCTGTATCTGGTTACACTATTCTGTATCTGGTTACACTACTCTGTGTCTGGGTACACTATCCTGTATCTGGCTACACTATTCTGTATCTGGTTACACTACTCTGTGTCTGGGTACACTATTCTGTATCTGGGTACGCTATTCTGTACTGGGGTACACTACCCTCACTAACCCACTGCCTCCCATTTGGCTTAAAGCTTTAAAACTAAAGCTAATGTGCACTCAGGTCCTCCCTCGGCACTCCCTGCTTGCACCTTCTGCCTGTTTTCTTGTTCTCACGCTGGCTGTCAGCGACCAGTGAGTTACCGGTGCTATCACATGCTCGCTTTTCTTTTGGCATTGTTAAAACTAAATGAAACAAGGTAATTAGCTTGTTACAATTAAAGTGACTCGACTGGATAAATTGTAATCACCCAGAATGAAGTTGGTCTTCCCTGCAGGTTCGTCCAGCCAGCTGAGCAGCCTCATTTGCATAATTAAAATATACAAATGATAATGGATTTTGTACTCAATATCCAGCGGCTGTAGAGCCGGAGAAATATGAAATTACAATAACAACACGGTAGCCTTGAGGACAGAGGAGGATGGGGTGCTGTGTAGCGGGGTGGGGGGGGTAGGGGGGGGGTAGAAAGGAAGGATAGGTGAGCAGCATCACCATTTTAAAAGGAGGGAAACTAGATGAAAACATTTAGAAAGCAATATAGTTAATAATGCCAGTGGTGGGAGAGTAACAGAGAGGGATGGAGAGAGATAGAGGAAAGAGGAAGAAGGGAAGGTAAAAAGAGAGACAGAGAGGGCAAAGAGAGGGTGAGGGAAGGGAGAGAGGGAGAAGAGGAGAGATGGGAATGGAGGGAGTGCAAAAGAGTGAGAGAGAGAGAGAGAGAGAGAGAGAGAGAGAGAGAGAGAGAGAGAGAGAGAGAGAGAGAGAGAGAGAGAGAGAGAGGAAGGGAAAGGTGGACCAATTACATTTGCAAATTGTGAGCTGCTGGTCCTGGTAGCTTTGCCCTACCTCAAGGGAAGCCTTTCGCCTGATTACATGAAATTGGGATTGAATTAAACATCTAAAGGGTTGTCCTAAGACAAACTGAAATGAAATTAGACTCTGTCTTTTTTGCTTGGAGCACAAGAAAGCCAGCATGAGGGAGAAAAAGACTACGGAATTTTCGCAATTAGGTGAGGGACAATGTCATGAAATTAGGCCTTAGAGCTTTTCCCCCTCGTTTGGTAGTTTTGCGTTTTGCGTTTTGCCATCCAAAGTTGGGCACAGAGCAGCTGGATTCTCTCTGGCTGATGTCTTGGGTAATAGACATGAGAAAGAAAGGATGCCCCCCTACCCTGGTGAGTTCCTTGGATGGCTCAGAAGAGCACAAGTGGCTCACTGAGTGGCACATGCCCAAAGCACTGGGCATGGAACCAAACACGACAACGTATCAGAGTGAAACAACACTTCACGCAATGGCAGCAGAATGATCACTTACATTCATTGTTTTTCTTTCTGAGGAAGGATGACAGTAATACTACGAAGCGCTACTGTTGTGTGTACTGTATCTCAGTTGTTGTTTTTTGTTGTGTTGTGAATGTATGAATGTATCAGAGAGCATAGAGGTGTGTGTGTGTGTGTGTGTGTGTGTGTGTGTGTGTGTGTGTGTGTGTGTGTGTGTGTGTGCGTGCGTGTGTGTGTGTGCGCGTGTGCGTGTGTGTGTGTGTGTCTTTGAGAGAGACAGAGAACAGATGTATCTTCTTGCTAGTTTCCCTCTGTGAGAGAAAGCAATAACAGGGCCTTAGCTGTAAGTAAATAATTAGCAGTAATCAAAGTTAATGGAACCCAATGGGAGACACTCTTACTGTATTGCAATAATCTCATTTAGGAGACAGCAGATTTAGTGGATAATTGGGCATAAGTACACTCTAATTCCCCAGTTCACATACGCTGTTGTTATTCTTTCTCTGTGTGTGTAAACAGAGGAGGGCCGCTGCAGACGACACAGTAATTGTTTTCACCAAGACATACAATTACAATTAGCCTTATGTAGCACACAAAGGGAAGAGTCGTTTCCTGTGTTTGAGAATCTGTGTCTTTTAATTTTCTATATGAATAAAATATACTGTAGCCATCAGAAATCAAACTGTTTCATTTTGTGTATAGGTGATACTGCAAATCATACACTAGGAACAGAATGTTTGCATGCACGTCCATGGGTACAGCAATGTGACGAGACACAGGGACAACTAAATCAATTGTGTCTGTTCTTTGAGCTGCTGTGTGTATGTGTGTGTGTGTGTGTGTGTGTGTGTGTGTGAGTGTGTGTGTGAGTGTGTGTGTGTGTGTGTGTGTGTGTGTTCCCCTGGGTTAGCTGGCTGCCTGCGTCTGGAGCGCTCGCTCATGATGAAGTTAATGGAGGATAGTGGCAGCCGCGCGGCGGGGATCCGCTCATGGGAAAGACCAGCATGCCTTGCTCCAGGTGTATGTGACGGCCTTGCCACAGAGCCCAAGCTCGGAGGTGTCCAGATGTCATTAGAGCACAATCTGCCTGTGTGTGTGTGTGTGTGTGTGTGAGTGTGTGTGTGTGTGTGTGTGTGTGTGAGTGTGTGTGTGTGTGTGTGTGTGTGTGTGTGTGTGTGTGTGCGTGTGTGTGTGCTCCACGTCTCACCGGCCAGCATATCACAGGAGCAATGAGTCCTTAACCCACAATTTAATAAGAGAGAGAAATTATTTACACAGTGGGAGGGTGGACCAGAGCCAAAACACTTCCTGTGTATGCCCCCGTCTCTTTATCTCTCTCCATCTTTCTCTCTCTCTGTCTCTCTTTCTTTCTCTTCTCTTCTTCTCTTCTTTCCTCTGCCTCTTTTTCCTCATCATCGCTGTCCTTCTCTCCCCTTGCCATTATAATTTCCAATGGAGTATACCGTATATCTAATAGTATGTATTAAGTTAATCTCCCCCAAATGATATATGTTGTAATATTATGAAATACACTATATAGTGTACATCCTACAATGTGAAATGTATTTATTCTTCCAAATATAATATATTGATCCTATAGAAGCCTATAGTACAGTATGTATTATGTTTAACTGTGGGGCTATATGCCACAACTACCAAGGAGAATTTAAAGATAGATTAAAGATTAAAGATAGATTCATTAAATATTAGCCAATATTGTTTTTTTGCCGACATCCAGTCAACTGTCAATAGTCTCTCTCTCTCTCTCTCTCTGTCTCTCTATCTCTGCCTCTCTCTCTCTCTCTCTCTCTCTCTCTCTCTCTCTCTCTCCCTCTCTTACTTTACTTCCTTCCTCTGCCTTTCACATGACCCTCTCTACCTCGCTTTCCTTCCCTCGCTGCCTCTTTCTCTGTCTCTGCCCCTCTACATCCACCGTCTTTTTCATCCATTACACCATTACTTTAAAAAGCGTCCAATTCAGACTCTCTATATATTACAAACCTCAATTACATGATGTGTTTACAATTTACATTATTGTTATTATTCAGAGTAATTTCCTTTGGTGTTGCAAAGCCCTGAAGGCTCAGCCTCCAAAGCCCCCTCTATAGCCGGTGGGGAACAGGGACAGGACAGCTTAAAGCACTATATTACCAGACGCAGACTCTAAAAGATGTATTTAATCTTAAGATATTAGGCTAAGGTTATTTTTACTTACCATCACTGTGGTATTAAAATGGATAGTTACAGTTATTGAAAGGGACTTTGTGAAAGGCAGTTGAGTGGAACTCCAAATTAAATGGAGGGTAGCTTTTGGAGGGTAGCTTTAATCAAGGAGTGCTGGATGAGGACGAGGATGAGGCAGTGGAGAGGGTTTAAACTCACACACACACACACACACACACACACACACACACACACACGCACACACACACACACACACACACACACACACACACACACACACACACACACACACACACACACACAGACTGAGGACCAGGACATGGGGCAAAGAGGCATGGGAGGGTTCAAACAACAGTGCTTATGTCACCATTAGCCAAATGAGCAGTATAAGATGATTATTTACACAAGAGGAGATTAATGCCCAATTCCATTTCCCTTTTTTACCCCTACCCCTCGTTTTGGAGTGCCACTTGCTTTGGAGCCAAGCCCTCCGAACAGAGTCACAAGGGGTAGTGGTTGAAAATCTTGATACGTCATCAGTAGTATCATAGAAAAGCATTGACACTCGCAATTCATTCACAACTTTCATCCTATCAATCGATCAAACAAGTCATCAAATGAAAAAGAACAATGCTTCATTATCAGGCCGTTCATGACAGAATAACGGTGGTCTGTAGGCTAGCAATCCATGCTCCTTCCCTGTCAGTCTGCACTGATATTAGAGGAGGGATAGGCATTGGCCTTAAAACATGTAACGTTAGATATATAACGTTAGACAAGGAGCAATGTATTTCTACGGAAAGGCTGTGCTTGACGCTCCCATTGGACTGACGGCGGGGCTCATACAATCTCTGCGTTTGTTATAGATACGAGTGCTCCGGTGTCTTGCTGGTAGTCAAATATATTTATTTATACAGCATAGCACATCACCATAATAGCGATTTTTTTGTTATGCTTGTTGTAAATAAAAGTTCTATGATGCATTGGAATGACATTAAGCTAAGATAATAAGATGGTTATCATAATTTTTAAAAATCTTTATTAATAAGTTATTACAGAAACAGTAAGTGACATTTTCCGAGAGTGAAATCTGTTTCATCGGTTATCGATGAAGTCTATGAACATGGGATTCAGAATTAATTCAGAATAAAAGTCAGAAACTTTTTTTTTTAATACAAGTCTTAACCTTTTTTTTCCTGAATAAAAGTCAGAAACTGTTTTTTTTTCAGAATAAAAGTTTTAAAACATTTTCAGAATAAAAGTCTGACAAAAAGAATTTCAGAATAAAAGTCTGAAAAAATAATAATGCCGATTTTTATAATTTTCTACAATACATTGAAATGACATTAAACTAAGATAATACGATGGTTATCATATTTTTTTGTTCTTTATTAACAAAGAAAATAATTACATTTGTGGTTTTCTCTTCCTGCCTGTTTTCCTCATTCCACTATGGTGTTGTTTGTGTTGAGGCCTTTTTGCCTCTTATCATCAGGAAATTAAATGCATGTTCAATTGGATTTAAATCTGAAGATTAACATGGCCAGTCAAAAACTTTCTACTCTTTGGCCATGAAAAACTCTCTAGTTGCTATGGCAGTATGTTTTGGATCATTGTCTTACTGTATGATGAAGTGCCTTTGGAGGACTCAGGCATGTTTCTGTACACTTCAGAATACATTCTGCTGCTGCCGTCAGCAGTTACATCATCAATTGAGACAAATTGGCCAATTCTAGTGGCAGCTATACATGCCCAAACCATAACAGCCTCTCCACCATGTTTCACAGATGAGGAGGTATCATGTAAATCATGGGCAGATCCTTTTTTGTCCAAACTTTCCACTTGTAATTAATTATCTATCCACAATACTTTTTTCCAGACATCTGCAAGCCTTTTGGGGAATTTCTTTTAGCAAATTGTAACCTGACCATCCTTTTTGAGTGTAACTAGTGGTTTGTACGTTGCAGTGTAGTTTGGCTAGTGATGTATTCTGCTGATGGTAGACACATTCAAGACAACCTGTGTGTGTTCCTGATCAGTGGGACAGTTGTTTTGGTGCCCTGAAAGGGGGAACAAGTATAAAAAGTGTTGTCATTTCTAAATGGTGAAATCAGTATGTACACAAATTAACTTCAAATAAAATCTGAGAAGCTGTACTTTAACCTCATAGTAATGGTTTGATTTCGAATCCAAACTCTTGGAATATAGAGCCAAAAGA
This sequence comes from Nansenia antarctica, assembly GCF_963989245.1. NCBI lineage: Eukaryota > Metazoa > Chordata > Actinopteri > Argentiniformes > Microstomatidae > Nansenia > Nansenia antarctica. The sequence goes on from NC_137689.1 coordinate 58,875,581, forward strand.
AGACTACGTGCTTCACTGTCCCATTACTTACGCAGGGCACTGTACAACATGTATATATATATATGTAAATAAGTGCATAATTTAAGTAATACTCTAGTCTAATTAGATGGGAAATTAAATTGTCATTACTACAGTATATGGAAGTGGGTGACAGGACAAAATGTGACAGGAGACAAACATTGCTATCGTCCCTTGGGGTCTCCAAAGAGAACCAACCTGAGAACTAACAAGGTATGTTATTAAGCACAGAGGTGCAACCTTGCTAAACCTTTAATGCAAGTTCAGCTATACTACAGTATGTGTTTCTTTTCTTTATTAGTTTTTATTATTCCCCCCCTCTTCTTATTTCTTTCTTCCAACCCCTCTCCCTCTTTCTCCCTCTCTCTCTCTCCTTCTTTCTTTCTTTCTTCCACCCTCCCTCTTGCTCTCTCTCTCTCTCTCTCTCTCTCTTTCTCTTTTTCATTCATTCTTGTATTTTGTTCGATATCAATGATATGAACACATGGTGTTTTAGATTGGTCGTCCTCCTGCCCTGCCCTGTGGTAGTGTGGGGACACTTGTCTGCCATAAAAGCTGATGGATGGACAGGAATCAGAGGTTCTCCAGGTGAACTCTGACCCCACCCGGCAGTAGATGGCCCATCTGTGCCTGGGCATTAAGAGGGGCTCCCCTGCCCTCTCACACTGACCCGTGCCCTCTATGGTCAACGCTGAGTGGGGACTCATGGGTAATGGGACCCCTCGGAGGGGGGTGCAGTGGAGGGGGGAGCGCTTTGGGGCGGCTGAGAGTCATGTACACAAATCATTTTAATGATCTCATCAGTGGGTTTTGGATACTGTACTAGCAATGGGAGTGTACAACTTCGATTTAGTTGTTTGATAGCTCTTGAACGTCTGTTGCATGATGCAATCGTATACTGTAGTGGTAACGGTTAGGTCCTACATTCTGAGGCCTAACTCTTATTTATATCGTTTTTTTAAATTAAATTGTATAGGTGGGGGGGCGGGGGGCTTTCACAAAATAAATAGCAGGTGAGGATATCACTGTACAGTATTTCTTTGCACTTTCCACCTTATAGTATCTGTATTGTCTGTGGAAAAAACTTCCTAGGGGAAAGTCAGCCTAACAAATACAGGCACTGCAGAGAGAAGGATGATCTTAATGCAGTAAACCGATGTGGCTGCTGCGATAAACCAACCTTGATACAACGCGGGGAAAAGTGGTGGAGAAAAATCCTGGGGGCCGCACTGCCCTGTCTCCATCTCTATCTCCATCTCTATCCTTCTGAGCGATTTTCCCTTGATGCAGAGAAAAACTCCAGACGTATGTCTGATGGTGGCAAATTGAAAATCCATTTGTTGAACAAGTATCTTTCACTTAAAATAAGAGGGAATCCAGTCGGGGGGGGGCGGGGGGGGGGGGGGTATATGACGTGCGCTAATGATGTTGCTGCTACAGTGCCATCTGTCTGGCAGAAAAGGTCAGGGGGAGATGGCGCGGGCAGGCCTGTCGCAGGTGATAGAGAGAGAGGCAGAGACAGGGGAGTGTGTGTGTGACTGAGGGAGGTGGAGGGTGATGTGGTGGTGGGGAGAGTGATGGGTGGGTAGGGGAGGGGGGTTGTAGGTACAAATGGATAAAATCTCCAATGACGGGCATGTGTGTGTGACATCATATGAATGCAATATAATTGAGCGGCAGTAAATTGAGAGGCCCGTTCCGATGTGTCAATAAACAAGTTCAAGGTGACACTGCGGATCAATACCACGCGACAAGAGCCATCCGCCAAATTTACTGCGGTGTAATTGGGTGCAAAATGACTCGACTCAACCTTCACGGCACAGAAAATCAAAGCCACGTTGCCGTCACCGCCGGCAACAGTTTGTACATGTCACAGGAGCCTTAAGGTGGCATCGGAAGACAATAATGGATTTTGTTTTCTTTTGTTGTTGTTGTCGTAGTGTGTTTGTGTGCGTGTGTGTGTATGTGTTGGGGGGTGGGGGGTGGCTTTGTGCCTGTCTGTGTGCGTGTGTGTGTGTATGTGTATGTGTGTGTGTGTGAGAGAAAGAGAGAGAGAAAGAGTGACTGGAATAAAACAATCATAATTGTAGAGTCTAAGTGTTACTATTGCATGACAGCAGTTGCAGTGGTCAAAACTCTGTCTGAGCGTGATCCATTTAATTGATTTTTGAATGTATGATCATTAACCTCCAAATGTCACCACCTCCTCCTCAAATGCGGAGATATTGATCAAACTAATGGTGGTCGATAAAAGCTAATGTTTAAACAGAGAAATAAACTTGGGCTTGACTTGGCTATTAATGGAGCATTACTCAGCCATCTTAGAAGACAGAAGAGGAAAAACTGGCCATTGAGACAACAATGTAAATGAGATGAGAGACAGAGAGAAGAAAAAGACAGTGTAGGCCAGTGAGTGAAAAAGGTTGCCTTCTATTAGTTTGACTATCAATTTTGTTGAAAGGACAGAAAAGGAAAAAAGAACATGTGAAAAAAAAACAAGTAAAGACATCTAGGGTTGATGTCATTATGTGTCATTGATAGAAGTCACCATGGTCCCATTTTAGACAAGGGCTAAAAAGGCTTTAATAAACTATCGATAAGGACTACATTACATAGATTTTCCCCAAACCACTTACTAGCAATTTTCATGCTAAAGGTATAATTGTCATGCGAAGGCGGTAGTGTTGTCACAACACAGCTTGTTCGAGGTAACACATAAAACAATTGTGTGTTTATGACTAGATATAGATGTCCAGCCAGAGGGCATTGATGTGCCATATGACATGGAGGTGTGAGAGGGCGGCTGTGTGGGTGTGTGTGTGTGTGTGCATGTGTTTCTGAGTGTGTGTGTGTGTGTGTGTGTGTGTTTGTGCTTGTGTGTGTGTGTGAGAAGTGATGGATTAGCTTCATTTCCAGAGTAAACCACGTCGAAAACAACAGAGACCCAACCTCACCATGCGGTCCTTTGTAGGTTTTAACCCACGCTGCAGGAGAGAGCCCGTAACTGATATCTCTGCCTGTCGGAGCATATCTAGCGTGCGGTTCGGGATGACAGCTACGGAGTGATGGCACTGATTGTGTGTGCGGACCCACCACGGCCATTCTGTTCTACCTCGATGACCGAGAGCAGCCTAAGGCTAACTGGAGGTGCTTCGTACAATCAAAACTCCACTGACACGAGGCACGAGTCATCACAGCTTGATGATAACCTGGTCTACCTTTGGGAGATCCTGCAGTGCCCCCCAGCCCCCTGTCTATGGACTTTGAAGGAATGTTTTTTTTTCTTCTCCGGAGGTGATTGAATGGTGTCTATCCGCCACCAGGGTTAAATACCAGGCTGCAAGGGTGTGATAGATAGATGGGCAGGTAGAGTGGTGGTGCCAATCTCATGGATGATCGTGACTCCCACTGTGGGATAGCGTGTAGACATTGGTACAGGACGGGGGCAAACGGCTTCTCCCTGGCTGGTACCTTGTGACTTTTTAAAATTTGACTCACTTAATGCAATAAGTTAAAGGGATACTTTCTTCAAACATGAATGGTCCCCAAATATCAGACAATATCAGACCTCTCCACCCCCTAACACACTACCCTACCGTTATAAAAGAGAAAAAAAAAGAAAAATACAATACAGTTCTTTCTCTAGCACTGTGACTACCGATGGCACTTCTTATAGAAGATTTTACTTACGATGACTATTGTATAGTTGATTAAATTACTTGACAAATGTACTTACTGTAAGTTGCTTTGGAAAAAAGCGTCTACGAAATGACTTAAATTAAATCAATGAAATTGTGTGCGTTCAAGCCTCATAAAAGTCCTAATGCTAAGGTTATATCTACTTCCTGGAAAAGTGAGATGATGATGCATTTTGACCATGGTGATGAATTACAGATAACAGTGGATGCACACTCTATGATAGGGCTGGACTGCCACATATTATTCCTTCTACCCATTTTAAATCCTCTCTTTGCCTGCTGTAATTGCCAACCTACGTAGATGTGAAAAGGTGGAACTGATGTGAAGGAGGGAAACCTACCAGTCCCTTAAATTATCTACTGAAAAACTCTAATGATACAGAATATGTTTCTTTATATCTAGTTTATTTTCTGGCCTCTGGTGGGGGGATTTGGCTGGGATGGGGGGATGTGAAGGTCTGAGTGGGGGATGAGGGGGTGGTGAGGGTGAGTGTCGGCAAACGGCTGAGAGCTAACATAGTAAATGTATAATGGCTCAGAATGCTGGTGAGGAGAGAGAGGCCATCTCTCCCCCTTGAGCAAACCACCCCCATCTCCCCCCCATCTCTCCCTCCAAAGCAGAACCGCTGTGCCGTGAAATATGAAAGAGACATGTTGTCGCTCAATTTGTCCAATATACCTCACAGGTGTACTCCCAGGTAGGCGCCCCTCTCAGCCGCTGAAAAATGAGCAGCGTCGCGAGGGGTGACTTTGATGAACCTCGCCCGCTCGGGCCCTATCACTCTTTTCCGACTGGCTTCCCCCGGCCCTGCGTGGACACTCCGCCAGGAAATTTGTCTTATTGAAGGAAGCCGCGGTCCGATACACCTACAGAGGCGCGCGTGGTAATGAAGAGGCCCCCTCAGTCTGCTTAGAGTTCACTTCCTCCACTTCCTACCTCCCTCGCCACCCCTATCCCCCACCATACACACACACACACACACACACACTCACACACACACACACACACACACACACACACACTCACACATCCCTCCCTCTGCGCATCCCACATCTCGCCGCTCCAGAAGCTGTGATTTTGACAGAGGCCTGCATGCATTTGTTTGGAGAACAAGAAGAGGCAGAGATGTGGCAGTGAGCAGCAGCAGCAGGGAGCTCCCTATGAGAATACTCTAGAATACTAATACAGGATCACACAGTCCTAATGATGAAGGGGGGGGTGCGCGTGTGATGTGTGTCTGTGTGGCGTAGTCATTAAAACTCAGAGGTCTTAAGTACAGGTAAAGCAGCTTGGTTACGGCAGCCGTGAACAGGCCCTAGGATGAGGAGGCGCGGCTCTAACAATCCCATCTGCCATGCCATCTCTCTGCCTCTCTGTCCACAAGGACACACAGATGAAGCTGTTCTCAACTCTGATTGGCACCAATCACGCAGCAGAGGCCATTATAGGACACTATATACAGTATAACATTAGAGGACCGTATAACATTATATAACATTTGACATTACATGAATGACACCGTAGGATTTCCAGTGTGAGATGTGTCATGGGCGAACGTCAATGTGGCTGGCGATGGTGGATGTGATTGACATGGTGAGCGGTCGGTCCAAATGTCCACCCGATCTGGGTAAAATACATATGGTCAATACTTTCAAATACTTGTTTAAATAATATTTGTATTGTGATTTAGCATCTTACACGCATGACACCATCCAACTACAACTTTCGCATAGCTGTGCTTGATTTACTTTACCCCCCATGCAACCAATGGAATCCCACAAAGGGCCAAACTCCAGGCTGAGTGGATTAAGCCGGGCTGTTAAACCTCCACTCTCTACAGCTCCATAGTCCTCAATGAGAGCTGCTGCATAGGGATGTGATTAAGATAGCAGTGGGATCTCTACAGAAGGAGGAGCTTTGTAGCACTAAGACTCTCAGTAATCCCTCTAAGCAGCCATTGAGCCTCTGAAGTCCTCTTTGCTTCCGTTCACCCGTAAAGGCATTAAAAGTGTCTGGGCCTAAAACGGTAAGTAATCATGTGCTACTGACCAAATGGCGCAGTCACCTTGAGTGTGGCTGGCTGGACAGGGATGATGTTATAAGCTGAGTATTACCAAGGACAGCTTAGGACAGTACTATTTAAAGTTACATTATGGAGAAATTTGCCTCTGGGGGTGCTCTTGAGTCAAAAGGGGTCCCCTTAGTAGTGAGAATTTACATTTAAAAAAAGTGTGTCAGCTTATTTTGTCAAAATGTTTAAGCCTGAACGTGAGGAGTGTGTGGCTAAGACATTGATTGATATTATGTCATAGGAGTATGATAACCATATACTCTCACTCGTGGGTGGGGCTGGTGCTAGGACTGGTGCTGGGACTGGGGCTGGGACTGGGACTGGGACTGGTGCTGGGACTGGGGCTGGGACTGGGGCTGGGGCTGGGACTGGGGCTGGGGCTGGGGCTGGACTGGGGATGGGGCTGGGACTGGGACTGGGACTGGGACCGGGACTGGGACTGGGACTGGGACTGGGACTGGGACTGGGGATGGGACTGGGACTGGGACTGGGACTGGGACTGGACTGGGGATGGGGATGGGACTGGGACTGGGACTGGGACTGGGGCTGGGACTGGGACTGGACTGGGGATGGGGCTGGAGCTGGGGCTGGGGCTGCTGGGGATGGGGCTGGGGATGGGGCTGGGGATTGGGATGGGGATGGGGATCGGGCTGGGACTGCGACTGGGGCTGGGGCTAGGCTAGGCTAGGCTACAGTCATGGGGGTAGCATAGATTACATCAGCAGATGAGAGAAGCAGAAGCATCATAATTATGAGCCGGTGAATGACCACAACACAGTACAGAGGCCTGACAATAATCCTCAGAACCCCCCCTCTAGCCCCCATCTCTGAAACAACCAAATGCATTAGGCAAATTAACAACAAGAAGGGGGGAGAGTGGAGAGAGAGAGGGGGGGGGGGGGGGTTGGAGCACAAGATATTATTTAAGTGTTCTTGTAAGCCATCTAAGATATTAATGTTGCAAAGCTACTTATGAATATTTAAGAACATAAAAGGGGAGATAGACGCAAAGCGGCCCGGCTGACCGCAATACAACAGGGAGTACTGTACATCTCCTGACATCAGTGATGGATTTGAAATACGATAATTAAAAAAAACAAGTTCTGTGTTTATGACATCAAAGGAGCAGAGAGTAGGAGAAACCCTCTAACCACTATTCCTCCCTAAATGCATATTTTGAGTGACGGTTGGTGTGTAAATACAACTGATAGCGCTCAGTAACCAAAACACACGCTTTCAACAGGCTTTCAGTTAGGAGTTATCTTACCATGGAGAAAGACAAATAAGACCTGATTGGACAAACTGGTATCTGCAACAAGATATCGCTTCAGAGAAATACTATACTTTGATATTCTTTGTTATGCTGAGGAGCATGTAAAGTACAGTAAATCAACACAAGATGTTTTATTTTATTTTATTGTAAATGTATTATTATAAGATTTACAGAGTGGATATAGATATTGTGGATATTGCATTTAGACAACAAGCTGATTTAAACATTTTCAGATACAAAGGAGGAAAAATAACAAATACAACAAATCTTATCAAAGTGTACCCCAGTCAATCGGATTTACGATATGGCGAGTTTTCATAAATTTCATCCAACAGCAGCATCACATATATTATGCAGTATTAGTAGTACATACATATTTACTATGCAGTATATAGTATTTGAATGCATTATTCAATTCACCACAGAAAATTCGAACCTCAAATTGTGATGGGACATTTAAACAGCTGATCACACGAGGAGCAAAAAGATCACAGCAAGTTGGAAATTCTGTCACATTTATTTTGATCTTATTATTGACATGAATAGACATATTTAGTTATATAATACACCATGAAACTGTTGGCTTAACGTACAAGATATAACATTCCTTGAAGTGGTATGATGTAGCTCACTTGGTCAAATGTGCAATGTCTGGTGAATTTAGGCAGTCATAAAAGGAGTTTATCTACTGTACTGCTATCGAGGACTTCATCCTGTTTGTGTGTGTGTTTGTGTGTGTGTGTGTGTGTGTGTGTGTGTGTGTGTGTGTGTGTGCGCGCACATGTGCGTGTTTATCACTCACTTTGATAAGACTGATTTTTAATTAGGCCAAAACAAAGCTGGCCAAATGAAACCTTGGCTTAAACGTTGGAGCATCTGGCTCCATTATGAAAATGTCATCTTGGAAGTACAGTGTAGCCTTTATGTAAATAACATGAAATAACACAGCCTTGGTTAATCAGAATATCCATACTTAAGAAATCTAAATCCTGGAGATTTACCCCTCTCTATACGTAATTAACCCTTTAGGACAATAGCAACTGGCACCAGGAGATCTCCACCTAATGGCCTGATGAATATTTAAGCACAGACGTGGAAGATAATGCAGCCGTAATCCATTAGAGCAGCGTCTCTCTCCCTCCCTACCTCTCTTCCTCTCTATCTAGCTCCCACAATCCATCTCTCCACCCTCCCTCTCTCTCTATCGGCCTCTTCTCCTACCTCTCTTCCTCATCTTTATCTTCTGCACTCCCTCCCGCTCACTCTTCCTCCCACCTCCTTCTCTCCATCCTCTCCCTCCCTCCCTTCATCTGTCCTCCCTCTGTCTTCCCTCCCTCCCTCTCTCTCCCGCCTCTCGTCCTCTTTCTGTAATCATCGGGGAGAGTGACGAGATGCCTAGTGATGAACAGGAAGAGGCTAAAGTGCTTAAACCTCTCTGAGGTGCCAGGGTCTATATTATTATCCCCTGTAATCAGTCTGGACCCTGTACAGGACCTGACAAGAGGCCAATGTGTCAGTAGAGCACAGACCAGGGAAAAATATGTTTTTTTAAAAGGCTTCCAATACTTGAAAAACGTGTGTCAATCAAGTGATTTGACTTGCCGCTGTTTCACTGTCACTTCACTCTGTCTTTCGAACTCACTTTTGCTCTCATTCTCACCCTCTCTCACCCTTTTTCTCTCACTTCATTCTCTTTTACTTTCACTTCACTCTCAACCCGTAGTCTATTAATTGTTAATTATTGTTATTAGACCAGTGCAGATCCCCTGTAAATACAGTTATAAATGGAAAAATCTCCATAAAAATATATATGTGCTATAAATATATATGTTAACATGCCACCCTTTATAAGATGTCATGTCCATATATGGGGGTACATCTGTGTGGATTACTGCACGTACTGTACAGTTTAAAGTGGATGATACAAAATAATTGTATTTGTATGTAAACATTTTTTTTATTTATTATTGTAGGCTTGTGTGTTAAGCAGCTGACTCAATTGGCTAACAAGTGAGAAAGACAAAGACATGAGCTCACCTCTGTAGTTGTCTATACAATTGTTTGTCTGTCTGTCTGTCTGTCCGTCCTCCCACACACACACACACCCCACCCCACTGGCCAGTGGTTTGTCTTGCTGTGTCTGCCACAGCCTCAGATAGTGTTACACATCCGCAACACTCTCTGAACAGAACTCACTAAATGATGGCTGGGGGCAAGCGGGAGGGCAAGGGGCCGATGGTAACCTCGGTCCCAGGAGATGACTCAGGGCAGGGGGTGATGGATGGGTGTTGTACCTTGCCTCTGGGTGGGTGGGGGGTACGCATGCTTATTTACACACAGCACCCCTGGGTGGGTGGGGAGTTGGGAGGGAGTAAAGAGATAAACCACCACACACTCATACACAATCATACACACCCACACAGTCGTACACACACCTCATGATATAGTAGGTTCCAGCCTGCCACCCCTGAGTGGGGGTGAGACACAACATCACCACCACCACCACCACACACTCATTCACACGAGTACACACTCACACTCTACAGTACACAATCTCTGAGTCTGATATGTCTGAATGATGAAAAACGTGAGAAAACTGTGATTTGACACATAAAAAAAAAGAAAGAAGAAACCTTTTGGTCATTTGCGCGACTTGAGAATTGCAGACATGCATTTCACCAGACCATGTCACAAATATCAAGGTTAAGATGGCAGACTATGCTCACTTTCGGGCATTTTCTTGCTCATGCAAATATGAACTTGATCAGTGGTTACATTTCTCCAGCCCCATCCCTTCGCTGTTAACCAAAAATAGTGTCAGGGTGACCCACCAGATTGCTTGAGTAAAATGGCGCCCATAATAGATCTGTCAATGATTTGACAACTAACATATTGTGTAAAGCATGTGTGCCTTTATGGATTGAAATATTCCTATCGTGTTTGTTTTCATGGGCTGTAAACTGAAAATGCAACCCTCACGTCAAAACGTGAAATAGTTATGTGATAAACACATCAAATAAATCAAATTGATTTGCCCTTAAAATGTGAATAAACTTTGCACATAGTTAACACAGGAGTAAAAATCTATGTTTATATTTACAAGCTACAACTTCTGTGTACATTTGAAATGATCAGTCCAAGCATGTATAGAATAATCCATACTCTCCTCTGCTACAGTGGAACTAGTCACTCCAGTATTGGCATCCTACATCTCAATGTCTTGTTATGGTAATGAAGAGAAAGGCTATTTTAATCTTCTATGATAAATGGCACTTGATGATAAATCACTTTTAAAAAGAATGGGCTAATGATTTATAGGTCATAATAATACAATGAAAGAAAAGAGGCCATTTGACTTTCGACTGATTTTGGATTAAGAATAACCTGCTTCTTTCCCACAATCAACAATATTGTTATTTATACATACTGTACATTGGTATTGATCACTATGGAACTCGATTCTCCAAAATGTTGAGGCCTTGTGTAGCCTTTGCTAGTGTAAGGGTGTTCAAGTAATTCTATCCCTGTTACTACCCTTTTGATGACCTGTGAGACGTCAACAGTACTGTATCTGATACTTGACTCCCTCAAGTCTATACCGATGACTGCATTCGACAGACAACCTGTCACTGACCACATGTGTGTGACCAGTGCTCAGTCCAACTGTCCTCTCAATCAGAGGCCACTCAAATCGCATCGTAGCAATTTGCCCCTCATCATGTATAGTTATTCAACCAATCAGAAGTCTATTTTCCCGAAGGTTCGGTCCTTGTCCTCAGTGTCCCCCCTGATTCCCTCCGCTACAGGACCTCTGGGAGATCCCAGAGACCAAAACACCATCCCAATCGATTCTGTTCAATTACAAACAAATCGAAATGTGATTTATTTGCGCAGGAATCATTTCAATATCAAGAGAGCCAGGGCAGACGGAGACCCCATCAATAACCCCCCCCCCTCCTTTCACCCCTCCTTGTCCCTCTTCCCCTCCCTCTCACCACTTCTCGGCCAGTCCCCATAGAGGGCTATCAGTCGGAGAGATGTCAATACAAGCAGTCAAGCACATAAAAAGACCAGGCGATTGAGATATTTTGATTCCCCCCCTCCCCTCTTTTCTTCTTTTTATTTTTTTCCCACTTAATTAAGTCACCAAGAAGCTGTCAAGGATAATTTTTCTGAGCGCGGGACTTGCAGCACTTGACATTTGATAATATTGCGCTCCATGCTGATTGAAATTGATTTTGGGAGGCCAGCAGCGCGGGCGTTTGACAACTCACGGCCTATCAGCTCAAGGACAAGGGCCCCGTCGGCGTGGCAACTCATATTCCCTTCGAGTGATGGGCGGCCGGTCGGCTTCAGAAAGGGGATGTGTGTGTGTGTGGGGAGGGGGGACCGGGGGTCAGTCGCAGAACACCGTCTCGGGGTCATGGAACTGGCAGTCACACTTCCCATAAATCAGGAGGAGAACAGAGAGAGAGAGAGCGCAGTGTGGGGATGTGACAACCTCCCCGCCCTGAGACTTTACCTGCATCTGTAATGTTTCACACAATTAATGTTTTAATTGGGAGGCCATAAGGAAGGAGGCAGGGAGGGGGAGGGGGGATTATTAACTAAAAGGAACAATAATGAAATGCCACTCAAAAAAAGCAGGAGTCTAGATCAATCAGTGAAATTAATTATGAATACCAACCAAATTATCCAGATTTCTATAAGCGAAGAGGACTCTGCTTTCACTAGAAGCTTTATTTGGCATTGACTCTGTTGAGGAGACCCAAAGAATTGGAATCAGACTTCTGTCCTGGTCTCTTCCCCAACTCTGAGGATGACTAGGCCTGGTTTACACAGCAGGGCATCTGCATACTGCATTACTTTTGATCAATCAATAATTGAGTGAATGAGTGAATAGTCCATTTGCAGTTACATTGAATAACATTCCACTGACAGTGCACGTAAATAAGACAAAAGCCACAAACTCACAATAAGACAAGCTTGGGAGTAAAGTACCAAGAGAAAGTTCTTATTGTTTGGGAGTTCGTATAGAAGTAAAGTATAGAAACAAACAAGACTTCATTTTTTATTTCTCCTATTTCCCTTGTGGAATAGGGAAGCAGACCTAGGTTCAGTAATTGTAATGATTTACTTAGCTGTGATTCATTGAGTTTGAGATTCATTGAGTTTGTCTGGCATAATGGAACCAATGAAACAATACCTAAACTGCAAACCAGGCAGGCTCAAGCAGACACTCAAAGTATTTGAAAGTATTAAAAAACCATATTGAACTAGGTCTGTAGGGCAGATCATGTGTTATGTGTTTGTGGAATGTGGAGACTATGTTGCCTTGCCCTCTCTTAATGTCTGCTATAGCACCCATTGCTAAAATGCTCTGGCTGTGCTTATTCCAACTGCTCTAAGTGGGGCAAGCATGTCATATAGTTTTGTGGTGGAGCGCCTTTCTATTTTTTTGGGTGATGTTCTCTAACCCTCTTTCACTAATCTGATTCCACTGCTTCAGGCAACAGCAAACTGTAACAGGAAAGAGCAGGGGAAATTGCTTTTATTTTTTAATATTTTCTAAATTAATTGTAATATCCACCAGTGGTTAACGATCCTCTGTTTTGCTGGATACAGTGACCTAGATTTAGACTAAACATTGATCTCTTTAAACTGTCTCAGGGGGTTTGTCTAAGTACTAGCCTATGCCAGCTTTGACACATCAAACTACTAGGATACCTAGGCTAATCATGACATTTAAAACTAATCTATATTTGAAGTGTCAAAGTTAGCCAAAGTTAGTAGTTTGATGTGTTATAGTTTGCCTAGGTTAGTAGTTTCATGTGTCAAATATAGCATAGGCAAGTAATTTGATGTGTCAAAGCTAGGTTACGCTAGTAGTATAATGTGTCAAAGTAAAATAAGTAGCCTTGAGAACCATAGGGCAGGAGCCTATCTCCTGTTTCCGTAGCGTGAGGCAGCTTGATGTTCAAGTACACCTCCTGGACATGACGCTGGTATTTCACAGGGTCTTGCCCCCAATCCAACCCTTAATGCTGAGAGCCAAGCAGGGAGGCATCGGGTAAATTTTTATAGTCTTTGGTATGACTCGGCCGGGGATCGAACTCACGACCTCCCAATTTTAGGACGGACACTCTAACCGCAAGGCCACTGAGCTGGTTTGTATAATGTGTCAAAGCTACTACTAATTAACCTGGGATAATTTTGACATGTCAAACTTTTAGCCTTGCCTAGCTTATGAAACTAACCTAATTCACATGACTGAAACTACTATTGTCGGGTAGCTTCTCTTTTGTGAGAGCGACTTTAGTTAGCTAAATTAACTCTTGCACAGTGTTAGGTTGCAATTTGTTATAGAATTTGCTAATCACTTCTGGGTACAAAAAAACTTCACAGGCCTACCATTTAGACTGAACTATTTTGTGCTCCACATGTCTCCACATCTATACTACCATCCGTAGAAGAAGAGAAGAGAATGGGTCATGATCCCTAACAGGATCTCTGTATGATTAACTAAAACAAGATGAGGATCACCTTCACCGCTGACATCTACAGCTGCTGTCCCCAACCAGGCATCTGACACATCCGTTTATCAATGGCCCGTTAAGTCAACCCCAACACACATAAAAATGAAGTATGGTGACTAAGTAGGTAATGGACAAACGTTGTATTTTTGCTTCTCAAGAGTAATAGTTACTGTGAAACATATTGCTCTGTTTGTTCTACCTACTAAAAGCACTGCAGTAAAAATAATTTTCAAGTATATTTCTCTTCCCCCTCATATCACTGTTGATATAGTAACAATATATATTGGGACCATGCTTTTGGTGGACTGATGAGAAATACTCTCAGAAACTTTTGTAAAAACAAAACAACAACAAAACTGCAATGTTATTACAAATCAACTATATGACATTGACTTATAACAATAAATTCATCGAAATTCAGGATGAGGAGGTGGATGACTGGGGTGGAGATGGGGAGATACAATAGTAGGAGGGGTGGAAACACAGAGACAGTTGAGTTGAGACAGGGGAGAGACAGACAGAGGACAGATATACACAGTAAAGAAGGCTGAGACAGGGGAGAGACAGACAGAGGGTGAGGTGAGACATGGGGAGACTGCTGATTGATCAGGCGGGCCACTGGCCTTGAAAGGGAGCAGTAGTGGCAGCAGCCCATTGACTGTGAGAGAGCAGCAGCAGAGGGGCCGAACGAGCGGCCAACATCAGGGCTATTAACCCTTGGCCCCCCGTCCTTCCACACATCACCACTGCAGTAATTAGGGAGTCAATCCCAATCGCATGTATCACTTACCTTGCCATGTCCGTCAATAGTGGCTGTGACAGATTCATTAAGCCGCGAATCCCCCCCCCCCCCAGGAGCCACCCCTAGCACACCGCCTCATAAAGCACTCCTAAAAGAGCCAGCCAAATTGGTGGGGGGTGGAAGGTGGAGGGGTGTGGGACACTGGGAATAGTGCTCCTGAAAGGCTCAAGTGACAATTAGCATTGATCAGCTGCTGGGAAACACACACTCAATGACACGGGATCACAGTCTGTCAGCCCCTCCCCTTCCTACTACCCACCCACCCACCAACACAAACACACACACACACACACAGTGAAGGGTCTATGGGTCGACTGCAGTGGTCAATGAGCTGTTAGGAAGGCTCCGCTAGATGTTATGGGTCATTTCCCGATTTGACTATTTGTGCAACCTTTGTTTTAACCTTATGGCTCAAATGTCTCCCAAAACACACACTGTGAATCAGTAGGGCACACACAGACACGCGCGTGCACACACACACACACACACACACACACACACACGCAAGCACGCAAGCACGCACACACACCTACAACACACACAGTCTGATTGTCGTCACTGCTTTAATTATTGTTGCGTTTTTTCTCTCCACTGTGCGGTGCTGATTATTTCTCCTTAATTAGCCAATTCTTTACATATACACAACCTGCAATTAATGGCACCATTTAACTGGCCCTGTCAGGACAATGAAGTACCACGCATCACTGCACAGACTGCACAATTAAATACAACATGTTACAACCTCAATCTTCACAATTAAATACATGATTTGTGCACAGTTAGATACATCATTTACAACCTCAATGTGCACAGTTAGATACATCATTTACAACCTCAATCCACTAACGTACTGTAGTCATGTAATTTGTTTACAGTGCTACAAACTTACACAACGTGTAACATAAAATCCATTACTCACCAACTATCCACAATGAATATGAATGACATACTTTACAACAACTCATGGTTACAGATTCTTGAACATTTAGAGAAGTGTTTGGTTTTCTATTAGTTCAAATATCTTCACCGTTCACAGTGCACAAGGCCACAGCACAGCACAGTGATAACTAGAGCACAATTCACAATAAGAGTGAACCCAGTGAATACTGGTATAGGGCATGAGCACTAAAGATGGAATAGTGAAATAGTCAAGAACTAGAGGGGACCAAATCCCCCCCGAAAGCCCCCTCCTGATGCCATTCTAATTACTCACCACCTTTTAGTTGATTAACTTCTAATTGCCGCTCTGCATGCAAACGATCCCACTCTGATCGTTAGAGTTATTGCGTGCTATAATTACCGCTAATGTGCAGAGCAACACACACTCATGTTAATAGCCTGGAGAAGGGAGTTTTTGGAGGGTGTCACTATGCAGGACAACACAATACACTACTGGAATGTGTTCATTCTTATTTCTATTCATGCTCTGCTTGGCATTGAACATAACACTATGTTAAAAGCATGTAGTGTAAAGCCTTTATAATGCTTTATTAGTCAGACTCGTATGTTTTGTTTCCCAAAATGGCTGATCATTATGAGGTGGTAATAACATATTATCCGGAGGCTAATGGGGCTATGCCAAACTTTATAATGCATCAAGGCTGATTTATAATGCATAATAAATATTGTCTGTAAGCATTCTTTCCAGAACAAAATACCAATTTCCTTTTAACCTGAGCCTTCAAATTAAGTCCATCTAGAGAAAATTAGTGTATTCAACAGAGCAGGTATTATTTTGGTTCCCAGAATAACAGGTTGAGGATAATGGCATACTTAAAGCTTACATACACTACACACAACAACGTGGGAGATGTAAATTTTTATCAAATGTTATCTTGTTTTTGTATTATCAAGGAAATCAGATGAATTTGGTGGCATATGTCATGTTTTTCAATAATTGCGGCATATCCAGAATTCTTTTTCTGACACATCCAAAGGGGAATTTATTGCCAGTTATCTTTTTTTGTTAAATGAGAGTTGCTCTTTTCTGATTAATTATTTCTAGTTATATATGTATATATATTAAATTGAATCAGACCACTGGATTGAACAAATAAAAAGCACCAATTTATATTCATTACGAATAATCCATAAAATCAACATGAAATAATTGTCATGTTGCCAGCAGTCAAGTTCTCTTTTCTGAAACCATTTAAAGATTAAAATCCACTTGCCGAGTGATTTTTTGAATTTGACATGTTTTCGTTTTTTCCACAGAAACATTACTGGACATCTCTTTAATGAATATTACTCCATTTAAAATCTCTAATACCCACACTAGGCTCAGAGGACATATAAGACTATTGTTTGTCTTATTCGTTTACTTTGTAAGAGCTTTTTTTGCCCCCTGCTTACGTATTAAAAGCGTTTGCGTGGATCCAAAGCTGGCTTTAACATAATTCTCCAACTAAACTTGCTCTGGAGAAAGCTTAAAGGGCTCTTTTTAAGTTTATAATCACTTTCTCCTTTATCCCAGGATAATGTTACTTGCAAAGGGCTAGCCCAGGCTCTCTCTCTCTCTCTCTCTCTCTCTCTCTCTCTCTCTCTCTCTCTCTCTTTCTTTCTTTCTCTCTCTCTCTCTCTCTCTCTCTCTCTCCCTCTCCTCTCTCTCTCTCTCTCTCTCTCTCTCTCTCTCTCTCTCTCTCTCTCTCTCTCTCTCTCTCTCTCTCTCTTTCTCTCCACCCCATTAAAGTTATTGCCAGGCCAAAGACCTTGCGTGTTAAATCACTTAATCAAAAGCAATGGGTTGAAAATCTTGTTTCGGGTTCTTATATTTGATTCATTCCCCCAGATAAAGGAGGAACAGAAAAAAAGACATTAGGGGCATCCCAGTAGCACATGCATTATCTACTAAGCAGCTGAAAAAGGCTATCATTGAGTTTCTCCCCCTGGGTATGAGGCGACTGTTTTCACCGATCATCCATTCAAACACCCCCTCTACTCCCCTCTTTTCGCTCCCTGCTCTCCTCTCTCCTCCTTCCCCCCTCTACTCTCCTGCCGCCCCCTGTTCTCCTAACTGTCACTTTCGGGCACGTAAATAAATAGACCCTTTTAACTTGAAACAGCCTGTGTTGTAACTCTAAACTGTCAACACAAATGCATAATACCCCTTGCTTTAATAAAGTTCTTGCAGAGGCAGCAGCAAGCAGGCTGAAGAGTGATAGAGGATGGGCGAGATGGGGATGGAGGAAGAAAGGGAAGAGAGAGAGAGAGATAGAAACAAAGAGAGAGACAAAGACAGAGAAAGAGAGAAAGAGAGAAAAAGAGAGAGAGAGAGACAGACAGAGAGAGAGAAAGAAAGAAAGAGAGAGAGAGAGAGAGGGGGGATGTGTATGTTGTTTTCTCAGCAGTACAATTCTACCTGCCATTTCTGGAAGAACTCTCACTGAATTAAGATTCTACAAATAACTCTCTCTCTCTCTCTCTCTCTCTCTCTCTCTCTCTCTCTCTCTCTCTCTCTCTCTCTCTCTCTCTCTCTCTCTATATATATATATATATATATATATATATATATATATATATATATATATATATCAGCTATCCCACCTGAGCATAGCTAAGCGGCAGATATCTGTCTCAGTCCTCCATACCCATGGGTCAAACAGTGGAATCCAATCACCATAAATGGTCTTAAGGACCCTCAGGCACTCACTGAAAGAGTTGATAATGTCAGGTAATTTGGACTCTGAGATTTGTGTGTTCCTTTCTTCATACAATGCTGCAGAGGCATATTTTTATATGATTTAAAATGGCTGGAATTACATATGAAAACACTGAAACACTGTATATGGATAGATGTTAAAATAAAGGCAGGTAAAACTCACTCACAGTCACTAACATAAGCAACATTTGTAAGACAACTAAGAGTTAAATTAATTACAATACAACATTGTGATCATTATGAGAAGTCCCAGCAAAAAATAGATGGTTGCAACTCTACAGCTCTCCTACATGATAACCCACCAAAGAGTAAGTGTGCCATGATAACCCACCAAAGACGAAGAGTGTAACATGATAACCTACCAAAGAGGAAGAGTGTAGTATGATAACCAGGGCTGTAGTGGAGGGTAAACATAGTTTTTTGCGTAAGTGGTGTTTATGAATGAATGAATGAAATGAATGAATGAATGAATGAATGAATGAATGAATGAATGAATGAATGAATGAATGGTCTTTATTGTCATTAATACAGTACAGGTACCATACAACGAAATTTAGTAGGGGGGGCTCCCCTGGTGCTTGGAAAAAGACTAAAAACAAGAGGGCCAAGGGTAAAATAAAAAATCTACTATACTACACTACTATACTATACAATAAAACACTGTGCTGTACTCTATGCTATGCTATAAATATCCTAACTTTTCCTATATCTGAACCTTATGTACACAAGGGTTGTCATATTGCACATAGTATTGTTGCACATTCATTTAAAGTGTCGCAGTTAGCAGGTTTGAAATGTTCACAGTTGTATTTCAATATTGCACTTATGTTTTACAATCTCGTAGCTGCCATCAAGTTGTCTAGATTGTCCAGGGCCTAGAACCTAGGTCTTTGCTGTGTTCAGGGCCTGAATGGCCCTAGGGTAGAAGCTGAGCTTCAGTCTATTTGTCCGTGCGGACATGGTCCTGAACCGCCTGCCTGAGCGCAGCCTAACAAAGTGTTCGTTCCCTGGGTGGGATGGGTCCCTGGAGATCTTTTATGAAAATGTGTGTATTTCAATGTTAACGTTTAAGTTTGTAATTATTCTCTGTTGTCTAGCGTTTACCTATCTTTTTTCTACCACTACACCCCTGATGATAACCCGCGTAAGGGAAGGATTGTGGCATGATAACCCACCACAGAGGAAGAGTGTGGTGTACGGTAATAATCCACCAAAGAAGAAGACTGTATCATGATAACCCACAACACAGCAAGGCATGAGCAGCTGGGGCTGGAAATGTAAGTGAAGCTTACATCCTTGTCAAGTTACAAGAGTGACGCTGTGCCACTGTGGCTGAGGCGATGATGAGTCGTTGCAAGAGTACATGCACTGAAGGGGGTAGCCCACACCATATGGAGAACAGACCCTTTCTCCTCACCCCTACTGTTCCCCCCTTTTCTCTGTCTACCCACACACTATTGTTTTTTTCTGTATGATAAAGTTTAAGAGTGAAATTCATTCCCAAAGTGTTTTTTTCAGGCCTCACAACCTTGAAACACAGCTTCTATGTTTGCCAATCGTCCTCAGAGGTCAGTACTCTTAGACACACAAAAAGGTTCCAAAAAGGGTTCTTTGGCTGTCCCTGTGGGATAACCCTATGTGCCTACAGTTCTTCAAAGGGTTCTTCCACAGGGACAACCAATGAACCCTTTTTGGTTCTAGGTAGAATCTTTTTTTCAGAAGAGTTTAGTTAAAGGTGTCCTTAACTACTTGTTTTGGTATAAAATTGAGAGATGGGGCCAGGTAAATGTGACCACTCTTAAATTTATTTCAAGAGCTCTGGATGCAAGGACAGTCCATGATATTGAAATGGTAGTTTTAAACATATTTCAAAGCTATACATTGTTTGTTTACAAAGACATAACGTTATATTTTGGGTTATGGTGACTAATACTGAGGCAGTTACGCTAAGGTAATAATAAGGTATTTGTAAGTCATACTGGTGTATGCATCAGAATCAATGTGTATGCTGTATACTGGATCATGAATTGAAATGACAATTTGAACAGCATAACAAAATTTGACAGATATTTTATTGTGAACTACCCCATAATTCCCATGGTCAGGGAATAATCATCCACCCTTTCCATGCCTGTGTAACTTCCTAATTGAAAGACATCAGAGATAAAAAGGGATTTTCTTCTACTTGACCCCAGTGGGGAAAGCGATGTGACCACAGGCACATCTTTATAGCTGGCACAGAAGGCACACAAAGCCCCATTATCTCTTCATCTTCGTAAACTTGCTTTATTTCCCTTGATCTCACAAGCCCAACCCCATGGAAAACAGTGGCCTCCCATCTAGTGAAAGCGTTAAATCCTCGGCTAGAAGTGCTCAGTCACTTGAATTTGGAAAATGTCATTCTGCATTTATGGTGTGGTAATACTGTATTGTGTCTCCTTAACAAAACCCAGCCTGTAAAAAAAACACCCCAAAAGGGAAATACCCATCACATCAAATATTAGTAAACCCTCTAAACACATACATAACATAATCTTCTTTTTAAGAAACAGAGGTATGATGACACCTACAGAAGTAAATCTTTGACCAAGCAATGGGAAGCAGTGAGTTATCCATATCTCCCTAATAATGATGCTAACTCTGGTTTGTTTTACATCTCTGTTCTTGTCTATTCCTGTTGTTAGAGTGTACTCAGACTGCTTACTTCAGTTTAGGAGTCTGAAAGCCATTGACGCCCACACAGATAAAACATTTATTTGAGATATACTATATTTGTTTTGGTAAGACGATTACCCTCTGGGAGTAAACCCTTAGGCATGGGACAAGCTGTTGGGTTCTTTAGGAAGTGAAGTTAGTGCACTTTTGTAATTGAGGGCTAAGCTCAATCATGGTCCTCTTTTTGTTTGCCACTCTTTCGATCTGTTAGCTCAGCAGCTATGGGTCAAGGTTTAAAGGGTCAGTTCACTCAAAGTGGTGCTTTGTGAAAGGTTTCCAGATCTCAAAGGTACTCTTATGTCAAGAGGAGTTCATGTCCCACACACCATCTGTTGTAAAGTTTTAGCTACAGTATCAGTATATCATGAATGAATGGAAAAGACAAGCACTATAATTTTTGGATTCTATTCTGTGCATATCTTCTCCGTTCATTTTAGGTTGAGGCAGACAGTAGCAGTATCTACACAGCCTATGGTGTCCAGAGCAGGGATTTTCTGGTGGCCATCAGCATGGCTGTGGATGCCCTATGATTTGGCCATAATGTTCCTCAAAAATACACAACAATCTTGGTCAATCGCACCAGCCCAATGGACAAAAAGCATTTTCCCTAAAAAATAAATGTCAGAAGGTAAACATGGGTAAATCATGTGTTTGGGGTACATGCACACGGTTTTGGTAGGATGAGCGGACCCAGTGCGGGTTTCATGCCACCAACTTGCGGTTCCCCACATGATAATTCCATTCCGCCAGCGCGAAAAGAACACACAGGGATGAGTCTTATTATCCAAAGGGAACCACTGAGACAAAACTGCCCCCACTGCAATGTCTGAGGCGTCCACCTCCACCACGAAAGGCAGAGAGGGGTCAGGGTGCACAAGGACAGGTGCCACAACAGGTGCCACAAATCCAGATGAAATGTCTATAAAAGTTTGCAAACCTCATGAATCGTTTCACCTGCTTCGCCGAAGAGGGT
Organism: Nansenia antarctica; assembly: GCF_963989245.1. NCBI lineage: Eukaryota > Metazoa > Chordata > Actinopteri > Argentiniformes > Microstomatidae > Nansenia > Nansenia antarctica. The sequence continues at coordinate 58,897,329 of NC_137689.1, forward strand.
TGGGGCCAGTCCAGCATCATGGCGGGGTCCATCTGGAGGTGTCGCTGGGTCACAATGAACCCCAGGAAGGCGACAGTGTTGAAATGGGATTCGCATTTTTCAGCCTTAATAAAGAGACGATGTTCCAAGAAATGCTGGAGGACTAACTGAACATGCTGCTTGTGTTGGGAAATGTTCTTGGAGAAGATGAGGATATTGTCCAAGTAAACAGGTGTGGTCGAGCAGGTCCCAGAGCACGTCATTCACCAGTGTCTGGAACATCGTGAGGCCGAAGGGCATGACCAAGTACTCATAGTGGCTACTAGCAGTGTGAAAGGATGTTTTCCACTCATCTCCCTCCCTGATTCTCACCAGATTGTATGCGTTTCAGAGATCCAGCTTGGTGAAGATCCAGCTTGGTGAAGAAGCTGCAGGGACTCGAAAGCCATCATCATCATCATCATCATCATCAGGGGAAGCGGGTAGCGATTCTTGACCGTGACATTGTTGTGACAAGTCCTCAATAATCGATACAAGGGCGCTGTCCACCATCCTTCTTCGCCACAAAGAAGAATACTACACTCTCAGGGGAAGTGGAGGGGAGAATTCGACCCACGGTGAGGGACTCCTCTATGTAAGCCATCATGGCTAGGATCTCGGGGCGAGATAGAGAAAACAGTCTGTTTTTTTTACCCTGTGGGGGCATAGTCCCAGGCAGGGAGACAATGGCACAGTCATATGACCTATGGTGAGGTAAATCCTTGGCCCGTTATATGCTGAACACCTCCCCCAGATCCCAATAAACCCGGGGAATGCTGGAAAGGTCTGGCCTGGCCTCTCTCTCCAGGGTTTCCGACTTCCTATTGGAGACAGCTGCAAGGGATCTAGGGGAACAGGAACGCGGAGGCTGACCATGGTTGTCACAAGGGTTACCCCAACGGAGGAGCTGGCCCAATGACGTGGGGATTGTGGGCAGCCAGCCAGGAATGGCCGAGGACCAGGGGGCAGTCAGGGGAGTTGACAAGGATGAACTGGATCCAGGAGCAAGGATTGAAGGGAAGTGAGGATACATAAAGCATCAGTGACAATTAAACACAGGTGCAGGTAGTAAGTCCATGATGCGTGAGTGAGAGAGTGAGAGAGTGAGTGAGTGAGTGAGTGAGTGAGTGAGTGAGAGTGTGATGCAGCACAGTGACTGGGGAGAGAGACATCTAGGGATCACACTAGGAAGTGGGACCCCCTCCGTAACAACAGTATAAGTGAAAACAGAAATGCAGAGCGTATTGATTGCAGTACTTTTAATGCAGATCAGAATAGCTAGCAAGCCAGGTTAATTGTCAAGCTTAGAGCGGTATCCAACATCATTATCTTCCACATCGCCTATGTGAAATGCATAAGCGCAAAAATACTGCCACCTTGTTAACAATTTCAGGCTGATATGCTAATTAGCAATAAGGTGTTTAGCACACTGCCTTAAGGGCTAAAGATTTACATCAAAATGAAAATGACAGACTGACAGGTCATTCTACATAAAAGGGTTTTTATTTCTGTCCTCGCTCTTTTTACATTCATTTGCGTGAACTTCAGCAACAGAATACAGTACTACTTCACATAAACTTTACACTGTCCTACACCCACATTTCTCCTGCTCAAGTGTAAAAATAGCTTCCTTCCATCCTCTCCCCTGCCTTTTTGTCTCTCAGATTGACAGCTTATTAGTCAGGTGAGTTCATCTAGAGTGGCAGGTGGATAACCTGAACGTTTGGATAAATAAATATATAATGTGTTTTTTTAACTGGAGAAGTGACCCCCAAAGAGCTGACTATTGATTCTCCTCTTGACCGCTTGGTGCCACGCGACCCTACGACAGGGCCGGGTCGAAGGTCACTGGTGGAAATCGGATTGGTGACATTGAGAAACCCAAATCTCTCCCAGCCTTTTTAGAAGGCCAATGTGATTCTCACACAGATTGATTGGGAGTGAGACTGGAAGAATGCACTACGGCCCAACAACAATGCATTTCAATGGCTTTAATGTGAAAACTGCCAATACGTTGATCCAATCACAAATGATTCCAGACAATTGCCCTTTGGCAGGAGTATCAGCAGGAGAGAGGAGGGGAGGAGTGAAGAAAAGTCAATCTCAATGAATTATGATTATTGTTTACTGTAAAAATCTATTAATTTAAATCGGCTACAACAATGTAATACTGGAGAAACTAGCCAGCCTTGTAAATGGTCCTGACTGATGAGTGTAACTAGTCTGTGGTTCATTTTAACACTGTGCTAAATTGTGTGAGCTCATGACTTCAGGCTATAGAGTGATAATAGACAGATTTATACACTAACATAGCAGCCGCGGGGCACAGTATATTGATTAGTTCACAGTGATGATTGTCACTCTGTGTTCTCTACTCGTACATTTCTTTTACATCTTAATTTCCCATTCTCTATACTTCAAAAATAATATAGTAACATTTGACCGCTAACAGTTTCCAGGTTTCTGGTATAGGTCTCAAGGTCTCTTTGTCTAACTAATGAAAGGTGTTGTTTCAGCTGCAGTATGTTCTCTGAGTATATTCACAAGGAGACATTGCTCATTGAGGGATATCAATATTCCCATTTCCTTATGTTCAGGTCGGTAAAATATAATCTGAAATTGTTTATACAGAAATGGAGATAAATGATAATGCATTCTCGATAACACTTAATTCTGAACAGAGGAGTTTATTCCCTATTACATAGCATGGGTACAATGCTATTCTTGTTATTTATTTATTGTTTGTGTTATTATTTTATCCTGATAAGTCTTGTCTTTGTGGTTATTGCACTGGTAGTCCTATATTCCTGACTCGATTTATAAACCCAGTTTACTTTCCAATTATGAGGAGGAAACAGAAGGAGGGTAAATTGGAGAGGGGATGTGAGTGTGTGGTCCTCAGCTGTTGTTGTGTAGACATTTGTTATGGAGGAAGAGAATCCCCAAGGTGATTTGCAAATCTTCTTAAATCCTCAACAAGCTTTGATTTAACCAGGTCTTGCGATGGCTTTTATTTACTGTCCATTACTGGCAAAATGACACCTTGTAAAAAACAAGTAGCTGCTGCGTGTCTAAGTTCTAGGGGACATTCTTACCCAGTTTCCCCATAAAGCCTCCTTACGCAGACGCAAAGCGTGGATGAAGGCAAATATCAATCATCCACTGCACTGGCAAATCTACAAACTTAATTTAAGTGGATCTGAACCATCAGAAATCGTTCATATTTTCCTAGATAGTCAAACAATAGAAGTATCCCCAGGAGTGTTCAGTGTGGAATGTAAAAACGATTCTTCAACGGCTCTATCTGATCATATTATTTTTCCCAAGTGGGGGCACATCTCCAACTACATCTCTCTAATTCATCCTCTCGTAGCAGATGGGAAAAGGTTGGGAAACACAAACCTATTATTTCATCTATACTGTATTGAGAGTGTGGCTTGATGCATTAAATGTTGACACTTGAGAATTCAATATTCAACAGTCAATATAAGATATTTTTTTTCCATTATCATTTGACAGGTCTATTCGAAAATGCATTGCTAAGCTGTGGTGAAACAACTGATAAACAAAGAAGAACTATCTGATTTTGATGTAAAACCCACACATCAAAGTAGCTATTGCTCTCCAAATATTACCACAAACACATGTGGGAAATACTATTCTCATCCTCCTTAATATGCCTTCTCATCTTTATTATTGATATAAAAGATACTGTATGCATTTTGCTATACATGCATTGCTTCATTGCTGCAAGGGACAAAAGGTTGCAATGTATTGCCTGGTAAATATAGGTCAATTGATGAATTTAAATGTCCCCTAATGCCCTGTGAAGAAGAAGACAGGTAAAGAGGCAATAAAGGAGAGAAAAGAAACCAGCTTTTCTGCAGATGCTTGCACCTTTTCCAATGATTGATACACTGTCAGAAGTTACTCGATTAAACGCTGTTTCACACTGCATAGATTCCTACTTAAAAGTCTCAAGACCCGTAATTATTTATTGATGTCTGCTTCAATCTACATCTGCCCAGAAAGCCTGGTCCATGGTGCCTAGAGGAACCTGTTTTCCATGAGCACTCGTTCACCCTCGCGCCTGCTGTAATAGACTCTGTGGGGAGGGAGGAACAGACGATAGACCAGAAAACGGGGAAAGCTATGCTCTGAAATTGCATCGAGTCGCAGACTGTTACCTCTGAAAATCCCACCGCTCTCTGAGAAAGAGAAATAAGAAAAAACACCAAACTATCAAATAAAATAAAAAGATGGAGCTAAGTTCAAAAGCGATGGATAATATCCTCAGCAAATAACACAAGAGAATGTCTTGAGCATTATAAAATACCAAACGAAAGTACTGGTTAACTGTGTTTATATAATTATATTGAAACCCAGAAGCCAAGTATAGTGAAATGAACGTTCCTGATATAAAACAACGCTATTTGGGCACGTTAGTGTTCATAATGTGATAGACATAGTTGGAGAAGAGAACACAAGCTTAAGAGTAATAGGCCAAGTGGAAGTCTGCAATCCGACCTTGAGACTGAAACATTGGATCAAGCACTCGTTCGAAGTTCGAAAAGTGGTAGCTAGCTTCATTTACCACATTTTTACCGACCCCCATCAAATGTTTTTCCTTGCCATTTATGTAGGGCCAACTGAGCAGCAACTATTGATTTACGTCTATGTGAGGGTCGCAGCCCTGGCAGAGAGAGCAGAGCTTTGAGCGATCGTTTACAAGCAGCACAGCAGTCTCAACTCCCGCCGATACAGGCCTTCTTTCTCTCTGCTCCCTTCCGTTGTTAAGATGCATGGCTCGAGAGGTCCTGTCAAAACTCCTGCCACTGTATTTCATTTCCACAGGAGAGAAAATACTCCCCCCCCTCACCCTTTTTCTTGTACATAGGCCAAGAAATGCTAGTCACTCCATCAAACATTTAGTGCAGGTGGGTTGATTGTTCCCTGGTAGCTACAACCGGGTATAACTTCCAGCCCTTTTGTCATGTTAACTGCAGGCCGATCAATGGCTGGAGGTCAGGGGCTCCTGATGTAGGGTGGGAGCTTAGGCGGGGGAAAGAGGGGGAAGACGGGGAGGAAGGGGGGGGAGAAAAAAAAGTGTCCAAGATTCATTTTTTCTCATCTCGTAACACACCGGTCAGTTATTTTTCTTCGCTTAGACCCTCGCCACTCTAAGTGGATATTGATCAGCTGCCTTAATGCAAACCTGTCAAATTAATTTTGTAGAAAGAAGGCCCTATGACTGCTCCAAAATTGCCTCTGCATCAGGGGGTGCAGCAGGAAGCCTATGAATTTTAATCATCATCTGAATGGGAAGCTGGCATTCCAGACTTTTCAGCCTTTCTTTCTCTCTCATTCTCTCTCATTCTCTCTCATTCTCTCTCTCTCTCTCTCTCTCTCTCTCTCTCTCTCTCTCTCTCTCTCTCTTTCTCTCTCTCTCTCCCCATCTTTCTCTCTCTCTCTCTCATCCTCCTTTCTTTTCTCCTTTGATTTTAGCTGAGGGCTGAATGGGAGGATGCATATGGGGTGAGTGTGTTAACTCCCTGTCATTATTCTGTACGATCGTGGATTGCAAGGATAATGTGGTGTGCTCACATGGGGATTATTCAATGTGTGTGGGTAGTGTAATCTCACATGGTGAGTAAGGAAGGAGTCTGAAATCTGGTGGATGAAGTTATTTCCTTGTCTTGGCTATCAACTGAGACAACTTTCGATAGCAACAAGTGGCAGTCTACGCCAGCACTGCTGGATGGTCAATGCAGTAATGATGATTGTTAATCCATGATACTGCCAGAAATCTAAAACACTTTTTGGTCCCTCATTGTATTTAAACAACTATCAGTTGTTGTTGATGCTATTAATGATGCCGAAACTATACCTTCTGTTTCTGTTACCTTTCTCCTCTTCTATGATGATAATAATGATAAGCAATAGCAATTCCTCTTAGTTATTTCAAAAGGTTGTGAGAAAAGGCCAATGCCATCTCCCTGCTATTATTGAGATAAAGCTTTCAAACTTATTTCTCCATGCTGTGCTGTGGATCTGTTGCTTATTTGTCTGTGTGCGCACTCAAAAAGGAAGAAGAAAAAATGGCAGAAAAACAAACATCCATCCACAAACATCCATCATATTAAGATGCAAGTTATCTCTCTTGTATTGTTTTACAGTGTGCTGTGGATCTGGTTTAATCTGTGAACTGTTGTTTTATTTGGTTAGTTAACTGAATTGGCTAGGGTCCCTTTACTGCTCTGAATTAAAAGTGGCCATAAGTAACTTTTATGAGCTGGTGCTTCAGAAGGGCACACAGTGTAACTGAGAGAGAGGGAGAGTGATGCATTATGGGGGATATGTATTTATTGAATAGACAGTGAAGCTCTCTGCGTCTGAGTGGCCATTTTATCGCGGGCTCCATGTTTTATGTTGCAGGACGGTGCGGGGCCTCCAATCGACCCTCATGGTACCAGTAGTTTTATGATACAGCTACTGTACGACATGTATCGATACAATCGCTTACATGGGTGACAACCGTTGTGGGTAAGAGGACTTACAAATCATCATAATGCACTTTCTCCAGTATATAGAAATGGATAATGTTCTACTGTTATGTTGATTCAAAATGACCTTCATGGACGGAAATAAAGATTTTCAAAGAGCAGTCATTTAAGTAATCATTTTAAGTATGGCCTATGACTGACTGGTGTTTATCGTGTCTTTTGTTATGCAAACTAAAGTTAAATACTGTGGAGAATAAGTGATTCTTTCTTTTTGTTAGTTTCCACTTTTTTCCCACACTTTTTCCAAAGTGTGTAATAACCAAAACCACTATACTATCAAATGACAAATCAATAACTGAATTATTATGTAATAACATGTGAGGACATTAATTATTACAGTTATTTATGAATAATTAGTGTTAGATCTGTACAATTACGCCTTATGTCAAAATATCATTCTGTACATTCGGTTTACATACCAGTTTAACAATATTGCCCTCATGACCAACAATACTTTTTTTTTTTTTTGCATTGCCATTGCATGGTCATTTTATACCAATGGTGCTCTATATGTGCAGTAAATGTCTGCCTTTGCGTGGCGTTCTCATTTTTCTCATTCTCCCTCCTCTGCATTTCTCAGTGACATGGGCCCAGTTAGGTTGCACGTTCACAGGGGCACAGTCAATTCTCAGCCTCCAAAGTGATTCTTGATTTAAGCTCTCCAAATAGAGCGTTCATTTTAGGATAGATTTCCCATGCACCTCTGCATTTGCATACTCGGAGCAGGCTCCTGTCTCTCCAGGGCGAGGCCGCTGAGGCCTCCATTTTAAATGGTAACTCTGTGCTCTCCGCCGGAGCCAAATTGAAATTTATTTTGGCAAGCTGAAGATTGCCTGCTTGTCAGATGAAGATTTCCATTACATTTCTGCCTTTTTCATTTCTTATAACTCTGTCGCCATGGGGGGATGGCATAGCACTTTGCAACTTGGGTCCCTTTTATACCCACTTTTGAATACAAAAGGATAACAGATAGGTCTGAGCAGAGGATTCAAATTAATTTTGCAACAATGCTGCTGTGAACACCTCGGGACGGTTTGTGTTGGTAACGCAACACTGGAGCAGCTAGTCCTCCTGGGGACAAGTTACTGCTCCTACTATTGCATAGGACCTGTGTGTATAGTACAGAGATGCAATCTGAAGAGGTATAGATATGTACCTTCTCTATACTAGCTCTGTGGTAGAGAAGGACATAATAGGCTACCTTGTTGTTTACACTTTCATTTAAAAGGAGCATATCTGGGTACATCCATTTTTTTACTTTTAGATTAATGATGTACAGTCTTGAAGAATATAAGTTATTGTGATAAACTGATCTTACCCCTCAAATATAAGCTTGTTTTATTCCATTGTTGGTCAACATTGTAATACACTATGAAAGCCCATACATGACAATGGCATAAACATGACCGGAGACACCCGTCCTTTTGGAGTCATACGTCACCGTTATGATTGCTAGCCCAAGTAAATCTGAGCGGTTGCTAACAAACTGTTTCCCCCCAAGGTTTACTAAGCTTGCAGGTAAGGTGAATTGAATAATTTACTTGATTTCATTGTAATTAGCTACTGCTTTTGCTAGCAATCATAACGCTGATGTCTGTCTCTAAAAATGAAGAGTGTTTCTCTGAAGAGTGTTTTCTTTCCATTCTGCAGTTTGTGAACTTTTAGTGTATTGTAAACAAACACTGTATAGCTTAAAAACAGAATGGTTAGTGCTTTAGCTCCATCTATGAATTTGAGAGTGGATACATTTCTCCAGCCCCATGTCTCAGTGCCGGGGGTAACCATTTTGTTGTTGTTTAAATCCTAGATTGCCCCTTTAAATGTTACAACGCCCCTGTACTACTTCCACAGCTCCTGTGCGGGAGAAGTGGTTGGCTGCATGTTGCAGATGGATGACATGTTGTGAAAAGGCAGATGCAAAGTGTCAGCAGCAGGAAACACACAAAGAGAGAAATGGATGTGTTTAGTTAGAATTGAGCTCCACTATAACAAACCATGTCATTTTCTCCCATCGGAGCCAAGTGGGACACACAGTGTGTGGAAGCCCCATGTATTGTTTTAAAATCCACTTTTCAATTTATTGACTTCAAGTAGGAAATATAGTAAGGATATTTGATTAAAACCATCTGCAGTTTTTGGGGTTTGTGGAGCATCAATCTTAAAGGAGGAGAAGTATCAGTGTGATAGGAGATGATTCTCTGCATGAGTTCTTCCTCTCTCTGTGATTTACCTCATAGGCCAGTTATTTCACTCTTTACAACTTTTTTGTTCAGCCTTTGTTTTTTCTTTTTCTTTTTAGTCTCGGTTGATTTTGAATGATCAATGTCTGGAATAAAGTGAAAATAAAGTGGTGGCAAGAAGACATTTCACAAACTTTATTTAAACAGCACATTAAGCCCAATGCACACGGCGTGCGATTTTGTCGCACGACAACATTCGATTCTCAATTCACACCACCGAATTGAGTGGGTGTGAATGGAGAATCGAATGTTGTCGTGCGACAAAATCGCATCGCAATGCACACGGCGTGCGATGCGATATTATCGCACGACAACATTCGATTCTCCATTCACACCCACGGTGCATTGGGCTTTACATGCAAACATTGCAAAACATAAAAGAAATAAAAAACCTTATCCACTGCAGAGACCAGCCCCTACTCTGCTACTAATCTGGTTCCTTCCCTCTGTTGATTTAAGCTGCTTTATTACTCAGTATGATGAAATGGATTGAAATGTATCACAAATATACTGTGTGTAGAGTGTACAAAAACGTGGGGGATTCACAGAATGTTTGGCCATTTTTGAGAGTCTTTTTTTGCTTTGTTTATTTCTGTTAATAAATTGATTCTAAAGTATATCTTTTTGTTCTTCGCAGGTGCTTTACTCTTCCGGAGTTGAATTTGAATCAATTTGACATATTCTTATCTCAGCTCATATTGTATCAGGACCACTGCTCAACATCTACTCAAATGTCTACTAGGCCTGATCATGAAAATGTTCAATCGGACTGGGAGTACCTACTGTATACCCCCCCCACCCTCCCCCCCACCAATCACTGGCCAGCAGTCTAAATTATGGATAAAATACAGTTGCTCTTGCTTTTGTGTGTGTGTGTGTGTGTGTGTGTGTGTGTGTGTGTGTGTGTGTGTGTGTGAGTGTGTGTGTGTGTGTGTGTGTGTGTGTGTGTGTGTATGTGTGTGCGTGTGTGTATATGTGTTGGTTGGATGTAATAACACTTACTGTGACCCCTATCATTCTGTCCGGGTCCACTCAGGGACGGGGCAGGGGCTGGCTGTCACCCTCTATTTGCGTCAGGGGGTTTCTTCATTCAGGGGGGATATGACAGAGATGTAAAGCAATCTGCCTGACCGAGGGAATTAATTTGAAAAAGCTGTCCGATGAATCCGATTCAAATGCACAGGGACACACGCTTTTCACGTGCCTCATTGTGAGCGGCACGTCAGATGTGGGGGGGGGGGGAGAAATCTATTTTTTAAGGTATTGAATACTTGGGGTTGACCACTTTACATATGCAAAAAAACAGGCATTGTGTATTCATGGACACAGGGGCTTGCAGACACAATGCAGAAAACCTCAATCAAAAATGTCATTTGCCTTGTGATCGGTTTGGATTTCTCTGCTTTTCCTTTTATTCTGCTCACAACTTAGTTTGGATAAAAGTTTGATGTTTCTAAATTAATTAATTCAAGTATTATCAGAAATGTTTTCCAAATTAGTTTATCATTATTATTTGCATTGTAGATTCTGTAATAGAAATATAATCCATGTAATATGTACTGTATATTTAATGTATTATATGGTAATTGCAGCCAGGTACAGTGTAATTGTAATCTGTAACAATATTTCCAAGGTGATTAATCAAGAGCTATAAATGTACAGAAAACCTAATTCACATCTGAGGCACTTAGGAAGCATAACTGCAATCAATATGCATAATCTAAGACAATATACTGAACTTAGATTGACATGAACATTGAGGATTTCACAATTTCATAATTTTAGAGATTGTTAATGATTGATATTATACATTTCAAGACTATGGTCTCGTAATCTACAATTGTGTATTTATGTTAGTATGTGTGTGTGTGTGTGTGTGTGTGTGTGTGTGTTCCTCATGACATGTCCCCATGGTGTCAGAGGTCAACCGCTACAGGCCCAGAGATCAGGCAGGAGGGAGGGGGAGAGAGAGACACAGGGGCACTGGGTCCATAGAGAGGAGAGGGAAGCTATTGTAATGCTAATACTCTCTGAGAGAGCCTTCGTTTGTTTCATAGACTTTGTTAACAGACACACAGACACACAGACACACACACACACACACACACACACACACACACACACACACACACACCATTCTGCAGCATCTCCTCTCTTGTTCCCATTCTCCAAAAATGACTACCCCCCCCCCCCCCCCCAAAATCAAAGCCACTATGGTAGAGTGCAGCAGGTTCATCTTCTCTCCAAACCCACCACCACATCCCCTCTTCTTCTCTTGCTCGCCTGGTTCAAGTTGTCTCCTCCTCCAGTACGTGGGCCAAGGCGCCTGCCTGCCTGGCTGAAGAGTAAGCGAGTGCGGTGGCTTTATGCATCCTGCTGCTACTCTGCATTCAAAGGGGAGCAGAGCGGAGACACTCAGAGATAAGGATGTACAATGGGAGAGCACTGCTAATCCAATTGAAAGGCAAGGTGGGCCAGATGGGACCATGATGTTGATTGTAATACAACCTTTTTCATCACCGGCGGTTTTCTAAGCCATGATTCAGGGCTAAAGTGGAGAAGAAGCTTTTTAGACTGTCAATGGACATTATCATACGTTGCCAAGGGAATATAACGATCTAAATGTGCTGTAGCTTTACTGACATCTATCAACATATTGTTGTGATTACCGTATATGTTAGTTGTAGTATAAATGATTGTTCCTACATGGGGGTTGCCGCTCTCTGTGTAACTATTACAATATATTGTAGCAAAGTTGCCCAAAATAACTATAATCTACAGGAAGTTTTGAATACTGCAGCTAGCCATTTCATGGTGTGCAATACATTCTCACACTGTTTACCTAAACTCTTTTAAATGAAATAAATAGATCATTGATGTGTTGCTCAAGTAAAATAGGAACCAATACCTTTGACCTCACCTGCAGTAAAATCTTTATTTCCATTTTCTTACGTCTTTTCTTCTTCTAACTTTGAGGTGAACGTCCTAATTAGTATTATAGTTTTATTTTACACTTAAACATTTTGAAAACTGTAAATGACCCCAAGTCTCAGTATCATACAAGAAATGTGTATTGAACTCAAAGATGTGCTATAAACCTTAAAACGATCATTTTGTATCATCCATTGACATGGTCATGTCTGTCTGAGTGTGAGCAAGTTGATTGTGTTTTGCATCTATTGTACTTCAGTCAAACAATGATAACCAATTCCTGTGTTAGCACCAGGTGTGTGTAGTTAATAACTGACAATATGATCAAAAGGATATGTCCTGCGTTTGGTAATTGAAGTGAGACAGAAGAGGTCTTTCTGACAGAGCTCAGGCGTCACGCACCTGTGGCAGCGGGAGTGTTTGAACTGGAAACACACTCTGGGCACACCACACCAGCTGATGTCCCCCAAACTGTTCAAAACCACTCACACATGTTCAAAGCCTTGATGTGACAGTTGATGATGATAAGGTTGTTAATTTGCTGCAGCAACAGGTTGAAATGAAGGCAGTTGCGGGCTATGGGCCTTTGGCATGTCAGGCATGGTTCAGACTGAGAAGAACATTAAAAGAATAGTTCACTCCAAAATTGAGGTTTGTCAAAAGGGTCTTGCAAATGGGTCTACAGTCCTGAATTCTATATTTTTTTAGGGGCATGGCCAATTTGTGCTTAGCTGTGCCAAAATGTGCCAGGCCACCAAGGCCAAAGACCTGGACACTAAGGCCTTCTGGAATGTTTGGAGGCGTAACATAGTCTAATAGTCTACACTGTATGTAGGTACTAGTCTGAAATCATAATTATGGTTAGCAATTAACCATAAAAGAAGTCAAGAAAGGAGCCACATTTTGCAATTGCTTTTTTTGGGCCTATGTTCTAAGTGCTATGAAGCATTAGGTAAACTCACCCCCTATTCCCACATATCTTATTCAGGATCTTGGGAATTGACACAGGGAATTGACACAGGTCCTAAACAGCAACTTGAAAAAGACACTTCATCCACTGTATATACTAATAAAATAAAAATAGAGTGCCCTCCTTAAGCATTTGTCTTCTTTTAGCAGTTTGGATCGGGGATTTTCAGCTTTATTTATTATAATTTTTTAAAATCAGTATTTCACCAATTTGAATTTGCTGCCCTTATTATACATAGTCCCCCTATTTCAGGCAAAATATGGGAAAATTGGCTTGACAGGTGTTTCTGGTTAGTCAGGTTACATGGTTACAGGTTACAGTCACATCATTTGTGCAGGCATACGAAAGCTGTCAATGTCTAGTATTGATTCTAGGCTTTGCATTTGCCTTGGAGCTATTGGTCAAGGAAGCCATTATGATAGTAACATATCAGAGAAGAAATGTAGCCAAAACCTTAGACTTGCCAAAATCAACAGTTTGTAACATCATACATTTAGTTTTTTTTTTAAAGTGTCCCACAGATCAGGAACACTCTCCAGGAGCCAGTTCGTGGCCTGGGATGGTCCAGTGGTCTAGCACCGCGGTCTACAGTTCACACATATGCCCATGTCGGCGTGGGTTCGAATCCGGCCCATGCCCTGCTGACATGCCCTCTCTCCCTTCTTCTCCTTACTTTCCTGTCTGTCTTCACTATATCTGTTAAATAAAATGAAAAATATGAGTGGGACTGCCCCACTCAGAAAAAAGACTTAAAGAAATAATAATTTAAAAATGGCCAGTTTACAGTTATCTAAAAAGTACCTAAAAAGCCTGCAGAGGTCTTGAAAATGGTCTTGTGGACAGATAACACAAGTATGATCATGTACCAGAGAGATTGCAAGAGGAAAGTGTGTAGAAAAAAGCATCTGCCCAAGATGTACAGCATACATGTTTCTCATGTGTGAGACATGGTGGGGGAGGGTGCTGTGGTTTGGCCATGTATAGCTGCCACAACAACTTGCTAACTTGTCTTAATTGATTATGTTACTGTTGACAGCAGTAACAGAATATATTCTGAAGTGTACAGAAACATCTTGTCGAGCACAAGCAAATGCCTCCCAATTCATTTGATGGCACTTCATCAGAAACTAGGGAATCTTTCAGGGCCAAAAAGTGGAAAGTTCTTGACTGGCCAAGTCAATCTTCAGATTTAAATGTATTTCAGATTTACAGGCATTTCATTTACTGATGATAACATTTTACACAAAAAGACCTGAAAACAACTGCCTGGCAGAGCATTACCAGAGAATATACTCAGCGTCTGGTCCCCAGCAGACTCTGGTGGGGTCAATGGGTCACAGACTTCAGGCAGTTATTGCATGCAAAGTATTGTTGACCAAATACTAAACACGAGTACTTTATTTGGACATTGTATGTTTTTTTCCAATATGTTTGGAGCCCCCCCCAAAATGTACTTTCTATATGGTAAACCCAATCTGAAAAAAACATTGAATTAAAAAATCTCTACTATGACCCCTTAGTAATTGTTTGATTGATTGTTTGAGTATAGATCTAAAATAAGTCAACATGCTTCCTCTTTCCAATACTCATGGAGGGAACTGTATGTATAATAAATAATCAGCATTAATAGGCATGTATGTTTTACTTCTACTGCTATTAAAATATATCACAATCCTAACTCCGATATCTTTCTCTTGACACAGTGGTAAAGACAGACTGAGGACCAGAAAATACTTTTAAGATGGCATTATGGCATTAGTATGATAAGTGGCAGCCAGAGCAACGCTCCCTGTGATTAAGACTGAATATATTTGCCAACACGGTTATTAGACTGTACACACTCCACTTCAATTAAATCCAAATCACTGTTACAAGAAACATGCTGTCACTGAGAGATGGGTTACATGGTGCCATAAAGATATTTCTCCTATCTTTCTCCCCTCATTCTTTTATTGTACCCCCCCCGATCCCCCCCCCTGCCCGTTCCTCTCTCTCTCCCTCCCCCTCTCCCTCTCCTGGCAGCTGCAGTAAGTTGTTGGTGCTGTCAGGCCCCGTTGTTTTGGTAAATGGGGAGTTAAACAGATATATCCAAGCGTAAAATCTAAAAGTGTCCCCAGCGAGAGCCTGGGGGGTGTTGTTTGAAATCAACTACATATCAATTGAGCGGCGTAGAGCGGATCCTATGATAAATTCTATTCCTCAGACGCCTATAAATTACTTTTTTTTCTCTCCGTTCCGCCGCACCCCCTCCCGCCCCCCTCCACTCCCTGCACTCTTTCTTTCTTTCTTTCTTTCCCTCTTTCCTTTTACTCCTCCACCCTACAACTCTTTACCTTTATCGTCCTCCCCGGAGAGTCTTCCGCAAACAAACTGCGGTGGGGTCCGAGAGAGAGAAACAATGATTGAAATATATCTATATTTTTGATGGGATGATATTTGAATTGTGAGGATGGTGGGTAACACACCCCAGCATACAATCCCCCACCACCCCCACAACCCAAAGCTATACCCACACTCCTCCCACCATCATCCCCTCTCACCCACACACTCTCCACAGTACTCCCACCACAGCGGTATGTGCTGCGCTATGTAATCCTGAACTTGATTATCTCATTGTTTTCTGTAAGTACGCGCTTAGATTGAATTACGGAGAGAGCTCCATTGTCTATTTGGAGTCCTCCCGTCCCATGCAGCCTTGATAATGAATGGCCAATTTAGTCTATCTTTCTGAAGGCTTCTTCTCTGCTGCATCGCTCACTTAATTACTCCGAGACTGGTTTCTTGTCTGCTGTTGTATTACTTTACCAACACAGGCGCAGAGGCGCCGGTCGAGCCTGGCTGCTCAGCTGGGCTCTGGAGGCTGAGAGGTGGTTAAACATACAGCAGGGACTCAAAGGTAGATGAACACAACACAACACAACACAACATACTGTAGGTGTGTCAGCATTAAGACAACATCGCACTGCACTGCACAACACAACACAACACATAGACAGACATAATATGATATGTTATGAAGACAATACAAAGGTATCATGTATACCTATAACCAGTTATAAAGGGTTACTGTATTTATTTGTGTGCCTCATTCAAAGTGTTACAGTTACTATTCAAATAAGGTGTTACTCTTTATTTTACACAACACAGTTAAGCCACTGGCACTGTCCAGAAACAGCCCCCAGTGCTACTACATGGACACTTGACTTGTGTAGATTGGAAAGGATTCGATAAGCATATAAGAAAGATCATAGGAGCTCCCCTTTGCCCTGTGATAGGATGAGTGGGAATTTCGCCATCTTGCTCATACCAATCTACTCCTTTTAGATGTACACAAGGGTCTCGATTTTTTTCCAAATAGGGCCAGTGAATATGGTACCATCAGAACTGGGAAGTAAAACAATGATATTCCAGCATATTCCTTCGGTCCCAGAATCCCTCCATTCCCAGTATTCTCTCCATTCTCTTTGGTCCTACGGTCTGATGGGCCTCAGCAGGGAGGCAGGATGAGAAGCAGTGCAGATGGAGGGAGGGAGGGAGAGAGGAGCGATTCTGCCCCGGGCCAACAACACAACCCCCTCACCCCCCAGCGCTGTTCCCCATTCTAGACCCTAAACACCCACCCACCCACCCACCCACACACGCACGCATGCACGCACTCACACACACACACACACACACACACACACACACACACACACATACACACACACACACACACACACACACACACACACACTCACACACACACACACACACACACACTGCACTGCACTGCACTGTCCCATACCCCAATCCACCCACCATCTGAATGATAAAATGCTTCAGGTTAGGTCCCCTCTGTTTTCTATGCGTATGCGGAATTGGGAATGAAGCAGGTTAAAACTCTGATACACACAGCATCCCTCATTACAATCCCCATTCACATTGGCTATTGTTTGATGATTCAAGTGCAGTGCGATACCAGATTGTTCTTCTGTTGCATAGATGCAGATCAAACCTGTGATCTCTATTGTATTCAAAACCCTACATGAATGCAGATTTATAAGCATCTACTGGTCCAGTCCTGGTTCTGAGGTGCTCTACTGGTTCAGTCTTGGTTCGGAGGTGCTCTACTGGTTCAGTCTTGGTTCTGAGGTGCTCTACTAAACATGCGGGATGACCTGGCCTGGAAGGACAACACAAAAGGCACCATCAAGAGGGCACAACAGCGGCTATACACCCTGAGATGCCTCAGGAAAGAACACAACAAGCAGGAGATACTGGTGGCCTTCTACCGCGGCGCAGTGGAGAGCATCCTCACCTACGGCATCTGCAACTGGTTCTACAGCTGCACAACAGCGGAGAGAAACGCGCTACAGAGAGTCGTGAGAACAGCACAGAAGATCACCGGCGCCCCCCTCCCCTCTCTGGAAGAGCTGTACAACACACGCTGTCTCAGGAAGGCCTCCAAGATCTCCAGGGACCCGACCCACCCTGGGCACGTACACTTTATCAGGCTGCCCTCGAAAAGGAGGTACAGGACCACGGCCGCTAAGACAAACAGACTGAAGAACTGCTTCTACCACAGGGCCGTCAAGGCCCTGAACACAGCAAAGGCCTAAGTTCTGGGCCCAGGACAGTCTGGACGGATTGTATGGCAGCTAGTGCTGAGGCACAAACATGTACATTTCAAGCCTGCAAACTGTGACACTTTAAATAACGTGAAAAAATACTTTTGTGCAATATGACAACCCTAGTTGACTATCTGTGCAGTATAGTACAGTGGATTGTGTACATAGCCTTTATTTATGTAAACCAGCTCCTTACCTTCTTGTGATTTTATTCTTTTTCTAAAAGTTTTTTTTTTTTTCTTCTTTTTTTTCTTTCCTAACACCAGGGGAGCCACCCCTCCTAAATTTCGTTGTTTGGTACCTGTACTGTAGCAATGACAATAAAGTCCATTCATTCATTCATTCATTCATTCATACTGGCTGTATAACACCACCAGGGCTAACCTAAACCGTGGCATCCGGGAGGCCAAGGCAGACCACAGAGAGAAGATTGAGGAATGCTTCCTGAGCAACGACTCCAGGCGGGTGTGGCAGGGGGTTCAACACATGACAAACTTCAGAGCCAACAGGCTCACAGCCGCTGAGGGCGACCCCCTGCTGGCGGAAAAGCTGAACTCCTTCTACGCCCGGTTCGACGAGGGGTGAACGGAGGTAACCACAACACAAACACCACTCTCTCCAGCTCTCAGCAGCCTCACCCTCACAGAGCATGAAGTGAGACGCGTGCTGAAGGCGGTGGACCCCAGAAAAGCCTCAGGGCCGGATGGCGTCCTGGGACGGGTGCTGAGGGACTGCGCCGACCAGCTGGCCGGGGTTTTCACCAACATCTTCAACCAGTCCCTGTCCCAGGCCACCATCCCACCCTGCCTGAAAACCTCAACAATCATCCCAGTCCCGAAGAAAAGCACGGTGAGCTGCCTAAACGACTACCGCCCACATGAAGTGCTTCGAGAAACTGGTCCGGGCCCACATAGTCACACGCCTCCCGCCTGTAGGGATTTTATCAAAAGTGATGGTCTTGAAGATACAGATGACAAACGACAGACTCAGAGATCTCTTTCTTAGTTTAATGAATACGACCGGTCGGGAAGAGTGGGGTACAGTCTTCAAAGTATTGGTTCACATACATGACTTTATATAGTCTTCAGAGACAAATAACTGTTATTCAGCCTATAGGATTTGTACACGCTCAATTACATAAGCATCCTATATGAATATTAAGCAGTATGATTCGAGTCCGTTAGGTAACACACAGAAACTGGACACTGAGACACATTAGGTCAAAGCTCATCTTTAGAGTGGTCGTAACTCTCTAGTAAAGTCACGGTCTCTTACTAACAACAGATGATAGAGGCCCAAGAAGAAGTCCAACCACAGTTCAACGACATAAATAAAGCTTGTCAACTTGCAAGGGAAAGTTAACATGTGAAACCACTTAGTGAAATATAACAAAACTAAAACTAGATGAATACATAGCTTAACTTTCAGCCATTACCCATCACGCCCAACCTGGATCCATACCAGTTCGCCTACAGAGCCCACAGGTCCACAGAGGACACCATCGCGACGACTCTCCACTCCACTCTATCCCACCTGGAGAGGGGGAACAGCTACGCGAGACTGCTCTTTGTGGACTTCAGCTCTGCTTTCAACACTATCCTTCCAGACAGGCTAGTGACCAAACTACTAGACCTGGGACTATCACACTCTATCTGTGCATGGATCAAGGACTTCCT
The DNA here is from genome assembly GCF_963989245.1 of Nansenia antarctica. NCBI lineage: Eukaryota > Metazoa > Chordata > Actinopteri > Argentiniformes > Microstomatidae > Nansenia > Nansenia antarctica. The sequence goes on from NC_137689.1 coordinate 58,916,337, forward strand.
GTCTGACCGCCCCCAGAGGGTGCGGGTGGGCTCCCACACCTCCACAGCCCTCAGACTCAGCACTGGGTCCCCCCAGGGCTGCGTGCTAAGCCCCATCCTCTACAACCTCTACACCTACGACTTCACCCCCGTCCACCCCAGCAACTCCATCATAAAGTTTGCAGACGACACCACCGTGGTGGGCTGCATCTCGGGGGGGGGACGAGGCGGCGTACAGGGATGAGGTGGAGCAGCTGGGCAAGCTGTGCAAGGTTAACAACCTGCTGCTGAACCAGTCAAAGACCCAGGAAATCATCGTGGACTTCAGGAGGAAAAAAATCTGAGGTCCAGCCCCTGCTCGTCGATGGAGGGAGCGTGGAGAGAGTCTCAACTCTCCGATTCCTGGGGGTGCACATACAGGATGACCTGTCCTGGAGGACCAACACAGCAGCCATCATCAAGAAGGCACAACAGCGGCTCTACTTCCTGAGAGTCCTCAGGAAATACCACCTCAGACAGGAGCTGCTTGTGACCTTCTACCGCTGCACAGTGGAGAGCATCCTCATCTACTGCATCTGCGTGTGGTTCTCCAGCTGCACAGCCGCAGAGAGGAAAGCGCTACAGAGAGTCGTGAGATCGGCCCAGAAGATCATCGGCGCCCCCCTCCCCTCTCTGGAAGAGCTGTACAACACACGCTGCCTCAGGAAGGCCTCCAAGATCTCCAGGGACCCATCCCACCCTGGGAACGAACACTTTGTTCGGCTGCCCTCAGGCAGACGGTTCAGGACCATGTCCGCAAGGACAAATAGACTGAAGCTCAGCTTCTACCCTAGGGCCATTCAGGCCCTGAACACAGCAAAGACCTAGGTTCTAGGCCCTGGACAATCTAGAAAATGTGATGGCAGCTACTAGATTGTAATCATAAGTGCAATATTGAAATACAACTGTGAACATTTCAAACCTGCAAACTGCGACACTTTAAATGAATGTGCAATAATACCATGTGCAATATGACAACCCTTGTGTACATAAGGTTCAGAGATAGGAAATGTTAGGATATTTATAGCATAGCATAGAGTACAGCACAGTGTTTTATTTGTATAGTATAATAGTATAGTGGATAGTGGATATAGCCTTTATTTATGTAAACCAGCTCTTTTCCCCTCTTGTTTTTAGTAATTCTTTTGTTTTTTCCAAGCACCAGGGGAGCCCCCCCTCCTAAATTTCGTTGTATGGTACCTGTACTGTATTAATGACAATAAAGACCATTCATTCATTCATACTGGTTCAGTCTTGGTTCTGAGGTACTCTACTGGTCCAGTCTTGGTTCTGAGGTGCTCTACTGGTCCAATCCTGGTTCTGAGGAGGTGTGTGTGCCAGATCGCACCAGCCAGGATACTGCAGGACCATTGTGTCGCGTTTATGCATGTCCGTGTATTAATGTGTGTCTGTCTGTGCAAGTGTGTGGACGAGTACATGGATTTGTGTGTGTGTGTGTGTTTCCCTGATTTTCCGCAGCACAGTTTGCCCCCTACACAGAGAGTTGGATTCCACCAAATTGTCTAAGCCTGGCTGCCAATTAACCCTGGGTCCCCTGCCAGTAGCAGGGGGTGGGGGTGGGTGGGTGGGGGGGTGCTGCTAGGTTAATTGCTTTATGTTACAGCATAGTGAAGTGAGCAGAGCCCCTCCAGCCAGGAGAGTCCGGCCCCTCTGTCAAACGCTCTAACGGTGAACACACAGGTAGGGCTGTCTCATGCCTAATAGGCCTAGATACTTAAGCAATCACATTATGCCGACACGTTTTTTAACGTGTGTGTGTGTGTGTGCAGTAAGTGTGTGTGTGTGCAGTATGTGTGTGTGTGAGTCCTTGTCTGTGTCTGTGTTTGTGTGTGTGTGTGTATATAGTTTTGGATGAGTGTGTCTGGAGTACCAGGACGGGATCTCTGTGGTGTTTGTTTGTCTGATGTCTGACCTCTGACCTCTCTACGGAGCAGGTGGAAGTCAGAAGGACCCTGGCCACTTGGCTCCGTCACCCTGAGCTCACCGCCTGGTCTCTTAGCTAATGACATATTCATGGGTCCGTATGCGATACTCGGAGAAAGGTGATGTTGTAATCACACTCCAGACTTCGTACCGCCTGTCAAACTCTCTCCTTTCACTCCCTCTCTCTCTTTCTCTTTGTCACTCTCTCTTTCTCTGTTGTCAAACACTCACCTTTCCTCACCCCCTCTCGCTTTTGTCAAACGTTCACCTCTCTCTCACTACCCTCTCTCTCTTCACACAACATCTCACTGTCTCTCCTAGTCACAGTGAAACTCTCTGTTCTGTCTCTGTCCATTCCCACTTCACACACAACTATTTACCGTCTCCTCAGTCAAAGGTCGCAGCCCGAATATGTACCCTTCTACTTCAGTGTTTAACCCCTCCTTATGAATTGAAAAAGAGTGGTGTGAAAAGTGTTACAAACTCTCCTGCCTTTGCATATGGTTTGAAATGCATCAGGGGGGAATGAACAAGTGCACAATTCATGGACAAAACAGAGGATGAAAAGAATGAGTGAATGGAGGATGAGGATGATGAGAGAAAAGAGGGTGAGGAGGATGAGAGAAGGGAGGGTGAGTGAACAGAGGCTGAGGATGGTGAGTGAACAGAGAAGGGAGGGTGAGTGAGGCATACTGTTTTGACCAGGTCTGTCTAATTGAGTTGAGTGTAATGTGAACATACAGACACACACACACATACGCACACACACGAACGCACGCACACACACACACACACACACACACACACGTACGCACGCACGCACGCACGCACACCCACGCACGCACGCGCACACACACACACACACACACGCACACACACACACACGCACACACACACACACACACACACCCACACACACACACACACACACACACACACACACGCACGCACACACACCCATGCACGCACACACACACACACACACACACACACACACACACACACACACAAAGCTGACCTGATGTCTGGGTAATGAATAAGTAAAGCTGAATAACCTCTCAGGTTTCCTGGCTGCTTCACTCCGCTGTGTAAGCATACTGGTCCGTCTACAATGAGAGGTCACATACCTATAGGTCTGGACTCTGGTTTCAGGGGGTATCGTTTGGTCTGACATCAGTTATACACATACATACTAATATTCTCTCTCTACATACATAGTATACGTATAAACTAGATCATAGAAATCATCAAATTGTATTAACTAACAAATACCATGGTCCATTATGATCAATCGTTATAATGAGGTCAATCCATGAACCATATGCTGCTACATTAATGCCATACCCTTTCAATTAAATTAAAGGATGGCATTACTACTAAAAGTCAGACACAGATTTAAAAGCTGGCAGACAAAGACATATCTGACACACATAATGATTATCAGACATGGTATTTTAGACAGTGTTATTACAAATGTGATCCTGTAGTTTATCAGAGCATTGAGTACAAATCTATAAATCATCCAAAACTAAACTGCACTTTGTGTATTTTGTAGTAATTGTTTTCTTAGTACAGCTGTTTTGTGATATGGCATTCTCTTTTAGTAGTACAAGCTGATACATGTGTGATCTCTACAGAAGGTTATCCTTGCTGAGATCAAACGTCAAACAAAAATCACTATAGACTGATTGTTTTGAAGAAAAACAAGAGTAAAGTATAGGTTTTATTCCTTTCTTTTGTAGCTTAGTAACAAACAAAACTAGTTCAGCAGATTTACTTTTTCGGTAGGAACAATTTATTCCACACAACTTGGTGATAAAACCCCCAGAAAAACACTATTATTACACTCGATTATTATTAAAATGTTAACACAATGTTGTTACTAGAGTCATTTCAGGCTTACTACACGGGTTGCAAAAAAGATGACAAATATACAGGTCATCATATGATGCTACGTTGTAAGTTGTAAAACAGGTTGTAAACATTGGATGTTGTAAAACATTGTAAAATGGTGTGTCACAACAAACCACCCTGGCTGTGGAGCAGAGTATTCTGGGAAGTGGCTGCCTGGGTACTCGTCCTGAGAGACAGGAGCGTGTGTAAACTAAAGAGGTGGGAAGACACCCTCTGCCCTGTTATTAACCGCGTGTAAACATCTCTATTACAGCCAGAAGAGGGGATGGGAGGGGGGCAGAATGCAACACACACCAGGGTCACACACACAGTAATTAATTCCCATGCATCTCATTGCCAGGATTGCTTACTGATCCAGGGAGGAAGATCGGACGTGTCACTCGACAGATTGAGTCTAAAGGGTCCTCACCTCGCCCGGGCGGCTGCCCAATTTCCTCCCGCTCGCCCCCCCTGACAAGGTAACAAGAGAGGGGGAGAAGGGGGAGGACACCCTCCCAGCGCACACGCACAGAGTGATGGACAGGGAGGAATTGGCCCAATAAATTGGCCCGTATAAAAGCGGTGTGTTGTTCATTAAAACACTGTGAATCTCTATTGCTTTTCATTAGGGTCTGCCTGGCCTAGACTAGATGTTTAATCTACAGGAGCAGGGTTCTCCCCGCCTCTCACCCTCCAACAAGCACACAGACACAGACAACGTCGGCCCGCCCCGAAAAGAGATTCTTATTTATTAAGGAGAGGTGACAGGTACTGAATAAGTTGTTGTCGTTTCAGGCTTTTCCCCCCCTCCTCGGCCGTTGCAGTCGGTTTGAGGACAATTGGCGTGTTTGGTTATGAAGGAGGCTAATTTGGGGAAGGTCTCTCTTGGAAAACGAGAACTGACAGAGTCCTGTTGTGTCCAGTTAGCTGTCTGTTGAAATTAGCCCTACTTGAACATGGAAAACAGATTGGTGGGTTGAGTGTAGGCAGGGGCGGACTGGGATCAAAAAACAGCCCTGGCATTTGCGACACAACAGCCCTATTTCCAAACGCAAGATCAACACGGATTGTTAACATAAAAATCGAATGTAGACATTTGGAACACAAATGTAACACACACACGCACACGCAACTGACACACTACAATCGCTGATGAATTCAGAGTGCCGACAACAATCCACACAACGTTATTGAGAGCATAGTATAACCAGTAGTATGCTATAAGGCACATTCAGGACAAATAGCATACATAGGCCAGACCAAAACATGAGAAACAATCCCAACTGCTAAATTCTGAAATCAAACTCACAACAAGTAGGCTAATTCTTTAGATCTTATATTGAACTCCATTTCCCAAGCATAGCCCCTACCTAGTGGGGGCCCCTGGGCTTGAGTCATTGTTCGGGCCCCTACCTACACCAAAAATTATACGCTACAACTACACCAACCAGAACCTATGACCAGAAACACACGTATCCCAATGGAGTATGTTATTGGCATAAAGCACATGAAGAAAAAGCAAGTCCGTTCTGTGAGGACAACAGAAAAAACTTAGGAGTAGGCTATACTTGAATAGCAAGTGGTCTCTCAGCAGAGAGAGAGAGAAATAAAGAGAGAGAGAGAATGCCATGTCAAACCTTTAGGGAAAGAAAGACTATTCATTTATTCATTCTTTTAATATTCATAATATTTATCCTTTAACATGAATCAATTAATTACATTAAAGTAAAGTATACTGCCTTGAGCTGCTGGTCATCTTTTCTTTGACATTAGTTGTGTCTGTCATATGAACTGTTTGTTATCATCCTGAACTATCTCTGTTGCTCACCTCACCTCAGTTTCTCTATCTTAGAAAATGCCAGGCACACTGCACAAAATAAAGAATGGTCCTCATCACGATAGCTGACCCATTTCCGTTGTGATCCATCTTTGCGTTTAAACGCTTTCTTGGCTGTTCCTTCAGCCGACTGATGTGGGTGAAACTTGAAAAACTGTCCAAGTGTGTCGAAATTTGGTCGCTTGAAAAAATCACACTGCTCCTCTGTAGCCATCCTACCGGCTCCGCTCATTGCTCCCGCGGCCGCCGTTCTCTCTGATAATGTACCGGTAATTTCCAACGCCTTTTGCTTGTCATGATGAACTGTTTCTGCCACAAGTCCCGTGTCCATGTCCGATTCCTCTGCCACTTCCTCTTGCTTGTCTCCATGTTTCTCTCCCTCGTCGTCTCCCTCCACAAGTTCAACGCTAGTGCTAGTGCTAGTTGAAGGAATTACGCTAGCACCTGCTGCTTGCTTCACAAACAGATCGGTTATTTTTGTTAATTTCCCCCCTTCTGCCAATAGAGCTTTCTTCGATTTGTCCCTCTTTTTCTCTGCCCCACCCTTTGTTTTGGGCCGCGGTCTGCTGAAATAAGTTATTTTCAATGAAAATCATCAGAGACAAAATTACAAAAAAATAATAAAATATATATAAAGATAATACATTCTGAGCGGCCCAGAGTCTCGCGGCCCTCCTGGCATTTGCCAGGCTTGCCCGGTGGCCAGTCCGCCACTGAGTGTAGGTGTAGGTAAGACATTTTCATGTCTGTAAGGAAAATGGGCTTCAGTGCTTGGAGAGCTACAGTACAGCTAGTGAATGGGAATATTACCTTTCTCTGATATATTCCATATCAGATTCCGAAGAGCATTTTCAACTGTTTTCTTTCTTTAGTGCACTCAAGCCTCTTTCCAAGTTCCATGTAGACACATTGTGTTTGCAGTCGGTAAAAATACACAATTCATTTTTTATCACAATCAGTTTCCCATTTAGTTTCAATGTAGGCTACAATCTTTACAAATGGCAGGGGGTTGAAAATAACAAAAGAACAGGAGGGAGAGGGAGAGAGGACAAGAAACACACTTTGAAGAGCAAATCCCACAGTGGATGGCTCCTCGGCTAGTTCGAAAAATTGAATGTATTCCCTTGGCCAGCGCCACTATCAAGCTTCCATCCATTTTGCAGGGCGATCAATATTTATGAATCCCAGAGGATCCGTGGTGTATAAAGCACATAAACAATCAGTGGGGTAGATGGACCACCACACCCACAACACTGCCTGGACCACCACCACAGAGCTACCTCATAGCACTTCAGTCAAATGGAAAGACGAATAGAGAGAGAGAATAATAGAGAGGGAAGAGGGGGTAGAAGTGGAGGAAGAGAAGAAAAGTGAGAGGGGGTGAGAGAGGGGGGAGAGCGATAAAAGGAGAGGATGGGAGGCAGAGAGAAGGAGTGAGAGAGAGATGGGAAAGCACGTAGGAGAGAATGACAGAGAGAGAGATGACAGAGAGAGAGAAAAAAGGAGGAGAGCCAGAGGGAGAGATGGAGATATAGATAAAAGGAGAGATGGAAACAGAGGAAAAGTGGTGGAGGAGAGGTGTTGTGAAGTGGAGTAGAGGCACAGGGAAAGTAGCCAGGCCTGACTGTACAGTGTACACTACAGTCAGTCAGATACCTACACAACACAGAAGTGCTTTATCAAGCACATTCTAAACAGACCTTGGTTCAAATAGAATTACATATTTTCTTTATACTGTGAGCATTTGCTTGGGCCTGCCTGGTGTGCTAGATTGGCAGGGTTTGCAATTTTGAAACTATTCCATTGGCTCCAGTGTTCCAGGCAAAATCAATCAAGCACAGCAAAGTGTTTGCAATGACTTTTAGTGAAGTATCTGTGCACTCTTTCTGATGATAATTACAAAAGAAATTCATTAAGTCATTGTAATTATTGTTATTAAATAGAGAACATGCACATCTTGTCTCCTATGTATTAGTTGTATTAGTTGTGAAGCAATTTATGTGAAATTAAATGTAAAATGTAAATGTAACAGCATGTATTGATTCAAGTTTCATGAAATATTAGCAGTGCTATAGTATATACAGTATATATTATCACAGAGTAAGTTATTAATGTTTAGCATAAATGTAGAATTTCCTTTTCTAAAGAGGGCTGTTTGTCTTTATTCGTCGGTGGTCCAGGTAACATTCGCCTCAAGGAAAACATGTTCTAACATCTGTTATCAAGACGTCAGATATCAGGACAAATTACACAATTGTCTTTTTTTATCTCCAAAAGTATTATTTGTACTTCCTCTTCTTTTTGTTTGAAAGCACAAACGTGTGTCATCTGTGCAGGTGCAAACATGGCATGTAATTAACATGTCATAATCAAAATGACGAAGTTTGACACGTTGTAATCACTGCACGGAGATTAGCCCGTAGCCAGAGGACATCCATGCGGCCTGTTTTAATATCATTTGCATAATGAGAGCCCTGCGACAGTAATAGCTTTCCTTTCTCTTATTATCATAATTTCACCCTGGGCAGCAAACGCAGTGCCGGTGTCTCCCTGTTACCTTGGAGAAACTCTGAGACAAAGTCAAGGCCAACTCTGCCGTGTCCCTCTGTCTGTAACTGTCTGTAACTCTGCCCTCTGTCAGTAGTCTCTATCCACAGTACACCCCAAGTATCTGATGATGCGCTGTCTGCGCTAGTTGTGTGTGAAATCAGTTATCGAGACCCGAAAATCATGCTATGTGATAGGAGATCCCAGCACTCTTTCCCCCCCCTTCCACCCCCAAACCCGAGTCCCTCCCCCTTGGCACACAAGTTAGTCAGTTTTGGCGCTTTTCCACTACCGTACCGTACCGTACCGTGTGAGCCCGGTTTGTTTTGCTTTCTCCACTGCCAACCGAGCCGTACCGGGACCAAGTACCCGTGCTGGTTTTAGCTACCCTTCCTGACTAGGAGTGAAAGGTACTATCCGTGCTAGGTACATCCATATTCTGTATGAATAAAGACTACCGGCAAGACACGGAGCACTCATATTTATAACAAACGCGGAGATTGTATGAGCACCCCGGCGTCAGTCCAATGGAAGCGTCAAGCACAGCCTTTCGGTAGAAATACATTGCTCCCTGTCTAACGTTATATATCTAACGTTACATGTTTTAAGACTGATCTGTGCATGATAGTGCTGCATTTTGACATAATTCTTAACGCATTTCCCCCCGTTGAGCTGTATAGCGCACTTATTAAAGTGAAGTGCTCTTATGACACTTAACTCCTCCTACTGTCCCAGCTCGCTCCAGGTCTGTTGTGTATAATGGAGAAGCGTTTCTGAAAGTACCGGTATGGGTAGGATACAAATGCGTGCCGTACCGTGCCGTACCGGTCTGGTCAATGCAAAAGCGCCAAGAGCGCTAGCGGTAGTTAGGGAGCTACAGTACTGTAGCTAGCTAGCAAGGTCAGGAATTACGGTGTCTGACAGCTTTATATACAGTTTATGGGAAATTATCAAAGCTTTACAACATCTTTCTTTGAACTTTTTGATTTCAAGACAGACACTGTAGTCAACAAATCAAGAATTGTAAGCATGTGTTTGAATAGCCAACACTGATTTGATAAGCAATCCAGATAACCTTTCATAGGCTACTCTCTGTTAAGTTAACTTGGCTAGATATGGAGAATGATAAATACAATTATTTTATTCAAGACAAGCCCAACACATTTTGATTTGGGATGCACCCTGGACAGATGTTGCTCCTTTAGTGCATTCAACCCTCCCGAGGTCTGCATCAATCATCTTTGGGAGTCAATGACAGATTTATATGCCTGTGTTGTAATGCTCTATTTACTCTAGACATCATTCTAACATTATATCACCCTAACCCTTACACAGTTGCATTGTTATGTAGTAATTGGCCAGTAATGGATTTTAGCCATATGTGTCAGTACACAAGTGGAATAGGGAGCATTGGCCAGGCACTCAGCTCAATCCAATTGGTCAGTTAGAGCCAGACCCCTCCCTTAGCTGTCAGCTGTCCTACAGTTAGTCCCTCTGTCTCCATGAGTCATGCAGTGCAACACACACTCTCCTGGGAAGAACTAAGAGCTTCTAAGGAACTGAGACAGTCTGACAGGATTTGTCCTGGATCCCACCAGTTTAGAGTTTCGAAGCCATGAGCTTTTAGACGTTTGCAGGCCATTATATGTGTCCTTGGGTATACAAGTCAGGAGAGTCCATCTCTTCATTTAACCATGGTCCTCTCTTGTTCTCTCGTTCTCATTAACTTATTATTATGATGCTCTCATATTCTCTCTCTCTCTCTCTCTCTCTCTCTCTCTCTCTCTCTCTCTCTCTCTATATATATATATATATATATATATATATATATATATATATATATATATATATATATATATATAGTATATATATATATATATATATATAAAATGTTGTTTTTTCAATACAAACAGAAAATAGTTCAACAATTTCTTAATTCATTACATAATACTCATTGTACGCTATTCTTCCCTGGATTGTGTACTTGTAAAGACTGAGTAGTAATAGCCAGAAATCAAACTTGTATGTCATTTTGTCTCTTCTTCCCATTGATCCCTGACAAAATAAAATAGAAGCCAACATTTTTGCTCCATAAAAGTGGGATCGAGTTTAGGCAGTGAGACGGGGAGGATGCGGCTCTAATGTAATTCATCGTAACCTCCCGAGTTCCCACCGCCATAAAGCTGTGATCCCGGGCAGGGCTAGCCAGCCAGTGCTGGCTGTATCGACAGAGGCATGCATTTGCTAAAATGATGATGAATATTTCATGTAGACAAGGTTTCAGTGCCCCTGGGCGGATGTAAATAAGTGAAGAGCATATGATATTTACCCCAGTATCAAACATTCATGAGGAGCAGGGCTATTTAAGAGGGCTAAACATGACATGGTGTTTACTGTAGGGTCAGACAGAAGGGTCAGGGGAGTGGCACGAGTGCCCGGAGAGGGGGATAATGTTACCCGACAAAAAAAAGACAAAATATTGTCCAGGCTGTGGTGACAGATATACGACTAATAGATCTCAGTAGAGAAGTCACATTTAGAGGGATTTCACAAGACTACACACAAAAACACATGTTTTCATTTTCAGTGTATTCAATTTTCATTCATACAGCTAACACAAGTAATGCAATAATGACCTGATATAAAAATCCAATGGTAGGACTAGGAGCTTGGTTTTCGACCATCATTCTGACAGATCAAGAGCTGGTTGATGTAATGAGTTTGTATTATCAATTCTCATCATAGACAGTTGAGTTGGTTATAATAGAAAAGAATACACAGTCTATATCAAATAATAACAATAATTATATAGGTTGACATATCAACCATTATGTGGTTTTCTGTGCCACTGAAGCTGATCTGAAAGCTGATCCCAGAGGACCGAGCTAGCTGCCAGCCATCTCTGATGAGGACAGTTGAAGGAACAACACTGTGTTCTTCATGCTTGACTGCTGCTGGCTATTTACTGATGATAATCAGCTTGTCAAGAATGCCACACACCTCGTAACTGAGATGGCAGCTAACAGCTAACCCTACGGGCCACTTTCCCAGACCTAGATTAAGCCTACAATCAGAGAGTAGAGAGTATAGAGAGTGGCTGAAGATGTGTTTTAGGGGAAGCATCACAAAGTTTCCTAATGGTGTCAATGCCAGGCTATATTTAAGGGGTGTCTATCTAGCTTTCCTATTAACTGAATCTCTCCATTGTAATCCACCCCTCTGGAGTATCCTCCTTCCAATCCAGAAAGTCTCTCAGATGCATTTCCTTAAGTGTACACACACGTACACACACACACACACACACACACACACACACACACACACACACACACACACACACACGTACACACACACACACACACACACATACACACACACACACACACACACACACACACACACACACACTAAACCAACACTTTACACCCTCTTCCTAGAAAGCACTTCTAAACACACTTAAAGCAAGCAATAACACAACACTGTGGTAGACGTTGCTGCATTATGTATTTGGAGGGCACTACACTGACCCGCTGTGGTCTAGCCACGGGACTGCTTTAAACCACACTTTTCAAAACACATTACCTATTGACCGCTCTGCATAGGGCTGTTTTAAACCACATCTTCGAAATACATTACCTACTGACCGCACTGCGTAGGGTTGCTCTAAACAACACTTTGGAAATACATTACCTCTTCACCGCAGTGCACATCGGTGTGTGTACATGAGGCCACAGTCATCCGACACCATGGACAGGAGAAGTGGAGAGGTAAAGGGTGAGCAGTAGAGAGAGATGAGAGAGAGAAAGAGAGAGAGAGAGAGAGAGAGAGAGAGAGAGAGAGAGAGAGAGAGAGAGAGAGAGAGAGAGAGAGAGTAGGAGCAACAGGGGGGGAAAGAGGGAAATAGAGAGAAAAAAGACACCATGGACAGGATGGACAGGAGAAGTGAGAGAGAGTGGGAGCAACAGAGGGGGAAAGGGATACCATGGACCAAAGAGGTGGAGAGATAACGGGTGAGCAGGAGAGAGAGGGAGAGAGAGAGAGAGATGGTAGGGAGGAGAGCCAGGGGGAGCAACAGAGGAAAAGGGAGGGAGAGCAAAGTATAGGAAAAGGAGCACTGTTATTGAGAGCCATCAGTATAGAGTTTTAGTGTAGTGTCCTACTGTACACACCTGTCAGTATCACCACGAAAACAAGAGTCAAAGCAAAGATCTAAAAAGGACACATATACTAGAGATAGATAGATGAATAGATAGATAAAAGAAAGAAAGAGAGAAGAGGCGGCCAGTGGAGAAACTGTATTACAGTGATGGGAAAGGGAGAGAGAGAGAGAGAGAGAGAGAGAGAGAGAGAGAGAGGGAGGGATGGAGCTGTATTACATCTTGATCAACAGATGACTGATCATATCAGTGCTGGCCATCTTTCACCGGCCCTTGTTTGATGACAGAACACGGCCCGCCTCCCACATCCATTTCCCCTCGTCGGCCCCTCAGGCAGGAGCATCAATAATGCCAGCCGCGGCCAGCCGAGAGGACAGGAGAGAAGCCGAGAGGAGGACACCACAGAGCGCCACACAGCCCTCTGCCCTGGGGCCTCGGCAACCCCCTCCTCCTCCGACAGACCCCTCAGACCCCCTACTCAGGTCCTGTACCATTATAGCATGTACATCCCTCACCACCACCTATGACCTCCACCTCCACCCAGCCTCTGTTACCTCCCACCCTACCCAGTAACCTCACCCCACCCTGCCCCTGCCTGATCACCCCCACCCGGCTGCCACCCACCCTGCCACATGGCGTGCTAGCATTATGCAAAGAGTCCCGTGAATTCAGTATTCAATATGCTAACTATGCTAAAGGATGCTCTGTTTCATGATGGTTGTAGTGTTACAGCTAGCCCTGTATAGAGCTTTATTGTTTTTATTCTGCATGGTACTTTGGGCTGCAGTCTCTTGGCCAGAATAACTTTGTAAAAGAGATGTCTCCACAAAGGGACTCGCCTGGATAAATAAAAGATAAATAAATATATTTTTAAAAAGGCTAATGCCTATGCTTACATGCTACCACTAGGCCTATATACTAAGAGCTCACCAGCCCAATACCCTATTCAACATACTAATACGCTAGCACAGTGCTAAGGGCTCTCTAGCCTAATGCCCTGTCTATCTAACAGGGGTAAGCTAATTGCTTCTCCCTGCTATGCTATGTGATATCTGCTGGTAAGTGAATGTTTATAGCTATTAATTGATTGTAATGACCTCTGGCACCCATACAAAATGGAGTGTGGTCTTTCCTGACAGAAGCGTTTCACTGTCAAACACTGTGTCCAAGCTTGGGCCTATCTCATACTCTATAAGTTCTACAATCGGCCTCTCATAAACTCCAAATAAAACAATAAATAAAACTTATCTTCTAAATTAGGTGACTACCGTACTTTTAACCTCCTGAATTCTGTGCCACAATGGTCTGTAGAATGTAAGAGTGTAGATTTTTAAATGGTCTAAATGCCCATGACAAATCAGTGGCAATCAGTGAAGGAGATTCGGTGAGAAATCAATAAGAACAATAACGTTTTAATATTTTGAATTCCATTTAAAAATATGATGTATTGCACTGCACCTTTTGCAAATCCTCAAGATGGTTCTTGGTAATCAAAAGTTTCAAATAATTGTATATTAGATTTACCAGTGGAGAGCAGGAGGGTTATAGTTTTACGAGTAGCTGTGATTAGCTCATGAATTTAAAAGTATATAAGAAAGTAATTTACTTGCATTAATATGTTAAATCAAGCTATCAATCGATATTCTTCTCATGCAAATTATGTTGTAAAAACATACATCCTGCTTGTAAATCCTTACTATGTTTTCCAGACAATGGTTCAGTTAACTATGTCATTTATGATACCATCAGTTTGTATTTTATCAAAAGTCTATAGCACAAGCACAAGCAAGCACAAGCAAAACAACATTGGGCTGTAGTCTAGAGTAGTGGAGTGTGCACAGGTCTGGTGAGTAAAGCCAGACAAAGGAGCGAGAGAAAGCGGTAGAGAGGGGAGAGAGAGAAATGGTGGAGGAGTCTGCTGGTCTTGTTTGGGACCCACTCCCTTTGTAATAGGACGGTGATACAGCACCTGAGACCACCGCTACACAGATACAGCACTTCCCTTCCCACCCCCCCCAACACACACACACACACACTCCCCCACCCTCCTCCTCCAGCTCTGCCACCTAATGCACATCATTCTCTTCTCCTTGCTCAGCCTTTCATCTCTTGGTTAGCCCTCCCACACAATCCTAAAGACGCATCTCTTTTGGGTGTGTTGTTTCTTTGCCCCCTCCGCAAGAGATTTAAACAAGCAAACACAATGCGTTCTATAGCCATACTTAATAGAGCTGCACATGGGTCCCCTTTTCTTGTCATCAAAGGCAGAGAGCCGGGAGAAGATCAACACTTCAGCTGCTGCCTGCTCTCCAGTGCTGCCGCAGCCCCAACTTCACATCTCCTCCACCTCTCACTGAAGTCTTCCCTCCCCATACTCAACTTAATTCGATTCCTCACTGTAGCAGAGGAAAGTCTCAGCCTTGTATAGAGCAATGGAGAACAGATGAATAATGGAGAAAGAGAGAGAGAGAGAGAGAGAGAGAGAGAGAGAGAGGGAGAGAGAGAGAGAGAGAGAGGGGAAGAGAGAGAGAGAGAGAGAGAGAGAGAGAGAGAGAGAGAGAGAGAGAGAGAGAGAGAGAGAGAGAGAGAGAGAGAGAGAGAGAGAGAGAGAGAGAGAGAGAGAGAGAGAGAGAGAGAGAGAGAGAGAGAGAGAGAGAGAGAGAGAGAGAGAGAGAAGGAAACTTTTGTTGAATGGCAATAGGGGCCCACCAGAATGACAAATTGGCCCATACCAGATGCTGGGTATCTTCTCTGGTGATGCTATGCCAGGCCTATACTGCAGCTATCTTCAGTTGTTTGTTAGAATAGAATAGAATAGAATAGACTTTATTGTCGTTGTACAGTTGCCTATACAATGAAATTGGAGTGGTTCTTCTGAAGGTGCAAAAACAGAAAACATATTCACATATTCACAAACATATACACATATAACATATCACAATTATTACACACTAGACAATTAAAAAGCGAAAATGCTATAAAACAAGCTAAGAGACAATGAGGTCCATGGTGTCAAGTGCAAATAAAGACAACAATCTTAAGAAAATAAAAACAACTATAAAAGCAAGCTAAAAGACATGAGGTCAGTGGCGTTATAATACTATAATAATACAGTAAAAATATATAAATGTATAAATAGGCACTTAGAATAGAGTTATTGCACATTTCTATTGCACTTTTTCCCCTGAAGATAAACATTTATGAACATGTCTTGTGTCTATTGTTCAGTGTTCTGATGGTCCATGGGTAGAAACTGTTGGACAGCCTGTTTGTTCTAGCCTTTATGCTCCTGTACCTCACTCCAGAGCGCATCAGGCTGAACAGGTGGTGACCAGGGTGGAGGTGGTCTTTAAGAATCCTTCCTGCTCTGGAGAGGCACCGAGAGCGTGCCACGTCATCCAGGGAGGGCAGGGGACAGCCGATTATTTTTTCCGCTGACTTCACCACTCTCTGCAGTCTCTTTTTGTCCACTACTTTGCAGCCAGCGTACCATACTGTGATGGAGAATGTCAGCACACTCTCAATGATGGAGTGGTAGAAGATTAACGTCTTATTGTCTAAAATCTTATCTTCAAGAAATGAAATGCAGGTTCCTATCAGTATGGCAGTATATATGGGGTCATTCTCACTGTAAGATGAAGCGCCATCTAATGAGTTTGGAGGCATTTGCTTGTACTCAAGCAGACAAGACTTCTGGTGCACTTTGGAATTCATTCTGCTGCTGCTATCAGAAATTACTGTACATCTTGAATTAACCATAACACCCCCTCAACCATGTTTCACAGAAGAGGTAGTTCCTTTTTTCTCTAAACTTTCCTCTTGCATTTACTCTGGTGCATGGTCGTATTCGTCTTTACTTGTTTTTTAGGCAAACTAGTGGTTTGCACCTTCAGTGTAGCCTCTGTAATCCAGCTGATAAAGTCTTCACGTCTAGCTCCTGGAGAATGTTCCTGATCTGTCAGACAGTTGTTTGGGAATTTTTCTTAATTATGGTGAGCATTTTTCAGTCGTCCACTCTAGAGGTCTTCCTTGGCCTACCAGGCTGTTTGCGATGTTCCAAACTGTTGATTTTGGTAAGGTTTTGGCTATGTTTCTGTTTTGTTTTTGTTTTTGTTTTTTTAAACGTTTCAGCCTCATAGTGGCCTCCTGGACTTTCACTGATACCTCTTTGGTCCTCATGTTGACAGACACCAATAGCAGACTCAAACGCAAAAGGCAAACGCAAAGCCTAGAATCAAGACTAGACATTGATAGCACATTTATGCCTGCACACATGATGTTACAGAACACACCTGACTAAGAACAAAAAACCTTTTAACACTAGAACAGCCGTGGGTGGGACCCTGTGAGTACATTTAAAAATATATATTAATATGGCACTCAATCAAATTTCAGGACCCTCCTTTCAAGAGAGATATGTGCGTGCTACCACCCAGTATCCTTGTATTTTCAAAATCATATCAGGATAAGCTAGTATAGCTATGTTATAGCTATGCTAGTATAGCTGTGTAGGAGGCAGGCTAATTTACAGGCTAATTTGACAGCCAACTAGTGGTTGTTGTGTGTAAATAGCAGCTTTCAATTGTAAAGACTATGGTCATTTTCCCCCCCGAGGCGGCTCTTATAGTACAATAGGCACGGCTGTTCTAGTGTTAAGCCAATTGTGCCAATACTTTTGGTGCTATGAAATAGGGGGACTATGTATACATTTTTTAATCTCATAGTAATTGTTTGATTTCAAATCCAAACATTTGGAGTATAGAGCCAAGAGAAAAAAATGGTTCACTGTCCCAATAATTACGGAGGTCATACAGTTCCACAAAGTCACACTTCACGCATGTACTGCATATAGGCCTAGATCCCATATTTTGTTGGTAATAATGGCCAACCACTACCGTTCACATCACACAGCAACACCAGTGTCAACTGAAATGGATTAGGCCATGTGATATCATAAAATTGTATGAAACATGACTCAAATGACTCATAAAATGCAATAGAGCAAAATAACGCTGAGTCGTGTCATGTTTTGGGAGGAGGGGGGCATTTGTTCAGTATATTTAAGGATCAGAACACCCCCCTCCCCATTTCCAACTCCCCCATCCTCCTGTTCTTAATGAGCTGCTTAGTTATTCATTTTAGTGTTAAATACTCAGAAAATGCTTTTAAAGGCTCTCTCATTAGCGCCCAGCTCCTCCTTACAGCTCCGGTGTAGGTGAGAGCCCAGCGCAGTGGATAATGATTACCTTCGTATGCAAATGCCGTCAGTCCCGCTTAAAGTGTACTTTCTTTTTTCTTATTTAATTAATTAAAACCATCGTCAATGAACTTTAAATTAGTCTGGTGTAAAATAATCTCTCTCTTTTTGTCATTTAATAATTAGCAGCCGGTAAAGCAGCTGTATTAATTGCATTTAGTCCCCCGCCTCGGGAGACAGGGGGAGGGTAGAGGAGGAACATGCGGCCATCTCTGCTTCCTGAAATAGAGAATTCCCATGAATTGTGGGAGAAATGGAATCAACTCTTCTTGCGCTCTGTCTGTAAATTACCCCTGGGAGGGCGAGGCAACCCTTAATTAGCCTGGCACTGTGGTAAAATTGATTGAAATGCAGCACATCAATTATTAAGCCTAACTGTTTTTATACCCCCCCCCCCCCCCCCCCCCCCCCCCACACACACACACACACACACACACACACACACACACACACACACACACACACACACACACACACACACACACACACACACACACACATACTCTATCATGTAATGCTGTAGGTGGGAAAGGGGTGTGGTGAATTACTGGGGTGGTCCCTTTAAACACAGGGTAATAAAAATGGCAGGTGAGGCTTGAGAAAGCTTATCCACGCACCCTGATGTGATTGTATCCCGATCTCAAATGAAACACATACACAAACACATACACACACACTCTTCCCAGGAGGACTCATATTTTCTCGCACATGCACATGACACACACACACACACACACACACACACACACACACACACACACACACACCTCACCTGGACTGATGACTTTTCAAATAGACAGTGGGATGGCATCATGCTCTCTGTTACTGCCTGCTGTAAAGCCCAGCCCTAGTTGGATTGCCTGTATGCTACATTAGCTACTAATGCAGGGTGTTTTACTCTCATTGCCTCGGTTACCTATCCAACCCGTAGACATCATACTCTGGGCTATGACATCATCGATCCAACTCCAGGGAAAAGCAGTGTATTAGGCCCTATGAACAACTAGCCAACAGTCTTCCCGAACGGGGAGAGATCACTCTACAGACCCAACAGTCATGTTTTGATGATTTACATCAACATAATGTAGCAAATTATAATAAGCCTCTTAGCTGTATGGATAAATGATAGTTATGTGATGCATTTAACTGATAAACAGTGTTTTATTGAGTATGAAAAACATGCTCTGTTGGGTCAGACTCAGAGCATATCTCTTGACCCAGCTGCTAAAACGACCCTAGATCCCAGTGGAGAGGTACCAAAACTACCGCTAAACCATTGATCAGAATGAGGTCACAAAAAACTTCAATCCCATCCCATCCCATCAATCCCGTCAAAGGTCTGTCCTTTTTTTGTTGGACTCAAAATGTAATCTCTTTGCATGTCCTCAGACAAGGCTGTCCATGCCGAGAGTGTGAGTGAGGCCTACGTCGATTAGGTCCATACGGTCGCCAGTTGAAACACAATTAAATGATGTCAACACGACACAGCCTCTGACTGGCTAGGAGCAGCACTCATTAGGAAAACAGTAATAATCTGTTTAATTGCTTTAATTACCATGTGAAGGGAGAGAGACTCACACAATCACAGCTCTCGGAACAGCTGGTGCATGTCTGCAAGAGCGTGGCCATCCTCTTCAGCTGCTGCCACGTTGTGGTTAGAACAGGGAATGCAGGAGGCTTCACTCTGGGCAGCCACCATCAAGTAACGCGCAACATGAAGGTCGGTGTTCCTTTGCCAGATCTGTTGTTCTGTGGCAATATGGAAACACTCAGCTACTGTATATATATATGAAGTTAAGATACAACACTCTTTCAATTTTGAAATTTGTTTCATGATAAGGCATGACATCAATCACTCGTAACACGTCGTTGGTCAGACAGAGAATTCACACTCCACTTTATTCATAAATTGAAAAACAATTGAGGGAGCAAATGTAATATCTTATCACAGACCGCTGATCAGCTTGCGGTCCGTGGTTGTGATATTATAGGTAGCAGACCCAGATCATAATACAGTCATGGACAAAAATATTGGCACCCCTGCACTTCTGTCAGCTAATGCACCACTTCACCCAGGAAATTGGTGCAATTACATTTTTGGGGGTATTCATTCACATGTTTTTTTATTTTGTTTGCATCAAAACAGTACAAAAAAGCAGAGGAAAAAAAGTCAAATCATTCCACACAGGAAAAGGACACCTTGTCATGCTCCTTTCATTTGGGTTAGGGCTGTGACAAGTTACAGGTGCTGACAATGTAGAAATCATACTTGCAACCATTTAAAATGGAGAAAAGTTGACTCAACCTTTGTGTTGAGTGTGTACCACACTGAGCATGGAGAAAAGAAAAAGAGCAAAGAACTGTCTGTGGATTTGAGAACCAAAATGGTGGAAAAGCATGGGCAATCTCAAGGCTACAAGTCCATCTCCAGAGATCTTAATGTTCCTGTGTCCACTGTGCGCAACGTTATCAAGACGTTTACAGCCCATGGCACTGTCGCTAACCTCCCTGGACATGGATGGGAGAGAAACCTTTATGAAAGATTGCAACGAAGGATTGTTCGAATGGTGGATAAAAAACCTAGATCAACTTCCAAACAAATTCAAGCTGACCTGCAGCTGAAATGGGACGCTACGGTAGGAGACCCAGGAGGACCCCACTGCTAACACAGAGACATAAAAAAGCCAGACTGGAGTTTGTCAAAACTTACGGGAGAAAGTTGAGACCAAAAATAGAGCTTTTTGGTAAAGCACATCATTCTACTGTATACAAAAAACGAAATGAGGCCTTCAAAGAAAAGAACACAGTCCCTACAGTCAAACATGGTGGAGGTTCACAGTTTTGGGGTGGCTTTGCTGCTTCTGGCACCGGATGCCTTGCCTGTGTGCATGGCATCATGAAATATGAAGACTACCAAATAATTTTGGGGCGCAATGTAGGGCCCAGTGACAGAAAACTGGGTCTCCGTCAGAGGTCATGGGTCTTCCAGCAGGACAATGACCCAAAGCACACTTCAAAAAGCACCCAGAAATGGTTTAAGACAAAGTGCTGGAGAGTTCTGAAGTGGCCAGCAATGAGTCCAGATCTAAATCCCATAGAACACCTGTGGCGCGATCTCAGAACAGCAGGTGGGAGAAGGCACCTTTCAAATATGAGAGACCTGGAGCAGTTGGCAAAAGAAGAGTGGTCCAAAGAGATGTGTAAGAAACGTATTCATGGTTACAGGAAGCGATTGATTTCAGTTATTTTTTTCCAAAGGGTGTGCTACCAAATATTATGTTGAGGGTGCCAATAATTTTGTCCAGTCCATTTTGGAGTTCAGTGTGGAATCATCAGATTTGGCTTTTTTTCTTTGCTTTTTTGTGTTGTTCCAATGCAAACAAAATAAATAAACATATGAATACCAAAGCATTTGTAATTGCAACAATTTTCTGGGAGAAGTGGTGCATTATCTGTCAGAAGTGCAAATATTTTTGTCCATGACTCTATATACTTGCTTGCTTTAGTTGGCCAGCTACCATAGAACCAATGGAATTGTCCCAAGAGTACAGACTCCAAGCTAAATCAAGCACACCTGAAATAATTACAGTATGTGTTTGACCAGGGTCTGCATAATAGTCGGTAGCCCTCCTCTTTCTCAAGTCAGAAGAAGACACCAGAGAGTGAACCAGAGAGCAGCCATAGAAGTGACCGGGTGTGTGATGTTTCTCCGGAGGTCACCTCATGGCCCAGACTCCCTGCCTGCCTGCATGACCTTTGGTGGCCCCAGTAACCTGGTCATCATTGTCGCTGCATACTATGAGTGGAAAACTCATTTGGGCCCCTAATTAATTTGACTGGGGACCCAGTACTCCAGTTACCTGCTTTGCCCCATGCCAGAGCAGTAGGAGAAAGCCTCGGGAGGACATCCAACACGTCACACT
Organism: Nansenia antarctica; assembly: GCF_963989245.1. Taxonomy (NCBI): domain Eukaryota; kingdom Metazoa; phylum Chordata; class Actinopteri; order Argentiniformes; family Microstomatidae; genus Nansenia; species Nansenia antarctica. The sequence continues at coordinate 58,937,913 of NC_137689.1, forward strand.
GGACAAGTCAAGAGGGCAAGACACAAAGGCTTCAGGAGGGGCTATTGTGATGCAACCAGGGTCAAGTATAGGTTATGACGCCGTCTTAATTAGGAGCTATAACTTATACATGATTAAGCCACCCTATGTCCAGAAAACACACAAAGGGCTTCTAGGGTCAAGATGTTTCAAATGTAAGGAACTCCTAAAGAAACCTTATCCCCAGAGCATTAAAAAAAACAGCAGACAAAGGTTCTATCAATGATACATTAGCGAGCTTGTTATGAGATAAGCTAACTTGTCATGTAAACATTAACATGTTGGACTATCTTATGTTCAGGGTATTATGGGTGTATCTTTGTAGATAAATGATGTTCTGAATAGAACATCAAGTTAATATTAATTCCTAAAATATTTCCACACAAATGAATATGTAAGCCTATTCATGTATACTTTTGTAAAGTAAAACATTTCTAAGGCTGTTAACCCATCTGTATTACACTTCCAGAAACTGTATGCAAGGTATATTAATTTGTATGGGAAATGCTTACTGGTATGAGTTAATGGGTCACAGGGGGACAGATTTGAAACACTGCCAAACCATAAGGAACATCAAGCCTATAAATGCTGCATAAATTATGAACCGTAACGATGTAACTCACAGAAACCACTTACTCTAACTCAACCTCAAAAAGGCTTTTAATGTGCAAGGGATGTTTAACAGCACCACACTCACTGTGCTTGGCTATGCCGAGGAAACAATACCACTATGCTTTTAAGATGATGTTTGTGAAAGAACAAATACATGGAGCAGAAATCAGATTTCCTGGCCTCAGAGGTACTTAAGGGATAGTTCACCCAAATTAGAAAATGACTCACTTCTACGGACAAGGACAGATTGCTATCACACTTATTTTTGTAGAAGTCACTGTCACCAAATGCTAACTTTTGCATTTCAACGGCATGTTGGTTGTCAATAAGACAGGTAGGCCTACTGTCGTTGGGTCTGAAGCATTGTCATCATCTTTTCATGTCAAAAGTCACAACACATTGCCACTCTTTCTCTAGAATCCAAGCGAAGATGGTTAATTGACTACCAACTGTCCTCAAAAGATAGATATAGGCTTACAAATATATTGATCAGCCTACAATTCGCTATAGAGATATCATGACATATACTGAACAAAAATATATAACACTTTTGGTTTTGCTCCAAAGGCCTATGTACACAAAAGGCCTATTTCTCTCAAATAGTGTTCTCAAATTTGTTTAAATCTGTGTTAGTGAGCACTTAGGCTGGTCACAATAAAAGGCCACTCTAAAATGTGCAGTTTTATCACATAGCACAATGCCACAGATATCGCAAGTTTTGAGGGAGTGTGCAATTGGCATGCTGACTCCAGGAATGTCCACCAGAGTTGTTGCCGGTGAATTGAATGTTCATTTCTTTACCATAAGCCGTTTCCAACGCCTTTGGAGATGGCTTATGGTAGAGAAATTAACATTCAATTAACTGGAAACAGCTCTGGTGGACATTCCTGCCAATAGGCTAGGTGCACGATCTCCCTACTTCCTGAAAGGCAGCTGGTATGAACATATCCTGTCTCACTCTATTGGTTTAATTGATTAATCAGCTGTGCGGTAAACTGTTGGAACACACAGTGCACAGCTGATTAATCAATTAAACCAATAGAGTGAGACAGGATATGTTCATACCAGTTGCCTTTCAGGAAGTAGGGAGATCGTGCACCTAGCCTATTGCATGCTGCATCTGTGGCATTGTTGCTGTGTGATAAAACTGCACATTTTAGAGTGGCCTTTTATTGTGACCAGCCTAAGGCACATCTGTGCAATAATCATGCTGTCTAATCAGCATCTGGAAATGCCACACCTGTCAGGTGGATGGATTATCTCGGTAAAGGAGAAGTGCTCACTAACACAGATTTAAACAAATGTGTGAACACAATTAGAGAGGAATAGACCTATTGCATAGAAAAAGTCTTAGAGCAAAAATAAAAGTGTTGCGTTTAGATTTTTGTTCAGTGTATATAGGACCTACCCTTATTTTTAAGAGGAGTGTTGGACAATTGATTAGTGTACCCATACCTCCCTCTAGTGGTTGATGAAAACAGTGGTTTTGGTAGCTTAAATAAGATCTATTCACTATGTAGTTTAGAATGGACCAAAATGTAGTTTTTATCTTACACTGCATGACTTTTGTAAAAATACAAGGCTACGGCCCTTGAGGTAACAATGACTAAAGTAGAATTCTTCTACCCATTCACAGACAGAAATTGAGACAGACGAACCCCTGTTTGTGGCCCTGGCCATGCGTAAAGAGGAGCAACAGGCGCGCTTCACTTACTAGCTGGCTCAGCTGAGACACAGAGGATTTTGAAACCTGCTTCACCATTGAAAAATAAACACAGATATTTGAACATTGAAACAATTATGATGAGAAAAGATCTCTGGATAGGACAGCTGAAGAGGTCAACAACATTGGGAAAACTGCTACTGCTGAAAAGCTTTCAGTGAAAAAACAGACAGAGAGGGAGAGAGGTGGTCAAGGGCCGCAAACAATAAGATGAATGAAATCTGATAAAATCTATAACATTTTTAATATGCTCTTATAATATTACTGAGTTGCATTTCGGGATTTGGGAGGGGCATTAGCACAGTTGCAGCAATTTAAAAAAAATAGGAAAACAAAGTGGGAAATCTTGTTTTGTCCTAGATATTTCCTGAGGAAGGACTCCTCCTGAACCCCTGCATGACCTTTGTAAAATTGACCTTAGCTACGGCCCTTGAGGTAACATTGACTAAAGTACAATTCTTCTACACATTCACAGACAGAAATTGAGATAGAACATTGAGGATTTGCTGGGTTCCAGAAGCTGGGTTCCAGAATCCACATGACATTCCTTTCTCTGTCATTCCTCTGCACAGAGCAAGCTTGTTATTCTTCAAGCTTGTTATTCTTCAAATTTGTTTGACTAAATCAATATTATTATGGCCTCCTTGTATGTTGGAGATCTCCACCAGGATACCACCGAGGCAATGTTATATGAAAAATTCAGGCCCGCTGGTGAAATTCTTTCTATTGAAGTGCGCAGAGACATGATGACGCGGCGATCCCTTGGGTATGGCTATGTCACCTTTCAACAGCCAGCTGATGCTGAGCGTGCCCTAGACATGATGAACTTTGATGTTATCAATGGAAGACCTGTGCGCATCATGGGCTCTCAGCGTGACCCTTCTCTGAGGAAGAGTGGTGTCGGCAACCTCTTCATCAATAACTTAGAGAAGTCGATTGACAGTAAGATCCTCAATGACACATTCTCTTCCTTTGGAAATGTGCTTTCTTGCAAGGTGGTTTGTGATGAGAACGGCTCAAAAGGCTACGGCTATGTGCACTTTGAGACCCAGGAGGCTGCTGAAAGAGCCATTGATAGAATGAACGGCATGCTGCTCAATGATAGAAAACTGTTTGTTGGACACTTTAAATCTCACAAAGAACGAGAGGCTGAACTTGTAGCCAGGGCCCAAGCGTTCATTAACCTGTACATAAACGGATTTGGAGAGGACATAGATGAAGAAAAGCTGAAGGAGATATTTGAAAAATATGGACCAGTCCTGAGTGTCCGGATCATAACCGATGGCTGTGGTAAGTCCAGGGGTTTCGGCTTTGTCTGCTTCAAGAGACATGAGGACGCCCAGAAGGCCATTGATGACATGAATGGCAGGATGCTAAATGGGCGGAAGGTCTACGTAGGCTATGCGCAGGACAAAGAGCTGTCCCAGACTGAGCTGAAGCCCCGGTTTGAGCCCATGAAGCAGGCCCACAATACCAGACACCAGGTTTGTGTACCTCCGGTTGATCGTACTTTTTGTTATTGTTCAGTATTTGAGAAATGTTAAAAAGCATCTCACTAAACAGGGTTTCTCTCTACAGGGTATAAATCTGTATGTAAAGAACCTGCATCACAGCATGGATGATGACCGTCTGCACAGAGCGTTCTCCTCTTTTGGAATAATCACCAGCGCAAAGGTCATGATGGCGGGTGGACGCAGCAAGGGCTTTGGCTTTGTGTGCTTCAGCTCCCCTGAGGCGGCCACCAAGGCTGTGACTGAGATGAACGGCCGCATTGTGGCCTCCAAGCCCCTGTTCGTGGCCCTGGCCATGCTTAAGGAGGAGCGACAGGCGCGCTTCAACTACTAGCTGGATCAGCTGACCCAGAAGATTTTGAAACCTGCTTCACCATTGAAAAAGAAACATATTTGAACATTGAACAAATGTCACAATATAAATATTGCAAAATGAATGCATGATTTTATTTAGAATTCATATGACTGCCGCTGTGTAGAGAAAAGGGTAAGCTGGACCATCTGGCTCAGCATACTTAAAGATAGACTGACTTTTGAGGGGAAAAAATCAACATACATTTACCCTGTCAGAATGATCAGAATATCATTACTTAACAGCTGTACATTGTAGAAAGTAACGTTGCATACACACAAGTACACAACACAAGGATAGTCAGACAAGCAACAGTCAAGAGAATTAAAACTTTTATTAATGTACTTTATTATGAAGTCTGCATATGCAACACGCCGGAAAAGCTTATAGTCTGAAGTTCACGTCCTACCAGTACATCTCTCTAATGGTAACACAAGCTCATCCACTGTTAAATGCTTTGCCAAAAAAAGAAAAACAAAGAGAAAAGTAAAATAAAATGGTATATACACATTTATATGCATATATGTCTGGTCCACTTGATGGTCTATTTGGTTTCCTCTCCACACCCAGTCTTACAGTACATGGCAAGCAGAAGGAACCGATCGGTCTATATGGCCACAGATTCACTAGCAACATTAGTGGCCATGTTCTCTTTGCCAAGTCTCAACTCCTCACTGCTGCACTGACCTGGTAAAATCACAGGTGTCATTAGATCATCATCATCATCATCACCACCTAAGAGGATGGACAGGGTGGGAAAGGGAGGGAATGAATCTTTTCAAGAGTCTCGCCACTGCCACAAGTAAAGGATGACAGACGGCTAGATCACAGTCGTTAGTAAGTTGTATAGAACAAGCACACACTAAAATAAATGCACAATTCTCCCTGGAAAAGCAGTCAGGTGGTCTTGTCTTCATTGGCCAGCTAAAAGAACCCTGTCAAGTGTCCGAAATATTAAATATGAGGTTTTATAGCTGTTAACGCCATTGAACAGCCTCAGTCTTTGGAAAAGCCCTCAAGTTACGAGTGGTGCCGAATACTTTTGAGGCGAAAATACTTGAGTAAAAGATCTCTGGATAGCACAGATGAAGTATGAGGCGTTGTCCTCTTGTATTCGTTTTTCAGGGGGCAACATGTACATTGGGAAAACTGCTAGTGCTGAAAAAGCTTTCAGTGGAAAAACACAGGTATCTGTGAAAGACTTTTGCTACATACTTCTTGTATGATAAGACATCTTGTCATTAAGCCTTGCAACTTTAAAAAGAGGGCATGATCTAAAAAAATATTCAATTCTAATAAAAAGGAAGAGAGCTTTAAAGATTTTAAATATATTTATATATAAAAATACATGAAAATACAAAAACATAGCTAAAAGAAAGATTAAGGAAAAAATAATCCTGTAATTGTATAGGATAATCTAGTAGTAGTTCATCAATACTTAAAGCTTAAATACTTGATGTTTTGAAAGATTTGGACTATAAGGCCAATTTAGTGACAACTGGACATTTTGGTAAAACAACCCATTTTCATTATGAAAACCAGACTCCAAAACCATTCCATAAGGACTTTCCACTCTGTGCTAAATTAGAATACTGACAGAGTCGGTCTCGTTCTGTGTCTGCCTAGATAGATAATCATATGATTTAGATTTGAGCCTATGGGTCTTTTGTTTAACTTTAACTTAATTTATTTTTGTGGTTTAACATTCCTATAAGTTCATATTGAACTAAAAAATAATTCTTGCAAACGCAAACAACTATACATTAAAGGCAACATTCTTTTAGAGAGGGTGTGTGTGTGTGTGTGTGTGTGCGCGCGGTAGGGGGGGGGGCAGTAATTCAGAAATGTCAATAACAATATGTATTACTTGGCTGTCCTTACAGAAGAGCACTGGGGGGTGAAAGACAATAACACGATGCTTGTCTATTTACCATCCCCTGATAAAACATCAAGGTGGAACCTTTCTTACCATGAAAGGTCACGTGTTGCCAAGTCGACAGACTGAGAGGCAAAAGCATTAGTTTAGCTTTCAAATTTGTTCGGAGGGGACGCTTCTTGAAACCTGGAAATTACCAGAAGGAAGTTCATATTTCAACCTATGGCGCCCTCCCCTGGTCATCTAGATAAACATACATTTCAGTTCTACTGCTACCACATCGAATACAGAGGGGTTGAGGGAGAAACAACGTAAAGGTGCATGAAGCTGAAGGGAACAGCAAGTGCCATGTTCTGCTGTGAACAGTGAAACGTCTCTAAGGAAGGAAGGAAGGGAGGGAGAGAGGGGAGGGGGGAGGGAGAGAGGGGAGGGGGGGGAGAGAGAGAGAGACAGAGAGAGACTATAGATTAGTCTGTAGTTGTTTTTGTGGTCATCACTGTTGTTGTGATCGTAGACTCTGAAGGGGTTTGGGTGGTAGTTGGTTGGTGGTGGTTGTCATCGTCGAGCCTGGTGGCTTTTTAAACCGACTCCTGTGACTATCATTTGTCATGCCATACATATACAAGTCGGAGGAGTTGGTGTAAAGCACATCCAAGGATTGGGAAACTGCTGGGATGGTTGTCATGGTCCCCCCCAGCATTGGTATTAGGACATACTGGAGCAGCGGACTGAGGGAGAGCCCATCTGGGTCAGGACCTTGTCCAGCCACTGGAGGGGCCCATTCAGATGGAGCTCGATCCAGCATGGGGTGCTCGTCACAGTCTGGCGTCTGGAACACAACATTGAAACCACATTGTTTGACAGTCAGCCATACACAATATGGATCATTTTACCAATATTATCTTTAACAATCTGGCCATCTATCTTTAACAATCTGGCCATCTCACCTATACTCTCAATCCAACCGTTCCCTCACACTTACTCTACCCGAACTCCCCAACCTGTTCCACCTTCTTCCACATTTGTCAATCTTCCTCATCCCTCACCTTCAGTTTCCATTAAGCAATTTTTATTTTTTCTAGGATCCCTTTACCCAAGTAGCTGTCTGGGATTGTTGAACCAGGAGCATAATCCCCCACCAGGTAAACTCTCCAGGTCATTGAGACACTCAAGCGTCTCTAACACAACAAGGAGGCCACCCATCAGAGAAGCTACCCATAAGAGAAGAACATCCCTCACCTGTTCTCTACCAAACCTTTTCAGGCCTGCAAACCTAGGGAGATCTTTTTGAGCATTCTCTCAGCAGAACCCCTTTAACCCCCTTTTCCTCCTCCTCGTCTCTCACCTGTACTCTGCCCCCCAGCCTTTGACGAAACTCATGCGGATGGTGCACATCCTGGTGAGCTGGTAGACTGCCTCGAAGCCCTGGTTCACCGACTGGGCCAGGAGGGCGGCAAACTCCTGGTTGTTGAAGATCTTCAGGTTACATCCTGAGGGATACATTATAAAAAAAAACATTTATTATCATCATCATCATCATAAAAATTATGATCACACTCCTCAACTTTATCACCAAGACTCATGCGGTCATCTCGGAGGTCTTGTCTCCACCTCTGGAGTTCCAGTGCCATGACAGTGGGGACATGCTACACCCATTGGTATTAGCAACACTTTTCTTATCTTCTAACCAAAGGTCTTCGGACCAAAACGTTGACATTAACTGCTTTGCAAGCAGAGTGCAGGGAGTTTTTATAATGTCATAAAATAATATCATTCATGATATTTGAAATGTCAGTAGCCTTTTTATGTTATTTGTGTACTAATAATCACGTTCTTGAAGACAATTGTCACATGACAAGAAACAGCAAGTTGATATAAGTGTAGCATTTTGAAATAAAGCACATTTAAAAAAAATAACCAAAAAAGAACATCTGTGCATGCCTGAGAACAGAAACATCTCTATGAGCCTCAGCTCCCCATTGGATGTCTGATGACAAGTGATTCTTACCTGGCGGGATTTTGCATACTGTTGCTGGGTGCCACCCGTACCGCTGATTACAGTTTGGGCTCTGAACAAAGATGGCACTGTCACTAAGACACTCGGCAAAGACCTCGCCACCAATGTAGTAGAGCCGCACTCCTCTGCCTGTTCAGGAAGGCCGAAAAAAGGTTAGTTAGGATATATGTGAGGGTGCGTGTGTGTGTGTGTGTGTGTGTGTGTGTGTGTGTGTGTCATAACAAATAGGTATCCTTGTGTTTGAAAGTTTAGGTTCAGAGTTGACTTGATGTGAGGTTTGTTCATTTGTCAACAACAACATTCACAAAAGTTTCTCTCCATGTTCAAGCTACCCTCTGTGTAGCCTACTTTTAAGGTGATAGAAATGGGATGGAGTAGCCTACTGAGATGGAGGGGAATAGAGATTGGAAGGGAGTCGTCTACTGAACCTATGATAGAGATTGGAAGGGAGTCATCTACTGTACCTATGATAGAGATTGGAGGGAGGGAGAGAGGGAGTTTAACTGTACCTATGATAGAGATTGGAGGGAGGGAGAGAGGGAGTTTAACTGTACCTATGATAGAGATTGGAGGGAGGGAGGGAGAGAGGGAGTTTAACTGTACCTATGATAGAGATTGGAGGGAGGGAGGGAGAGAGGGAGTTTAACTGTACCTATGTGTCTGCGGGTCATCTCGACTGTGGCGTTGCGGTTGACGTTGGAGAGCAGTCCCAGACAGAAGCGTTCCGAGTTGGAGGGGTCCGTGAAGCCGTCGACAGTAAGCGAGGGCTGCGAGGCGTGGAAGGTCTCGCCCACCCGCTGATTGAGCTCGTAGTAAGCTATGGAGCACCAGAACGCTGGCTCCGAGTACGTCACTGGCTGGAGGTCTGGAACACACACACACCCAGAGAGAGAGAGAGAGACAGAGAGTTAGTTGGCCTCGATACACAACAACAACCAAGACCATATCCAGAGCAACTGTTCCATTGCACCAAACAATTTAACAGAGATATCCTCATTTGTCCTAACACATACCTGTGGAAAGAGACAGCACAACGGCTAATAAGTTACCTATTTTAGCACATCAGTCAAGTAGAACAGCCTATCAACAGCCAAGTCGTGTATACCTCGAATGAACCTACAGCTTGAGATGACAATGCTTGTCTCACCTTATCCATGAACGTACTACTGACTCCAGTAGAAATTGTGAATACAAACTCTACTACTTCAGTAGAGGAACACATCATTTCTGCTAAAATAAGTAAAGAACGGAAGAACAGTAGACAAGAGGGCATGCTCTTACCCATGGCATGATTGACGGGTGAAAGCGTGCCTGGTGACAGTTCCGCTGGAGAACCTGGAAAACAAAGACAGTTGGTTATTTCTGCACTCTAGAGTGCTATAAAAAGAAGTCTACTATTGAAAGAAGAAAAAAACTGACAAGCGTGTTCAGACAAATGTAAATGGACTATTTTCAAGGGAAGAACAATAGCTGTTTTTCTTTATTAAACAGTCATTTGACACATATTTTCTATATCGAGTCAGCAATGCAGCACACACAGCTGCAGACCCAGATAAACACAGTCTAGAGTCATTCCCCAGGCCAGCAGTGACTGTCGCCCATCCAGGGAATGTGGCTACCTGTGTCCATACTTTGATTCATCTGTTGGTCACTTGTCTCCCCATCCTCACTGATGTAGCCTGGTGGAGGAGTCTCTGCAACACAGTATAACACACACACACACACACACACACACACGTTACGCATAGCTATGTCTATGAAAAATGTGTGGGCCTGTTTCGCAGGAAAAGATTTAGCCACGTCCAGTGTACTGTAGTAGTACAGAGGCCTTAGAGCAGTATCATTGTTATTTTTAGGGCTGAGGAAGTGTGTAGTGACACAGGAGCTTAGGACTACTGCTGACCTGGTATGTAGTTGTTGGGGGGCTCGATCCCAGCGGGGAAGTTGGTGTTTTCCGGTATGGAATGGGTGTAGTCATCCAGTGGAGGGAGCTCCGTAACGATCTCTGTGTGCCGGGGTACCAGTACAGGCGGAAGAACTGGAACGAACCGAAGCGATCAAAAAACGTAAAATACTACAGCTATACTAAAACACATAATAAAAAAGCACAATATAGTAATAGGTAGTAAATTCCCAATTGTGTTGAATTATGTTTAATTAGGTAATTTTTCTTATCTGATTTCCTGGGAAATTCTATAACTATATATAATATATTTAGATATTTTGGGGAGGATTCAACACTGCGTACCTGGTGTCTCAACTCTCTGGTAGTGGTAGGGGTTGACGCAGACCTCGTCCTTTTTGAGGTTGAAGGCGTACTCGCAGGTCTCCATGGCGCGCAGCTCATGGTGGCTGTGCAGGTCGGGCCATCTCCACAGGCGGGAGTAGATGACATGGGGGAGGCCCTTCCTATGGGACACCTGCAAGCGACCGTCCAGGGACCTAGGGAGGGAAGAGAGACAAGGGAGGAGGGGAGAGAGAGGAGGGAGGAAAGAGAGGAGGGAGGAGGGGAGAGAGGGAGAACAGGAACAGATAACATGTGGGAACAGAGGGAAGGTAGATGAGTTGGAGGAGGAGAACGTTTTGATTTCTAACCTTAAGAAATGCCCTAAAAATGTATAGAAATCCTTAAAAACTACTCCTCAACTATTCTTTTACTTGAAATGACTGAATGTATGATAATAAATGATGAACATAAAATGTAGACACTCTTGTCAATTTACGGTAAGTTCATAAGAAACTACTGCATGAAACATATCAGAGAACAGAACAAATAAACTAAGAAGAATAGTCATGGTATACCTAAACTTAATAACCCCCCTGGAGCAAACATCATCATCATCATCATCCCCACCTGCGGCCCACAGGCTGAGTGAGTTAACAGAAGCACATGACAGAGGAGGAGATAGTCACCTGGTTTGGTCAGGGTAGCTGTAAAGGCCAGAGGTATCCCACTGTTCTATCGTATGTGGTGTACTCAGTCCCCATATTTCAGAGCAATTGCTGTGCACAGAAAATAAAACAAACAAAAACACAAACACAAAACAAAAACAAAAAAAATGATAAACATGGGGCATGATTCATTCAAAAATACCAAGATGAGTTAACATGAGGGTAGTCAAACAGTAGGGTCTCTTATTGGAGATGGCCGTGTCCTCAAGAGGTTAGCTAGTGCACTTCGGGACATGCCTGTCGGCTAATAGGAGAGACTGTTTGAATGAGAAGAACATAGGGACGCAATGTGAGATGACAAACCAAAATCTGATAATGTGCTATCAATATTGCATTTCTGTTAGTTAAAGACGCTCTACGTAACAATTATGTGTGCAGATATTCGTTAATATCAATGACATATCTGAATAAAATTCCAGGCGAGAAATGTGTTCATGCGCTGTTTGAGGCTAGAAAGTTGCTCTAAGTGATCAGTACACCACCCTCGTTGTATAGGACTAGCAGCGCATTCCTGTTTCACGATTGGTTCTCATTCTCGGATGTGGAAAGCATTTTTTGCATTTGAACTAATTCTCTGAGTGCCACAGCAAAGGGGGTGAATACGTTTGCAAACAGACATTACTTTTCTTTCACTTTGAAAGTGTCCAGTAAGATGTGGTCAGAATTCAAATGTATTACCATGTCAGCGTCTGAGGCAACACAATGTACAGATGGGTAAACACGTTTGCAAGGCACTGTACTTAAAACAATTCTAATCCAGAAAGTGTTGCATAGAGCACCTTTAAACACATTTGAACCATGCGGGATTGTTTTTTAGGGCATATGCAAATTAATGTTTGATATTTTGAGTTACAGTAAATCTAAAAATGAATAAAAAAACAACAAGGCAACATCTAACAACAGACAGTGATTATTGGATGACAAACACAACAAATGCCACTGCTCTGACAAATTGCATGAATGACTGGAGGTAACAGACAGGGGAAACGTGACAAGTGACTTGATATGTGATTAATGAAGTCCTGCCCCTTTGGCTTCTCCAGAAACCTTGGCAGAATCTCTGAAACAGGGCTGAACTTAACCTCACAAAAAACACTAGCCAACTCCCTGGGTCATACTTTATCATGCTTTAGAAATACAATACACTATTGTAGTACCTGGACTTGTATGAGTAAAACGAATACCCTGACTTCCGTGTCAGACTAATTTTCTCAGCAAAGTGAACTGAATTTGTCTATAAACTGAAAACATGACGTAGATATTAACCAAACAACGGTACACACCATATGACACTACCTCTCCACTACCATCATCAATAGACTAATGAGAAATATATTTGAAAAAGATTTTTGAGTTAAGTGTGTACTCCTTTAATTTCTGAGGGTTAGGGTTAGCCCAGGCCAAAATGTGCTGATGGATTACCCAATTGCAATGCGCCTGGACTGGCCTGTAATAATGAACCCTATACCTTAGGTCAGAGTTCAGACAAGACAAGACAAGATGAGTCAGAGTGAACTGACCCTGACCACCGTCTGCAGTTAGGTAATGACAGATTAGGTTATTGGTGCCGCAGTGTCATGTGTCTCCTCCTGGAAATTAACATTTGATGATCCACTGCTGACTGGTCCATCCTTGGTACAGATGCAGCTAGATTACTACTGTATATCACAGACTAAAGCAGAGCACGACAAATGTACAAACACACAGATGAGAGTGTTTCTCCCACTGGGGTTGAATTTCACATGCAAATCTAAATTTGAAATGAATAATAATAGTAAATAATAATAATAATAGTATATAATATGGTTAAAATGTAATAATTTCATGAAATGCCCCTCCAGTACTACCTAACACTGGTGGTGGATAATTGGCTGGTCCTTGTGCCTACCGTTGACACTCATTGGCTGTTCCCTATTCCCAACTACTAGCTCTAGAGGCTGATTGGCTGCTCCTTGTGCATGATGTCCAACTAAGGGGGTTGATTGGCTGGTCCTCTAGAGGCTGATTGCACTACAGAGGGAAGGTCCGTGGTCCCCGTTACAGACTGGTGACCCACTTTTGAGGAATTAAGCCCTGTTCCCTGTTGCGTTTTTAAGTGAGTGAGTGTGTGTGTGTGTGTGTGTGTGTGTGTGTGTGGGGGGGGGGGGGGCATACAGTATGTGTGCATCCCATTATTTCTTAATAGCCTCTATACCATCTGCTTAGCTGCTGCAATCTTTCAAAGCCAGTGGCTTGGCTTGATGAAGACAATCTTGTACTGACTACACTGAACGGACAATGCTGAACAGACAATCAGACCATCTTTGTCTTGTTACAATCAGCAGACAGACCACTTTCTTCAAGTTACAATGAACAGACAGACATTACGCTGCACAATAGACATGTCTAAAAGTCACACACCAGACAAGGCCATTCAAACAACCGGCCTGCATCACCAACAGTTTATCAATCATACCACCTCTTGACATCACATGCCAGCTTCAATGGGTCTCCATACATCTTACTTCCTAACCACCATGGTGTGCCACTCCTCTTGTGCAGCCTCCTGCTAATTAACACGCCCAATACAGTCAGAGCTCTGCTGTTTTATTACAGATTAATCCATGTGGAGGAGGAGGGGGGTCCCAGAAAGAGCAAAATCAATAATTGGTTTGATGAGCAGCTAAAAACAAGCAAAAAGGAAAAACAAGCTCTGTGACTGTCCAGCCATCTTGTCAACTCTTCTAGGAATGAGCAAACCTGAGGACAACTTGGCAAAGATCTACATCAACAAGACTGAAGTGCATTTACATTATCTGTAGGCGAAAGAAAGACAAAAAGTAAACATCCATTACATGATTCAGTTTGGACTGTAGAGAGCACTGTGAAGCCAAAAATGTATTAGCAGTGTTCTATCAAAAACTTGTGCAATGAAATAAAATTCTAAAAGACAGTATACCCCCTGACAGTGCAGTAACACTGTTACTTCCGCTCTGTAACAATTGTTTTGACAGCGCTGCAGTGCAGTACTACTTTTATAGCATCAGAACCATACATCAGAGGCTTCAGGACTCACTCCAGTCAATATCCTCACTCTCCTTCCTCTGCTTTAATACAGCTACGCACATGGTACATTTCATGTGTGTACACAAATACTTAAAATATTCTGGTATCCTTCAGGCAACCTAAGGACAAATTCAAACTCAGATGCTTCCAGTTCCTTCTTACAATCAAGATCAAGAAGATAGAAACAAGAAGGTCTAAATTACCTTTTCGTCTGTTTTCTGGGGAATGAGTTATCATCCTGGTCCTAAAGGATCTGTTATCTAGAACGTTCTCAACCCCTCTCTCCTTAAAAGTAGAAGGGGTTGAATATCGATGACCTAAAGTTATGTGTTGTTTGTGAGACTACGGTTAATGGTAAGATTTGTTTTCTGAGATAAAAGAAAAAAAAACATTATAGTCTCAATCTTGTTTCTATTAGGGTATGGCCAGTTAAACTATTATTCATGCTATAACTAGCCAGGTTAGCTGACAGATGAAAAACCTAACCACTTCCTAATCTATTCACTGACTGAAGGCAGGCCACATATTGACAATCAGCACTTCTGACCTAAGGCCCTATGCTGATAACGTGGGTTGGACAGCAGGGGCTGAAAGAGGAAGTCCCATCTCCAGAGATTAGTTTGTTTGTCTTCTCCAGAAAGCTGCATTCAATCTCAGTGTGACCAGAGAGAGGTCAATCTCCCATGAAATGAAGCTTCTCCGGGACATTAGCATTATCTCTTTATGTCTATTACATAATATCATTATTGAATATCATAATCATTTAAAGGAGCATTTTTGCAAATCTCTTGTATAGCACAAAATGTTTTTCATGCTATGATAGTTACATATTGATTAAACTCCATGACAAAATCTCATCACCTGATATCTTCTATTCAGCCCATAAAATCACATTCTGTCAACTACATATTAACCTATTCCCAGGCTATTGTGCACAGCACATAACCCTGGAATAACAACAACTCAAACATGCCCCTGGTAACAAACTTCTTCCTTATTTGATTTGAGAGATTTACAAGTGATTTGGGAGAGTTTGACACATGGTCTATCAGAAGGTCCGAGCATATTGGGCTGAAGTATCTGGGAGTGAGATGTACTACATATACATGTCGTTGGTAAGCACTCAGGCACCCTGTCACTGGGCGTATTAACCAATGACACGAAAAAAGTGGGATGAAAACTGTTTGCAATCTAAGATGGCTGCTTAATTAGATGGCTTTTTCCTTTCTTAGTGAGATAAAGATATATGCTTTCTAAATGGAACCAACAGGCTTAAGGGTTAGGGTTAAGGGCTAACCCTAACCCTAAATTATTTAATTATTTATGTTACATTATGAAAGGAGCAGGCTAACCTGTTAGTAGTCTGGAGATGTCTACAAAGTTTGGGGTGTAGTTATTCGAAGCCTGGGAAGCTGTTTGAATCCAGCTGCAATTTAACATGTGGCCACAGGAGACGCATACGTTGAAAAGGCACCTTTATAATTATAATTAACAAGGTTTACATTAGACAGGCATCAGGGATATACCTTTTCCATCACATCTGGAACTCTCTAGGGTTAAGTAAAATCTGTCTAAAATCAGTCTTCCACAGAAACCAGCCAGAGGTATAATCTGTTACAGGTAAACTTGTGGAATAATTGTGACAAAGAATTAAGAATGTGTAGTTCAATCTGCTAAAAATATAATGATAAATGATACGGTACCGGTAATTAAAAACGGTATTTTTTTGGGTTTACATTTCATTTAATGCCTTATTGATATGTGTGTTCTATGTTCATATACTAAATAGGACCAAGATAAACTACTACTAATAGGTAGCCTTGACTTCAGTATTTCATTCTCAACATAGGACTGATGCAACAGACACTATAGGTGGCACGCAACAAGCAAATATTCTGAAGTGTTTGAGAGTTTTCACAGGGACACATTATCACCAAGACCATCTGACATCCAGCCATTCCCATGGGATTTGGCTGGAGCCCTCCCAGGCTTGGCCATTCCACAGTCCTCCAAGGTTAACCGAGTGATAAGGAGCTGAAAACACATGTAATGAGACGGGTCCTACAACATCAGTGTTTTGCAAACCCAGACTCTTACACCAGAGAGCATCCTGGTAATGGGGTTTCCACTAAATAGAGGAGCTGAGGGCATATTTACAGTACAGTTGGCATGAATGCTTTGTGGAAGCGACCTTTCATAATAGGATGATGGTCCTTATCACCTTCACTTAGACTGATTGCTGGGGAATGTAGCTGAGATTGACAGCTTTACAAAATAGTCGAGGCTGAAAGTGCTGACTCAAGTTGTTGATCCTCCAACTCTTCACGTGACAGAGGAAGGATCTGTGCAAGAAGAAACTGACCTGTGACAAAACATTTCTAAGCATTGTCTGGCTTCTAGATAAAATCAGATACAAATACCTCAAGAAAGGCATTTAGGCTGTTAGTTAGGCTACAACAACTACAATAGACATGCATCTGAAAAGGGTTTAGGGTATGTATGTATGTGCGTTGGCTAATTCAGATCAACATTCTATTATGCCAATGGGTTCACATAATAAGGGTAGGCTACTTAAAGTCTTCAAAATCTTTCAATGCGCTATTCAAGGTGATATACACATAGATCACCATAAAATGATATATCATTCATGATCCCTGACAAGTACACAAATAAAGAAAAAGTTAGTGAGAAGGGCCTTTTGCAAAGCCACTTCTGTTTTGACTGGTCTTCTCTCGTCTTCCTTATGCCATCATACCAGCTATGCTTCCTCTATATGGGTTTCGTTTCCGATGCTATCCTATGGCAAGTGGAAGTGGATAACTACTGCACCACAACAGACCATTAACTACTCATCATCCACTTCAGTTAGGCCTCAGTTGGTCTTCAATCAAGATTACTAAGCTACCAGGTTCCAGGTTGAAGTCTAAAACATTGTTCTTGAGCAGCAAAATTATGAGGCCAACCATGCATTGTTGCAGCATTGTTGCACCTGAACTTCTGACAAAGCTGGTATCCTGTAAAGAAATTCAGAGTCTGTTGGTGTATGGAGTGTGTGTGTGTGTGTGTGTGTGTGTGTGTGTGTGTGTGTGTGTGTGTGTGTGTGTGTGTGCCAATGAATGTGTCTTGAGGGTTCTTTGGGCGCATACCTGGGAATGGTGACACACTTGGTGTTGCAGTTCTGGGTGGTGATGGCTTTCTCAAGCTCGTCCAGCTGGCCAGTCTTCTTCAGCTTCTTCACCAGGCTCTTCACGGCCTTCTCACACCACTTCTCCTCCTGGCTGTTCTGCTCCCCGCCTCCGCCCGCTCCACCCGAGCCGCTGGCAGACTTCTTCCAGCCCAGCAGCCGTTTCACCACCGGAGGGGTGAAGGGTAAGATGGAGGACATGGTGGGGTACACCGGGGAGGTCGAGGTTCTGCCACCTCCTGTGACCAGTCAGTGCAAAGACACAAAGGGAGAGTGAGGTGTGTGGAGCAAGGATACAAGCCTCCCTGACTCGGCCCCAGAGAAGGGTTGCAAGGGTTGAGATGATGTAGGATATCTCTGGGTTGTAGGGAGGGAGAAAGTGATGGGAGCAGGAAGTGTGGGTGACGAGCAACCTATGGAAGAAGAAAAAACAATGCTGAAAGCTGACAGCAGGACATATCGGCTAAGCCTACAATAATTGCCTACTGCTACTATAGAGATCAATATTATATAGGTTTTAAAGTCATTCCCTTACAAATAATCACAAATATCATACTGAGGTTTTAACACTAAATCTAACTTTGGCCACCATCAATGCCATTTTGATAGTGTCGACTCACTCCAAACACAGGGATCATTGAGGATAGGCATACTAGTCCTGGTACAAAGAAAAAGAGGTGGCAGTTAATAGACTGGGCTGATGTGAAATGATCCACAGGAAAAGGGTCCTGTATTCAGCAGCTTTTGGCGAGTTCAGAGAGGCTAACTGAGGTCGCTGCTACTGATTAATCCGTCATCACAGTAATGACAATCCATAATAGGCTACACCATACATTTGGGGACGTTAAAAAGCAACTGTAAGGACCACCATTGAAACAAAGCACCATTACAGTACGCTATATCGTAGTCTGTGAAAGCACAAGCGCCTTCTAATGATTCAATTCAAGCGCTATAGCTTAAACCTTGGACTGATTATCAACAGTCCGAAAACAAGACAAGCAGTTCCTGAAGAGCATTCGCCAGTTCGACAAAAGGCGGCTGTACCCTGCAAATGCAAAACAAAGCTGTGGCTATTTCTAGAAATCACCTCCAAAGGCGTAAGCGTAGTAGTTTTATACAAAGTGTCTGCGGCAAATGTTACTTTGTATCCGATTGTTCTACTCCCGCAGTTACTTCTGAGACAAGACTGGCTACAATGACACAAACCGGGACATGAACATGGGTTTGATTTGGTTCACCAGACTCGCCGAATCGGCGGAGTCTAACATCAGGGACAGTGGAATAATAGTGCAAAGTGAGAAAACTCCACCTGCTCGGCGCGCCAAGTGACTTTAATCAAGTGGACCCATTACTGCCACCCCCGATTCAGAAAAGCTGTTGTAAAATCAGGAAAATGTCAACAGCAACAGCAATCATCCCGAGAAGACAATACATTCTGTACCTGTTAGTCATTAAGGGCCTACTGAAGTGAATGGTACAGTTTTCTTTTGTCTGCATTGACTGACAGTTCTCCTAAAAAAAATGCGAGCAAGCTTGCTACTTTGTATAACAGACAAATAAACAGGTTTGGTACATGTTTGCAGCCAGCAGGCTCATTTATCTATTAAGAGTACTTACCCAGTGGAAATAGCGGTGTATTGTGTAACAAATTAGGCACCTCTCAAAACCAGTACATTTTCCATCTGGTGATATGTAATTAGACTTTTAATACTATGTTTTTCTCAAGCCGCCGAATACACTAGTAGATGATGGCCCCTCATAGAGAGCTCAACCAAACTTAATCACACACAACGCGACACTTTCCTGTCCCTCCTCCTAATTTCCTATTGGTTAAGGACTGTGTTCAATTGGATAACCTCCTCCAAATACCTCTCATGAATTGGTTCGAAATTGTGCCGATCATGGCTTCTTGTGCGTAAACTGTATGTCGGCGCTATCTATTGGATGGCTTGTTTGTCTATATGTCAACACAATTGATATGCCTTCTGTAAGATCTTGGTTTGTCAGTGCGCTTGTCTATCTATTGACTTCATAAAGGACCCAGTCCAAAGGGGCGGGTAAAATAGTTTATTTCTCAAAACACAATTTGACATGCATAGGCTACTCCACCATTCATTAATTCAATTACTATAACCTCTCGATTGTAAGTTTATGAGTGTAGCCAGTAATGTAATTACATCCACAATTGTTGTTCAGTAGCCCTGGACTACACCCGCATCTGCCAAACAAATGTAGTCATCATAGCTATGGTGGCAACAGAACTAATCCATTGACAATTTATCAAACTAGATTGGATGATTGATTGTGATAATTCCAACATTTAAAAAAAAATCCTA
The DNA here is from genome assembly GCF_963989245.1 of Nansenia antarctica. Lineage (NCBI taxonomy): Eukaryota > Metazoa > Chordata > Actinopteri > Argentiniformes > Microstomatidae > Nansenia > Nansenia antarctica. The sequence continues at coordinate 58,957,539 of NC_137689.1, forward strand.
TTTATACTGTGCCGCAACCACACCAATGTATTGAATTAAATAGGCTACACATAGGCGTTGATAGACTAATATAGCCTGCACTATGTCATATTATGTCATAGGGGCCTACAGTATATCCATGCATAATAAGTAAAAAGTAAATTAGTGTCCAGAGCCCAAGCAAGCGAAACTGAAGCTATCCACCAGTCTATACCAATTTCTGACAGACATACAAAGCTAAAATGTGAATCAGAATTACTGAGAAGATGTAGGTTACAACCTACAAGTCCTACTGTAAATGCTACTTTATGTTTTAACTTTACACTCAGAATTTGGTGTGTTGGCGCCCCCGTAAGTAAATGTGTGTCTTATCTTATCTGTGTTGATTAGTCGTTGCCAAGAACACCGTACACCGTGCACGGAACACACACAGGCAGGGATATGGGTTAACGATTGTTTAGGACTATATCAGACTACGATATTGAATATATAATATCATATCTTAACATTTGCTGAAAATATGTTTATGGATTTTAGTTGCTCCCGGTGTAAAATGACTTTCAAGTCCTCGTTACTGCTTGAAAAGCATAAGGAAAAGTTTTGTATAGGGGGAAAGTTTGAGAAAACCAAGGAGACAGAGACTCCGCTGGACATGGTACTGTAGCTCTGAATTTGTACTTGATTGATTATTTAATGATAGCATTAATAAATAAATAAAGCTCCTTTAACTTTGATGGGCAGTTTGACAGGTTCATATTTGTAATTCCTGACAGAAGTTCTGTAATACTTCCACTCTATCTGAAAACCATTTACATCTGGGGATCACTCGAATTGAATGCTGTAGCCTACAGGTGATAGAGGGTCAGAGAGTGTATGAATCTGTGTCTCTCTCTCTCTCTTAGCTCGAAAGAGTGAGAGAGCTTCAAAGAAGACGTTGGGATCGGATGATGCCTCAGCCCCAGAGACAGGAGATGGAGAAGTTGGGCCTACATGATGGGAGTCGTAATCAAATTCAGAGACCTGTTCCACTCAGGGAAACTAACAGTGAACCGGTGAGCATAATTGCAATTCTATAGTAGCCGTAATGTTCTACTCAATAAGTTATCCGCTTTTGAAGTTTTATGAAGCTTTCATAAGTTAGTAATGGCTATAGATTTTCACTGGTTTCATCACACATCATGAATAACATAAGTAATTGGTGCTCAGTTTGCTGCACCTTATAGCCTGGGCTATCCGTGGTGTAGTGGATGAAGCACCCTCCTCTGCTGATCACACTCTCATCATGATGACTGAGCACACACTCACACTAGAAGAGGCCTACACTGAGCAAAAGTCATGCTATTTAAAGGGTGGTAAAGTAAGGTCATATTTGATTAGGAGCCAGATGTATGGACCTGTTATAACACCCATAATGTCCTTATATAGATGATGTGTGCACATTATAGCGGAATACTGTGTTGCTTTATGAAGGTGCTATTAAGTCTTGAAATGTAATTCATTGTAATTGTGTCCTCTTATTCAAGCTAATATTCATGCTAATAGCCAGATTAGATAAACTAATAAGGCTTTAATCATGATCTTGTAGGCAGGCAACACATCCAACAAAGCTCATTGGTTCCAGAATAATGACACTCAAGTCAAAAACCTTGCCGAAGATCATGGCAGACAGATAGCCGATCTGGTTAACGAAAACAAGAAATTGGAGAGGCAAAGAAGAGGTGATGAGACTTGTTTCTACATACATACAGCAGAGCTGGACGAAATGTGAATAATGTTAAAGTGTTTGTGCTGTTTTAACCTTTGAGTGTGCACTATTCCATCAAACTATTCCAGTCAAACAAAAACCTATTTGTCCAAGGTTTGGGCATATGTTGGTGTTTTCAAATGCTTAGTCCTTTTCATGGTAGCAGACATCGGCCTAAGGTGGCAAGAGCTGGCTGCTCAGACCAGGAATGTGTCTCAGGTGGAGAAGATGTTGTCGGAGCTGAGAGACCAGGAGCAGACAAACACTCGGCTGCTAGAGTCTCTCGTTCAGCAGATGCAGCACTTACACATGGGCCCTGAGTCAGTATCACACATTTCACATAATTGTTGCTCTTATACCTGTCTAATAAGACTGTAATTACTCTGGTAAGAACAGAGTTATGTATTAATGGCTTTAGTTTATTATATAGTAATGAGGTTGAGTGATTTTTGTTTACGATTTGCCATGGGTTGTTATGTAAGTAAAATAGGGACCATTCCCATTCCCCTAAGTCATTATACTGTATAACATGAGAGTATGCAGGCTACTTATAGGTATAGGTATAGAGCTAAAGTGTTACCAATCGTTCTGTTTTTGTCTCCCTGTCTGTGTCAAGAATTCACTCTCTGTAAGCTGTCCATATGTACTTAGTGTTGAATGGCTGGGAACTATGGTTATAGTCACTAAGCCTGTGATTGTTTGGTTATGATAACGAGACTTTGTTATGTCTGTTACATTAGGAGAGACAGAGTCACTAGCAGACACAGTGACTCTCATCTCTACAACTCAAAGAACAAGGAGAGGACAACCCAGACCTACATTCCAGTCTATGGAGGCGGGATGTTGTCTTCCGAAATCAGGTACAGTATAAATGCACAGCCAATTGTTTAAATAAGACCTCTTTGCCCCCTGAAGAGCATATACAGGTGCAACAAACAACATGCCAGACAGTACTTTGCAGTCTTGAACACCCAACACAGTGCAGTTTTATTTAATTTCTAACATATGTAGACTGCAAAACTAAAGATAAGCTCCTGTAATTGCAAGCCTTGGTCCACAGTAAACCAAGTGTTGGCTATGTTGTCTAATTTGATGTTGATGTTCTGATGTTTTCTTCCTAGTGCCCTTCGTCTATCCTATCTCCAAAATGGAGGCTCCGAACCACTCATTCTGGCCCAGTTGCAGGATTTGCTGCACGAAGCCTTGCAGGTGGAGAGGCAGCACCAGAGGAAGTGGCCTCAGACTCAGCCCCATCACAGAGACTGGAGCAAACGTAAGGTCCACTTTCAAACATCATCAGACTTCGGCCTGCTTGCCCACAATCCATAGACACTTATAGATCTGAAAGGTCTGGATCTAACAAGGTCGGGCTTGCCCCGATGGCTGGGTGAACCTTTCGTCATCTTGCTCCAATAGGGGGTAAGGGCATGTAAAGCGGTAGTTTCTGGACGGGGCCTGCCTGTTACCAACCTTATCTGGTTTTGATGTGCAGGTCGGCACCATGTCAACCACGACCTGACTGTTGTTGAGATGGAGAACAAGCGTCTTGAGGATGAGATCATGAGGGGTCAACTGAGGAGAAGGAGGGGGACTACTCTCATCAGAGCAACAGACTTCAGTATTCAAGTTTACTTTGTGTTATGCTGATATACTGAGCACTTCATATACACTAATGTGGTATAATCATAATACTTTGGTGAGGCAATTCTATCTATGTCTAAAACTGCCATATACGTGACATAGCCCAAAAATAAATCTGTTAGTCAATCAAAAGTATTAATATGTTTTCTTTGTCACAGATCAACCCCTTGACCAGCACATCAAAGCCATGAAGATTGATATTGACCTGCTGAAACAGGAGCTTGAGATCAGCCATTTGAGGAAGCAGATGAGAACGACTAAGTCCCCAGTAAAATCCCCACTTCTTTTCCCCCCACTGGTACATCATGGCTATTCTTTGTTAAAGTTGTCAAAGGTGAAAGAGGTTGATTATATCAGCAGTCTGTATTAGCCGGCCAAACTAAGGACTGGGTGATTAAACAGGATTTGAACCTGGATTTTGGGTGTGAAAGACCTGCGCAAACTTGGTACGTGTAAGACTAGGAATTAGCTCGGGGAGCTAACGCATGTCTTCAGGTCTTAGCCAAGGTTATTCATCACGTGAGCGTGGTCACTGTACCACTTCTGTTACATCTAGGCATTAAGGTCTCAGGCAAAAGTTACAAATGATTATTGTGTTCCTCCATGTATCCATACATTTTCATAAAATCTATCTATTTTGATAATCACCATGATCCTCTTCACAGGACGAGGTGAGGTCCCAGACACCAGCACTTGAAAAGTATTTCCTGGAATCCTTTGATGATTTGGGTCCGGCACCGTACGATCCAATGTTAGTTTCATCATCTGGATCATAGAAATCAGACCTGGGTAAAAGTGGTTTATTTAGCTTTTCTGGAGCAATAAAGCCTGTGGAATAGTACTACAATGGCATTCGCCCAGCATTCTAGGCAAACTAAATCAAGGTACATTAAACAAAACAAATACTATTCCTACCCAGATCTGATGGAAATCCTTCCAGAATGGGAGCACATCAGTGTGAGGTTTATTACCATGTCTTGTAATATATTACCTTGTTGCCATTTTGTGTCCCTGCAGCGCAGGCTTTGTGGTGTTCTATGACTTCGTATTGGGGCTATGCCCATTTTACAAGGTTTGTCGACTGATGGTGGGGCTGTACAGTGGTGACCAGGAGGTGGGCACCCCCTCACCACTGCCTCCATCCTACTGTGAGCCAGCCAGCCTCTGTGCCCAGACACTCCAGCATGTGAGAGGGCACCTGGCTACAATATCCACCAAGCAAGCTGTGCCCAGGTGAGCTGGGCTGGATCTCCTAACAGCAACATCGTACATCGTACTTGGCTGACGTTTTAGCTTGGGAGGGTGCATGATGACATAAGTCATTTGAATCGATTGGCTGTTTGGGGTTGCCGTGCACCACTTGCCCGCCCCCGTAATCCACATGTGCCAGCAGACTATGCTATGCCCTATCCCAGGATTGCCAAATTGAGTGAGAGGGTTAAATTCAAGGGTGCAAAATTGTATTTGGTGGCATAGTATTATGGTGGCAAAGAGTCTAGTGGAAGTGATTTGACATTTGATCCATGTAATATTCAATCCATACATGCCCAGAGCTTCTCTTGCCCCTCTCCACTAGAGTCCACCCTGCCTCTACTATCTCCCTGGTGCTTCAACTCCACGCCTCTGGAGGATATAACGCGTATGGACAGGAAGTGACACGTTTGTTGCCCCGGGGGTGGGCCAAGGTGGACGTCTTTGACAGGCATAACCGTGTAGTGAGTGGGAGATGGAAGTTGCCAGTTCGTGTTCTTCCGGTCAGGCCTTCCCTGACAACAGGAGAAATCAATACTGTTCCACAGGTGAGGTTGTACATGCTAACTGGGATCCTTGGGACCTTGGCCTGTCTCTGATGTCACCCCATTCAAATTCTGATTTAAAATGGTTATGGATAGGGTAAGGGTTAAGAGTCATCCAAAGTATCCCACTTAGCATCTACCCAGTTGAAACACAATGCTCACCTGCAACTCTTCCCCAAGTCATTGCTGTAAATGAGAACATGTTCTAAGTCAAAGTCATGTATTTGTCTAGTCAAATTATCAAAAGTAAAGGTTACAAGGATGGCAACTATAGACAGTGAAATCTGCAATTCATTCAACTTTTTAACTTTTAAGCTGTACATTAACGTATTGTCAGGGTAAATTGAGGTTAGCCTTGTGTTTGTCCCTTCTTTCCCCCTACAGCTGGACAATGCTGAGATCTACATCAGAATCATGAATGCCAGGGATTCAGACATGCAGAGCTCTGCTCCCATCAATCATAGCAATATGGGGCTCTACAGATACCTGCCTGTGGTATGTTACAGGATCTCTACAGGATCTCTATCTAGTCTCAGAGATATTGAACTTTGGCATTTTGACTGTTTAAATACACTGTTTACTCAATCCAACTCTTACACAGCTTCATATAAATATATATACAGTATAGATATATAGATATATAGAACTAGAAGGCTTAGAAACATTGTGGCAACTATTTTCCTCTGGTAGTTGAGCATGTGGGAATGTATTCAGTCCTTGAAGAGGTCTTGCCAAGTTGCCAACATTAGTTACAAAACGTTACCATTAAGTTTAGTTAAGTTATTATATGAGGCAGTTTATGTGATACTGTGATATAACAAAATAATGACTGGTTGGATAGTTCAGGAAATTATAGGTCAGTTTCTCTCTCCCCTAGATGTCTGACAGGAGCAGTTTCAGCACACATAACCTCCATGCCCAGGTGCCTTACCTTCCAACTACCAGCCAGGACCACCTACTAGCCTTCTCAGAGATTGACCATGAGGACCCTCCAATACACTCTGGGCTGCTATCTTATGACCAGAACTGAGATAAATATCAAACAGCATCTCTTCTACTGGATGAAAAACAAGAGAATGTTCACTGAGCCAACCCTGGATCTTCTCTCAGAACATGTTCCATACTGATAGCTGACTGACCAAACTATAATAAAACAAATATTTGTGGAAAGTTTATAAGTTTATATATAAGTTAAGATGGTTAGAGCTAACTGTTAAGGACTGACCAATAACTGGATTTCTATAACAATGACTTAGGGCTTAGGCTATATGAATTGTATGTAGTGAAACACTGAATAAAGACCTAATACCTGGCTAATGATGCCTAATAATGGCCTAATTATACACACTTACACAAACACATTGTTAGGTTTACTGAAGCGTTACCCCATTTTAAAATAATAATCCGTGTGTTAATCATATTGCATAAATATGACATTTATGATTTACAAAAACCTTAAAATATAATTTGGGTTGGTGTTTGGGAATGCCGGAGTCTATTATGATGGTAGGCTACGCATTTTACGTAAGGAAAATTAATACAATAATTGTGCAAAGAAACACATGTGTTCAAATTAATTTTAACAATACATTATAGGCCTTCTACCCCTAACCTTTGTTTGTTATATATAAAAAGTGTGACAACATAACTTCGCACAAGTGGCGCGCCAGGTAAGTTAAATCAAGCGCCTTTTAGTGACCGGACCCACCCCCGCCCCCCTGAAATGATCCCGTGGAGACTGACGAGCTCACTTACCCAATTCAATTATGCTCTTAATTGTTTCAATAAAGACCTCCCCCAAACCAGTTTCTGTTTGACCCAAACGAGCTGCGTGGTCGATCATGGAATTACGGCTGTTCGTTTGTTTGGTTATATTTACCAGTTTGAATGTTTCGACAGGTAACACGATTTCCTAATGGCATTACCATAGTCAATCGGTTATCTTTATGTGTTAGCTGTTATCCTCTGCCATCACATCAAATATCTAAATCAGCATATAGCTAGTCATTTGGGCTGCAGGTGTACCTGGGTTAATCACAGGCCAAACTTTCCCCCCCGTAATCTATTTGCAATCATGTGGGTTTAGGTCAGAAGTGCGCAGACAACCAGTGGCAATGCGATGATGGACCATGCCTTCCCTTCTACTGGCGGTGTGACGGGAACGGTGACTGTTTGGATGGCTCTGATGAAATGGATTGCGGTATGTCTGGTTTAAGCTGTCTTCCAACTGATCTACCTTTACGGATGTACATTTTTTTCAAATCCAGGACATTCCCAAATCAGCCAGGGCACTACGCAACTGTCATAAAACAACGAAACGCGAAAGAGGCTGGGGAGAAAAGGCGCAGTTTTGCTTTATTCCTCATAGCCTAGAGTGTTCAGAACCATTGTCCCTTGTAAAGTGAGTTTGGGGAATACATTATCATAACCCCTGTTACTAACCAGTACACTAGCTATGAGCCTTCTGGGGGCTCACATGGAGTAGTTCTTGTGATGTATACAGTACATTTTAGAACCGTTCAGATTACTTTCCAACTACAGAGAGGATTCAATGTTGTCTTTTCAAGTATAAGCTTTCACCCCAACTTAATACATTTAATGCAAAAGGTAGCAACTGTGACTTATTTGATTGTGGTACACTCAGACACAGCATATCTGGGACATTGTTCTCTGCCATCGTCCAACAAACATAGGGTTATTCATTTACAGTATTATATTGCATGACTTTGTGCGCAGAAGAATAAAAATTACCAAGCAAGGAAGAAATATCCTAACGATTCCTTTTCTAAAATTGCCAAGAAGGGAGAGATAATTGCTGCCAGCCAGAAGAACGAATGTGGGATAAGCTATTGGGAATGATGCATGTTGGGTGACACAGTTCATGACAGAGTCGCATGGTGTGTCATGCTGTGTTCTGACTGCAGTTACAAGGTGCTAATGTATGAATGTTTTCAAGGATTTTCATTGACTAAGAGGGCACTTAAAGTACATTGTTAGAGAATTGAATGCTACTTTGTTGTTTTTTGTCCCCATTATTATCTGTTCTTCTCTTCAATCAGTATGTCAGCCGGGCCAGTTTACCTGTTTGGACTCCTTTGGCTGTGTCAGTGACTCTGCGCGGTGTGATGGTCAGCGCCAGTGTATTGACGGCTCAGATGAACTGAACTGTACAACGAGCCAAGGCTGTCTAGAGGGGGACTGGATGTGTAGAAATAAGCTCTGCATCCCAAAGGATCTCTTCTGCGATGGGGTTAATGACTGTGTGGACAACTCTGATGAACAAGATTGTGGTAAGCTACAGATGCGATGACTAGGGGAGTCAAGGAGGGACTATACTGCAATTCATTGTAGTCCTACTATTCATTTCAATGGAGTAGTGGTGGCTATAGTGGGAATGTATCGTTTTGAGAACAATGTATATGTACAGTATGTTTGGTAATGCAATCATTTCCAGCCAGACTGAGCCTTTAAGTGCATCTTCTTACTAAACCAATCATCCCTGATTTTCAGTTATCCTTTGTAATGCAATCTGACCCCCTGTCAATTGGGGGCTTTTCTGTAGTTATCTTAATGTTTAGTAATTGGAGAGGGAATATGCTACAATGCATCTTTTTTTCACATTATCATTTCCAGAATTATTACAGCTTACCAACTACTGTGGTGGATGTGTAACCAGCTCAGCTCAGTTGGGCTCTGTAGTGTGTGATTAGGGTAATAGTGATGAGCTGTTCCTCTTGCAGGCACATGTAGCCAGATGAGTATGCGTTGCCCTGGAGGTCAGTGTCTGACTCCTGACAAGAAGTGTGACATGAAGGTGCACTGCTCTGACGGCAGTGATGAACCCTCCACATGTGGTAGGAATTACATTCATTTGATGAATGATTTTCAAGCAACCAATCAACTAACTGTATATAACAAAATATCGAGTCTGGCTTGTGAGACTACCAACAGACTTGCGTTTGTCTTACAAACTGTCTTTTACCATGTCCACAATAAAGTAGACCTCATGTCAGTTCTCTCAGAAGACACTGGCTAGCGTAGATTGACTTTACCCTGCAGGTCGGACGTGCTCTGAGGCTAATGGTGGGTGTAGTCACACATGTGTGGATCAACCTTGGGGAGCCCTCTGCACCTGTCCACAAGGCTGGAGGTTGTCTGCCAATGGAGCTGTCTGTGAAGGTCAGTGGTGCCTTATTTAAAAAAAAAAGTAAAACCAAAGACTTAACGCATGCCATGATGTTGGAGGCTGTTCACCATTAAATGTATTTGATTACGTATACCATTCCCTTGCACCAGGGATAGCCAGGTATGAACGTTCAAAGTGGCCTAAACCCAATCCTCTCCTTGCAGATGTGGATGAATGCTCTCTGCCCTACAGTCCCTGCATGCACTACTGTGTCAACACCAAAGGCTCCTTCTACTGCCACTGTAGAGAAGGCTTCCAGCAGCAAGGAAGCACTGAGTGCTATGCTAAAGGTACCATTTGTTTTGGGGCGGCTGTGGCTCAGGAGGTAGAGCCGGTGTCTAATGATCGCAAGGTCGGCAGATCAGCGGTTCGAACCCCGGCTGGCCACATGTCGAGGTGTCCTTGGGCAAGACACTGAACCCCAAATTGCTCACCATGAGCGGGCCGGCGCCTTGCATGGTAGCTTGCCGCCATTGGTGTGTGAATGTGTGTGTGAATGGGTGAATGAGAGGTCATTGTAAAGCGCTTTGGAATAAGGCGCTATATAAGTGCAGTCCATTTACCATTTGTCATTGAAACATTGCATCAGATTACTGACTTCGGAAAGGCTATATGGACTCTTGTAGGCCAACTCTGCAATTGAAGCAACTAGTCCGTAGGGGCAATGGGTTTTCAATCAAATTGATCGAGGTCTGCTCTGCACTACCTCTTGCCAACATTTTTTTTTTTTTATAGGAAATGATTTCAAATTCATCACTGCAAAGAAAGGAATCATTGGGTTGCTGAATCCGGAGACACTGAAATTCGAGGCTCTCCAAAGTGTTGGCTATGACCCAGTAGCTCTGACGTTTGACATCGCCAGGAGGGCATTTTATTGGGCAAATGACCACGGGAGTATTTACAAGTTTGTGGAGCAGCACAGCAGGACTCTCTATGATGGTGATTACTGCTTCTTTACTTGAACTATGTTGTCCACATGTGGGTAGTACGTACAGTTTACTCCAGCACGTTTGCTATGTTAGAACTTGGTATTTAGGCCCTGTCCAGTGTCCTTGGTCAAATGTCTTTGTCCTAGATTCCTCTCACCACCTCCTCAAAACTCATTGGAGGATGTGGAACCTCATTTTACATTTCACTCATTTTTACAATGAGTTTGAGAAGGAGGCAGGGAAGCAAGGAATCAAGGAAAGACTTGAGATTTAGAACTGCTATCATCTAACTGGCAGCGACTTGTAATGATTAATAACTGTTTCTGCCCTATTTCCTATCAGGACAGGCTGGGATAAAAAGCTTGGCATGCGATTGGCTTAATGACCAGCTATACTGGACCAATCAAAGGACAAAATCCATTTATGTGGGCTCCTCTGATGGAAGTGGTTTTGTGGCTATCCTGGTCAAGGATATTGACCCGTTTGAAATTGTCCTTCTGCCTATTGAAAGGTTTGACTGCATTGAGGATATTTTGTTTACTTTTGAACACAGATTATATTGTGAAAGTTTTGCAATTTCACATTTCTCTTTTTATTTGATAGCTCATTGTTTTGGATCAACGCATGGCAGGGTGGTAGAATTACAATTGAGAAAGCAGGAATGGACGGGTCAAGGCGGGCGACTCTGGCGGTGCTCACCACACAGTCGCCGCGAGGTCTGACTCTGGATGTTGCTGCCCGGCGGTTGTACTGGATCAGTAACTTAAAACAGGTAGATGAAAAAGGCGATGTTGGGAAATAAGATGCAGACCTGGTTCAAATGTGTAAGTCAAATACATTAAAGTTCTTGAGCGACACTTGACTAAAACAGTGAAAATTCAATGCTAAATCATGTTCATCTCAAATAATTTCTATGCTTCTGACTATTTGACCCCGTTATGTATTTGTCTACTTGGTTTCGGTTGTCTTTGGCACAGCAGTTAATGCAACATGGTTAAGAGCTTAACTTCCCATTCTTTGTCAGTCCATAGAGACGGTGAAGGTGGATGGGAGTGGCCGTTACACATTCGGGAGTTTCTACAGTGGTAGACCGGCGCAGAGCCTAGCTGTATTTGAGAGGTGGTTCTATTGGACAGATGAGAAGGGATTGTGGCGCTCCTCTCGTGACCGACACGAACAGAACACTTTTGTACAGAAGGTGTCCCTCCCACTCCTAGCAGTGTACCATGAACTCCAGCAGCCTAAAGGTACTGAAGAGAGGATAAAGAGTGCTTCTTTGCTTCTAATAATAACCTGTATCAAAAGGTGCTCATTGGAAAAAAAAGGTCTAAATACACAGAGAAAAATTATGTTGAGGCTTGAGTGGAACAAAATGTAAATAATTTAGCCTGCAACAAAGATCAAGGCACTTTGTGCAAAACTTACAATGCATTTATTTAGGTTGACTTACCACTAACGTGTAACAGACTTTACAGGCTTTTATTACAGCTTTACAGGCATATTAGTCAGTGGTATTTTCAAACAATGGTGTATACCCATAACTAATGATATGACTTCTAAATGCTGTGATGTCAGTAGAACAACTGAATTACCTGTCATAACCAAAGCCGTCAGGATGGACTACGTCATTGTTTGTTTTTGTGAGCATTGGAGAATTTCTAAACAAATGCCATTTAGCCTGGAATCATGTTTTAAAAAATGAATAAAAACAGATGTCATAGAAATCAAATGCTATTTGCATGTCAAAATGCCATTGCTCCATTGTTTGCATTTTTTTGGCGTCCCTGCATGCAAAAATCACTTATTGTTGCTTTGACTGACTTGGTGAAATAGGTACGTCGGCCTGTGTGAAGTCTCAATGTCTCATCTGCTTGCCCGCTTCTGACCAACCCACTCGATTCACCTGCACATGTCCTGAGGGGAAACTGCTCATGCCTGATGGATCTTGTGACAGTACGTTGATCTTATTATGTCTCTCAGTTCTGTAAAAGCACTGCATAGGATTAATTGACATTAGGGATGAAACTTAAATTTTGAAATTCTTAGCTGATAACAAAACCAATATCTTCCATGGTGGTAAATATCAATACTGAAATGACCAAAAGAAATACCAATATCAAGGCCAATATGCTATGCATCCTTTATTTTAAATGTGATTGATTGCATGAACACTGGTGTAAGTATTGGGCTGTGTGATGTTAAGTAATGTTATCTATCACACAGATCCAAGGTTTGTTTATGCAACAGCCACAAAAATCGACCTGTTGGAATTTAAAGGGACAGACCTGATGAAGACTACAGTTTTCTCTGCTGAAGAGGCTATTCAGTCATTTGATATTGACTGGACAGGGAGGGACTGGCTATACTGGGCTAACAGCACAGGCCATGTTAAACGCAGAAGCCTCACCCATGACTCATCTGAAAATGTCCCAACTCTGAAACCAGGTAAATGCAATGCATCCAATATGATAATACTTGAAAGTATGCTTGATGTGCTCAAGTATGACTATATGAATGACTATCCTTTATATCTTGAGACCATGCCAATTCTCAATAGCTATGCACTTTGATGTGACACATGATTGTTGTTGTTGATTGTTAACTCTGTGAATTTGTATCTGTCCCAATCTAAACAAAACAAAAATTAAATGTTTTTGAACCAGGTCTGTATGACACGATTCAGTGTCGAATCAAGTCCAAATAAAATGTTACACTAATTTATGAACGGGTAGTTCCAGACTAGGATCTTCAATTCTGCATATTAACCCCATGCTATTAATTTCCACTCCCAGCTTGCACTGTCAAGGTTGACCAAAGAACTGGGAATCTATACTGGTTGTCGTGTGACCAGGTCAACATTGGCATCACCATGCCTGATCAGCATCTCTCGCGTAGACTGTACCACGCAGGAAGTGAGGTCATGGATATCTTTCTGGATTGGCTGAGGGGTAGTCTCTACTGGCTAGAGGCAGGGCGAATCCTCAGCATGAGGCTGCCGGGAGGAAATGCTAAGGAAGTGTTGAGCATCGGGGGTGGAGTCGTCGGTCGCATCGCCTTTGACTGGAAGTCTAATAGTCTCATCTGGAATGCCGAAGGGTCTGGTCAGTGGAAAGTCAATTACCCAATAGTCATGTTTGTTTTCACAAACTCCCTTGAGTATCCCCAAATGTCTTGCATATGTTCTATCCCAGGTCTACCACACTTTTATTTGTGATTTTATACAGTCAACTAATGTTCAGACCCTTTCTTAGTTCAAACAGATGAGCCAGAGTAGTGGAGGTGATCTCATGCTGTTTCATGCATGTCTGTGCCTCCTATTCAGGCTTGTCGATCATGAGCCTCCTGAAGCGGGAGACTCACCTGGCTGACTGGGAAAGGAGAGTACCCGGTTCCATCATGGCCGCCCACGAACCCTACATGGTGTCTGTAGCGACTGATGTCATCTCGCTGTGGGATCGCAAGGCTGGTCGACGTGTAGCCAGTTATCCGGTCGGGAATGAGGTCACAGGTGTGATCGTAGCCCTCAAGGATATAAAGGGAGGTTGGTACTAAGCATTCCAATACAAATTTCTCATTATTCATATTGACTAGATTATTTTCTCCGAAATATCAAACATTAGTTGATCTGGAGCGTGATTGAATGGTCCTTCAATGTAAAGGATGTTCAATGTTTCCCCCACAGTGACTCCTGCTCAACCGGCCTGTGAGAATCCCTCTGTGACATGTCAGGGTTCATCATTGTGCATTTCTAAAACTCAGCTCTGTGATGGGAAGAGAGACTGTCCTGATGGCTCAGATGAGGAGCATTGTGTTGCTGCATGTGCAAACGAAGGTAACAGATTTCTCATTCCTGTTTGGAGGTGGGGGAGATTAGTTGTTCAATTAATTTTCAGTGAAATCAGTCTTATTTATTCCCCTCCCCAGCTGACTTCAAGTGTAAAGACAGAAGTAGGTGTATTGAAAGGAGTCTTGTTTGTGACGGACGCTCTCATTGCCATGATGGCTCAGATGAGGTTGGCTGTCCAACCATAGCTGCTCCTACATCACAGGCAGCAGCCCCTCTGAAATGTCGTATTGGTTCTAGACTGTGTATGGATGGGAGCGAGTGCGTCCCTCACAGTCATGTGTGTGATGGAGAGGTGGACTGTGGGGATGGATCAGATGAACAGGGCTGTGAAGTGTTCTGCAAAGCAGGTCAGAATATCAACTATTTCTTCACACATAAAAAAAATAATAATAATATGAATTCAGTAGGTAGACAGTAGTCTGACATTATTCACACTGGCCAATATGACTGTAATTCTTTATCATCCAACTAAAGTGCAAATCTTCCGATACTGAATCACTCTGCCCTCCAGGTCAATTCCAATGTGCTCACGGGAAGAAGTGCATAGACATGAAGCAGGTGTGTGATGGTACAGCCCAGTGTCAGGACCGCTCTGATGAGATGGACTGCTTCAAGCCCACAAAGAGCTGCAGTCATCGCTGTGACAACAAGAGTCGCTGCGTCCCAAAGACCTTCCTCTGTGACGGAGAGAGAGACTGTGTGGACGGAACTGATGAAGAGGGCTGTGGTAAATCTCTTCTATTTATAGTATTCACTGACTTTGCACTCACCTTTTGCAGGGTAACTACTGGCTGTCAATTGAGTGATTTGAATGATTGAACAATACAATTGTTATTCAGTCAATTGTTTTGACTAACATTTTTGCCACAGATTTGTTATACCCCATTGTGGCGCTAATAACAATGTTGATGAACTTTCTGTTGAAAATGGCTATTTGACTGCTGTTTGTCTTGTGATTACTTCTGGAAAGTTGTTGTGTTTGGTATAGGAGTGTAGATGGCTTAGTCAATTAGATTATTCTAATTCAGCTCCTTCCCTTTAGATTCTAACAGTGCCCCAGTACCAAATGTACCCCCGCCAGTCAAGGGTGCTCCACCTGTCAAGCGACCTCAACCTCCATCCTGTAAGAGTCCCTCAGTGATGTGTCCAGGTTCATCGTTGTGCATCTCTCAAACTCAACTGTGTGATGGACAGACAGACTGTCCTGATGGCTATGATGAAGAGTCCTGCATAACAACATGTCTGGACATGGGTAAATATATTACTATTTCTGATTCTGGAAATTACCAACCTTCTGCCTCCTAGTAAATAATATCTGTCATATTTCTCTCTCCCAGGTGATTTCATGTGTAAGGACAGACGGATGTGCATTTTGAGGAGTCTGGTTTGTGACGGACGCTCTCATTGCCCTGATGGTTCAGATGAGATTGACTGTCCAACCATAGCTGCTCCTACATCACAGGCAGCCGCCCTGAAATGTCGATTAGGCTCTAAACCATGTGAGGATGGGAGTGAGTGTGTCCTTCACAGCCATGTGTGTGATGGAGAGATGGACTGCAAAGATGGGTCAGATGAACAGAAGTGTGGTGGTGAGTCTCACTACTGACACACATACTGACATACATACACATACACCATTCTGTTCTAACTAGGAGTAATCCAAGAGTGTTAGGTAAAGCGTGATGATGTATCGTCTTTATATCGGTGGCGCCTTCAATTATGGATATAAATTATTGGCAGATACAATATTTTTGTATCTTAGCAGATATTATGTGGCAAAATGATATTAGTGCAATCTTAGCCAAAATAATCTGCCATGCCGGGTGTGCCTGAAAGAAACAATGGTTTATTTTTGAAAGTTTTGGAAATTACTGCAAAGAGGTCATTAGCAACTATTTCTGCCGGGTTGTGTATCTTTTACAAATTGTTCAAATGACAAAGTACCCTTTTAGCTCCTATGTCACAAGGAAGAAACTGTCTTGCAATATCAGTATTGGCCTTCATGGACAAGAAATGGCACCCGTGTTCTGATTACTTTTCAATTGTTGTTGTCAATCTAGATGTTTTGGTAGTGTCTGAATATCACCCAAAAGGCTCCCCCACTCAACCTCCATCCTGTAAGAGTCCCTCAGTGATGTGTCCAGGTTCATCGTTGTGCATCTCTCAAAATCAGCTTTGTGATAGACAGAAAGACTGTCCTGATGGCTTCGATGAGCAGTCCTGCATTAGAAAATGTCCCAACCGAGGTAACTATATGCACTCCCAATGATTCTGAAATCTTTTGTGTTCCAGAAATGTCCTCCAAGCATCCTAATCTCCCCAATATGTCTCTCTCCCAGATGACTTCAGGTGTAAGGACAGGAGGAGGTGTATTGAGAGAAGTCTTGTTTGTGACGGACGCTCTCATTGCCATGATGGCTCAGATGAGGTTGGCTGTCCAACCATAGCTGCTCCTACATCACAGGCAACAGCCCCCCTGAAATGTCGTATTGGTTCTAGACTGTGTATGGATGGGAGTGAGTGTGTCCTTCACAGTCATGTGTGTGATGGAGAGGTGGACTGTGGGGATGGATCAGATGAACAGGGCTGTGAAGTGTTCTGCAAAGCAGGTTTGAATGTTCTCCATTTTCCAATTGTTATTTAAAACTAAATGGAATGTATTAGGGTTGACAAATGTTATCAGGGGGCAGTAATGATTTACATTGTTAATGATAATTGCAAAATTTACATAGGATGTTTTGACAATATGGAGCTCTAGATATTGCCCAATCCTAGCTTTCTGAGCAAACCCTCCAATTATTAGTCACCTCTACCCCTCAGGCCAGTTCCAGTGTGCTCACGGGAAGAAGTGCATAGACATGAAGCAGGTGTGTGATGGTACAGCCCAGTGTCAGGACCGCTCTGATGAGATGGACTGCTTCAAGCCCACAAAGAGCTGCAGCCATCGCTGTGACAACAAGACCCGCTGTATCCCAGAGACCTTTCGATGTGACGGAGAGAGAGACTGTGTGGACGGAACTGATGAGGAGGGCTGTCGAGAGAAAAACGGTGTGCCGTCTTTGTCTGGGGTGGCTTTTAACATTGGGCACTTGTTAAATTAGAAAGTTCTTCTCACGCAGTGCTCTGCTGATATCATCTGCTTCTAATATGTCCATGTCTTCAGGTCATATAACTGTGACTGCTCAACCACTGAAAATGTCAAAAGATTAGGACAACATAAAAAGGATGAATTTTGAATTGTCTAATTTAGTCTCTCTCCTCAAATGTAAACAAAGGGGCTACTGCACCATATGTACCATCTTACAAGGCTCCTCCACCTGTCCAGCCAACTCAACCTCCATCCTGTAAGAGTCCCTCAGTGATGTGTCCAGGTTCATCATTGTGCATCTCTCAAACTATGCTTTGTGATGGACAGAGAGACTGTCCGGATGGCTTCGATGAGCGGTCCTGCATAAAAAAATGTCCAAACCGAGGTAGCTATATGAACGGCCAATAGTCCTGAAATCTTTTGCTGTCCAGAAAGGTTCTCCCAGCAATTATTCTTGTTGTCATAATCTCCAATATTTCTGTTTCACAGATGACTTCATGTGTAAGAACAGACAGATGTGTATTTTGAGGAGTCTGGTTTGTGACGGACGCTCTCATTGCCCTGATGGTTCAGATGAGGTTGGCTGTCCAACCATAGCTGCTCCTACAACACCGGCAGCCCCCCTGAAGTGTCGATTAGGCTCTAAACCATGTGAGGATGGGAATGACTGCGTCCTTCACAGCCATGTGTGTGATGGAGAGATGGACTGCAAAGATGGGTCAGATGAACAGGACTGTGGTGGTGAGTCTCACTATTGACACACAAACCATTATGTTTCATATAGAAGTAATCCAAGAGTGTCAAGTAAAGCTTCATGATATATCATCTTTATATCTGTATCACTTGTAGTGATGGAAAAAAAAGATCGGCCAACTTATTGTCAAGATTAGGACAAAACATAAATAGGATAATTTGTAATTAGTTTAATTCAGTGTTTCTCTCCTCAAAAGTGAACAAAGGGGCTCCTGCACCATATGTACCATCTTACAAGGCTCCTCCACCTGTCCAGCCAACTCAACCTCCATCCTGTAACAGTCCCTCAGTGATGTGTCCAGGTTCATCATTGTGCATCTCTCAAACTATGCTTTGCGATGGACAGAGAGACTGTCCTGATGGCTTCGATGAGTGGTCCTGCATTAAAAAATGCCCAAACCGAGGTAACTACATAAACATTCAATGATCCCGAAATCTTTTACGCCCCAGAATGGTCCTCTGTTTCTGTGGTTGTCAAATCCTCTCTTATATTTCTCTCTCCCAGGTGACTTCAGGTGTAAGGATAGAAGGAGGTGTATTGTATGGAGTCTGGTTTGTGATGGACGCTCTCATTGCCATGATAGTTCAGATGAGATTGACTGTCCAACCATAGCTGCTCCTACATCACAGGCAGCAGCCCCTCTGAAGTGTCGATTAGGCGCTAAACCATGTGAGGATGGGAGCGAGTGTGTCCTTCACAGCCATGTGTGTGATGGAGAGGTGGACTGTCGGGATGGATCAGATGAACAGGGTTGTGAGGAATTCTGCAAAGCAGGTCAGAATTTCACTTGAGCTCCTTTATTGTAATTGGCCACTAAATTGTGTTTCAGTGCAAATCCTGCCAATTATGAATCCCCTCTGGCCCTCAGGTCAGTTCCAATGTGCTCACGGGAAGAAGTGCATAGACATGAAGCAGGTGTGTGATGGTACAGCCCAGTGTCAGGACCGCTCTGATGAGATGGACTGCTTCAAGCCCACAAAGGGCTGCAGCCATCGCTGTGACAACAAGACCCGCTGTATCCCAGAAACCTTCTTATGTGACGGAGAGAGAGACTGTGTGGACGGAACTGATGAGGAGGGCTGTGAGGAGTCAGGTGATCTTCAGTATTCACCTAGCATGGCTTCTAACGTTAGGTCTGAATGTGGGATAATCTTTAAAAGCATGTTTGTTTCTAAGTAACACATATTGGAAATGGCCAACTCAAGATTATTATTTCATGTATTTTATAAGCAGCGGTCAGATGTATTGATTACAGATATCGATTTTTTTATAAATGCCTTGACTTTTTCAATCTTCAATCAAACCGATGAATTAAAACAATGGCCATTTTCCAGAGAACATTGCATTATAAGGCATTTATAAACAATGCTGATGAAGGTTCTATATCTGAAGTCCGTCCATCTTGTTTGTATTCGAGATTTAGATATTGTCTGGGAAGATGAACTGGAGAGATTCGAATTTGAGAAACCTTTATAGCTGCTCTAAAAGATTGAAGATCGTTGGAAATATAATTTTCTCTTATCCAATTGTCAAGTCTTCCCTCACTATATACTGTTTTACTCCTTTAGCTTCAACTACACTCACTTTGGACGTGCCTCCTGCTCAGCTAGCCTGTATGAGTCCCTCAGTGATGTGTCCAGGTTCATCATTGTGCATCTCCCAAACTCAGCTGTGTGATGGACAGAGAGACTGTCCTGATGGCTTTGATGAGGAGGCCTGTGTTGTGTCATGTAAAAATCCAGGTTACTACATTTACTTTCTCACCTGGCATATTCTCACTTTGGTTTTTGTCTTGTCTTCTTATTTACTTTGGTGAATAGAGTTATAGTTATGTGAGATCACGCTCTTGCCATGATCTCCATGGAGACCTATGCAGGATGTTCCCAACTTCAACACAAGGGACGATGTGCCTCTTTGAAAGGGCGATGCATGGAATTATTTTACAAGCAGGCCCTATGAGAGGCCCTAACCCTAACCCTATTGACAGTGGTAACAGAGATTTTGATGATAAATGTAATTTATTCGTCAGAAAAATGGACAGTAGGCCAATGGATGACTATACAATGCCTTGTTTATACCTGAATTTAAATTTCTATGTATGCATTGATTCTGCAGTAAAATGATTGAATAACTCAAGTACTTGGCTTCCCACAGGGGACTTCCTGTGTAAGGACAGGAGGTGGTGTATCGAGAAGGCCCAGGTCTGCGACGGCCGCTCTCACTGCGCTGACGGGTCGGATGAGAAGCAGTGTCCGTCCATTGCCCCCTGTGTGATTCACTGTGACAAGGGGACCAGGTGTCTGATGGATGGCCAGGTCTGTGACGGGAAGAGGGACTGCAGCGATGGATCAGATGAGAAACGTTGCTGTGAGTAGCAGACATGGGTGAAAACTCTATTTAAAATGCATTCATATGCTCTGTGTGTACTTAGCTGACTTGATTAATTTTATGGAATGGGTTTGCGCTTAATATTTAATTGATTCCGTTGTGTATGGCCAGCTAAATTGAGTGCATAAAAAATGTGATCCAGGTGTGGGGAGTGGCACCTTTTAAATTATATTTGGGCAAGAGGTTACTTCAACTTGCATACTTCAGCTCTTATTGGAGTGTCAGGACTTCTCAACTCCATTACAATGCACCCTAGAGGATTGCATGCTTTTGTTCAGGTCAAGTATTAACCCTGCAGATCAAAAGGACTCAATGCTTCAATGATTGGCTGAAATGTGTGTGTTCATGCTGGGCTAGAACATAAAGGTGCAGTTCTCTCGGTGCCTACAGAGTTGAGAATCACTCATCTCGGGCCTTTTATCTTTTATCTGCCAATACAAGTTGTTAGGTTAGTCTTTGTGTGTCAACCCACCAGCCTTTGACAGAGCCGACAGTTCCAAAGTGAGTAGACCAGCATCCCTGAGGTGTCGACTAGGCTTTGGGCCATGTACGGATGGGAGCGAGTGTGTCCTGTACAGCCATGTATGTGATGGAGAGAAAGACTGCAAGGACGGATCAGATGAACAGCACTGTGCAGTTCAATGCAAGACAGGTCAGTGTTGACTGGTTATCGTATAGATAAATGAAGCCACGATGAGCTAGTACTGTAAAATGTATGGCATAGTGCTAAATCTGCCTTCGCCTATTCCTTGCTCTTCTATTGAAGAAGTACTTCATTAAAATAATTGAGTATATTTCCATTCCTATGAGTACATGTCTCATCAGTATGGGCCCGAAATGTCATTGTTTTGTGCATACAAGCTTATATTTACTTCCTGTGAAAGTGACAACATGGGTTTTGACAAGTAAATATAATATTGTCATTTAAGATAGCTATGGCTTGTTTGCACAGACAATGATATTGTAAATACCCAGTATAAGGCCTGTTCCTATCTCCACCAAGGGAGTTAACTCTGCTCAAGGCCAGATACTCTACCCCACCATTTGCTGTGTTTTGGGACAGGTGACTGATTTTAGTAAAGCTTTCCTTTTAAGTTCACCATAATTCACTACTGGACATTCACCTTAACCGCCCCAATTTGATTCAGTTTTGCTGCTCAAAGTTTGCTAACAAAGTTGCACAAGCTATTGATGCATGCTGTCTGTTTTCCTATTGGTTCGGATCCTTCAGGTCAGTTCCAGTGTGCTCACAGGAAGAAGTGCATAGACATGAAGCAGGTGTGCGATGGCACTGCCCAGTGTCAGGACCGCTCTGATGAAGTACACTGCTGGAAACCAACAGAGGGCTGCAATCACCGCTGTGACAATAACACCCGCTGCATCCCAGAGACCTTTATATGTGATGGGGAAAAAGATTGTGTGGATGGCTCTGATGAGAAGAGCTGTGGTAAGACTAAGACTAGCCAAATGTATCAACTTGAATGTTTTTGGCTACTTGATTGATCTTGTATAGTGGATTAAAACATAAACAAAAAAATGGTTCCCTTTCTTGGTGGGGGGGGGGGGGGGGGGGGGGGTGGTGGTGGTGTCTCACGAGGTGGGTCCGTTTCCCTTCTGCTTCCTTACTGTCTCTCTTTCTCTCCCTCCTCTTGCTCTCTCCCTTCTCATGTCTGTTCTGTACCTGCTCTCCCATCCCTCTCATGTCTGTTCTGTACCTGCTCTCCCATCCCTCTCCCTTCATTCTGATACGCTCTCCCCTCCACCAGCGGCAGGGCCCTGTGCCGGAGAGGAGTTCCGATGTGGCAGTGGGCAGTGTGTGTCAGTGGCCTTGCGCTGTGACGGGCACGCTGACTGCCGGGACCACTCAGACGAGGCGGGTTGCCCCATGCCCCCACACTGTCCACCCCCACAGAACCGCTGCCCCCACAGCCACGAGTGCCTACTAAAGGAGTGGCTCTGCGACGGCGAGGAGGACTGCCTGGACGGCTCTGATGAGAGGGTGAGGGGCAGGCACTCATACAGGGGTATTCTGCTGCTCAGGGCTGGGTTAAAAGCCGTCATGTAATCATTGAGGCTTAAATGATTGTTAAAATGATGCAGTCTATTAGTGTATTTGAACATTCTGTTTTTGATCAAATTGTATTTGGATGCAGTAACTTCTTAAAGCATGACATGTTTCAAGTAATGTGCATGGTCTTTCCATGCATGTAGCTGGGATATTGATTATTCTTTTATTAGTAGACATGTACCGCAAAGTAATCTCCTCTTGATTTCAGAATTGTAAGATATTTCCGCTGAAGTGTGGGGAGTTCCAGTGGATGTGCGCCTCCAAGAGCCAGTGTGTCCCCCTGTCCTGGAGGTGTGACGGACAGAGGGACTGTGAGGATGAGAGTGACGAGGCTGGATGTGAGCTACGACAAACTCGATACATTTACCAGCACCTTGAAACCAATACTCTAAAATGTATTAATTAGACTCATCCACAATGCCAAATCAAACCCGTGCCCCCTACCTGGTATTCACCTGCATGTAAGCAATTGGTTAACATTACACCCGGGCCTATTGATTACCTTAATCATCTATAACTGATGTGTGAAATGCTATCCGCACATGATAACCACTGAACTATTATGCTTTTCAATCCTTTCAGATCAGTACAAGTGTACAGTATGGGCTATGGATTAAGCATGAGTCTATGGTTATTCTGGTTTCCTGATGCATGTGTAGGTGGTCAGACGAAATGTGCCCACCACCTGTTCCGGTGTAGCAGTGGAGAGTGTGTGAATCCGTCACTGCTGTGTAACCACATCACGAACTGTCCTGATGGGTCTGATGAAGGGCCCGGTTGTGCCATTAAGAACTGCTCCAGTCCTGGGACCCCACTCTGTGACCACCACTGTATCAGCACCCCTCATGGCCCGGTGGGTGGAGTCTGAACTGATGGATTGAAATGGTTTTGTCGGGAAATTTCCCAGACCCCCAGATTGAATCTAGTCCTGAGTCGTGTTGTGTACACACAGCCATAGCCAAAGTTATTGCAACGGAAACAAGAATCAACTACCTAAATATTTGTTTTACATTGCCTTGGATCGATGGGTATGTCATACATCTAAAAACGGATTCACAAAGTGTTTTTATTTTTTTATAAATAAACTAAACTAAAGAGTGGCAAGAGTGTCTTTAAATACTAATATTATTTATTTATTTTTAAATATTGCCCTGAATCTTTTTTTTTTTTTTACCACTTGCAGAGGTGTGACTGCAAGGCAGGTTTCAGGCTGCAGGCCAGCGGTTTGTCCTGTGTGGATGTTGACGAGTGTAACGAGGTCAAGCCTGCAGTCTGCAGCCACGCCTGCCTCAACACCCGTGGGTCCTACCTGTGCCGCTGCCACCCGGGCTACCTGCTGGAGCCGGACGGGCGCAGCTGCAAGACCAAAGGTACTGTAAACAAAGGTACCTGGTTATAGCATAGAGACAGAGTACACCGTAGGAACGATTTTTTTTCTCTACAGAATACATTGTTAGGAAGAGCTATGAAGGTTTCCTGGGACTTCTGTCCAGCTTTTTTACCCAATAAAATGTATCTTATCTGTTTTTTTTATTTTATATACAGATGAGCCCCTCCTCCTGGCATCGGTGCAGTACGACATCCTGATCCTCGGCCTGCGGAGCACCAGCCTCGGGGTCCTCTCCAAGGTCAAGAGGCCTGTCTTCTCCCTGGACTATGACTGGAGAGAGCAGAGGGTGTTCTGGGTCAGCCTGGAGGAGGAGAGCATCAAGTGGGCCTCCATCAACAACAAAAGCCAGGGCACGCTCGTCAAAGGTCCGGTTTGGTCTTTGGGGAAATGGAACAAACTAGATTACTTTTGAGTTTCATAAAGTTAAGGATATGTCACTGGCTGCCTCCCAATAGTCCTCACAGGTTCCTCCACAAAGATATTCACCTCCGATGCTTTTTGATAAAGAGACAGGGTATGCAAAGAATAGTGGAAAACGATTGGGATGTAACCTGTTACATGAGAAGTAGGCCAATTTTGCGTAGCATTATTTTCGAAAAAGATGCTCGAAGCCTGAATTATTTGTTTCTATAGCCATGCATATCTAATTCTCATAGATATTCATTGATCAGACATGTACATATGACATTTTACTGTTCTATTGCTTTCATTGTGCCAGGCAAGCGAAATCGGAAGCTAAAGTATGTGACGTGTATTCGACCAAGGCCTATGTGGCGTTCTAGCAGAATATGCTCTCTTTCCCCCCTCAGGTGTGAAGTCTGATTCCATTGCTGTGGACTGGGTCGGGAGGAACCTATACTGGGTGGACGGGATGGCAGGTCAGATTCTGGCGCTTCGGATCAGTGGCGCTACAACAGTGAAGACTCAGAACTATGCTGTAGTTCTGGACGAGGACCTGGAGCAGCCTCGCTCCCTGGTGCTGCTACCTCAGAAAGGGTGAGGGTGGCCTGGCGTATGGGAAAGGGGGAACAAGTCGCCAACCGACGGACCGTTAAGACTTTTATTCTGAAAAATGTTCAGCGTTGAAAATCATTGACACTCGCTAGTCAAGCCAAAACATTGCAATGGATTCGGTGAGTAATCCCACTACTACCTATTTAGTGTAGAGTATTACTCACCAAATCCATTGCAATGTTTTGGCTTGACTAGCGAGTGTGTCATTGATTTTCAACAATGCTGAAGTTTATTTACATTTTTCAGAATAAAAGGCGACTGACCTGTTCCCGGTTTCACCAGCTGCTGTCAGATATGCCGGAGTAGAAATTTCAGATTGATGCACACAGGTCAGCTGTGTCATCAGTGTCTTTCTCTCTCACCAACTCACTCAGCTGCATCTGTCCTTTCACAAATAGGAGAAGTTTCTTGGTCTTATTCTCCTCCAACGCTGTTTGAGAAGGAGGCAAGGAGTGAGGATGTGAAGAATAGAGGAAAGACTATTGGGGTGTAACCACACATTCACTCCCCCTCATCCCTGCTCCAGGTTGATGTTCTGGTCCGAGATCGGCAGCGAACCCCAAATCGAACAGGCAGGGATGGATGGCTCTGAAAGGAAGGTTGTGGTCAGCAGTGGTCTCAGCTGGCCGGTTAGTCTCACTGTGGACACACTCGCCGACCGCATCTACTGGACTGATGAGAAACTCAAGTGCATCGGCTCTGCTACGCTGGAGGGAGAGAATATCAAGGTATGTTTTGAAAAGAGCAATGTCCACTTGTACATTTGTAATCATTTACTGGGGAGCATTAAGCCATCCCACTGGTATCTTCATCAGGTCAACTATCAATAACACGATCTAATCATGGGCTTCAGATGGTAATATGACTTTATGCATCTCCGGAGGGGCAATTTAACAGTCATAAGAATGAAATATCGAAGCTCATTTGCATAACTACATTAATTTCAACTGGCTTGCACCTGTGAATGGAAACATTTTCACTCTCCCATCTGTTTTCTAAAGCTTCTACAGTTAACAGAGACACCCAGCCCCTTTTCTATAACACTCTTCAATGACATGGTCTACTGGTCTGACACCAAGAGAAGGACCATCCAAGCTGCCCATAAGAACACCGGCAAAAATCGCAAGGTTCTGCTCAAAAGACCAGGACAGCCTTTTGGACTTCGAGTAAAGACATATTTAATTTATTTATACTTCAAATGTCACCATGTGAAGGCTGTTGTACTTAGGCCATCTATGGCATTGCCATGTTTGAGTGCTGTAAATTGTCCAATGGGAAGCCCTGTTGTCTTCAGTATGCATGTAGATCCTAGTGGGGTTCCAATCCCGCCATCACCTACGTTGTTTGCTTTTGTCTACCCAACATTAAAAAATCCTTAAAAGAAAAATCATACTACTTTTCCTCACCGTCTGTCCTTCTACAGACAATGCACCCCCTTTCCCAGGCCAGTGTGAGCAGCCCCTGTGAGAAGCTCAAGTGTTCCCATCTGTGTCTCTTGGCCCCGGGCTCGACCACAGTGCCTGAGGCTCCAGGAGTGGCCATGGGGCCCAGTGCTGTGTGTCGCTGCCCAGCGGGGCTCCTCTTAGCTGGGGATGGCCTAACTTGTTCCACCCCTGTGGACACCACCTTTCTCCTGCTGCTCTCACCCACAACAGTCACACAGGTAGGAAGACACTGGGTTCATGTAGCAGCATGAAGCAACAAGGTACCAGTCATTATACGTTAATGGTCCTGATTAGTTGAGTTGACCCCCTCCAACTCGATATTAGGCAATTGATGTTGTTTTCTTCCCCCCCCCCCCCCCCCCCACTCGGACCTGTGCAGATCTTCATGCGAACCATGCGCGCAGGCGTTGGGCTGAAGCAATGGCCCGACCACCGTGTGCTGGCCCTGCCTCGGGGGGTGAACGAGGCCTCTGAGCTGGATGTGGCAGTCCAGGACCGCACCATGTATGTGGCGGACGCTGGCCAGGGCTCTGTGGACCTGCTGAAGCTGGGCAGCCAGGGCCTGTCACCAAGGAGCAGGCTCCTCAAGCTCCAGGACGATGCGGTTACGGCGCTGGCCGTCGATTGGGTAACCCTCAACCTCTACTGGAGCAGCAGTAAGCAGCCCAACCTCCATGTGACCTCTGCTGGGGGGGAGCACACCAGCGCCCTGCTCCAGCCAGACCTCCAGGGCACTACCTCCATCGCTCTGCACCCCAAGTCTGGGCGCCTGTGTTTCACGGCCGTGGGCATGGTGAAGAGCCACAGCTTTCCCCAGGTGGACTGTGCCTTCATGGATGGCCGTGGGCGGACGCTGCTTTGGAGGAAGGCTGTGATGCCCACCTCTCTGGTGTTCTCCAACAAGGGTACACAGCTGTACTGGGCCGACATAGGTGAGCACTTTAGGACTTCATATTGGTTGCAGTAAATGTAAATATGGACTCCTTTTTTTGGGGTTGGTTTTGGACTACATTCCTGTTTTTTAAAAGTCAGTTAGGCTTGATGGTTTTCTGGTGGATATTAATACACTCGTCATTCATGACACTTGCTCTAACCTCAACTGAGGAGAAACATTTCAGTTCAGTGTTTGAGGGTTGGTATTTAAATAGGTTTACTGCATTTACACATTTTACATGTAGAGTGTCATATCATATGACTTGTATTGGTGCTAAGGACTAAATGTTCTGTGACTTGTTGGGCATATGAGAATTTGTTTGCTTTGGGTTGTTACAATTTCAAGATGTATTAGTCCTATAAAAGCTTGTTCTCATTATAAACACAACTGTTTTACATATAAATTAGTGATGAATTACTTGAATATTAAAATGTGTTTTATAGTGCAAAACAAGCCTCATCAGAACGGCTAATGGTTTGTTTGCATGTAGATGTGTTTGTTCAAGCTATTTACAAACGGCAATGTGAGACAAGGAGAATAGGTCACGTGGTATTCTTAGTCTGTATTCTCCTTTCAGACCAACATGTAACAATTTTATCAGGAAAATCATCTTCCGGTACCTCTATGTACTTATTTATTCTGTCCGTGACAATGTTCCAATCTGCGTTGCTCAGCAGAGGAAATCTCTGGAAGATTTGATCCTTTACAAATCTCTTCTTGTTCAAGGAACCATCCCAGTTGGTGTTCATTGCCCACCCACGATATATTTTCATCATGGATTGGACTTGCATGAACAGCTGCTTGTCATAAACGTTGCGATGTCCATCGCTCAATATATAAAAGTGCATGGTCAAGATCTGGCTCCAACTCCAAAATGATTGTCCGGTCGAAATCTCATTGCTACAATTTTGTCACAAACTTGCATTTAAAGCCTTGCGTTAAAGCCATACAACCTTTTTCTGCATGTCCTTCACCTGCCTTCTCGTGAGCTTGATGTGATGTGGCAGTCGGTCTGACTCTGATCCATTTGCCTGGAATGGAAATGGAGTAAACACTGAGTCTTTAAGAGTTACATCTGACAATGTAGGCTTTTCACAAGCTTCACCGCTTTCTTTGCCATCCTAGGCCGTTTCAATGATGCTGTTTGTTTGAAACGGGTGCCTTTAGACTGGTGGTTTAGAGCACTGTAAACATGAAATGGTGAGCATAAGGTACATAAGAAAGACAAAGGTCAGTTCTACTTCTAATGTTGTCCGTAAGTAGGTTACTAAAGTAAAACATCATAAAAATATACATATCAATACATACCTAGTTGACTGTGATTTACTTGGTGTCCAATGTCCATTCTGAACCAATGGGTGAAGCATAGAAATGGTATTTGCTTCCAACGTGACCTTCAATATTGATTCCATGAATTGAAATGCTGCAGGTCGTCCTTGACTGAATGCAACATGCACATGTTTCCCTACTGTTTGCAGTCCTTCCTCTTTAATAGATGTACTCAATGTTAGGCTACAAATACAATTATTATTATTCAGGCATACAGTTTAACAGTTATTGTAAATGAGCCCTGTCATGCTACTGCTTGCCTTGTTTGTTCTTTCAAGTGTAGATATAGAAGATCCTTAACACCAGAGTAATTGCATGATTTACGTGTAGTTAGACATGTAGCCTAGTTAAAGAAGTAGAAGTAGCTATGGGGTAGAGGCTGCAATGTGCTCTTAATGGGCTAAACTGTCATTTGGAGAGCAGAGAAAACAGCCACCATTGCAAATAAAAACTGTCAATGTGATTTTAATAACAGGAGTTAAAGTATTTTTAAATATCTATGGAATAAAGTATAAAACTGTTTAAGCAATGTTTTCCTTGCATCATTCAAGAGCTGCTCAAGCTGTGATCAAGATAACTAAACCCTGCATGTATTGTTTTATTTGCGAGTACTCGAGTGGTGGTTGTGGTCACTTTTTCTTATCTTAAATTCTTTTTTCAGTAATTCCACAGGTGCAACATTGTTTTGTCTAGGAGTTCGCTTTAGTTTTTCTCTACTTTGTGGTTGGTCTTGTTTTTGTCTACTTTTGGTTTTCTGTCCCAAGCATTGATAATGTTCTCCTTGTCTTCTAACCAGGTGCTGGAGTCATCAGCTCCATTGGTATAGATGGGTCTGGATACAAACAGTATAAAACAGGCCCTGGCTTCATAATCTCCTTCACACGCACTGAGAACATCAACCTCTGGGTCACCCTTGACAATGGTATGGTCACTAACTCGAGTACACTTTATCCTTCCTAATGTAATGCCACTTGTACGGCTACCCAGATAGCAACCCTTGTAGTCACCAGATGATGGCGGTGTTGAGTTTTAGATGCAATGTTCTCTTGCTGTTCACCAATTGGTTGGTATTACACAACTTCCCATGCATGATCGTGTTATGAACTGTGCACATCTATTGCATGCATGTTATTGTTTACACTACAATTGTGGCTTCTAACATGTGACTTTTGCAAATAGAAGTATTGACTATTAGTTTTGCGGGGGCCGGTTCAGAGAACCTTCTTCATGTAATTATTTAATGTAGAATTCCTTCATGTAAAAACCATCACATTAAGAATGTATGATTTGCAGTCTTCTTACTTAAGACTGTTTGTCTTCTCTTTTACAGATGTGACTAAACTATGGTTCAGTGATGGTTTGCAACCCAATCAGTTATGGTTTGAGGTAAAGACCAATGTAGTGGCTCTGAGGGCTTACAGCAAGACCAGCCAGAAAGGTAAGGTGTGTGTGTGTGTGTGTGTGTGTGTGTGTGTGTGGCCATCTATAGGCACAGTGAAAAGGTCTCTACCCCCTGAGAGAAGTGAATAGGAGAGGAGCGATCTGATATCTGATGAAAGACTGAGCTTGGCAAGCTATGAAGGCCCAACCTTAGACACCCGGGTCCATTTAGAACTAGTCCTTTCAGAGTGCTACACTGAGTGCCCTTTATTCTACAGCGCTCAGAATGGAAATAGCCTGTTTTACAACTATGTGAATGCACTTTGCATGAAATCTGTATGATCTTAGTCATGGTTAAACCATGTTAGCTATTTAGGTCACAGTGCAGGAAGGAACAGAGATTCTGTCATGTCATCCATGTTGGATCGGTTCAGACAGGTCTCATGACACTTTTATCCAGAACAGCCTAAATCATCAGTCAGTGAATAGAGAAGGGTTAAATAATTGATAAACAATGCTATTAGCAATACATAACATTTTTCTTTATTGCAGATTGTTGAAGTAACTATGTACATCATGTACAATGCAAATGTTTGTCTTGCATTGCCGCACACATGACATTCCTTTAAGCTGATCCTCTCCTCTTCATTCTGATCTAGGAACCAATGGCTGCTCTGACAGAAACGGGGGCTGCAGTCAGCTCTGCCTGCCCTACCCGGGCGGGCGTAGCTGCAGGTGTGGGCGGGACCAGCACCCTGTGAATACCACGGCATGTGCCCCCTCCCCCCGATGTCCAGCAGGCAGCAGAGCTTGCTGGGATGGCAGCACGTGCCTCCCCAATGCCAAGTTCTGTGACCGCAAGCCTGACTGCCTGGACCAATCAGACGAGCAGGATTGTAAGTTCCCCCAGATCTTAAGAGGGTGGAGAGAAGGATCTGGTGGTTCACTGTGTCAAACACAGTGGTCAAGTCCAGAAGAATGAGCACAGAGGAGAGTAAGGAAGCTCTGACAGTGTGGAAGGCCTCCATGACAGCAAGGAGTGCAGTCTCAGTAGAGTGGGCTGTCTTGAAGCCAGGTTGATGTGTGTCAAGGAAATTGTCTGAAAGAGAGTTAGTTATAGGGTTTTAGATGAAGATGGAAGGGATACCGGTCTGTACTTTTGGGCAAGAGATGGGTCATGTGTTTGCTTTTTGAGAAGAGATGTGACTGGTTGTCCGATAGGGGTATACAATGGGGTCGTTAGAGAGTCTGGAAAATGGCTGATGGGATCGAGTGGACAGGTGATTGGTTTAGAACATCATCAGGTGGGAGGGGAAAGATGTTAAAACACGGACAGAAGGTAGTTTAGTGTGTTTGGGACAAGTGGTAGTCGTGTTAGGAAGAGGTTGAGTGAAAGAGCTGCTAATGTCAATCTTCTTTTCAAAGCGGGTGACAGCCAGCTGCAGAGAGTTGTTAGTAGCGTGTCGTTCATTCAACATTTTAAAGCAATGGTTGGTTTGTCTGTCTGGTTGCCAATATACTGCGCCTTCCACAGGTGACGTAAGAACCTGTTTGATTCAGCAGATACATTTGGACACTTTATCTTACTGCTGGATACAACAATGCACCCATTCAATAGAGCTCTGTGTCTGTGTAAGCGTGGGTGAACGCTCTTTCTCTCTGTTCCCCTCTTATCTAGTGCAGTATCTGCAGCTAAGCAGGAATGGGGAACACTACACTCACTGCATGGCAACTTATCGGTCTTAAATTACAGTTTTGGTCGGGTAGGCGGTGATTACACAAAGCAAGTGGTGATTTTTGTGTTTCTCTCACTTTAAATAAAAAAATACCGCTTGATTAACCAAATGATGGTTTCTGCAAGAAAGCTAGACTGTAGCAAAACAATCAGTATTGAGTATTGAAACACGCGTGTCCGTCCGTGTGTCCCTCCCTCAGGTCTGTACAACGATATAGCATCTGGACTCGAGCCCAAACCTGCACCACCCTCCTTGGGAAATCCTGGTATGGCCCTCCCCTCCCCCAAATCCCAGGACGGGGGGACCGAGGTGCGAAAGGACTCGCAGTCATGTGACGTCCAGCGCTGTAGTGGCTACGGGGTGTGCGTGACGCAGGGTGGAGTGACCCGCTGCCAGTGCATGCTGGGATACCAGGGGGAGTTCTGTCAGGATGAGGAGGGCCTGGGGGCCCGTAACACCCCTCTCACCCTGGGTCTCCTCAGCCTCATCGCTGGGATAATCATCACTGCAATCATCGTCAGGAGGAGGTATGTGGAATTAGCGGGTTGTTGTACAAGTGACATGGGGATATACTAGGGGAGAGCACTTCATTGTTGTATTTGATAAAGTAGTACTGTACATTAGTAAATTTGTGTGAAAGTAACACTTTCACTGAAACCTACCACACACTCACACTTTGAGAGGCTCAAGGTAGCAGAATGAATGGAGTCATTAACAATTGAGTAGTTGTTGGGTAAGTAAGTGCCTTGCTCAAAGCAACAACAATACAAGATGTATCTGTGAACATGCCTAAATCAGACCTCTTACTGGTTTAGCCCCTCTTACATACACATGCAAAACCCTTTTATACCGGTGCCAGCAGTTGCCTAGCATGAGTAATACAGTAGAATTAATGCCAGTGTCTCAAACTGGTATTTCACTGCAATCCGATGTGAAAGGGGTCAGCAGACATGTCTGTCTCTGTGAATTGCATCTGCAGGAGAGCAAAAGCTGCTCGGGACCAGGACACAGAAAAGGAGACCCTGATGACTGACATGGAGGAACGCACGGTCTATGTAGAGTCCTTCTCTAACGAGATGTATGACCCTGACGAGGTACATGGAGCCTTTTCTCTTAATCGTTTAACTCAGTGATTTTTTTATTTTGTTCATTTCTGGTTCTGCCGTGTTGCAGACTTTTGTCCCAGCCCAGCAGTGACATGCACATGCGCATACACTAGCTAATCAAGCGAGTGCCATTTCTCCATCTTTCCGCTTGAAGTGTGCACCTACCCACATGGATTTAAAAGCATAAGTTAAAGCCATGTTGTAATTGCACAAATGTATCCTTCAGGAAAAGGGTGGAGAAATGGGATGTGGTGCATATGGTGTTGACTAGGCTGAGACTAAAGCTTGGACTGTGGCTCTCCAGGACAGAAGATCACCACCATAGTGTTTGGCTTGCATATGTACATTTTTGGTCTGGACACAATTGGTTTATTACTCCAGTGTCCTCTGCTTATGGATTTTCCAAATATAGTATTACCGTATTTTCCGGATTATAAGCCGCTCCGGAGTATAAATCGCACCAGTAAAAAATGCGCCATGAAGAAAAAACACAAGTCGCACTGGACTATAAATCACATTTATTTAGAAATGTATTTCACAAAATCCAAGAACAAGAACAGACATTTAATCTGGAAAAGCAAGTTATTCAACCACACAATAACAATAGCACACAGAACAACAGGCTGAATAGGTGTCCGGTATGTTAACGTAACACATTAACAGTTATTCAGCTACTCAATAGCATAAAGAACATACCTGGGAGGCTGAATAGGCTAAATTAACATAACAAGCCAGCGAGTCCAACAAGCAAGTTACCTGTAAACAAGTTCACCAAGCTCCCGTTAATGTTTCAGTTAATTTCTTCAGTGGTACAGGAGCAGCATATAGTTGTCACAAGCCCAGAGCGCCCTCTCGCGGCTGTAGATGGTAATGTAAAACTATGAAAAAAAGTGTGACTTATAGTCCGGAAAATACGGTAATTAATGCCTGTTTCATTCACACATCTACTGCAAT
Organism: Nansenia antarctica; assembly: GCF_963989245.1. Classification (NCBI taxonomy): domain Eukaryota; kingdom Metazoa; phylum Chordata; class Actinopteri; order Argentiniformes; family Microstomatidae; genus Nansenia; species Nansenia antarctica. The sequence continues at coordinate 58,991,247 of NC_137689.1, forward strand.
CATCTACTAAAAATGTGTGGATTTCTCTCCTAGGAATTGGTGACCTCTATTGACAGAATGTCTGTGACCTGAATAGCCCTCCCCCTTTTCCTCATTGAAATAAATAGCACTTACCTGAAACCTGCTGGTGTGGTTTATTCTCTCAAACAAACATCACATGTAGATTTGCATCAGACAAGGAAACCACAAGTGTAAGAGAGTAAAATTCGTAGGCTTCGGTTCCTTCTGTAGGGTCCTACAAACAGAATAAGTCAATGGGTCTCATGTGTTCTCATGTCAGTCATTACCCTATTGTAAAGCTATATCAATTTCCAGACTAGATGAAAGCTAATGTTTTAACTTACTGAAGTGGGTTTCTGTTCACATGCATACAGTTTGTGACATAAAGACCTACTTTGGGATCTTTGCTTATCAGGGCCTTCCATCTAGGTACATTGTTACATAAAAGTCATGTCTGGTCTTGTATAGTGGTGTTTTCAACATGCCCCAAAGGCCCTTCCTCATTCACACCCCCACCAGTCTGATCGAATAGCAAATTGCAGAGCTGTTCACAGCAGTTTAACGCTGAAAGTGGGTGGGGGCTGGGGTTGGTTACCCTCTCAGTTTACACCCAATGTTTTTTAACACATCTCACAGGTGAGACAGTTTTATTTGTATTATCCTTGCTGCCTGTAGTGCTTGTTTTGAAAGTTCCCCTAGTTTCATTCTCCATATCAGAGCCTTGCTCAGAGAGAGAGAGTGTGAAGTGTGTGTGTGTGTGTGTGTGTGTGTGTGTGTGTGTGTGTGTGTGTGTGTGTGTGTGTTTGTATAAGTTCAGTCCATTTGTGTGAGTGACTCATTCCAAGTAGGTGAACAGGGAGGGGTGTCGACCTGATTCTTCCTGTTTGTAGGTATTCAAACTCAAAGGGCTTGGCTTTTCTCCTTCCCGTTCCCATCTTTTGTTTCCTGATTTATTTTAGGGGGAAGTCTTTTTTCTCTCCCTCGCGCACAACACTTTTAACAGATTCCATTTTACGGACAGGTAACCTAAACACCAAATCTAGGATTAAAAAATAGCCTCAACACTCTACGAATTGGTGAGTAAGTACATGTTAGGAAGTATGTTGGTATGTAAAGCCAGGTTTACCATCCCAACCTGGGCGTTTGTTTTTGACCTGATTAAATTGTTTAGTGGTGAAACTTGATGGACCAGATGGCTAGACTGCCTCCAAGCTCTGCTGTCATAACTTATTATATGGTCGAATCGATCCCATCTTCTTTTTGCCCAGACTGTTTTGTTCATGCCTTGTCTAGGTCTAATTATTAGACTTGACTATCTACTCATGGCAATGAAAGGTGAGATATAAAATGTATCTTTAATGAGAAAAAAAAGTAATAAAAACTATTCTGGAGAGTTAAAGGGGCAATTGGTAGATACATTTTTGGACATGAATGATATATAGCCATTGATTCTTGAGGAATACAACTTCTTAATGCCTCGAGCTTAGTTACATTTTTGTACTCATCAGAACCTAAAATAATCTTGTTTTATTCCATTGTTTGTAAACAATGTAATTGTAAACAGACACTGTATAGCTTCAAAACATGGTTAATTATCGTTTTGATCTCGTTGCATCCCTAGTCTTTCATTTTGAGTGGTAACATTCCTTCCATCAGATGGGGCCAAAATAGAGTTCTAAGAGAGCTATATTTATTGTCATCAATGCACAATGGAAAAATGTCATTTGAATGTGTATTTCAGTGTTTGGGGCCCATCCCTCCATCATCCACCCCCCAGGTGTAAACTTAGGGGATCTTCAGTAATGGCTGCCACTCACTTCAGCAATGACATTCTGGACCAGTCATCCTGCGGTGACACACAGTGTAGTGGCCATGGGCACTGTGTGATGTTGGGCCAAGACACGGTCTGCGAGTGTATACTGGGCTACCGTGGCCAGTCCTGTCACGAGAGTGTCAACGAGTCGGTCAGTGTGCCACTCACGCTGGGCGTCCTGGGATTCCTCTGCGGCGTAATCCTCTTTGCCTTTGCCATCGCATTCATCAGACAGAGAGTACACGCCCAGCGGAGGTAACCGTGACTGTCTAGAATTCATGACAATTTCTTAATTCATCACATGCTTCACATGACATTCACTGAAATTAAATAAAAACTCACATAATGAACTTTAGGTTCACATAATGAACACAAGGTCTTGTGTTCCAGGTCGGTCCAAATCACAGTCGCACTGCACTGAATATTGATCCTCAACTTGATGTTTCATTAGGCCGTTTGTTTACAGGAAAGCAGATACTGCTGCAAAGGAGGCTAACCGTCTGGATGGAGGCTGTGTTTAGGGCAGATGGAGCCCTACATTACTCGAGGTAGGACATTGACAATGTAACTGGATACATTGTCGTGGTACACCACATGAATTTGCATGTCATGCTTATGAGCCACTAGGAACTAGACTGTTATACTAGTCAAAACATGCTTCTGTGCTGATGTAATTGCTAATTGTAGTCTTCCAACTTCCAGTGGTAATGTCTGTCTACTTGTAATGTGCAAAACTGGGTAAAGGTTGTAGAAGTCATTTAAAAGGTTTTTGTTGTCTGATTTTGTATCCCCCCCTCCTACACATAAACACTACTTCTCAGAACATTCTCTGGTGGATCTCATCATTCTCAGAAGATGCAGTTACATCATACAACATCTTCGATGTCATGACTGAATGTGTGCAGTTTGTGTTGTGGAAGATCATGGAGATCTTCCAGCAATATGTTTTTCTCTGAGACTTGTTTGTGTGAAATGCTTCAGTTGCTTAGAAAATGACAGGAATTTCAACTGTGCATTTCTTTCCTCATTGAAACCCTTGGCTGCTGGGTTGAGGTTTGAAAATAAACACTGTAGCTTATTTAGGATGTTGTAGGACTGGTTTGGCCTTACAGTATTTTAATTACATGTTTTTGCCTAGTGTGGTTAAGCAGTTCAATGGCATAGAACAAAAAAGCTAAGTTGTTGAGATGGGTGTAGTAGACTGATATGTATTTTTCCTGTTAACTCTGGATACAAAATGCCAACTATTTGTGAAACAAAGATTGATTTTGATACGAATGCAAAACGTATCTACATTCTCTCTCTTGATTCTTGTCACTTTGGTCATTGAAATGACAATACTTCTCATCTTTTTATAAAATCATCAAGTTCCTATAGCTGAATGTGGCAGAAACCTTCAGTGTTCAATGCAAAACATTTGAAGTGAAACTCTACACTGATCAGTAGGTTTTCTTAATTTTCATCTATTTGGCTCTTTTTGTAAAACTGCAGGTGTATGGACTGAAAAACGCTGCTTTCATTCATATGTATGATCAATGTCTCCGCCCTCAGTCTGGTTTCCATTGAGGATCACATTGGAAATTAGTGTTGTAAAATACTTCTGTGTTAAACACTGTAATTTGTATATATCTTTAAGTTATGCAATTCTTTGTTTACTAAAATAGAATCTGCTCCATGTTTGGAATTGTAGCCCCACAAGTATTGTAATTTAATTGTCAAGATGTTTCATGTTTGACTCAAAACTGTTTTGATGTTTGTGCATATGTACAACCCATTTCATAGGCTGTGCCTATATCATTAATTTGGGAATGAGGCATGCAGTTAAATGTACAACCAATGATGCTGCCATCAGTTGCAAAACTATTTCCGTAACCTCTCTCCTCGCCAACACCTCTTAATTCATTGGAGGAGAATGTCACAGGTTCCTCCCGTGGACCTTCTCCAGTGAGTTTTGAGAAGTGGGGGTGAGGAAAGAGGGTGCGAGGAATCCAGGAAGGACTAGAGATTTGGCGGTTGGTTCATCTCCATTTTCGGCTACTTGAGGTCTGAAACCAAAACCTACACCAACAGGTGGGCTGTGGAGACCAGTTCTGGGAAAGATGTTCAAGGCACAATTGGGGATTTGTTCAATGGTAATTCCAATTCATGACAGATACATATTGTTTCTTGAAGAATTACGTTGAAAGGCTAAATAAACGAAACTTTCTTACCTTGTCATAATAGTACAGTATACGATTGATCATTGTTTGTAAACTATGCATTTCTAAATAAAAAATGTACTTTAAAGTGTTGATATTGTCTATTATATATCATATTATGTGCTGGCCGAAGAGTGCTCAGTCGAGTGAGTGATTATAGCTATATAAAGAAAAGAGCTTCTGATGGCAACTTGATTCCTTCAATTATGTTTTTATTTGCTGCCAGGTTTCGTCAAAGCATAATACAACAACACAGTAGGCCTACATAAAAACACAACACTCATGATGACTGTTAGGTCTTGCATCCAGAGCTCATGTGGTCACATTTCCCCACCCAATCTCTTAACTTTAAAGCAAGTGACGGAAAAGCCTTTGGGCTGAAGAAACAAAGGATTGCACCTTTAAGTTGTCCATTCACAAAAATGGTGTGCTTCCTCGTCAATCTCTAGCCCCCACCCTTGGGTACTGATCTGAGCTGATTAGATGGGTGTAAGTACCTATATATATATCAGGCACTGTGTTTGGCATTCTGAGGGTAGATTTGTCACGTATACTACATGTAAACATGTTGAGGGGCAACAGAACTAATCATTTACCTATACAGCCAGAGCTACGTCATAGGCATAGGCTCAGTCAACCCAACATGGCATAGGCATAGGGCCTATTCAAAGTATAATTCTGATACTAATGAATAGATGGATGTTATGTTAATAGATTATGTTTTCTTGAGGGGCCACATCACAGACATTTCCTACAGCATGACTATTCCCAGTTGTAGTGGAGGTGCTTTGGAATCACGCTCTTGTGATGAGGTATCCCCGTGACCCTTGCTGAGGATGTCCTCTTGTCCACTCTTCTACCAGAAACACCAGGGTTGAAAGCCCGCCAGTCACACAGAAACAACCACAAAGCTAATGCTGTTTCACAGTGAAGTCTATAAAGACAAAACCATATATGACGCTATTATTCAGAAAATGGGGGGAACCCACTGAATTGAAAAATGTACCCCCTATCCCAGTGGTTAACCCTAATTGCATAATTGCTTTGCACTTGATTAGTTGAATCAGGTGTGCTGGTGGTGGAACAGATCAAATATGTGGAACGGCTGGTGGTCCCCGAGGAGAGGGTTGAAAACCACTGCCCTAGCCCTTACTCCCACTAGGCCTACTATGATTGACCGGAATTGACACAGGTGTAAGCTCCCAGTCTCCACAAGGAGACAGAATTAAGGCAAACAGTCCACAACAGCTTTTTGTAAATTTAGCAGGTATTTTAATAACATTAATTAATAAAATCTCATTACAGTAGTATACATTTGCTTCAGGGCCTAAACATTTGAGTTAGATCTAATTCACAACATTGTCTTTCCTGGAATGTGGGCCTGAATAATATAAAGTGCGTGATCGGCTGATCGTTGATCGGCTTAAAAGTATTCCAACAATATTTAACGCCAAAGCAATAAGCATACATATTCTAGAAAAACACAGTCGTTTGGAAGTAGGCTAAGCCTAATTTCCAGAAAAGAAGAATCTCTAACATATGGAACAAGTTAGCACAAAAAAGGGTTTCAATGTTAATAATAAAAAAGGCATTTGCTTCATTTCGTCATGTGTTTTTTTGGTGTGTTTTCTTTTTTCTTCTTCATCCAAAGCATCACATTCACAATGTCCTCACAAGTCGGCGTCGTATGGTCTCCCGCTGTAAGAGGTGTTGACAGTCCGGGCACCGGTGCTCTTTGCACGAGGAAAGGCAACGTCGTCATCCATGGAGTCCTTGGAGTACGGGATGCTGCTGGCGCTGCTTAAATTGCTCCGGTTGATGCTCGGTACGTCGACCCGCCGTGTGGGAGGCCGGGTGTGACTGAAGCGTGTGGTGTCAGACACTTGTACCTCTCCGCGGTTCTTCCCGCCACAGCAACGGCAAATCCCAACGAACATGACGAAGCCGCCGACCAACTCAAAAATCCCCCCGATGTAACCGAGTATAATGGAGTAGCCCACGCGAATATCCGTGCTTACTGCTGTGATATCGTTCAATATATGAGTGTACCAGGCAATTGGGATGAGCGTCATGACACCCGACAAAAAAATCAGCAGACCTCCCAGACCGGCGATTACCCAGTTAGGGCGGTCCGTCCAACACCTGGTCCCGGGGATGGCCACGGCCAGTCCGATGATTGTCACAATCAGAGACGCCACCATCAGCCCCTGTGCGACTTCAATAATCTGGTTGTTGAAGTAAACCTGGTCATCTTGGTTGCAAAGGATCTCTCGGGACGATTCGAATGCCCTGCATATGTCCCATATGCCTTGTGTTAGGATCAAGTCTGTAGACTCACCCGGAATATTGTTGATTGTTCTCCAATTCGGGGACACTGTCGAGGTCAGATTCAAGATCCAACCGCAGGGGGCGAAGACCAGTCCGAATATCAGGATGCCCGGCGTGCGCATCGAGGTGCGCATCCACTGCACGGCTTGATTTGGCATGGCTGCTGAATTGCCGCTGTCAATTTGCGTAGGCTGTGTGATGCGGTTGTAATCCTCTGTCCAAGACAAGTGAAGATGCATGCAATGAGTGCTGTCTTTAAAAACTTGTCTGACTGAAACTCTGAGGGTGGTACTACCTCGAGAGCGTGTTACCCAAAAACGCTGGGTGTGGCGTTGCGGAGGCTTTGATGTTATGCACCTGTTGTGTGACGTGACGCCTACCTGTCGGACAGCTCCTGTCGGATTGCAATGCAATTGACGCTTTATTTTATTTATTTTTACTTTAAACGCATACGTTTCCCCCGAATACTGTAGGCCAATACAAAACACTTATTACGTGCGACTCAATCATGTTCAGTGTGTTTCGAATGTTTAATTATGTTTACTGCAGATGACTGCCTCGAAACAGCCTGATGACACGACATGACGTGGGAATGTGTTGATAAGAATGTCGCTCTACAAGAAGAACTGACTGTCATGTATTGTGCAAACATTCAAGCTAAACAGAGGTCCCAGTGTACCTTCAACACACACACACGCAACCAGGATTTGTAATGTTTTTGTCATTGTTAGTGTATTACTCAATGATGTTAACGTTTAATAAGGCACTCAAATTACATTGAAAAATATATATTAGGGGGAAAGTGAAATGCAAATAGCCTACTGTAATGGCAATTTTCACTCAGTGCCCTTAAGTGTTAAGTGTTAAGCACAGAGTACCATTATAGATCTTAACAAGAATGAACAACACTATTTTCTTCTTTACATGGAAAGATAACACCAAGGCATTTTACTTTCGAGTAGGCTAACCGAAAGTTCCGTTTAAGGATGTAATGAGGAATGTGGACAAACCAGACAGCATTTTAAAAAAAAACATTCCAATCTAGTTATGGTATTTAGAACTAGTTATGTGACTTTATTGTGAACAGTGAGATTTACATTTACCCTATTGAATATGAGGAGGACATTTGTGATTTTCCCCTGTTTCTTCTCAGTCCATCATACTGTTAGCCTACATCACAGCTTATTTTACAAAGCACAGACACTAAACTCCCATCCCTCCTCCCCCCTCCCCCTCCTCCTCCCTCCAGTCTCCTACAGTGCCTTCAGTAGGTATTCACCCCAACCTGACTTTAAACATAGATTTGGTTGATATGTTTTGACACTGATCAATACAAAATACTTTTTTTTTATTAATTAAAAGCTTAAATGTCTTGAGCCTATGTATTCACCCTCTTGGCTATGACACTCCTAAAATAAGCTCAGATGCAAAATGGCAAATTCCTTCAACAAGTTCCTCGATCAATTGAGTCCATCTGAGTGCAAGGAGGAAGGATAGTTGAAGGATAATAGTTAACTTTAACTAACATGTGAATGCTGCTACTATTGGACCTATGCTACTTTTGCATATTGACATGTGAACTGCCACTGCACCTGTACACACTGCACTGTATTGTATTGACTGTCTTGTCTTCATTGCTGTATATGTCAGTGTGGAAATAAAGTAATATTATCCCCTGTATTTGGATCTTGTACCAGCATGTGGTAAAGTAAACCACTACTCCATGAGCACCTGGCGGGCCTCACACATTTGAAATAATGTAAGAATGTAAGAGTTCAGGCTGGAATGGGGATGGAACCAATTTCCAACAAAATGCAGTTTAGCATCCAACCAGAAGTGTAAATTGTGATATCAAAACATGACAATGATAGTGATGTACAGTATGGCAAGTATGGTAGTTTAGAGGTAAACAGTTATGAGCTATGTACAGTTTAGGAAGCTTATGTACAGTATGTAATGTCTGTGCAAAGGGTAAAGAGATATGTGTGTGTGTGTGTGTGTGTGTGTGTGTGTGTGTGTGTGTGTGTGGGGGGGTAAGGGTGATACTGTGAGTCATTGTACACCAGGGTGGGGGGGGGGGGGATGCTGAGAGTCATTGTCCATGTACCCCGTGTGTGTGTGTGTGGGTGTGTGTGGGGGGGGGGGGGGGAATGCACAGATTATAAAAAGGAAAAATGTTTTCCGTGTTTTTATTTAAATGTTATGTAGCCTCACAGAATTATAAGAACAGTATTTCATTGTGATATATGGGTGTGGCCTACTACCTCTTTGTGCATATGTATTCTTTTTATTTGCACATTGTATTGATTTAAGACATACTGCTTACCCATACTGAGGCCATGCGTTGTCTGTTTTGACAATATAATATTGTTTCTGCAGGGATATGACTCCCTCTAGCGGATCATTTGGGTAACCACAACAATGTCGATGAGACGGAGGATCGAGTAGCGGGGAGCTTTGACAGGTGCATTAGGTTCGCTCAGTAGCCTACATGGCCGTAAATTAACATTTGTCACCAACTATGACTCACTGTGTTATTAGACAGTTCAAAACATGCACTGGTTGCTGTTTTTTTTACTTACTGACCAGCAATAACACACAGGAAAGAATAATTATAATTCTTTAAATGAAAATGACCAGAAAGGTAATTGTCCAACAACCCAGCTATACTGAAAGAAGACCGTTCACGCACGTTAGATGTCGGTCACGGTCGGGTATTTATTTTATGTATATGTTATATACCAACTGTATATCTCTAAACTACCATACTTGCCATACTCTCCCTATCACTATCATTGTCATGTTTTGATATAATGTTTTTTATATCATGATCTTATATCACTATTTGCACTTCTGATTAGATAGCCTACTAAACTGCATTTCGTTGTCTGGTACTTGTACTCACTTGCAATGACAAAACGTATTTTCAAGAATCGAATCGAATCTAATCTAATCTAACATAGCCTTGGGGCGTGTTTTCTTCCAGGGGGTCAGGCGAAAGCGCTATCAAGAGGCGGGACTTGAACATTAATTGCTCCAAACGAATTACCGTCTGCCCTCGACTTTAGAGGACTACTGTAACAACCTCAACTACCGCAGTTTGCGTTATTAGATACATTTATCAAGCGCACGAAGATGTCGCATACGATTATTAAAGTCGGCACGTTTATTCTCCTGACAGGTATGTATATCTTATTACCTCTGAAGACAGTTAGGCCTAAGGGAAATCAAAATTGACATAGGTAGATCTTATCTGGGTTAGGTTTCAAGTGTCATGACAACTATCTGTGATTGACGTTTGATATAACTTAAAGTTATACCAAATCAACTAACACATAGGCTGCTACTATGAACACTAGCAACATGGATGCATGTATTATTATTGTATATAATATATGCATAGTATTGATTATTGATTTTTTTGTTATTGTTGATTATTATATACATTGTCTCCATTGTGCTTGCAGGGTTGTTGTACTGTGGTGTACAGGCCAGTACAGCCCGGAAGAAAACAGAGCCATCTTCATCACCATCACCATCATCATCATCCACCCCACATGCCTCTGTGACCACTCCTTCTCCCTTCACAAGTGCCGGTGTGTACAGCTCTGAAGACACCACCGCTCCCTCAGCACCCACCAGCCTACCATCAACAACTACAGTGGCATCTGGAAGCGACACAACCCTTGCCAACACCAGTCCTTCATCAACCTCTGCCTTCCCAACATCCTCATCCTCACCCCTGTCTTCTCCATCACCAACAACGGAGGGCAGCAGTACATCAAACCAGACCACCGTGGCTCAAGCCATCACTACCACCCAGGGAACAGCATATCCTGGTGGGTCCACGCCATCTACAGGTACACAACCTACCTCCCCCACTGTGGATGGCACTACCCAGTCCACTGTGATGCCAACTAATGTGGGTAGTACCACTGAAGTGGATGCGACTACGGGTACTGCCCAGTCCACTATGATACCAACCAGTGTGGATCAAGGCACCACTGGTACTGCCCAGTCCACTGTGATGCCAACTAATGTGGATAGTACCACTGAAGTGGATGCGACTACGGGTACTGCCCAGTCCACTATGATACCAACCAGTGTGGATCAAGGCACCACTGGTACTGCCCAGTCCACTATGATACCAACCAGTGTGGATCAAGGCACCGCTGGTACTGGTCAGTCGACTGTAACATCTTCCACTGTGAATGCAACTACTGGTAATGTCTCCTCTACGTCGGTCCAGTCTCAAGCCTCAAGCTCAGTGGTATTGGTGACCACCACACAGTCGTCCTCAACAGCAGCACCAGGCCAGACCTCCCCGTCTAGTACAGCTACTCAAACCACATCCAGTAACGTCAATGAGAAACAGGCTCTCAGTTCAGGTACATCATCATCATCATCATCATCATTGTTATTACGCAGTTAAATTATGATTGAGAAATGTGTTTCTTTTCTTTGACTTTCACCTTGGGCAGAAATAACTTTTATTTTAAATGTGATTAGTAATAGTAAGTATCTATGAATGTGAACATGTGAGCATTTTTAGAATTGGACATTAAGACATGCCATGTCAAAGTCCACATTCGATTTGTACCGGTATGTGTTGTTGATCATTAATCACATTCATTCTCAGCACAACAAGTTATTTGACCTCAGGATACATTATACAGTTATAGATATCATTTAGTCAGCTGACTAAGGTCAGAGGGTAGTAAGACCAGAAACTAAATATTAATAAAATCAAATAAATGCAATACAAAATTGTTCAAGTAAGACTTACCTTTCACTTTAGCTGTTTTAAGACAGGTGAGAGCTTCTCTTAAAGTTAAGAAGAAATTTGAGAAGAAATCTAAGAACTTTGTTTTCGAGAATCTCATTTTGTTCTTAAGTTCTATCTTAGGAAAAAGCGTAAGAAGAAAGTTAAGAAAAAAACTAAAGAAAAGATACGAATTTCTTCATGAATACCAAATCTTCTTACATTTTGTCTTAAGAGCAAAGTTAAGAAAAAAGTGGTTCTTAAGAACACATTTTTTCTTAAGAACGCTTTGTGAATCCGGCCCCTGGTGACCATTAGTCTGACTGATTTGACTGGTCATGGATCTAACTTGAGTATTAATATGACTGCTGACTCGTCTCACATCAGGGATGCATTCAGAATGTCTAATGTTAAACCTTTATCAGGTAGTGCTGTTTTATTCGGGCCAAGAAATAGTTATGACACTGTTTTAGATAATTTGAGAGAGGTCAAATAAAATAGAAATCCAATAGATCCACATATTTTAACCTCCTGAGAAGAGTAAAATAAGTAACAGGCCTTATGCTTATCTGTCATGGCAATGATAGAACTCTGACCCCATGTCCAGAGCTGTTGATACATGCCACGTCACTGACTGGAAGTGGTTTCAACACAGATGTCGAGCATTTGTAATAAAGAGCGTTGTTCTATATCTTACTGAGGGCTTGAGAAGAAACTGTTGAGGCCCTCGGGGACTCACTGACTACTGAGGTTAACCACTTCTGCATTTCGTTGTCTGGTACTTGTACTCGCCAATGACAATAAAGTTGAATCTAATCTAATCTAATCTAATCTAATCTAATCTTCTGTATCCTTTCCTCAGCGAGCGTTGCAGTCATCGTATCTGTGTTTATTATCTTTGTCCTCCTGCTGTTTGGAGGAGCTTATTACTTCAAACTGAGGTGAGTAGAGCCATTGGAGGTAGTGGTAGAAAATTTTATTATCCCTTATGGGGAAATAGTTCCTTTGGTTTTCACAAGACATCAAGAGATATTGACTCTCAAGGCATCATCCACACAATATACAAAACATTCACTCAGTTATAAAGTGCAATCGTATAAAGTGCAGTGCAGTGGTCATCCCTATTTTTGTTGTTTTGCTCTGGGGGCCAGAGAAACCGCTCCCTAAATGTAAAGAACTCGTGGGGGTGTTAAGGGTCCTATAGGACTTTATCCACTTTCTTTAGGACCCTTTACTCATATAGTGGCGTCCAGACTGTCTGTGGAGCTCCAATGATTGTGCGACAGATATTGGAGATCCTTCCTAGTTTGTTTTGGTTGGTATTAGGATGATTTGATTTTTAAAGCAATGGTCAAACTCATTATGCATCTGTATAATGACAACCAATCTTTCTCTTTAACCCTCTCTCTCTCTCTCTATTCCAGGCGCGTGTCTTATGGTCGTCTTCGGGATGACAGTGACTATGGATCAGTGGCAAACTTCCGTAACCCCATGTATGAGCAGTAAGGCCTCTGGGCCTGCTGTTTCTCTCTAAGGACTTCTTGAATTGTCCAACACATTCACGGTAATGGTTGACCCCAACTCTGTGACACTCAAGTATACTCAAGTACAGACACTGTTCCTCAAGAGAAGAAACTCTAGCACACTGGCATTCTTGCAATACCTTCATCAGTGCAAATGTTGGCTATTTTGATCCAGTAAACAGTAAACGATTGAGTTTTGCAAGAATGCCAGCATGTTGTATTTATTTTTCTGAACTATTTAGGTTTTTCCTCTTTGAACACCTGGAGAAACCATAGGCATGCAAATATTCTCTTTTGAATTTCAGACACTGTAAGACAACAATCTATATAAGACAGTTTTCTCTGGCTCTGAGTAATGACTATTTTATTATTATGTAAGGTATTGTATCGATACAACAAATGTTTGTGTTCCTTTTTAATTATATTGATACAAAGTTGTTTATGTTCCTTTTGAGTCTTTTGAGTCTTTTGTTTTCCTTTTTATGGAACTGTATTTGACATGTCCATTGACGTCCATTTGTAATTTGTAATTTAAAACATATATTCAGTTGAGAATGATCATGGAATGGATTGATGCACTGACCAGGGAAATGTATAGCAATATGGATCATTTATATCCTGTGATATTTTTTGCTTTGATGGATGTTGTGCAATAAATGTTAATAGAGTAACTACCTGTGAGAATGTTTTACTGGAAACATGGTCAGAGTCTGATTAAGCTTGTCTGTGTGACCTCAATATGATGACAAGACACTCCTTACCTGGCAGGCAAGCACCATTTATGAGTATGATTCATCTACAAGATTCTCCTCTTGATTCCTTGTATTCTCAAACAAGTAGAGAGTAACTATAATTGCCCTGTTCTTTTCAGAATGGCGGTATCAGTGGGGTGTAATACTATGTCTTGCGTTTTTGCTCTTCACCCACCCTTTTCTGACACTGAAGCTATTGAGGGTTCATTTCCCAGTAGGCAGAGAAACAAGCCTTTTTTCCTGTTGTCACAGTAATGACTGGTTGCTTATAGCAGGATGCTGTGAAGCTGTTCCACAACATAGGTTGTTATTAGGAGTCTTTAAATACACCATATAGGCAGGCATGCCATGGGAGTACCAGCATCTGGACATCTGAGGAGCTAATCATACTGGAAAAACAGGGCAATTTGTTTTGAGTCACTGAATGTTGTTCTTTTATTTTTTTCTAGGGAAACAAAAACAAAGAACATACGCTAGCTTGTGCAACCATTGTTTGCCTATTTATTAACTAATGTCTTATCAGGGATTGTAAGGCAGAGGCAGTGTAATGGTTAATGCTCTGTTATATTTTAACACAGAGGAAAGCCTGGCTCTCAGTGAAATGGGTTATTGAGTTAGAGACATCCTTCCACACTTCCTGTTTGTGCATTTGTGCTCATTTTGAGCTCTGCTACGAAACCACATGAAACAACGTTAATGTGTCAACATGTCTCCACCAAACAGTACCATTTAACCAGCTTACCCCGTCTGGCTTGGGGTGAACAGTTCTGGGTCAAATGCATACAACAAATGTCAAGTACTTGAAAGTATTTGGGGTGTGCTTAATTTGATTTTGGTGTTTAGAGAAAGAGAAATAGGACCTTGATGGTCTTTTAATGGCCACACACGGCAGTTTTACACTCTGATCACACACATGCAAGTTTTAGGTGAACACACACACAAACACAAGCACATGCACTATCTTCGGCGGGTCGCCAGGTGGAAATTGTCCTCTGCCTTTGTAACCCATCCGGGCTGCCATTCCTCCACTGGCAGCCAGGTGCAGCGGTCGCCCTTTTGGCGCGGCTTGAACCGACGCCCGGCGCCCCGGGGACCAAGTAGCGTTCTTCACCATCGTGGTCAGGGACGGGTGTTCACTTTGGCATGTCTTTCCATGTGGGGTGAAGGAGACCCCTAGTGGACATGGGGGGAACATGCCAACCCCAAGTCACATATATGTGCCACGGCAACCAGGCTTTCACCCTTTTTGGACTCCCATCCAGGTTACTAACCAGGCCCAGCCCTGCTTAGCTTCTGAGATCTGACGAGATCAGGCTTGACAAGGTGGTACGGCCGTTTGCACTTTTCTATTCTATTGGTTCCATTGGACTAGGCAGCTCAAGTGTAATTATTTGATACATTATGACCCATACAACTGATATATTTGAGAACTATTTGTATGGATTCCAACTGTGGGGAGACTGGTAACACATGATGTTGCTCTGTGTAGTAACACTGCTAATACTGCTTCGCATAGTGGTGGAGTACAGTGGTTTTGCAGTAGTTCCTCTAAGGAGACTGTTATTCTACTACTTTTACTGTATCACAGGTATAAGAGCAACTTTATGTTAAGTTTGAGATTAATGCCATGTTTATGATAAGTTAAGGAGAGAACAGTAATGTTAACACAAACCTTACTGCTCCACAAACTGCCTCTTGTGTAGAGGAAACTCAACCCACACAAACATCTAAATTGAATACTTAATGCAATAAACCTGACCCTCATATTCTCTGTCCACCTTCAGGAGTTCTGTTCGCCTTCAGTTATTCATACTGATGTCATTGTACAATGTTTATTAACTGATCTGGGTGCAGGTTTTGCCTACAAATGTTACCCATGAATAGTGTGCAGTGGTGGGCGTAATCATGTGGTTTAGCTTTATGCTGCAGTGGTGCACTGGGTATCACTCACACACAAACACACACACACACACACACACACACACACGCACACACACACACGCGCACACACACACACACACACACACACACACACACACACATGCACGCACGCATGCACACATACACACACACATAGAAAGAAATTAAACTAGAATGGATCGATCGGTCCGTGCTTACCTTGCTTCTTTTTGCTTCATTGCCAGATGTCTGCAGTACAAATGGGGGTGTAGATCACTCATACTTAGTTCTGATAAGAGAAAATGTTGAGTGTGCTATCGGAGAGAACATATACTGCTATATTTATGAAACTGAGAGTGGGAAAATAAGGCACATGAATCTGCTCTGATGACAATGGTTGGGTTAAGCTCTATTCATGTGTGGATATGTACAGTTCCTGCACATCCAACCCGTACCAGCCATAGTGAAACCAATAAACATATAGTCTACCCAACATAAAAGCTAAGAATCTCTACTTTAACCTCATAGTAATTGTTTGATTTTCAAACCCAAACCTTTGGAGTGTAGAGCAAAAGGAAGAAAAGCATGCTTCATTACTTATGCAGGGCACTGTATTAGGAACTTGGTCATTCCTCCTCCTCACCACTTCCCTAGCTAAGTCTCAACCCTACACTAGGCTTCACCCATCCTCCTCAACCCCCATGCATTGGTCAGGTATCATCCCTGTCACATTTGTGACAGCAGCTGGTGAAATAGGGAACAAGTCGGCAACCAAAATGTTAAGACTTTTATTCAGAAAATTTTTAAAAATCATAATTTAAAAATCAATGACACACTCGCTTGTCAAGCCAAAATATTGTAATGCAATGGATTCGGTGAGTAATCTCCACTACACTAACTAGGTAGTAGTTACACATCACTTATAAGCAGTTCAGCACACATATGATTTCTCATATTGTTACACAGATTCAAGATAAACCTATACCAACAAAGTGGACATGGCTAAAACGTAGATGGTAGGCAGCTAGCTATAGCTAGCCAAATGCTAACCTAAGTGCTACTGTACTAGTAGGACTAAAACCAGGTATAAAAACACAAATATTGCCTCCCAAATATTCATAAAGTTATATTGGTTATATTGTGCAATCTTCTCTTTAATGCTTGTAAAAGAAAACATTGTCACAAGCAAGAAATCAGGCCTTCCACAGTACATTTGAAGTCCCCCTTCCCCAGAAATAAATACATTACTACCTTTTCATAACGACAAAATGTCTTTATTAGATTGAGAAACATCTCAGATTGCACAGAGAAGCTACAGATGATTTCCCTGCAGTCCTTGCTCAGCTAACACACAAGACTCGATTCCTGATGCCCTCAGTTTACTTTGGGGAGACTGATGACGAGGTAGGGGTTGTTCATGTTATAGCCATAGTTGTACATGTTATAAGGGTTGTAGTAGTTTTGGTAGTTTTGGTACATGTAGTAGGGGTTCATGGAGTTAAACAGGGTCTCAGGTCGGGGGACAGGGTAGAAGATCTGTGTGGTGAGGGCCATGGGAGGTCCAATAGGGGTTGGACTCTGGGGAAAGAAGTAAACATGACCAATAATATGAGAAATAGATTAGGAATAACTAAGGACCTGAGAAACTCTTGACCACAGGACCACATTATTAATATTCAATTCTTATCCTCATGGTGGCACTGTCTGTGCCTCCACACTCCACAGTTACAGTAGCAACAGATTTACACACTTTTTACTTAAATGTTCTTATATGATTTGAATCCTCCTATGCACATGGCTAAAAGAGACGTTTATATGCATTCTGGTTAGTATTATGGGTCTGCAACTTGTATATCGACACATGGTTTGAGAGGCCACTATATCATCCTCAAGAATTCCTCAGGTCCCTATTTATAACACATAACCAACTTGTTCAAATGAAAATAAGGGTTATACTGTTACCTTAGATATTTCTGTCATTTCAGTGCCTTGCTCCACCTATCAGTTTAAGAAAGGCAAAAAGCACACAAACAGGATATGTCTTATTATGTGCTCAAGTCCCCAATATCAGACAGAAAGCACTGATTACATGACAAATGTTTACCGTATTATACGGAATTTATTAAAAACTGAGACTTACAGGAGCGGCCAGACACACACCAAGAAGACTCAGCAGTAGAATTGTTGTCTTCATTTTAGAAGTTTGCTCTCTGGGAAGCACAATGACATTATACACAAGGGTGAGATTTGATTCCCAAACTGCCTTTTCAGAGGTGTGTTTGGTTTGCACTGCAACATTTTCCAGATGCCAGTTTCAAAATTAAGTGTCAACTCCCTCCATCTGGGACACAATGCTATATACATTAAACATACTGAAAGTGCATTGCGGAAAACTGCTAAGATGGACTGAATCCTGGCCTTATCAAACATCTGTAAAAAGAATCAAAATGTTTGGTCAATTACCTTAATTCAGTTGCTATGTGAGGGCACTTATTTCAATTTGATGCAAATCAGTCCTCTTAGTCTTCTGTACAATATACTGGATAATAATTTTCAAACACAGAAAGTACAGTATACAGTAGAGCATCTTACCTTTGTAGTAATATTCTGCCTCAAATCTGTTAGATACAGTAGCTATGACAGACTCTCCACAGCCAGTTCATATAAGGGCTGTTGTTGCCCGTTGACAACCAATCAGCTTCAAACCCTACCACATGAGGTTTTACGATTTAACCACTGCACAACACGGTCTGATGAAACCTAACTTTCATCATGGATTACAGTTCCATGTAAACAGTACATGTTAATCAAATCAAAGACATGGTAGACTTTGAGGTTGGTGTATGTAATTATGTTAGACTGTGCTAGAATGTTAAATCAGCATAACAGTTATCTTGACAGTCCAGCCCAAAATCAAAGTTCTACTGTATTAGATGTCTGAGTCAGAGTAACCTTTTTTTTTACTACAGAGATACCACTCTTTTCGTCACTCCATTCATGGCTCCACGTATGATATGATGAGTTTTTGTGTCACTATGCCAAATTTGTGTGCCTATCAAATATTGCAATACTCATTGTTTAACCTTAAACATACTTTAAGTGTGCCCACTCTCAGTAGTAAACAACATTCTTAGGAGCAGGCATATACCATATCAAGTAACAGTGAGACCAGTTTAACTCTAAGGACATAGGAGCCTACCCAGTGGTCAGCAGAGCAGAACAGCATGAACACAGGATAGCCATGTATGGGAACTAATGTCAGTATTGTAAGTTAGGACTCGGAGGTAAGGCTATTTCCTCTCTGAGAACTGTATATAAGCTGTAACAAACATCAGTACTTTGCTTGGCATCTCTTTATGCCACAGCCAGGCTCGGCACCAGCCGCAGCCAAGCTCGGCATCTCCTATGTCGTAGCCATGCTTGAAACTTGGACTTAACAGAGCATGCTGCCTTGGAAACATCTGTACATGGGAATGCAACCCAGATCTGCCTAATACAATGATTACAATTCAACCTTCTCTCTGAGTCATCAATATATCATTTCCGGCCACCTGACCAAGAAAGATCTCCATATATCAACGTACCTGCAGCACATCACTGAACTCTTGGAACTCTTGGATTGAGCCCAAGTCATGGCTTGGGACACAACAAGACATAACAACTTTGCATTTGTAGTGAACACAGTACTACTGTAGAGCCTTATGAAAAATGGGAAGCCACATTGTTAATGTTTTCCATATAATGAAATCAATATATCAACATTTATCCTAAGGCAGATAGACTGTTTCCCACGAAGCCACGAGCTAGACATTATGAAAGAGAACCAACCTCATTTCAGACATAATTTAGTTCCCCATAAACCAACATTCCAATTGAGACCTCAGAGTCAAGTCTAGACAATATTGCTCCATCGTATCGACAAATTGAAATTATTTGATACTGATGTTGTAAGAAGGGTAGCCTACTTTCTGTATTAATAATGCTATTACCCAGTCCTTTATGAGTAAGTACCTACTTAATACCGGGCTGTATTAATTCAGCATTGTCAAATTGTCTAGTTTGGACATATGGTAGACGACTGTGAATACACTGTACAGTATCATACCATCATACCGATTATAAGACTATCCAGTCAAAATTCGTATAGAGTTAGACAAAAAGGTTGTTCTCTGTCCCCTCAACGTGGATTGCACTACAAGGATTTGAAACGGTGGTACATTAACGGTGGTACATTAACGGTGGTACATTATCATATAGAATGACTTTAAATCTAAGATCAAAGACAGGGAAGTACAGCAGATGAAATTGGCAGCTGCCAACATTTTAACCCAGAGACAGCACTTCACAATGTATATACTGTTTTTAGTCAACTTTTTAAACATATTGGCCAGGTTGCTTTTATTTTAAATCTCAACGGGACTAACCTAGTAAAATAAAGGTTAGATACAATTTTCTTTTAAATATGTTCTAGCCATCTAATCACCTCTATTATGATGATAGACAATCCTGAGGGTTGATGTTTAATGGCGGTCTTGAAACTGTAAAACGTAGCTCAAACATCAACAAAGTGCTTGCTACACATGGGCTGTGGATGTCATTTCCCCTATCATAGTATAAAGCACATCAACATCTGATGAACTGGGGAACAAGCCTATACAAAACCATAATTATGCAGATAACCTATACAGTAGGTGTACTTCTGAAAACATCAACGGTACTAAGGGGGCATCTTTATTTCGTAATAATGATCTGATCAGACTAATGGTCTCTACGGTATAATCTTGTGTTTTGTGGTGTAACCAGTTACACAGATTACAGAGCTGTGTTCTGATTGGAGGAAGCAGAACAGTTAAACCATTTATATTCACTCACCAATATCTCAGTTCATCATCACTTGTTTCCAGGTTGGAACTTCATTTTTACAACACGCTGTAATTAAAAGGTAAGGTTTGATTATAACTCTTCGAATTCACTAATATTATAGGTGCACTGTGTTCAGTATAATTTGTAGGTGTTAAGTAGGTAGAACACTCTAGAGCACTTCCAGAAGAGATACAGTATATTGTGAGTAACTGGGTTGGGGTCCTGTATTGAATGTACTGTATGTATTGAAATGAATCATTTAAAAAAAGAAAAAAAGAAGAAAAAAAAACTAATTGAGTGAACTAAAATGCTTATTATTTTACAAGTCAAAGAATAGGCAGTAGAGGCAGGCCTGTCTGCACGGGGTTCCTGGGCTAGTCTTCATATTTAAAACAAATCTGAAGATGCACAAGTAAAACATAATGGACAATGCTTGACTGATTAAAGCTACTGTATCTCAGAGTTGTTTTAATTATAATGGTACTCCATTCAGGTGAAATCTCACTATGAAGGGTGTTATCCTGATGATGTGTCTTGTGAGCTTCTGTCTTGCTGCACCGGTAAGTGCCTGCCAATCAAATAAAGATTATTACAGGATACAGTTTTCGAAATGTTAAAAGGCACTAGTGATTTCTGCATGCAGGGCCACCAAGAAATGTTCAAACAATTTGAAACAAATTGTTTTAAACAAGGGATTTAAACAAAGGATCAAATGCATTCTAGAATGCAGATAGTACCTGATATCATTGACAGAGGAATTCAATGAGATTCAGAATATGATTTGAAGCTATGTATACATAAACTTTTTTTTTACAAAAACTCCAGACAACAAAAACACAAACATGCCAGGTATGGTATTGTACCCCACATAATGATAATAATGATGTTATGATAAAACTCTTGGTTTCTGTCTCTCAATGTAGGTGGACGAAAAACCACGTGAGGCAGAGGAACACATCAATATTGATGTGAGTATGTGTGATCATATTTAAGCATGTGAACTGACAATGTTGCTGTTACCGAATAAAATACAGAGAAACTTTTGTTTAGTAATAATACATTTTAGCCACTGGATTTCAAACACGCACCAGACTGGTTCAACCAGTATTTGAAATCATTTCAAACCCATATGGCACTGCGGGCAGGCTTAAGCAAATATTTGGAAGCATTTGAAAACTTTTTGGCCCAGGTCTGACACACACTCTCATCTATGTCTTCTCTCTATGTCTATTTATTAAATTAAAATATACATATTTAATGTTTCAGAGTCAGCCCCTGGCTCTGATGTCCAATACCGGTACCGTCTCCAGCCAATCAAATAAAGAGTATTACATGATACAGTTTTCGAAATGTTAAAAGGCACTAGTGATTTCTGCATGCAGGTCCACCAAGAAATGTTCAAACAATTTTAAACAAATTGTTTTAAACAAGGGATTTAAACAAAGGATCAAATGCATTCTAAAATGC
The DNA here is from genome assembly GCF_963989245.1 of Nansenia antarctica. Classification (NCBI taxonomy): domain Eukaryota; kingdom Metazoa; phylum Chordata; class Actinopteri; order Argentiniformes; family Microstomatidae; genus Nansenia; species Nansenia antarctica. Next base: position 59,012,852 of record NC_137689.1, read on the forward strand.
AGATAGTACCTGATATCATTGACAGAGGAATTCAATGAGATCAGTTATTTTTCTGAATATGATTTGAAGCTATACATATATGTATTTTTAAAACTTTTTTTTACAAAAACTCCAGACAACAAAAACACAAACATGCCAGGTATGGTATTGTACCCCACATAATGATAATAATGATGTTATGATACAACTCTTGGTTTCTGTCTCTCAATGTAGGTGGACGAAAAACCACGTGAGGCAGAGGAACACATCAATATTGATGTGAGTATGTGTGATCATATGTAAGCATGTGAACTGACAATGTTGCTGTTACCGAATAAAATACAGAGAAACTTTTGTTTAGTAATAATTAATTTTAGCCACTGGATTTCAAACACGCACCAGACTGGTTCAAACAGTATTTGAAATCATTTCAAACCCATATGGCACTGCGGGCAGGCTTAAGCAAATGGAAGCATTTGAAAACTTTTTGGCCCAGGTCTGACACACACCTCTCATCTATGTCTTCTCTCTATGTCTATTTATTAAATTAAAATATAAATATTTAACGTTTCAGAGTCAGCCCCTGGCTCTGATGTCCAATACCGGTGCCGTCTCCAGCTCCTACTACTACCCATCTCCAAACATGGGGTATCACAACCACAACCTCCTTAACCAGGTCAATCCCATGTTTAACCCATATGGCTATAACCCCTATGGTAATAACCCCAATGTTTATAGCCCCTATGGTAATATCATGTCTTACAACCCTCTCCGCAACTCTATGGGACCCCACATGTACACACCCTACCCCAACCTCAGTGGCATCCGAATGCCCCCCATGTACATCAAGTTGAATTAACTTGACTAATGTATAATAACAAGGCGTTGATATGCAGGAGTTGTGGCTCATTCTGTTCTGTAGTCCCTCCTTCATCTCCCTCTCACTTTTTTGTTGTCAAGATACTGTATATGTAAAATACTTGAAGCTGATCTTTGTTTCTACTGCAGTCTCTTCAATTGGTCAAAATCAGAATTATCAACGGTTCTTCTAGGATCCTAATGTAATGTAGTGCCTCTGAATCTCTGGATTTTGTATAATTCAATTGTATAAAGGAAAGATGTATTCAGTGAAATAAATAATTATTGTAACAAAGGTCTTGTCATTTCACAGAGGTCTGTCCATTTCACTTGCTTAACCTATATAAATGGTAAATGGTCTGACTTATATAGCGCCTTATTCCAAAAGCGCTTTACAATGGCATTTCATTCACCCATTCACACACATTCACACACCAATGGCGGCAAGCTACCATGCAAGGCGCCGGCCTGCTCATTGGGAGCAATTTGGGGCTCAGTGTCTTGCCCAAGGATACTTTGACATGTGGCCAGCCGGGATTCGAACCGCTGATCTGCCGACCTTGCGATCATTAGACGCCGGCTCTACCTCCTGACCTGCACCACAGCCGTCCCCTATATATATATTAATGTAACATAGATTTACCTTGTATAGCATCTAAATGTTATAATATATAATATAATATAATATATACATACACAGACACACACACACACACACACACACACACACACACACACACACACACACACACACACACACACACACACACCAAACACTTTATTAGGAACACCTGTGACCCATTCCAAGCTGGTGGAGGTGGTGTAATGATGTAGGGAATGTTTTCTTTGCACACTTTGGGCCCGTTAATACCAATCAATCATCGCTTGCCACAGCCTATTTAAGTACTGTTGCTGACCATGTGCATCCCTTCATCTAACCCATCTTCTAATGGCTACTTCCAGCATGATAATACACCATGTCACAAAGCAAAAGTCGTCTCAAACTGGTTTCATGAACATGAACAGGGGGCGAAAACTGCTCAACTTATCATTGGCACCAAACTCCCTTCCATCGAGTCCCTCCAGACAGCCCGGTGTCGGTGGAGGGCGGCAACCATCATCAAGGACACCTCGCACCCCAGCCACGGTCTTTTTGATCCCCTACCATCTAAGAGACTCAGGTAGTACAGGATCCTCAGGTCCGGTACCAGCAGGTTACAGAACAGCTTCTTTCACAGAGCTGTCACTCTGATAAACAATCTCCCCCTCCATACATTGACAATGACTCTCAGTATCCACCCCCCACCCTGGGGTACAATGACTCTAGTCGTCTATCACAACGACTGCCAATGGCCCCTGGCCTGAGCTGGATTACTCTTCCTGCTACAACTAGTGAATTGATGATTCACTAGCTCAGTCAAATGTATCGATTGTAAGTCGCTTTGGAATAAGGCGTTTACTAAATGCCAAAAATGTAAATGTTAAATGTATAATTCCCAGATTTCCACTTAATATGCTGCAATATGGTGATAGCTATTGACATGTCAAAAAGTATTACGGTTTAAAGGTTTTGTGGTAACTTTCATTACCACATTCATTTGGACTCTCACTCCTAAACATGGGCGTAGGAAGCATTGAAATTGTGGGGGTTACAACATAAGGAGGGTAAATCTTTAACAGAGTAGATGTCATTTCCTGTATTCTGGTGCCTTTTAACAGCTGGATTGATACTTTTATCTGATTTTTTTTTGGGTGCACACTGCCATGCACGGACAGTAATGTGTGCGCCGCAGTGACTGCAAGGTCTGCTCATACTCGTCCCATACTCTCCCCCCCCCACACACACAGACCTGCCTGTCTGGTGATTGCCGACTGACACAAAAAAATATGTAATCAATAGTGCCCTCATCTGGTGATATGAGGAAGAAAAATATTTTTCCCATGATCACATAAAAACACCTCTTCTAGTTAACTAACAAACAGATGTGCATAGCTGAGATATCTGTACTTTTTATTTGTAGATGGGGATTATTAAAAAATTATATAATGACTTGACTATGGTGAGTATCAATGTAGTTATTTTACACATTAGTGTTCCCATGTATCACTCAAAAGAATAGTTCCTATCATGGCAAAATAATAGGCATAACCTAAATAATATTTGAGAGGGAATATGTTTTACATATTGTATGTAGTTTCAATATGCACTGACCATGTTGCAATTTAGTGGAAGTTTACAGTAACTATGACTGTCAACAATACTCATTCAATCGACATCAGATTAAATCTTGCAGTCAAAAAGAGGTCTATGATGATTAACGCTAACATCTGTAGGAGCTTGTTTCACCTAATGAATCAGATAATTGCAACCACGTGGTGAATGGAAAATTTAGTAGTGACATGATTTGTGACATGATTCATGATTGTGAAAGGTGTTTTGGGTAAAGATAATTATACTTGTCATGCAACGGATACCATTACTGTGCATATTGATACTTTTGTGTTTTTCCAAGTTTGATTTAGGGTGGGATCCTTTGCAGCACCCGCAACGTTGATTTTGATCTATCAAGAATGAAATCATCTGTGATAGTATAGTATACAGTATATTCACAATATGCTGGGAAAGGTTGACGTTTGATGGGGATCTATAGATATTTAGCTTAAGCCAATCATTGACCTGAATAGAACATAAAGTATTGCAGTCAAGTTCTTCCCACTTTTCTATGCTTAGATATACATGTCTCCTCACTGACCAACGATCCTATCAAGTAAAAGCATCTAATGTAACCAATTATGTCACACATTTTCTGAGGTGAAAATCAATGTGGGAAATGGTATCAAGCCCATAGAGACTACTAGCATCTTTTTGTTCATGGACTGGCCCCACCTTCAATTAGTGAGTTTATCAAACAAAATACTCAGAGTAGCAGGCCCACTAGATCTGTCTCGAGAGGTGATTGTGTTATTCCATATAGGACAAGCTCCTTTAGCCAGTCTGCATTTTCAGTGAAAGCGGCACACTTCTGGAATGCTTTGCCATTACATGTATGCAATAGTAAAACGTACAACACGTTCAAGCACAATCTTAAAGACTGGCTTATTGCTAATCAGTTGTGTGAGCACTAATTACAATGTTATTCTCAATGTTCCATGTAAATCCTGGTACTGTTTAATACTTGTTCCTTTTACTCTGCCTTTGTTATATGCCCTGTATCTCTTAGATTTAGATGTAGTTCATTGTTGTGATGTATGTCTTACATGCCTTTACATGCTTTTTCTGAAAATAATATTGTATATAATGTCTAGCAGGCCTAGTTAGTTAATGAGAGCCTATTGCTATTCTGCTCTGATACATTTGCTTGTATACAATGTTTATTTTTTATTTTTTAGAGAACGGCTTATGACATCTGGCCACAGGGACAACAGTTGAAAAGTAGCCATTTGGCTAACACTGACTCATTTACCAACTGGTTTATTAATGTGTACTGTCCCTGGTCAATAAATAAATAAATGAAAATAAATCTCTAACAGGCTGGCCCCACTCTGACACAAATCAAGAGGGGGCGACAACTTCTTCTTTTTTTTCACAGCAAATACACACCCTCGAAAAACATACCAAAAAATGTGTAGCGTTGAAATGAGACACTGTTAGCATGTAATTCTTCAGCCCACTTAAGAATACCATTTAGTTTAACGTGTTTTGCTGTCTTGTGTTATTGTGATGGCTTTTTGATGAAAATATCAGCCGATGATAATCTATGTACATTGTTTTGATAAAAAACCATCACAACAGACACAGCACCAGCTTTCCCTCTAGTCAAAAGTTTCAAGACAATGGATTTCCCCACCTCCCAGGGAGATTTATATTGTTTATTCTGTGGAAGCTATGGGTTATTTTTACTGGCAAAGAGGGAACTGTTTGATGAAATGACAGTAGGGTGTTACACAGTTCCAGAAAAGTTCCATCCTACCAGTCAGACCACATCCGGCCAAGTCATGCAGCTGCAACATTCCATGGATTAGATAACCAACCAACCTTGGGCTTAGTCACTGGGGCTGGCTTTATTAGCACCTGCCCTGGATACTGTAGCTCTCATTCACTGAAGCCTTCATTGGTCTCATCTAATACTGGACAGGAATAGTCAAGCAAATACGGTAATGAATCTGTTACTTTATTATTTTTCTTGCAATAGCATACTGAGCAGTTTGGCAGTGCACCAAAATCAAGTTTATTTGTATATGTCCTCAGAGAAAGCAGTTAATTATAACTAAACGTTTATGTGTTATTTTGTTTTCTTTCCTCTCAGAAAGAAGTAGAAAAAAATAGAAAAAGATGGAGCTATTGAGGTCTGTGCTTCTCATTGTCTTCTTCACAACAGCATCCGCAAGACCGGTATGGCACTTATAACACACCATCTTTCACACACCATCTTCACCCTCACACTATTTTCTTATCACTATTGCAGTGTTGTTAATATTGTTTTGGCTGTGTTTTGCTATGTTCACTCCACAGTTTAGATGGTCTCAGCTCTACCGTGGTCACATGACTGACACCAGCTCATCATCTGGTTCGCTGGAAAGGTCCCCTCACCGTTGGTACCCTAACGACAGCAGTTACAGCACAGACTCTAGATCATCAGAGTCCCCAGAATCTCACAGGTCTTCTGAATCCATGGAGTCCTCGGAATCTCACAGGTCTTCTGAATCCTCTGAGTCCTCAGAATCTCACAGGTCTTCTGAATCCATGGAGTCCTCAGAATCTCACAGGTCTTCTGAATCCTCTGAGTCCTCGGAATCTCACAGGTCTTCTGAATCCATGGAGTCCTCGGAATCTCACAGGTCTTCTGAATCCTCTGAGTCCTCAGAATCTCACAGGTCTTCTGAATCCTCTGAGTCCTCAGAATCCAACGAGTCAACTTCCTCAGAGGAGACTTTCACTGAACTGCCAACACCTAAACCAACTGTTCCAGACACAATGACAACAACAATGGCAACAGTTATGACCACTGATGGACCAACCACAACAATGGCAACAGTTATGACCACTGATGGACCAACCACAACAATGGCAACAGTTATGACCACTGATGGACCAACCACAACAATGGCAACAGTTATGACCACTGATGGACCAACCACAACAATGGCAACAGTTATGACCACTGATGGACCAACCACGGATATGGTGACACCAGGAGCCATCACTGCATGTGTCACTGAAGACATCCCAACCCAAACTACTCCACCAATAAGAACTCCAGCAAGAGGTGACAACATATAATGGACACAGTGTTTCATATCAATATTCATCAGAACTCAAGGTAAATCCTTCTAAATGAATGCTTATGATAAATTATTGAGTTTTTCATGTTTTCTGCTTTTGTAATTTATGTAATCAGATACAGTATTTCAGATGTGTTTACAGTAGTTATCTACATTGAGGTAAATCATTAAGAAACAAAACTAGAGTATTCTAGTACCGTAGGCATATTTATGGCTTGTGTAATGTTATTCATAGATATAAGCCTACACATTAAATGAAATTGATTGTCACTGTCTTGCGCTGAACAAAATGCTGCTCACTTATATAACCGGTCACCATCGATGCATACACAGTGTATAGCGTGTAGCACAGTGTCCTCTTTTTGTGTGTAATTGATGACACTGAATTGATTATGGTAGAGTGGTTCCAAACCACCTCCACGACATGATCAAATGAGAAAGTCCAACTATTGCAGTGATTGTAATTATGAGAGTTTGGATCCAAATAGCTTTTATGTTTTGGTGCGTATAGATTATAATGACAATAATAGTAATCAAAGCTTACATTTCATATAGCACTTTTCATTGCAAAGACAATATCCTACTGTTTGCCTCTATATTGGTGATTTATTTATTGTCCCATCTATTGTTGTATCAATATTCAGTCAAAAATGTATGTGTATGAGCAGTACTTGTCTTAAGCTAATAAAGAACCATTAACAATATTATTTCAATAATTGTAAAATATTTTAGCAGGCGCTTGTAATGCATTCTTACTCATAATAGCTGAGATCGAGTGTGTCACACAGCACGACCAAAGAGGATACAGAAAGATTCAAACCTCTGTGTTGGAACTCTGACTGAAAGTGTTTTTATCCAATCCTACAGCCCCCTCTTGTGGTCTTCTGCTGCACTGTACTGGTCTACCCTTGGGGCATGCAATCAAAGTCGAACAACATCAATCCCAAAATGAACCTATGAGTGTGTCTCTTCAACATAAATAAAATACACAATTTTAACCTCACTAAAACAGTCTACGAGAGCAACTAGAAACAATATCTCATGCCTAATTCATCTGTCAAGTCAGAGAACAGCAGTAGATGGAAACAATTGTAATGCTATGGACTGAGAAAAGGCCATACTGAGAAAAGGCCTATAAAGGAAAAAGGAATATTTTTCTAAAACTTTGAAGCAAAAGAAAAAGGTTGAAGCATGTCGTTTTGTGCGTTGCTGCCCTCCACAGAACATTATTCATCATGAGATTTCATTCCTTGCTTGCCACCTACATATCATGGCCATTCAACACTATAATATAATTGACAAAAAACAAAACAATGATGATTATACATTACAAAAGTATTTAAAAGTACAATAGAGACCATTCATTTTGTGGGGTTTGATTATTGTAATGTATATCTTTGAAACACCATAGTAAAGCATAGCTTTTTAAAACATGAGTAGGCCTATTTCCTGCTATAGTTCATCATCTAAAACCCTGTAATATATATATATAACATGTCATAACTAGATGTAAATCAAGCATATTTGTTTTGACAGTACCATTTGTTCACTGGTTGCAATACTGGTTGAAAATGATGGTGTGTGGTGTAGGGCCCTCATCAAAAAGCCATAAAACATTCTGTGCGTCGTATCACAAAAATCTGTTCACGTGTCTCTACTCGAGTGAATGCCATGTACTGTATATGCTTCTGAATCTATAATTAGTCCATAATCATCCCCCCACCTCTCTCTGACTGTATCTATTGATCTTACACTGCCATTCATGGTTTACGCAACTAAGTATGAAAATAGACATGGATTTTATGAAAAACACCTTTTTATTTATAAATGATACAACATGATACATTAAAGTAACAAAACAACATGGGACAAACAACATGTAGTGTAAATAATAATTGTGCAATGAACAAAAACGGCTGTTCGCTTTGAGAGAGTACTATCAGATATTGTTGAGTGTGTATCTCTGTTATCCTCTCAGTTTTTTTTTTACTTTGACCTCTCCTCCCAGATGTGACAACAGAGGGGAGGGACACTGGGCCTCTTCCTTGTCCTGGTAGCATCAGAGTCATACGTAGAGAGAGTTTGGCCAAAATTCAGAAAACTGAATGAACTGCTACTGGTCCCCAAGAGGCACACTCATGGCTGTCAAGGAGTTATGTGGTGTAATGGACTATAAACACATCATGATGGTTCTGGTTGAAATATCAATGGCCGGACTCTCTGTATGTATGGCTCTAGGTAGCATTCTTCACTGTCGTCAGCAGTGGGATGGGTCAGGGGTTCTACTAGGCGGTGATGACCACGGGGTCTGGGGTGATGACCACAGGGGCGTCGCTGGTGGTGGCGATCTCCTGACCTCCCTCCTCAGCTGAGTCGCTCTCCTGGCTCTCGTCACTCTCCGTTGAGTCGCTATCTGCTGCCCCAGGTGTGGCCGTAGCTTCCTCGCTGCTTTGACTGCTGTCGGACTCTTCGCTAGCGCTGGCACTGGTACTCTCGCTAGTTCCGTCGCTAGCACTGTTGGTGCTATCGCTAACACTCTCACTGGTGCTGGACCCATCACTGGAGCCTGCACTGGCGTTCTCCTCCTCTTCCTCCAGACTCTGGCTCTCAGAGGGAGCGCTCTCCTGGCCTGCTTGGGGAGCCATGCGCAGACTGGGCTCCTCAGCTGTCCCACTGGAGACGTCCAGACACTGGCTCTCCACCTCGGGGGTGCTGGTGTCCTCCTCCTCAAGCACATGCACCTGCAGGGCCTGCTGAAGGGAGGAAGAGGGGGGGGGTTGTGGGAGAGAGTGAGGGAGGTTGGCAGGTGGGTGAGTACGGAAGTTAGGGGAAGAGATGGCAGGATGTTCAAATTCACTTCACTTGACAAGCAGCACTAAAAAAGGCCCATAAAGGAGGCATTGGAATGTAGTTCTTATAGTAGATAAATGTGCATAATAGCACAGACAGGTTGTTTTCCATGTATATTTCTATGACAGGACTATGCAAAACCTTAAATATGGAAAATAAGCTCCGCGGAGGAACAACAGGCTCACCTTGAACACCTTCAGCTGCTTCTCGATCTCGTTCCCATCGGTGTTGTCGTAAACGGACATCTTCTTGCCCATCATCATGCCCTCGTCCATCTTGCCACCATAGGACTTGTAGTCTGAGGGGTTCTTCTCAATGTTGTTGGTCTCCACATAGACCTCAGACTTCTTGTAATCGCTTGGGTAGCCCATGCTGTCACCCCTGCCGTCGTCAATAACGATGAGGGGCAGGGTGGGCTCAACGGTGGGCTCAATGGTGGCTGGGACGGGGGTGGTGGTCTCTGCCTCCCCAGACTCGGCACTCTCGGTGGAGTCGTCTGTCTCCTGCAAACATGCAATACATGACTGTTAGCTGCGCTACACCTCTGCACTACAGTGTCATTGTTCTCTCGACCAATAAGTTGTGTGGTGCAAATAAGACAACCAAATTCTGTCTGTTCTGGTGGACTTGGGAGTCATGGCCATACATTGAACCTTTAAATATAAAATGTGACTCAATTTATCTTGTACAAGCTTGGAATAGCGTTTCATATGGTATGCTACTCACAGTGTCTGGTGTGTCCTCGCTGTCAGTGCTGTCTGCACTGTCGTCACTGTCTGTGCTGTCCACTGACGCTGTGTCTGATGTGGTGTCTGATGTAGTGTCGGAACCCTGCTGAGTACCGAAACAGGATCATTCTGCATCTTATTGTTGTCAAATGTCAAGTATGGTTTATCGCCATCACATGTGCAGGACTAATTTAGAACCAACATGGCACATAAGAAGGCCTACAGTAACCTAATTAGAATAGTCTCATTCCATAGTATATAGTTGCTATCAACAAACTCCAAATTACAACTCTTTTGACATGCAACAATTTGCTTGGGTTAGGTTTAGGGTAAGAGTGGATTTATGGTTAGGTTTAGGGTCAAAATGGTTTAGGGTTAGTGTAAAAGTGATTTAGGGTTAGGAGAGTTTTGAAGAATGTGTTTTAGGGTAAGGTTTAGGGTTTAGCTTCAGTCTTACCTCGTCTTCATCTGAGCTTTCAGAACTGTCATCTGATGCTGCAGCTGTCACAATCTAGAACAGAACCACAGCATTAGAAAGGATATAATAAGAGATATAATTGTTTCAGTTTTTGCAATTGTTTGAATTACAATCTATACACACCTACAGATTATAGGGGAATTTGCCCTGAGAGAGGTTGACAAAGCAGGCTCTTACCTGTAAAGGTGTAGTCTCGGTAAGAGCTTCTGGGGCTTTCCGCAGTGCAGGAGCTGGCTTCGCCTGGGAACATGAACTCAAATTAAAGTGGGTAACACACACAAGCGATGTACACACACACAAGCGATGTACACACACACACACACACACACACACACACACACACACACACATGCACACATGCACATGTGTGTGGGACATGTTCTGTCCCTCCCTTTTCCCTCCCTCTCCCCTCACTTTTTCTTTCTCTGTCTCTGTATTGCATTATTCACATGACAGTGACACTCACCACTTCCTCAGAGCTCTCTGAACTGCTACTGGAGGGCTTAGCCTGAAACATACAGAAAAAGGGGAAGACATGAAAGTGGTGCAAAATACACAGAAAACACAATCACTACATGCAACCAGACAACATAGTCTGGTGGGTCTAGAAATGTCCAAACAAAAGATGTGTCTACGCAAAACAATTTGGTGGTTGTCTTCTTATTTAGCTACTGATTTGACATTTTGTTGGGCTGAACTCACCGGGCGACAGAGGACTGTTGCGAAGAGAAGAACAAAAATAACGGCGACCTTCATTGTGACAGTAGTTATCTAGAAAAATGAACACAAAAAGGTTTAAAATGTGATGCACTCTTTGCAATGAGAGCAGGAATTCATGAGAACTCATAGTTCCAGTCAGCAATTCCATTCTAAAACCAAGTGGGTGGCTATCCAACTGGGTTGGACAGCAAAGACTGCCTCTGAAGTCCTGTCTCATTATGGTTCAATCATTAAACCCTAATTAGTGTGAGGGGAGAAACATATAGGCCCTTATGAGTGTCCGCTAAAGTGAAAGAACTCTGGCGGAAGAGGAAGCACACTCCTTTTAAAGTCTGTCTCTAACTGTTGGCAGACAAGGCATGTTTGTCTGCGACCGACATCCAGCCTATACCTACCCCCACACACGTCTTCCTTGTTTTCCGTTTCAGCTATAACAACATTACATAAAGTATAACTCTCAACCCGGAGTGTTTAGCTATACCTATAATGATCTCTTCAACTGTATAATTCCCAGAGTTAAAAGTGGAAGTTTGGAAAGCCACAGTCCCGAGAATCCTGAACGCCCCATGCACGCTTTATTTTGGAAACTGCTCTGGTTTTTCATTAGAGCCCTGGTTGGAGTGTAGAGAGCCCTTAAATTTGTGGTGTTGACTTGACGGAAGTGCAAGGGGAGGAGAGCGAGAAACGTTGGGAATGGGAGAGGATGTTGAGGACTTCACAAGTCATTAAATCAGATGTCAGTTTGCAATTATTATTACTGTATGTGTTTTCGCAGCACTTAAATGCTGTGGTTTTGTTGTGGAATATATGAGTCAGTCGACAAATTAGGCAGGGATTTGTAGCCCTGTACCCACAACTTCCTAAAAGTGGCTGTCACGTTCAGATTCATCACTAGACACAATAAAACCATATTAGATTTATCTCAGCCAGTTGGGGCTGAGAAACCAGTATTGTAAACTAAATATTCCCAGGGAAAACATCATGTCATTACTGTAACACAAGCCCGATTGTTTTCTCAGATCACCCTTTTTCTCAGGATATTATGAATTTGCTCAGTAAACATTACTGAATATATTGTGTTTTAACTTTGCATAAATTTCCCCAATCCAAAATAATAACTGTAGATCTTATGTGCTGAGTAGTGTCTCCCAGCTACATTACTGCACTTTCTTTGCCTTCTTTTGCTTACTTTTTATGTAAAGGACTTGTAAATGAAAAGCACTATATAAATGAAATGTATCATTATTATGATGATGATGATGATGATGATGATTATTATTATTATCATTATTATCATAATTATTGCATTATTTGGCTACAAGTAATGATTTATACATTTTAGCTGCACAAAATACAAATATTCAAAATGTTCTGCAAGAGTAGATTCTCTAACCAGACAACTAGACCTGATATCATTCATTGTTTTAATAAATTAGATTTATATACTCTATATTTTTAGAACATTTCCAAATTTAGTATATAGAGTATATCATCTAAGTAAAGTAAAGTACCATATTATGAATATAAAGAACCAATATTATTGGTTCAACAGCCCAAAAGATCATTCCTAATCAGTGTCAGAGCAGTCTCTGGACAGCAATATGTTAACAGAAAATCAGAAGCCATTCTTTACCTGATCTTGTTCTTCAGAGAATCCACACGATGGATACCACTAGTTTGGCAGGATGGATAGCTAAGGGCTGCTCAGTATTCTCTTGATACCAGAGGAAAGACAGCACTGTTCGGATGCTGCTGAGGGGAGGCTGCTGGTTGGCTTATAAACCCTGATGCCTCCAGCTCTGACCAATGGCAGCAGGGCTTGTGATGTCATGAGGTTAACCACTCCTGTCCCACCTCTCCTCTCCCACTCTTCCTGTGGTTGGTGTGGCCAGTCAATGCAAACATTCACCCATCGACAAGTTAGAGGGAGAAAAAAAACACATATCCTGTATTGTTGCAGATATAAACTTAGGACAAGGCATGAGAGGAGAAAGGAGGTGAATTACATGACAATGCTTGATGTTCCTTAACTTACAGTTTTGGAGAAAAAGAAGATCAAATACAGTATGACAATGATTGAACTTAAAATCATTCACACTAGAAAAGCAGTTAGATAAGACAATTGAAGTTACAAGGGGGATTGAAGTTACAAGATATTACTCTGGGTTTATACGGTAACGATTACAGATCATCATTACATCATCACAGATAATAAGATGATAAGTGAATGAATGAATGGTCTTTATTGTCATTAATACAGTACAGGTACCATACAACGAAATTTAGGAGGGGGGGGCTCCCCTGGTGCTTAAAAAAAAAAAAAAAAAGTTCATATTGATAAATCAGCTTGATAAGAGAGCAACCGGAAAAATGATTTATCACTATGATTTTCCCATAAACACAACTTCCCTGAGCTAAAAACTGTTTTATGCAACAATAAAAGGAAGTTTGAAGCCTCACTCATTTCATTCTTCATAGTCACCTGCTCTCTACTGGCTGACTCACTGTCTGATCTATGGAGAGGATAGATTTATGGCTTGAGAATGAATGCTGACATTTGCTTATAATGATCTAATGACTCAATAGTTTGTTACAAGAGATGATATGCGATAGTTAGCCTTTTGCACATTGAGGAGTACTTCCAGACAAATATGCATTTTCTACATTCTGCAATTTGATTAGGTCTCATAAAAGTCAGAGGGGATCAAAAAAGAAATAACCCAGTAAAGTGGTACTTAGGAAGGGTAACACCTCAGATTGGTCTCTTTGTCAAAATACGATCCATCCTGAACCTGCAATTAACCTGTCTGGATTTCTGTGTTAATGTTTGACAAGTGTCTGGCATACTAACGGGGGGAGATCATGCATCGCCTACATGTTGTTAAAGTGTTTACATCGCCTGAAAAGTATAGCCTATCCCTATGTTACATATTTTGCCTCTATAGCTTATTTCCCTATACTGAATTATTGTATATCATTGTACAGCTTTAAAGTCATTCTGTGTTCAGCAAAACTACAGTACATTCAGGGTGGATTTATTTTTGACTCATAAATGTGGATTGTTTTTAATGAAGACTCATCATCAGACATGGCCCCTGAAACTTCAGCAGACGTCTGGAAACCTTGAAAGTGGATGCGTCCAGACATGTTGCATTAGTATGTTTTTTGTACTTTATTTGATGCTGTGTCCCAACACCACCGTCTTCAGTTTGTGTCTGGAATTCAGAGATGTTTATGTGGCCTTCTTTACACCCTTTGGCTGAGAAATCACCAGTTGTTCACTATCAATCAAAATCAATCATCTCTTCTTATCTGTGAACAAGGTGAACATGAAAGGTAGGAATGAAGAAAACCTGTTGGTTTGTACCACCAACCGCAAATAATTGTGACATAATAATCAGAACTTCCAGTGATAGACATAAAGGTCCAGTATGTAGATTTAAGCTTTAAAACAGTGCTTAATGATCATTATAAATCAGGAACAATCATTCACTGAATGAGATTGTATGATAAAGAACATACAGTGGAAAGCACTGTTTTGATCCAGACAAAAAGTGCTTTTTAAAATCTTGCTTTGTGGTTGAGCACTGACTTTTATGTTATGTTATTTATATGTTTTGTTTGTTAACGTGGATATGCACACATTTGCTGCTATTAGGAACACGTCAAACATTTTCAGTGTCGCCAAAGAAGGCAGCAACATGCCAAACTACATGCTACACCTTTAAACTACATGCTACACCTTTAAAACTACATGCTACATCTTTAAAACTACATGCTACATCTTTAAAACTACATGCTACACCTTTAAACTACACGCTACACCTTTAAACTACATGCTACTACGGGGTCATCCCTATGTTCCCACAACCCAAAGGTCCCACAGCCCAATGGTCACACATTTCTAATTTTTAGGGTTAGGGTTAGGCAACCAATTAGGTTAGGGTTAGGGTTAGGCAACCAATTAGGGTTAGGGTTAGGCAACCAATTAGGGTTAGGGTTTGGGTTAGGGTTAGGCAACCAATTAGGGTTAGGGTTAGGGTCCCATATAGTTAGGTTACTTAGAAATGTGGGAATATTGGGCTGTGGGACCATTGGGCTGTGGGACCATCGGGCTGTGGAAACATAGACACACTCCCCATGCTACACCTTTAAAACTCCTTGCTACACCTTTAAAACGACATGCTACACCTTTAAAACTCCTCGCTACACCTTTAAAACGACATGCTACACCTTTAAAACTCCTTGCTACACCTTTAAAACTCCTTGCTACACCTTTAAAACTCCTTGCTACACCTTTAAAACGACATGCTACACCTTTAAACTATATGCTACACCTTTTAAACTACATGCTACACCTTTAAAACGACATGCTACACCTTTAAAACTACATGATACACCTTTAGAACTACATGCTACACCTTTAAACTACATGCTACACCTTTAAAACGACATGCTACACCTTTAAACTACATGCTACACCTTTAAAACTACATGCTACACCTTTAAAACTACTTTACACATGTTCTACGCAAATTCTTTACGTCAGTGCTTCAGTGTTGAATGTATGGCACATGATATAATGTTAATAGATTTCTTATTTCATTAGATCACACAGTCCTTAGTTGAAGCAAAGCTAACAAACCTTTACAATAAGCTTTTGTCTACGGGTGTGCCCTTGTCTGTCCAATCAGGTTATTTCTTGACAATATTTATGTTTATTTAGGGGACCCACCTAGCTCTAGTGCTCGCCTAGAGGTTGAAACTTCCATATAGTAACTTTAAACATTACAGAACAAATACTGCATGCAAAACATCACATGCATAAAGTGACACAATACAAATGAAGAGCAGGGTATGGTCCATTATTGACAATAAAGTTACATTGCTAGAAAAGTGACATTGCACTGCGGCACCATCAGCATATACAACTGCCCCGTAGCGGGGCACACTTCAGAAATGTATTTCATTGCACGGGTTCTAGTTAGACTCAGGACTGCAATGAAATGCGGTGCTTGGTGCAATACTGCAGAGTAGAGTCACAATGCAATAGCATCACTCATCTTTATCAGTATGCATATTTAATCACCAGACCATACTGCCTTTATTCTTTGTTTCCTTTGTATGGTGGAAAGTCTGCAGTAGTGCTGGAGATGCACTTTTATGATCACCGTAGTAGAGTATGTTTTAGGGGCCTTACAGTAGTCCTCGTCTGGTTAATGCCGGCCTGTGTGGTTTGGATGACTGGCAACACATGGCTCTGATATAGAGCTTATCCACAACGCTAGTTTATGAAGCTGATGTCATTGATTTAAGTCGAGCCTTTTGTACAATGTAAGCCAGTGCTATTAAATCCATTTGAGGCTCTCAATCTTTGTGGTCATATAGTTTGGAAATATTCGTTCAACTCATTGCAACACCCATGCACTATGCAGATTTAACTGAAGATTAGTTTAGAAGTTTTGACTGAATATTGAATTATGCCATCAACTTTCGTTATTGTAAAAAGTATACAAGAGTGTTAATAGCTGGTGGGAAGATCAGATGTGGTGTCTCTCAGGCTGATTCACTGCGAGGGAATAACTCGCTCTGAACCTAAAGGCTGTAAAATGTGGTGTTACACTAACTGTTATACAGTGGAAGAACCGAGCACAAGCCAAACAGTGGAGGGGAGTTGGAAACCCGCTACGACAAGGGTTCTCTCAGACATAGCCATTTAGAATGTAGTCATAAACAGTTAGTGTGTATGTGGGGGTGTGTGCGCGCGTGTGTGTGTGTATGTGTGTGTGCCTGCATGTACATGTGCCTACTCTACCACGCAGTTTATTTTACAAATGTAAGACATGCTCACCACATTAATACCTGTGTGGAAGTTTTCCAAAAACATGAAGATGTTACAAGTTTATTTTATTTTGTCTAACTTCTATCTTGATTGTGTCAAACTGATCTGAGGGCCTGAGGGCCTGTACTAATGAAAGTTACATAAAATAAACATTTTCTTTTCTTTGCCTTGTTTTATACATATTCCTTTTAAAAAAGAAAACACTGCAAACCATTTCTGAATGTGAATACTGCATGAGAAGACATAAACAGAAATCAAAAGTAATTTGTCTGAGATAGAGCTATTTGCCCTAACCTAGACTAAGTATATCCCAAACAACGGGCAATTTCATGTCAAAGTATGTCTGGAGAAAAGAGAGAAAAAACATGCATGAGCATATGCACTCTGCACTGACTTTAAGGTCATGTCCTGCCATATACTGTATATTGAGTAGTATATCTCCCATTGAACAAGCTGTACTGTATTAGTGTTGTATAGGGAAATTCCAACCTCCAGAAAAAATGCCAGTCTTTTTGGTTATTGGAATAAACATCCAGGAAAAGATATATAAGTATTATGAGCTTCATATATTTGGTGTTCCACTCTCAAGCAGTCTAAATGTAAAACACCCAGCTGTTTTACTGTTGAATGCAAAACAGACAGCACAATAAGAATAATAAAATTAATCTTGTGGAAACGTCTTAAAACAAAGGAGTCTCGGTTGCCTTGAGAAAACTGTCAGACTCTATTTCACTTAAGAGTATAGGACAGAAGTGCCATCTATAAAACAATCCATTTGTAATCATTTGAGACATTGTCTTCATGAATCATTGTTTCATGTTCGGAAGATGAAATAAAAACGACTGCCCTTGAAGAGGAGTTACTCCAACACTTTGAACAACAATATGATTAATAGTTTTGGTTTGTTACGACGACGACGACTACTACTACTACTACTACTACTACTACTACTACTACTACTACTACTACTACTACTACTACTACTACTACTACTACTACTACTACTACTACTACTACTACTACTACTACTACTACTACTACTACTACTACTACTACTACTACTACTACTACTACTACTACTACTACTACTACTACTACTACTACTACTACTACTACTACTACTACTACTACTACTACTACTACTACTACTACTACTACTACTACTACTACTACTACTACTACTACTACTACTACTACTACTACTACTACTACTACTACTACTACTACTACTACTACTACTACTACTACTACTACTACTACTACTACTACTACTACTACTACTACTACTACTACTACTACTACTACTACTACTACTACTACTACTACTACTACTACTACTACTACTACTACTACTACTACTACTACTACTACTACTACTACTACTACTACTACTACTACTACTACTACTACTACTACTACTACTACTACTACTACTACTACTACTACTACTACTACTACTACTACTACTACTACTACTACTACTACTACTACTACTACTACTACTACTACTACTACTACTACTACTACTACTACTACTACTACTACTACTACTACTACTACTACTACTACTACTACTACTACTACTACTACTACTACTACTACTACTACTACTACTACTACTACTACTACTACTACTACTACTACTACTACTACTACTACTACTACTACTACTACTACTACTACTACTACTACTACTACTACTACTACTACTACTACTACTACTACTACTACTACTACTACTACTACTACTACTACTACTACTACTACTACTACTACTACTACTACTACTACTACTACTACTACTACTACTACTACTACTACTACTACTACTACTACTACTACTACTACTACTACTACTACTACTACTACTACTACTACTACTACTACTACTACTACTACTACTACTACTACTACTACTACTACTACTACTACTACTACTACTACTGTATAACTAATACATGAACCCCCAAAAAGCCATGGCATTGGATTTCGGGACCTGGATAGCAACAGTTTTTCAAGTCTCAGGAAGATCATGTCACTGTGTGACGCTAACTTAGCCATCCACTACCCCTTCATGTTTCTCACCGAGAAGGATTCAAGTAAGGTTTCACCTAAAGGTGCACTCATGGCACCTCTCTGTAAACCCTGTAAAATTTGGTTTGCTGACCGAAACATTGGTTATTTGATCCAGTAAATGATGGTTGAGTTTTGCAAAGAATACCAGTGTGCTTGCGTCTCCTTTCTTTCCAAGGAGTGACATTTTCATGAAGCAATAACAACTTTGTTATTGTGAGGATGACTGATGTGCAGTACAGTACATTGGTCTATTTGAGCTTCTTATGTCACAGACTGTTTTCTCTGATCCCACAGGTTCTGGTTGGGGCTGGTGGTGGCCTAACACACACAGGTCACAATGTGAGTCCTCATGTCTGCATTATTCTTGTTTTTCCACCCCCAGTTTCCACAGTGACTGGATGGCTCTACTTCCCGTCTCGGGTTTGCCCATGTTCTGTTTTGCTTACTTCCTGAAACTCGGGACCTGTTTCCATGGAGTAATTGATCTGTAGATGAGCCACCACCACCACCACCCATCCCATCTTAGCATTATGCTTAGATGCATCTGAAGACTTCTTAACACAAGTCTTCCCAATGGAGGTCCACGGGCGTGATGTGACACTTTATAATAAAATAACTCTGATGTCGTGAAATGTCCTTCTCTGACTTTGCCTAAATGTTTGGTTTTTAACAAAATTGTGTTGTTACAATTTCAAAGTCATACAGAGAAAAACAACTGTAATAATTTTCATGACTACAACACCATTTTTGATAGCCAACATCTTCAAGTCACATCTGAAGCACAATTAATGTAAAAATTAACACCTGCCCCAAAACACATCATCACACCCGTATGTCGAAACACAGGCTTATTGTTTTACTCAAACCACAACATAGTGTTTTTCTCTCAGTCTATTTAGACCTTATTTTCAATGAGCATTCTTTGATATCTTCTAGTCATCTTCTAGTGATATCGATAACAATAATAATAATGGATGAGGCAAACCATTTGCTCTCCTGTGTGTGTGTGTGTGTGTGTGTGTGTGTGTGTGTGTGTGTGTGTGTGTGTGTGTGTGAAGAAAAAAAAGCCTGAGCTAGATTACTTTTCCTGCAACGACTAGAGGATTGATGATTCACTTACGTAGTCAAATGTATTGATTGTAAGTCGCTTTGGAATAAGGTGTCTGCTAATGCCAAAAATGTAAATGTAAACAGTTACAGTATAATATGGCTGGAAAGGAAGACATTGACAGCTTCTTCACATCACTTTCCTTAGCAAACAAGTAGGTTGTAAAAACAGAACCGGGAGCATTCTGCCCTATGTCAAAAGTGTGCAGCATGAGGAGTGCTGGTGATGAAAAGTGACACGACCCTCAATCTGTATTGCTCAAGCATTGCATCAATGCAATTCAGTGATGTCTCAGGACCTCACTCTGGGTACTGGATAGTAATGACATTTCTGCTGTTAATGGGATAATTAGTAACATGCTTGAGAAACAACTTTGACCTTCAACCATGAGTTGTACTGACCTCTAGCAGAACCTTTTGACTGTACACGAAATAGAGAAAGACTTCTAAGCTGCGGTTAGGGTCTGCATCCGCTCCCTTAGAAAACTTACTGCCACCTTAGCACAGTGAGAATCATATCACCCACTCTCTAACCAACCACCGGCTGTGTGAAAATAGAGTGCTATAGGCATACATTTCCTGTCTAGAGCTTAGAGCGTAGGCAGGGTGGTTCCCCAAAAACATGTTGAGACATTCCTGCTCTAATTGGAGTAGATGAAAAAGGGTGTAGCATTTTATTTGCATAAGAGGAATACATACACATACATAGATTCAAGTGGAGGGAAAACTGTTGTAATATATTTAGTTTGGACAGTTTTTAAGGCTAGGGATTATCTCTTTGTTACTCACTGTTTACTTTAGTCTGAGGATATGATTTATAATATAATGGCCTGCTCCAACACAGCAATACTGCCATGATGGAGGAGACCAGCACACGATCTGTCAACCAAAATGATATGACATGCATATACTCAACTCAGAATTTTGAAAGTGTCCTGATCTCTCGTCTGAGTGTCAATCGCCAAATGTTATTCATCATATGTCGGTAGTGGAGCTTTAACCATTTGTATTTAATTTCTAAGGCAGTTTAGAGATAGTTACGGTACATAGCCCTATTTCTTTCTTTTTTTAAAGTTATTTTTTCTGAGTGGGGCGGTCCCACTCATATTTTACATTTTATTGGACAGATTCAGTGAAGACAGACAGGAAAGTAGGAGAAGAAGGGAGAGAGGGCATGTCAGCAGGGCATGGGCCGGATTCGAACCCATGCCGACATGGGCACATGTGTGCACTGTAGACCGCGGTGCTAGACCACTGGACCACCCCAGGCCACCATAGCCCTATTTCTATGACAGTTTGAGTGCAATATGATTTGTTGAAAGGATGAGGAAGGATTAGATCAAACTAGGCTGAAGTCCAACTGCTAATCCTGCTCATGTGGACCTGCAGTGCTCCAACATTAAGTCAACACTATCATTAAAACAAACTCATTTATTACACCACTAACTAAATAAGAAATGTGTGGGAGGAAGAAAAACAAGGGCAAATTACTCTGGTCATGCCCCACTGATATCACAGATTTTTAGGGAAAGAAGTATAAAGTACATGCTGCAGATCTGCAGCAGATTCTATGGCAAATACCTTCAACCGTTTGAGCTGCACTTAATCTACCTGTAGCTGGCCCAGTACAACCAATGGAATAGTCCCAAAGTACTCCAAGCTAAATCAAGTGCACCTCAAATGCTTTAAAGTATTTCCGAGTCTGGTGGGCTTGTTCACTAGTCATCATATTATGCCTATCTGCTATTTTTTATCCCTGAATCTCATCTGGGGTTGGTTTAGATTGCTGAATTGATCTGCGACTTACATTATGTAAATGCAAGGTAGAGAAAGAATGAGTGAGTGGGATGTATTAGAAATCAGAAAGTGTAGAAGGGGTAGTGGTGGTCTAGAAGGGGTAGTGGTGGTCTAGTGGATAGTGAGTTGGACTTGTGATCGGAAGGTTGTGAGTTCAAATCCCGCCTGAAGCCACACCACTACTAGTGTGCCCTTGGGTAAGGCACTTAGCCCTCAGTTACTCCAGGGGGAATGTCCCTGTAATTCGTAATTGTAAGTCGCTTTGGATAAAAGTGTCTGCTAAATGGCAAAATTATTTAATTATTAAATCACCCAACTATGTAGTCTGTGTTTTCTTAGACTGTTGGGTGCTGGGTTAGGGTGTGATGCTTTGTTTTGGGGTATTCCAATAATATTTAACAAGCTCTCTGGTAAAACAAGTTGTAAAGTTTGCTTCAACATTGTTCACTTGGACAAAGAGTGGAGTAGGGAAAGAGTTTGTGGTAATATAAAAAAAACATGTATGTTCGACTCAGAAGCATTGTTTCTTCTTATGTCTTGTTTTTTACCCTTTGTTTTTAGAATTTGAGTCAAACATCTCTGGCCATAGAAAACCAAACCAACACTTTCGGAGCTGTGAAAATACTTGGTAAAGATACTATACAGTTTATTCGCCATATTTCTACTTCAAGCAGGAAGGCGTACTTCTACAAGAGATCCATGGGATATTTCTGTTGTGTAGGATGTCCAGTTGTGGTCAGACTCCAGACAGCTCCTCATAGGAGCAGTGCTGTCGAGAGGAGAGGAGAGAAATGTGTTCTTTCTACATTGCAGAGCCATGAGTTATTACCTGACAAAATGGGTCAAAATAGTATTCCAAGTATCTAAATTACTTTTAAATGCTCTCTCGAAAATGTTTCACATTTCACATTTCACACTTTCAAGTCTTTTCAAGTCTGAAATTGTTAAACTGAGTCCATCTGATAATAAAAGTTAATGTGATTTCACAATGAATACCCATGTCTTTGCTGTCATCTCAACATAAGATTATACTTTTGTGGCAAAGAAGCTTTTCATTTTAAGTGAACTAGCCCTTTAAAGAGTCCCACTCTGCACAGCAATCACAGTGACTTTGCTAGGCTGGTTTGTTTGTTTGTATAGGGGAATAGACTATACAAATTCCTTTGGGCATCAACCCGCTCTGATACCTCTCTGGCATTGTGACATTGTGGTGTAGACACAGATACAGTTATAGCCACAGGTCTGGTGCTATAGATGGGGTTTGTTTTACCGGTACCACGGCTGGGGGAATTCCCACTTGGTATAATCAGGTTGTTGGATTACAGTAAAGGACTGGGCAGTAAGGGTCCATTCAAGGTCATTATTTGCATGTACTTACTGCTAACACTTTAGTTGAATTACCCTCTCATGAAGTGTAATAAACATAGTCATAACACCTTATAGATTGTCGTGGATTTTAAATGAGACTCAAGTTAGTAACTTGCTTTAAATCTAAATCTAATATTTATTAAAGAAATGGTCTTTAACAACTCGAGTTGGGCAGTCAAATCAACCTCACAATGGGAAGCTTTCAAAGACTGACACCAAACTTTCACATTGTACATTTGGTATATTGTCAACATAGTCACAACATTGATAACGTGTCTGCACTCCATCACTGTCCATGAACACAAGGCCCTCAATCAGGGCCTGTGTTCATAAACAGGACAGCCAGACTCTCAACAATCCCACGGGAATTGGATAGATAATAGAAAATAGAAAATGGATAGACGATGCATACATGCACTACATACATGTTAAACATCCTTTACAAGATGCAGTATAGAGCATTATGAAATGGTACAATATGAAATAGGGAACAAGAAGCACCTTGAATCACAATCACAATATGATTAAATTCGATTTTGATTCAACTCATCATCCAGTTGGTTACATATGTTATATCGATGTTGTATCTACATAGAAGATGATGCACTTTCAAAAAATGTAAGGTTCTCAAAATTAAGTAGTTCACTACTGTGTAATGAACAGACGCACATTAGCAGTGGCTTAAATATTTATCCACACAAAATTGTGTTCCACTTTATTCCAACTAATTCATTTATTTTTAATGAACACAGTTTATATTAGACCATGTCATAAAAGACCTCTATTAAATAGTAAATGTGAAGTTTCACTGGGGGAAAACTGATGAGTATTGGAAGGACTGGCAAGACTCAGTGACCACTGACCACCAGATAGGCAAGCGTCCTGGGAAACCCTGAACAGTAATAGTCATAATAATATTAATAGTATTAGCCTGGACAGTAATAGCTATTAACAACCTGACTATCTCACTCTACCCAAGACTGAATATTTAAAAAACAGAGACATTTTAGAATATGTAAAGCTCTGGTAATAGTAATTCATTACTAGACACATCATGCTCCACCAGTGGAACAACCTCAATTGTTCATATTGGGTTGGAGATTTTCCCCAATAGCCTCATTTGTCTACCATTTAAGATGCTACTGTTGAAATTGGGAGCTTCCAACACTGCAGTGACAAGTGAGGAGCAAGGCTGTTATCTTGACTAAAGGACATCACATGTACTGTAACCTTGTCCCCAGGCTATTGCTGTGCATACTAACTGGAGTGGGTAGTGGTGGTCTAGTGGATAGTGAGTTGGACTTGTGTTCGGAAGGTTGTGAGTTCAAATCCTGCCTGAAACCACACCACTACTAGTGTGCCCTTGAGTAAGGCACTTAGCCCTCAGTTACTCCAGGGGGAATGTCCCTGTAATTCGTAATTGTAAGTCGCTTTGGATTAAAAGCGTCTGCTAAATGGCAAAATAAAAAAATAAAAAAATAACTGTATAGACTGGTAAAACAATTACTCAAGAGGGTTTGGTGAGTGAGACACTGAACCCCAAAATTGCTCCCAGTGAGCGGGTCAGCGCCTTGCATGGCAGCTTATTGCCGCCATTGGTGTGTGAATGGGTGAATGGGAGCGCTTTGGAGCAGCTTTGGAGCAGCAAAAAAGGCGCTATATAAGTGCAGTCCATTTACCATTTACCATGTAGGCCTACTGTAGATGGACCTTTTATGAATGAATGAATGAATGAATGAATGAATGGACTTTATTGTCATTGCTACAGTACAGGTACCAAACAACGAAATTTAGGAGGGGTGGCTCCCCTGGTGTTAGGAAAGGGAAAAAAAAAACTTTAAAAACTTTTTTTTTTAAAAATCACAAGAAGGGAAGGAGCTGGTTTACATAAATAAAGGCTATGTACACAATCCACTGTACTATACTGTACAGATAGACGACTAGGGTTGTCATATTGCACAATAGTATTGTTTCACGTTATTTAAAGTGTCACAGTTTGCAGGCTTGAAATGTACATGTTTGTGCCTCAGCACTACACCTGATTTTTTCAGTCCAGCAGCTGCCATACAATCCGTCCAGACTGTCCAGGGCCCAGAAATTAGGTCTTTGCTGTGTTCAGGGCCTGGACGGCCCTGTGGTAGAAGCTGTTCTTCAGTCTGTTTGTCTTAGCGGTCAGGGTCCTGAACCGCCTTTTCGAGGGCAGCCTGGTAAAGTGTACGTACCCAGGGTGGGTCGGGTCCTTGGAGATCTTGGAGGCCTTCCTGAGACAGCGTGTGTTGTACAGCTCTTCCAGAGAGGGGAGGGGGGCGCCGGTGATCTTCTGTGCTGTTCTCACGACTCTCTGTAGCGCATTTCTCTCCGCTGTTGTGCAGCTGGAGAACCAGTTGCAGATGCCGTAGGTGAGGATGCTCTCCACTGCGCCGCGGTAAAAGGTCACCAGTATCTCCTGCTTGCTGTGTTCCTTCCTGAGGCATCTCAGGGTGTATAGCCGCTGTTGTGCCCTCTTGATGGTGCCTTTTGTGTTGTCCTTCCAGGTCAGGTCATCCCGCATGTGCATCCCCAGGAATCGGAGGGTTGAGACTCTCTCCACGCTCTCTCCGTCGATGAGCAGGGGCTGGATCTCTGACTTTTTCCTCCTGAAGTCTACGATGATTTCCTGGGTCTTTGACTTGTTCAGCAGCAGGTTGTTAACCTTGCACAGCTTGCTCTATTATTTAATGTCAGAATCAGAATAACTTTTATTACACATGATAGACACTGCATTAAAAAGCCAAGCTGAGTTAAATTGCAAATAAGACTCTCATACTCAAACCATGTCAGTCGGTCATGTCATGTCAGTCGTTCAATTAATCAATAAATCAATCAATCAATGTCATTTGTCGCAAAGAGAAATTAGGCCCAGTACACATTTTGCACCCTCGACAACCAAATATGAACTCACTGCTGTTTAGTTTCAGTACACCCACATTTCAGTGTAAGAAGATCATGAGTGCGGACAACAAAACAATAGGCTGCAAGTCACACAAAGAACCTAAAGGATGTACAACAATAAACATGCATATGTGACAGACTATTGAATATTGTGGAACCTGAGTCATCTAGATGTAGCATACTAGTGAACAGTGTTCATTATCTACTGTATACTGTATGAGTGATGGGCTGGGTTCGAACCTGGGTCTCCTACATGGAAGACACAACTCTAGGCCAAGAGGAGGTCTGAGGCTAAGGTTGAGGGTGACACTTGTGAGTTTACGTGTTATGTCTCAGGCAGGACTACCTCATCACAAGAGCATGATTCCAAATCACCATATGCAGAAGTTAGCAGCAGAAGCACTGTCAAGTCAGCAGGTTCAGACTGTTGCTGTTGACTGTGGGCCACTTCAGTGAGTCAGTTTGAAATGTCACAATGCGGTCTGGCTGGATCATTAGCCAGCTGCCACACACACTCTTCAGACTCCCTGCTGCTTTGTATAGAGCTGCACACACACTACAGTTCAGCCCACGACTCTAGAGTATGTCTTTAATGTCGCTTTAGAAATAGTAACCATGTGTCACAGGACAAGGTTCAGCTCCTGTCCCATCATCACATGGCTTGATGCAAGTGTCTTCACGGTATGTGCGTGGAAAAAAAATCCTCCCTTGTAAAACATTTGGTCATTTTTCTGTCAGAGTGTCTCTCAGACTGTCTCAAAACAAATTATCCAATATATAAAAGTTGGCCTGTAACAGTTTAGTGGAAATCATGCCTTTTTTCTGGGAATTGAGCTTTAAAGGATGTAAACAAGCTGAAAACTATACACCCACACATCATGGTGTTTTATGAGTGTAAACAGAGCCAGGCCTGGGTCCAGAGATGGTGTATTATGTGCCAGGACTGGGTCCAGAGATGGTGTATTATGTGCCAGGCCTGGGTCCAGAGATGGTGTATTATGGTCCAGGACTGGGTCCAGAGATGGTGTATTATGGTCCAGGACTGGGTCCAGAGATGGTGTATTATGGTCCAGGACTGGGTCCAGAGATGGTGTATTATGGCCCAGGACCGGGTACACATTTGGGCATCTATTTGTAATGTCCATGCATGACCTGTAGCACAAATAGATCATGCAGAGAGATTGTAGGGCCATTTACAGTATGCAATACAGACTTCATTACAGACCTAGACCTACACAAGATGGAACCAGAGACTATCCAACAAATAACTACAAGCATGCAGTACACACATACAACCATGTAGCACAGCCCTAGACCTAATACACAGACTTTGACCTACACAAAAGGGAACTAGAGACTGTAAATCACATACCTGCACATGTACAAGACAGACTTACGGACACAATATACATAGAACGTTACCTCAGCGGCACGTGTGCGTGGCGGTACTTCTGCTGGACTTTCTGTCACGGTTTTTCCACTGCCAGTGTGTTTGTCCAGCGGCTTGGCTGCGAGTTGCTACAGCCAGCCCTATCTTTGTGCATTGAGTTTGCCTTCGATAATGGCCATCAATAATATAATGTTTAATTTCACTTCATTATAAATGTGTTCTGGATGATTTGGAATATGTCCAGCAAAATGATGTGGGGAACTTATTAGCTAACGAGGGTAATTCTGGGTGATGGACAGCTCTATGGACATTTACACTTCTGACAAGGCGCTCTACTTGTAATATACATGTATCACAACCAACCTATGCCCTATCTTTACATGTATTTTGTTTGTCCTGCCCTCTGGTAGCACCTGTGTGGTTTTTGTTTGTTTGTTTGTTTATTTGTTGCTTTCTTTTTGTTTTAGTTTTTTTGTTGTTTGTTTGTTTGTTGTTGTTTCTTGTGTGTTTGTTTTACTTTTTGTGTTTCAGTTTTTTTGTTCTGTTTTGTTTTGTTTTGTTTGTTGCTGTTTTGTTTTGTTGCTGTTTTTGTTTTATTTGGTTTTTCTGTGTTTTTTTGTTTGTTTTGTTTTTCCCAGATTGTGATGTGGGTATTCATGTGTGTCTGTCTTTCTTGTTGGGTGTTGTATTGTCCTAATCTCAAGAAGAAGAAAAAAAAAAAAGAAAAAAAAAGTGTTCTGGGTTCAGTCTCGGTTGTCGGTTCGTTATAAGCGGTTATAAGCAGAAAGCAGTCACATCATTTGTTTAATTGTGAAACTGCATGTTGATCATGAAAATGAAAATAGCAACGTATTATCTTTATGTACGGTAACTTTAATTTGTTTAGATTAGCCTAATTGTCTATTCACATTTCCTAAATAATAGTAACGTGGTTATTGCTAACGTGGTTCATTCATTTATTGTTTTATAGATTTTTAGAGCGAGTTGTAGACAGGAGGAGAAACCGGGGGTTGTATGCGTCTCTGTGTGTGTGTGTGTGTGTGTGTGTGTGTGTGTGTGTGTGTGTGTGTGTGTGTGTGTGTGTGTCTGTGAGCAAGAGAGAATGAGAGAAAGAGTAGTATTAGAGAAATCATTCAGAGCATGAGCATTTCCATGGGAATGTTATTGCTTTTAATATTTCACAATTGTGCCAATGACATGTTATTTCACGCGACTTTGATCACGACATAAGCAAGATGGAAATGTATCACATCACATTGTTGCCACAAGAGAATACCGAACTACCAGCGAGAGATAGAGAGAGAGAGAAAGATAAATCAGACGTGATCAGAGACGTGCCTCTCAGGCGGCTTGTATTCATGCTCTAACCCGATGGGCACCGAAATGAAACGCACCGCTGAGGTTCATGCGTCGCAGAGGTCCTATGTGTGTTTTGGCGGTTACAACATAGACCTAGACCTACTACACAGATCTAGACCTATACAAGAGGAAACCAGAGACTGTCCAACACAGACCTACAAATGTACAGATATACGTTCTGCATTGACCTAGACCTACAGTAGATGTAGACCTAGAGCTAGATGTACTACTGCACATAGACCTAGAGCTACAGGTACACATCAGGAAAACAGACACTATTCAACACACACCTGGGCCTAAAACACAGACAGACATACAACAAAGACCCAGACCTACTCTACAACACAGATCCACAGGCCTAAACCACAGACCTACAGTACAGGCTTGCAACACAGACCTAGGCCTATAGAGGGAGGAACTACTGACTCGGTTTCTTATGCCTTCTTAAGACATTTGTATTGTTATGCCATACACAGCAGTAGTGACCAAACTCAGAAGTTCCCTCAGTCTTTCCTTGAGACCTCTGCATGAGGCCCCCAGTCTCCATGTCCTGTTGGCTTCCCTGTCCTGCTTGTTCTCCAGCTCAGCCAGAGCATTAGCAGTCAGTCTGCAGCCAGGAATAGCATGGCGGTCTGGGCCGTGGGCTGCTACAGGGCCTGGGACACTGTTCTGGTGGTCAGAGAAATGGACTGAGACAGGGGCTTGCCAGTCTAACCCTGGCTGGGGTATACTGTCGTTGTGTCCCAAGACCAAAAGGCTCTACTTAGAACTGAAAGTATGTGTGCAATGACATCTGTTATAGTTATATAACATTTGCAGCACCTGATGCTGAGCTGAATGGAGGCAGAAGGTGCTATCTACCGCATGGGGTGGAATGAGTACTGAAGGTCAAGTCGTGTGTGTGTGTGTGTGTGTGTGTGTGTGTGTGTGTGTGAGGTGACTGCAGAATAAAAAACAAGAACAGCTATGGTGTTGTTGTACCCATTTGTCCACTCAAAACCTCTCCCCCACAGAGCCACTCCAGTCAACTCTTCCCTTAATACTCAACAGATGGGTCTCATCTGGGTTTGCATGTATGTTTAATATTCATACCTCATGGTTGAAGAGGATTTATATTTATAAATGTGGCGTGTGTGTGGCCACACTGCAGCCTCTGCCCAACCACTGCCACAAGACACTAGACCAGACCATCGTGTTATGAGGACTCCAGCAGCTGAATTATTTTCCGATCTATTTACATTTTCATACACGGGAATGTGTTTTTTTAGGAAGGCTAGGTTGAATAGTAAATGTAAAAATAAATAGTTTATGCATTTGTACGTGTGTGTGTGTGTGTGTGTGTGTGTGTGTGTAATATATTCAATGCAGTAGGATTTACATAATCTGTCTACATGTAGGTTTAGACTACCAGTTGCTTATAGTAAGCATGTGGCTGTACACAATAGCATTTTCCGGCTAAGCCATTTGTGCATTCACACATCAGGCAACGGCAACAGGCAGGAACCTACAAAAGGAAGAATGCTTTCCTAGGAACACGTGATGTTCATGCTATGGTCGCCTCTTACTATCGTTCCTGCCTATACACTTCACCAGAAAGCTTTATGATTGATAAGAGTTACCAATTTGCATGGAAATTCATGTTGTGAACACCCAAACACTCAAAATCAAATCTATTGGGTCTATATATATCTTCTTTTAGCAGTGTATGCTAAGAGATATCTCTGGGATAAAAAAAGAAAACTGGTCCAGAAACCGATCATCTTTTTATAAAATTATGTTCAGAATCTCATAGTATGTTCTGAGAATTTGCAGTATGATGAAATGCCTCTAGGGGCAGTATTAAATCCATTACAGAGCAGTTATCTGCACAGCAGTATATCCCTGATCCCTTGATTTAGAAATTGACAGTTGAGTTGCATATGAGCTGTATTACTTCCCTGCCAGTTTCACAATCAGTGCTAGACAATTTAAGCCATGGGTCTACCAGTTTCTAAATCAACTGTCATCTGTCTTCATCCAGGACACAATGCACTGCAGTACAAATGCATCTCTGAAACCGCAGAAACTGCTATCCATAGTGGACTGAATCTTAGCCCTGTGTGTTTGGACTCAAATAAACAATATGCCAATCTAGAGATGGTTTATGCCAGGGCAAAAAAGAGAGTATATAGCCATGCCACCCGGTATTGAGAAACAGAGCTATAAACATGCCCAAAACAGATTTAAAAAGAAACAAAATGGACTGAGGAAACCTAGGGCAATAGTTTCTCTATCTCTATATCTATATCTCTAAACCAAATAGTTTAAGTTGACATTAAATTGACATTGATGAAGTGAGTTGGTCTGCAATGTACGGCTGTCACCTCTCTACCCAGGATGTGGTACTGTCCAGCTTGCTATTTGTTTCTTTGTTCAATGACCTCCCCTAGCCCTGACCTGTGGTACAGTCCTGCATAGTCATGCCAGAGGGACAGACCAGTGTGGGAGCGAGACATGTGTGGTTTCAGATCATGATGATATTGCATTTAAAGCACCTATCAGTGGTTACTGGTCTGTGGTGACCCTGACCATAGACATACTGTTTGATTCTACAATTTGAACCTGAACTGCTTGTCTCTGTGTTATGACTGGTAGAGGTCAAGATTCATATACAGATATCTACAGATATCTATGGAATATCTATGGATATTGGTGGTGTCAGGAGCTAGTGGTGGACTTCAGGAAGAAAGAAGAAAGGTCGGGAACAGGACCCCATCACCATCAACCGGTCCACCGTAGAGAGGGTCAGCAGTTTTATGTTCCTCTGCGTCTACATCTCCAACAACCTCACCGGGGACGAGCATACCAAACGAGCACAGCTGTGCCTCTTTCACCCCAGGCAGCTGAACAAGTTTGGCATAGGGTCCAAGGCCTGTAGGCCTTCTACAGAGGCACAACTGATAGCATTCTGACCTGGACTCTGTTTGAACCGATGCCATCTGATGCTCTTCCGGAGCCTCAGGGCCAAAACTCAGAGGCTAACCAACAACTACTTCCCCCAAGCGATCAGGCTCATAAACAAGCTTACTGTAGACAATTGGCTATCCTCCCCAAGCACACCCCATGTATATGGACTACCTAAACCCTTAAGCTCACAGCCACTTTACTACTTGAACTATCTATTTATTTACTATTTGTACTGCTAATTTTATCCTCACTTACAGTATGTCTTGTATTGTCACTTTTTTATCTTGAATTATGCCTATTGCCTTATTGTCTTGTGCTGCTGTAACAGAGTTGGGAATGTATGTTTAGTTGTGGTGAATGTAGATGAGTTTCGCCGTGCTTGAGCAGCCCTGGTTGTTGTTGGAGCCCCCCTTTGGAGTTTGGGTGTACTGCAGGTCTGCGCGTTCTTTTGTCCTTCTCTTGTTGCCGTACTTACGGTGGAACCAGAACATGGCCGCCATCTTAATGGATTTACAAGAGTTGCAGAACAGAGAAGAATTGTGTTTTATGTGTCTTCTCTGCAGGTCAAATAAAAGAATTGAATGAAAGAAGGTTGCCTGTTTGACCATCGTTACACTGGTGCCGTGACACGTCGATCTCAAGATCAGCTGAACGCCGATCTCCGTGGATGCTGCGTGGATGCCAGGTCTTAGTGTGATAGATCAAGTGTGGTCAGAGTATTATAGTAAATGGTCATTCAGTCTGAGGTCTGTGATTACATCAGTTTAAAAAGTGCTTTGATTGTTTGGTTTTTATGTCCTGCTGTAACTTTATATTTTTTTTTAAACATTATTTTTTATTTTATTTTTTTCATTCAGTAATATTACACAACGCAAGTCTGTACCACTATGGCTCAGAGGCCAGGTTTTAATGATGAGATTTTTGCCAGTCCAGTGTTGCCTATGGGGAGGGGTGCATGGGGGGCATGTCAGAGCAGAGCAGACAGTGCTGTCATCGGTGGGTTGAATAGTAGGGAGGTGGGGTGTTCCCAGTTGTCTACTGACAGTGGTAGAGGCACAGGGTCAGGTCAGGACCCAGGTTGTGCTGCTGTCGGACAGTTTACAGGGGAGGCTCCTCCCACATCCACACCCAGCGTTAATGACACTGAAGCTCTTCATCACCTTTCAGACATGATGGGTCAGCTAGGTGCTCAGATTGGCGAGTCCATTGTAACCAAGTTAATTTCAGCTGGTGTAGTTCACTCAAGTAGTATGAGCAGTGCACACCTCAACTGCACATCGCCTCCAGATCCTGTAACTGATCCTAATGTTGTTAGACAGGAGGTTCCGCGCGTTACTGTGAATGTAAAATCAGACAGGGAACCACCAATGTTCCGAGGTGATAGTTCTGATAAGTGTTCAGTCCAGGACTGGATTGACATGTCTAAAGCTTATCTGAGAAAGCAGAAATGTCCAATGCATGAACAGGCTGAGGAGACACTGGCAAGGCTGATGGGTAAGGCAAAGGATGTCATGAGGGTTGGTTTGCGTAGCGATCAGACACTTGATGTGAAGCAGAACCCTGATCTCATCTATGATATCCTTCTCAAGTACTTCAGTGATGTGTCATCATGCCTCCCGTTGTCAGATTTCTATGCCACTCTACCCAGACCCAATGAGAACCCTGTAGACTACTGGTTGAGGATCAACAAAGCAGCTGATGTAGCTGGTGAGGGCCTTCGCAGACAAGGTAGGAGGATGGAGAACGTGGGTGAAGAGGTAGCACGGATGTTTGTCAGGCATTGCCCGGACTCTGGACTATCCCGTATTCTGGAATGCAAGGCTATTGAGGAGTGGAGCTCACGAGACATACAGTTGAAGATTGATAATTATCAGAGAGAGCTGAGAGCCTCTGGCAGGACCGGTAGTTCTGTGCCATTGAAGAGCCATGCCACCGCCCTCCACACTGTGCAGTCTCATCCAGAGCCTTCGATTCAGTCTGTGTCTGAGCAGTGTTCCACCCAGTACCCCCCTGCTCCTGCCCATGGTCCAGTGTACCACACACAGTGTCCGCCTTCTACCCTCATTCCTTCCCAGGACCATGCTTTAGGCCAGCTTCCGTGCCACTCCTCCGCGACTGCTGTGGCCCAGAACACTCAGCAATCTGAAGACAGGATTCTTGCTCGCATTATGGAGAGGCTGGAGCAGATGATGGGGAAAGTGCAGCAGCGTGACAGTGCTCCTCGTGGCGGAAGATACCAGGGTGGCGCCCGTGAGAAGGCCTGCCGAGTCTGTGATGACAGTAGACACACTACCATCTCACACTGCATGTCAGAGAGGCTGTGCTTTGTCTGTTTAGCCCCAGGTCACACAAAAGTTGAGTGTTCCACCAGGTCGTCCCGAGCACCTCAGCCTCAGGGAAACTAGGTGGCCTGTATTCAGAGGGAGAAAGTATAGGTCGCCAAGTAAACTCCCATTGTGAGGACGAATCTAGTGCTGAGACAGTGTATATAGCTCTCAAAAGCTCAAGTGATAACTCTGAAGATATTGTTTATCAGAATACGCATACAATTAGTGGTAGTGACAGCCTTTTCTACACACCTGTGACAGTTGGTAATACAGTGACTCTGAATGCTATGCTAGACAGTGGGTCTATGGCTTGTACAATGAGTAAGACGGCAGAGGGAAAGCTTAGAGAGGTTGGAGTTGCTACAGAACATAACCAGTTCAGTTCAAATGTGGTGCTTGTTGGCTGTGGTGGTCGCCGTGTCAAGCCTGAGTCAGCTTTCAACGTGGAAATGGAGGTGTATGGCTGTAGGATTATGGTTCCCACTCTGGTAGTTGAAGGCCAGCATGATGAGTTGATACTAGGCACCAATGTTATTAAATATATCCTCCGGCAGTATAAGCAATGTGATGGCTACTGGAAGGCTGTGTCTACGCCCTGTCCTGCTGGCGATCCAGAATCTGAACAGTTTCTCTCGATGCTCGCTGGTCTGAACCGTTGGCGAGGTGACGTCATACCTGACAAGATAGGCACAGTCAGGTGCAACTCAGCCGTGTGTCTTGAGCCTGGTCGGGAGTACCTGATGTGGGGCAAGCTACCCAAGTCCACTATTGTGTCTCCTGGTAGCGCTGTGATGACAGAGCCCACATCGTGTCGCTCAGCTCCAAGAGGGGTTCTGGTGGCCAGAGTTGTTACTCCTTTGTGGGGAGACGGATGGGTTCCATTGAAGCTGATCAACTCGTCCGACAGGCCCGTCTTGGTAAGACGCAATGCTAAATTGGCCGACGTCTTCTCCTGCATTGCGCTCGAGGACATGGATGAGACCGGACCTGCTGAGGTCCCACTACTCAGTTGCTGTCAAGTAACCCCGTCCAGTGAAAATGCGGCCCGCACTGTTGATGAGGAACTGAAGTACATGGGATTGAGTGGGCTCGACATACACTCCTGTGACGTGTCTGAACAGTGTAGAAGCAAGATGGCTGACCTGGTTGTGCGCTACAAGGACATCTTCTCACGCCATCACCTGGATTGTGGAGAGGCAAAGGGCTTCATACATCGCATTCACCTCTCAGATCACAGGCCATTCCGGCTCCCATTCAGACGAGTGCCCCCCAGTCAGTATCAGAAGTTGCGCCAAGTACTGAGTGAGATGGAGGAGAAAGATATAATCAGGAAGTCAACCAGTGAATATGCATCTCCGTTGGTTCTTGTATGGAAAAAGAACGGAGATCTCCGTATCTGTACAGACTTTCGCTGGCTGAACAAGAGGACCCTGAAGGATGCTCACCCTCTCCCTCACCAGGCCGACTGCTTAGCTGCACTTGGAGGTAACTCCTTGTTTAGTACTATGGATCTAACCTCAGGGTTTTATAACATGCCACTACACGAGGATGACAGAAAGTACTCTGCCTTTACAACACCTATGGGCTTGTATGAGTATAATCGCCTCCCGCAGGGCCTCTGTAATAGTCCTGGGAGCTTCATGCGTATGATGACTAGCATTTTCGGAGACCAGAACTATCTGAGCTTACTGGTTTATCTGGATGATTTATTGGTGTACGCCCCTGATGAGAGGACAGCTCTGGAACGCTTGGAGATGGTGTTCAGTAGACTGCGTGGTCATAACCTGAAATTGGCCCCCAAGAAGTGTTTTTTTCTCCGGAAATCCGTCAAATTCCTCGGCCACATAATTAATGACAACGGTGTGTTGACTGATCCCAGCAAAGTTGAGAGCATCGCAAAGATGACAAGTGCTGACCTGATGGAAGCGGACGGTGTAACCCCCTCACAGAAACGAATCAGATCTTTCTTGGGGATGATCAATTATTACCAGCACTTTGTGCCTAGCTTCTCCGCTATTGCAAAGCCTCTCTTCTCTCTGTTGACGGGCCAGAAGAGAAAAGGGAAGGTGAAACAGTCCAAACAAAGGTCACAAAGCAGGAAGTTGAAGGTTACTGACTGGACCCCCGAAACGGAGCAGGCTTTCCAGAAGCTGAAAACGGCGCTGGTTGAGACGGCTGTCCTGGCTCACCCTGATTTCAGCCGTCCCTTCATGCTGTCAACGGACGCGTCCCTTGATGGCATCGGTGCTGTCCTGTCGCAGATCCAAGAGGGTGAAGACCGAGCGAGGCCAATCGCATTCGCCAGCAAGTCCCTCTCTCAGTCTCAGAGAAACTACCCAGCCCATCGGTTGGAATTCCTAGCCTTGAAGTGGAGTGTCTGTGACAAGTTCAGCCATTGGTTGAAGGGGCATGATTTCACTGTTTGGACGGACAATAATCCATTGACTCATATCATGACGAAGCCCAAGCTGGACTGCTGCGAGCAACGATGGGTGGCTAAGTTAGCGAGCTATAACTTCGACATCAAGTACGTGCCAGGCCCACAGAATGTTGTCGCTGATGCCTTGAGTCGTGTGCCTTTCGTCAAGCAGAGAGTCAGTCACAGATTACTTGAAGAGCCCTACAAGAATCTCCTCTCCGAAGTCCAGGATGTGTCGAGTGCTTCTGTACAGGACGCCTTCCGGTCGTCCAATGATAGTGGTGACACTCCACGCCAGGCAGAGAGTTACGCTCAAAGTGTCCCATCACCTCTGCATGTCCACGCTCAGTCTATGGAGATGGATGAAGTGTCTGTTGTTCTACAGTCATATGACGATCTGTGGGAGGTCGGAGCAAGAACGCGTGCTGTAGCAGTCTTGCACCATTTGCCTCAGTTAGTCCCAGGTGGTCAGGACTCACTTCCTGCTTACAGTGAGAAGGAACTCCGGGATGAACAGCTCAGAGACAGAACTCTCTCTCGAGTCTTGTACTATGTGGAGAGACATCGGAGACCCTCCAGGAGAGAGAGAGATAAGGAATCAGTCACAGTCATGAGGTACCTGAAGCACTGGGAGAAACTTGTTGTGAGCAATGGGATACTCTACAGAGTCTCGAGGGATCAAGTCGTGAAGTCAAAACGCCGCCAGTATGTGGTTCCTGAGTCTAAGAAAGTTGAAGTTCTGAGAGGTGTTCATGACCATGCCGGCCATCAAGGTCAGTTCAGGAGTCTTGGCTTGGCCAGACAGAGGTTCTTCTGGCTCAACCTCGACAGAGACGTAAGAGACTACGTCCGACTGTTGAACCTGCTGCGAGGGCGCCTTTGCAGAGTATCACATCAACCAGGCCACTTCAGCTGGTTTGCATTGATTTCTGGTCAGCGGAGGACTCAAGGAACAAGTCAGTTGATGTGTTAGTTGTTACTGACCATTTTACAAGAATGGCCCAGGCATTCCCCTGCAAAGATCAGTCAGCCAAACAGGTGACGAGAGTTCTATGGGACAAGTTCTTCTGCGTCTTTGGGTTCCCAGAACGTATCCACAGCGACCAGGGAGCTAGCTTCGAGAGTCAACTAGTGAGTGAGCTGCTCAGAGTCTCCGGTGTCAGAAAGTCGCACACAACCCCGTATCACCCGATGGGTAACGGTAGTGTGGAACGTTTCAATAGAACTCTCGGTAACATGATCCGAGCGCTTGAACCAGAGGCAAAAATCAACTGGCCGAGGCGTTTGCAAACTCTGACGTTCATGTACAATAGCACAGCGCATGAGTCAACTGGCTATGCACCTTTCTATCTGATGTTTGGGCGTACTCCTCGTCTCCCTGTCGATATACTCTTCCGGACAGTCCTGAATGATCCAGCTGTGGTCAGCTACGACAAGTATGTGATGTCTCTCACGAAGGATCTGAGAGAAGCTATGGTCATAGCCCAGGAACATGTCATAAAAGAACAGCACCGTCACACAGAGCTCTACAACAGACGAGTGAAAGGGCCCACCATTGACGTCGGAGACCGTGTGCTGTTGGCGAACAAGAGAGAGAGAGGAAAGAGAAAGGTGGCTGACCGTTGGGAGTCTACTGTATACACTGTGGTGGATAGGAACTCTGAGACTCACACATATAGGATACAAGACACTGTCACTGGACGAGAGAAGGTAGTCCACCGTAATCTATTGTTGTTGGTGAACTTTCTGCCGGTGTATGATACGAGTGTGATCTCTGACCCAGTTTCATCCCTGTCTGCTGTTCATACATCAAATGAGCCAAGTGACATGTCCGTGTCGGAAGTGGAACAGGATTCCTTGCCTGGGGAAGTGAGTAGAGGAACCGCGTTCGAGTCGGAGAGAGTGGATTCCTGTCCTGGGAGTGAGGGAGGGGAGGTTGAAGACATGGAGTATGGGGGTAGAGCTGTTCGGGAGAGGGATGTTCCCTTGACTGTTCCAGAGCCCAAGGATCCCAAGGGAAGAACCCTGGAGTGGGTCACCCAGTTACCATTCCCTGACCACTCACGGACAGAGGCTACTAACACTGTAGTGTCTTCAGTCTCGTTTGCCCCTCAGAGGGTTCCCGAGCAGATGGCTGAGGAGCAAATGGTAGATCAGTCCATTAACTCTGATTCTAGATTTGTGGTTAGCGCTGATGATTGTACTGATGTTTCTGGTAACACAAATCAGACAGATGATGCTAGTGACACACAGCGTACTGACACTCTAGCTTCTGTCACACAGTGTGAACATCCTAGTACAGTCACACAGGTCAAGTCCAAGTTTGGTCGCCTTATCAAACCAGTTGACAGATTGATTTATACTATGTCAGGACAAGACATTATCCAAGACACTAAGTCGAACATTCGAGCTGTTTGTAGGTCAGTGTTCCAGGCTTTCCACAGTTAGATAAGCCGAAGCTCAGTTCAGTGCATGTATACACTGTGCACACTGACATCCTATGACATATAGGTTTGTTCGTTATTCTGATTGTTTCATAAGAGGTTGTGGCCTCTTGAAGGCTAGTAATACACAGTGAAAAAAGGGTCTTGTGGGGTGTAGAACGCATCCTACCGCCAGTAGTTGGTTGGAGAGATAGTTTACCTCTCTTTCCACTTCATCCTTATAGGATACTTTTCAAGTTGGCTGTCCTGTCCTTTGGCGGCCCTATGTAATAGTGTAAAAAGTAAAAAGTACTATTTAAATGTATAGTTGCTGCTCAAGGTTGGCGAAATTCAGGGGAGGTGGGTGTAACAGAGTTGGGAATGTATGTTTAGTTGTGGTGAATGTAGATGAGTTTCGCCGTGCTTGAGCAGCCCTGGTTGTTGTTGGAGCCCCCCTTTGGAGTTTGGGTGTACTGCAGGTCTGCGCGTTCTTTTGTCCTTCTCTTGTTGCCGTACTTACGGTGGAACCAGAACATGGCCGCCATCTTAATGGATTTACAAGAGTTGCAGAACAGAGAAGAATTGTGTTTTATGTGTCTTCTCTGCAGGTCAAATAAAAGAATTGAATGAAAGAAGGTTGCCTGTTTGACCATCGTTACACTGCAATGTCAGGCACCGAAGCCAAATAATTTTACTCTCTTACACTCATGTAATGTGACATAGCAATAAAACGTGAAACTAATCTAGTTATGTGTACCTTTCTTATCTAGGTGTAAAATTACAGAATGTCTGGAAAGCAAACTAATCTACGTACGTCTATCCGATGGTCACAGTTGGGACAATGGGTATGGAACCCCAGTCTCCTGTGTGAGAACCCAAATGTTGTACGGTCAGACCAAAGAGGATATCCCCAAGATTTGGGGTGGCATTTAGGGCTTAGAAGTCTCAGGGAGGGCTACCTCATTACAGATCTTGATTCTCAATCACTTCTGTTATACAATATACAGCCTCTCCTTCAGCTGCATGTGAAACGCATGCATCCAGCCTGCTGCATTCCAGCAGCTGCTAGAAGCTAGAAGACAAAAGGAAATGTTTACAACAACGGGTACTTTATGGGACATTCTGGGTTATATTTTAAGTATTTTCCGCTCTTCTGTGAAGCTGTCAATTTGTGCATAAACACCTTGAATGCCTTTAAACAGCAGCTACATGCATTTAGACTGCAGCCCATTGAGAGGCCAAATTGAGGCCAAGTGTCTCAAGTATGCTGACCACCAGACTCTGCTGCAAAACCTGCAACCTGTCTATGGTTTGAGAACAACGCTAGTCCTAAAGCCCTTGGAATGGGTTTACCCTGTATTCACACTTTTTTGAATTATCAGTTGATTAATCATTGATCCTAATGGGACACATGGAGGAACTCAGCCAATTAATGATTTGCAAGATACCAAGTGGAGGAAAACACCAGCATAGAGTTTGCCCTCACAATCAAGGAACACCTACACTGGAAGTCTTAGCAGACCTGTGTTGTTTCAGATACTTCAAGGCACAGAATGTAGTTGTGCGGATTGCTGCTCTCTGTGGCTACACTGCGAAATTGAAAACATAGACGCGTAGAGGTTTTTTATAGCGGCAAATATGTGCATTGAGCATATACAGTACTTCAAAACAACCAACACTTAAAATAGGTACATACAGTGTTTGATATCAACACTATATTTTGAAATGCGATTTTACAGACTAAATCTACCTTAATCAATGTTCTATTTCTCCAACCGAATCTACTTCTGATGTTTCATTTAGAGCTTTTTTGTTAGCAAAAATGTTACATTCTGCTCGTTTATTAAGGTGCAGTTGATAAAGCTTGCTTTCCACATTAGGTTGGTAGGGCTGAGAAGAAGCTCAATCAAGCACACCTCAAGTATTATCAAGTATTTTCAAAAGTGTTTTGACGCAGGTCTAGACGGCAGTTGTTCTCATCTGGTCTAGACTGTCAAAAAGCCGGTCCAGGGAACAGCTCTATGTGTCCCTGTTCAGCACCGGTGCTCAAGACTCTGCCCCCACAGGGGTAATTACAGAGTCCCAGAGGAGGCTGACACTCCCAGAAGCCAACCCCAGAAGAGAGGCCCTCACTCTGGGTACGGATATGGCCTTACATGGGCACCATGGGAGAGAACGGACACACATACCGATGACCTGTCCTAACCTCAGAATGAAAGCAAAATACAAGGGAATGTTTCTGTTGTGGATTTTTCTTTGACAAAATACTGTATGTTGAGCAGAGACTGCTTTCCCTGAATGAGATTCTATTTTGGGATGCTCTCCCATTGAACCATGTTTACTACAGTACACAAGCATTGGTGTATGGTCATGTCCTTTTCCCCTTGCTATGTGCTTGTCTATATCTTTGTTCCCTAGCTTTCATGTTGTGTCTGCTCATAGCTTTTAATAGTAGGCCTACTCTAGTTTGGCTGAAAGATTTGCTAAATACAGCGGCTGGGTATCATGTTTTGAATAGATCTCGAAGTGAGCCTGTGCCACGTACCCAACTATATCTGTCTGTCTATATTCCACTGTGCCAGAGAACGGTTTTTCCGCTCTACCAAACATGTTTTCCAGCTATTCCTTCGAAGTGTTTCAGTTCTAATAGAAATGCCATACCCACATCACTTTAACCAACTGCCAACCATCATGTTTTGAGAACATACAGTAAATGATACAGGATACAGGATATGATTTGCTTGCAAAAAATGATATATGTGTAGTACTCAGTTTTGAGTGACTGGGAATTTTCTTAAAGGAAATAGAGAATATTAACATAATGATTGATATGATTATCAGGAAACCATGTGTTTCAACTATAATATTCCAATTATAGTCCATGTGATGCTTTATTCCCCATTAATTAATTTCCCACTTAATGGAACAATCTGGGATTTGTCACATTGAGGAGTTGTCTTGCGCTGTCCAATGGCCATTCATGACATAGATCAATTGATTCAAGTACAACAATAAAACAATATATAAAATATCATAGACTTCCCCATTTCTTTTTCCCCCCTTTTTTTTTGTATTCTGCTGTAATGATTGCATATTTTATTGAATATGGTAACTACAATCATGAGTGATGCAATTAATTTGGTTTAGTCATGGATGTGAACACGCTGTAAGGTCATGGATGTGAACACGCTGTAAGGTCATGGATGTGAACACGCTGTAAGGTCATGGATGTGAACACGCTGTAAGGTCATGGATGTGGACATGCTGTAAGGTCATGGATGTGGACATGCTGTAAGGTCATGGATGTGAACACGCTGTAAGGTCATGGATGTGGACATGCTGTAAGGTCATGGATGTGGACATGCTGTAAGGTCATGGATGTGAACACGCTGTAAGGTCATGGATGTGAACACGCTGTAAGGTCATGGATGTGGACATGCTGTAAGGTCATGGATGTGAACACGCTGTAAGGTCATGGATGTGGACATGCTGTAAGGTCATGGATGTGGACATGCTGTAAGGTCATGGATGTGGACATAGTGTAAGGTCATGGATGTGAACACGCTGTAAGGTCATGGATGTGAACACGCTGTAAGGTCATGGATGTGAACACGCTGTAAGGTCATGGATGTGAACACGCTGTAAGGTCATGGATGTGAACACGCTGTAAGGTCGTGGATGTGGACATGCTGTAAGGTCATGGATGTGAACACGCTGTAAGGTCATGGATGTGAACACGCTGTAAGGTCATGGATGTGAACACGCTGTAAGGTCATGGATGTGGACATGCTGTAAGGTCATGGATGTGGACATGCTGTAAGGTCATGGATGTGAACACGCTGTAAGGTCATGGATGTGGACATGCTGTAAGGTCATGGATGTGAACACGCTGTAAGGTCATGGATGTGGACATGCTGTAAGGTCATGGATGTGGACATGCTGTAAGGTCATGGATGTGGACATGCTGTAAGGTCGTGGATGTGGACATGCTGTAAGGTCATGGATGTGGACATAGTGTAAGGTCATGGATGTGGACATGCTGTAAGGTCATGGATGTGGACATGCTGTAAGGTCATGGATGCGGACATGCTGTAAGGTCGTGGATGTGGAGATGCTGTAAGGTCGCTGAGGAAACTGAATGCATTTCAAGTCTTATGAAGATCTTACTAAATACACTTTGCACAATGTGTTTGGCTGCTGTTGCAGTAATAGAATAATACATGTAGCATGTAAAGTAAAAGTAAAGGAACCTCTATCCTTTCTTTGGATTTTTATATGGGTTTTATCTTTTATGTGATGCTATACTTGTTCCAAAAAGCAGCTATTTTCAATGGCCCTGGTTTCGAACAGAGGTTTTTTCCATTTCCTGACAAGTTTGCGAATCTCATAAAAAGTCTGTTTCAGAGCATTTATAAGTGCTGAGAGTGGGAGGGAGGAGGTTTCCAAGCACTACAAAGTACAGACATCTAGTTTAATTTGCAAGTTAATAGGACATCATTTTGTATCAATATAGAGTGGGGGTCTTTGATTTTGTTTTGTTGCAGCTCAAAAAAGCACTGAGATGTTGTGAGCCTATGCTGCCAAATCCAAACCTTCTGAAGCATTTGTTTTCTAAGGATTCTTTGATTTAGATTTTGATGGCCCAAAAACACTACAGCATTAATATATAACTGAAGATACAGTACCATCACCAAGCAAAGGATTATCACCACATTGGAAATAAAGGTTGTAAAATACAGTACTACATTGGAAATAAAGGTTGTCAAATATGTGTATATCATTTTTTATCCATATTTTCATTATTAACCATGTTCCCATTATTTTGTCTACATGGATATCTCACAGTAGTATCCTGTCAGCAAAGATACACAGTGTCTGGTTCCATGCCTACATATGGATATCCTCTCAGATACGTAGTTCCTCTGGCTCCCCCTGCTGTGTGCCATAACGATGTAGCACCACTAGGGGGCAGCGTTTGCCCGCGTTGACCATACCAACACCACCAGGGGACAGTGTTCTCCTATGTTGTGGGCATCAGTTTGCTGTAACCTTCAGTGCTGCCCTTGTGGCCCTCTTATCTGCCTCAGAAGTAATCATATTCCACACTAATCACATAATCTGGATAAGGCAGGCATGGCAAGTGCCAGTGCACACCAACAGAAATGGACACCAAGTGTAAAATATGCTTTCCTTCAAAGTCATTTGGACAACCTTGTGGAGAGTCTTGACCAACTCAGAGATACTATAATGAGTTATTTTTGCTAAGCTGATGTGTGTGATTTGCTATTGGGTAACCGAGGAGAAACCATTTTGATGCCTCTGTATAAGGTGTTTTCCCATGGAATGTTAATCCCCCCCACCCCCCATTTACACTGTGTGCTAAGTCAGCCATAGCTTTATGAGAGTGTGAGAGTTGGTAGCAGTAGTGCTGTGGTAATGCTGTGTGACTGCAATTAGCTTGAAATAATATTTTAAATACTTGAGGTTTTAGTTTTCCTGGCACAACAGATGGTCAGGGTTTTCTTTCTGTTGGTTGGTGGCAGGCAAGCTAAATCAAGTGCACCTGAAGTATTTGAAAGCATCGAAAAAAGTTTTGCTACAGAATGCTGTTCAAATACAGGTCGCTGTATTGCTTTGTCAGACACAGCTGTGTGAGAGTCAGAAGGCTTATAGTAGCGGTGTAGCTTCCGCCCCTAGTTAATTATAGTCTTTGCTCATCTCAGATACGTGGGCGGAGGAGTGGTGCCAGAACCATAGCAACAGTGTGGGCTTGCACTGCAGGGGAAGCAACACATCCATTTTAGCAAAACACAATGCAATGCAACATGGTTTTGCAGGTCATAGAGCGCAAGTGCGTTTCTTAGGGACAGGTATAAGATCTTTTGGTCTGTGGGTTGAATACATAAACATAGACCATAGCAATTAGTTGTTATAAGGTCTCTTCTACGAAGGTGAGATCATTTCTGACAACAAACAGTTGTTCACATGTCAAGCTAAAAAGGGGAAATAAAACGTTGCTTCTCATTCTTGATACACAGTTGTGCGTGTGGTGGCTTTGAAGCTGAGGGAAATAAGTGTACTGCATGCTAGTTTGATTGTTGAGGTCT
Source organism: Nansenia antarctica (assembly GCF_963989245.1). Lineage (NCBI taxonomy): Eukaryota > Metazoa > Chordata > Actinopteri > Argentiniformes > Microstomatidae > Nansenia > Nansenia antarctica. The sequence continues at coordinate 59,057,840 of NC_137689.1, forward strand.
GAATCCCAGTTGGGCACACTGCTATTCTCAGCTTGATCATGAAATTTCAAACCCGAAAAAATAAAACAGGCCGTAGACACAAGGTTTTGCTTTAGGGTCTTTGTATTTCAAGATGATTTAGGTAGCTTGAACTCTAATACAAGATACACGATTATTTTATTATTTAGCAACTTGAGCACATCTTTTTATTACATTTTTATTTAACCGTTATTTTTCCAGTGAGTCCCATTGAGGTCAAAATACCTCTTTCCCAAGGGACACTTGGCCAAGAAGCCAGCACAAATGAAAACAGACAAACTATGAGAATACATACAGTACAAAACAAAGGCAACAGTAGCCTACAAGGAAAAGTGCAGTAGTAAAAACACAACAAAACCAGTATATTTCCATCTACAGTAGCCTATTTTACATGTCCTACTCATCAATGGCGTTCTCTTATCACCGCTTACCTTATCTGTATCACTTCTCAGCTCCCACTCGTAACCAAAGGATGTCATTTGCTGCTACCCACAATGCAACAGCAATGTTGAGTCTCAGACATCACTTTGTAGTGCATCTTCATAACAATTCCTGGCTCATTCATAACAAACAGTCTGTGTTATGAATATCATTCATGTATAAACATGTAATAAACAGCTATATCTGAAAGACCTTTTCTATTCATATGATGGCTGTTTATTATTACAGAGCTATGGCACCATTTGAAACCAAACCATTTGAATTTGGCCTTTGCAGGCATAATATGGCCTTTTCTCCTGTCTGCAACAACTAACCACAATACACACACAAGTAGGCGCATGTGACACAGGACGTGTTGAGAGTGGGAGTCTGTGTCCCGTCTGCTTGCTCTACCGTGGAAACAAGTCTGTGACGTCCCCCCACCCCCTCCACTGACCTTCAGCCAGTCAATTCAGTACAAAAATAGATCATCGTTTACCAACATAGCTTTTTAGACAGTAAGTCATAAACCAGTGGGTTTTATAGGGCTGTGGTCAAATGTTGAGTGGGAAGATGACCACAAAAGCAAACTCATCTGTGTCATCTTAAGTGAGTGAAATCAAAGCACAAAAGAAAGGCACTAACTTAGTCCAGAAATATATTATTGTGAAACTGTCACAAGGAAGTGCTTGTTTACTTGATGATCTCTTTGTCTTTGGAAGGAACCTGGAGGAACATGAGGAGAGACTCGTGAGAGTGTTGGACCCACTGATGACCTCTGGGTAGGTAGGGCTACTGTATATTGCAACCATTAAAGAGTGCAGGACTGCAAGTGGAGATTCTGATCATCTGAAGATGAAAGGAGCTTAGAGATGCCTTCAAGACAATGGCTGTGATAGTCAACTGAACTGCTCAGAAACTCTGTGTGGGAGATAGTACATGTCTGATTTGCATGTTGCAAATGCTTTTTCAAGTTTGAGTCCCTGCTTGAGTCTCCTTCTTTGTAATCTCCACAGTCTGAAGTTACTGAACGTTAGACTGAACTCTTCAAAATATAAACCACAGTGTAGTCATATCATTGTCATTGGCAATGATTGAGTCATTTATTTTACAGTGGAGTCTAAAAAAGGCTAATGAAATGCCCTCAGGGAAAGTTTGTTCCCTATACAGGGACACTGGTGGGTGTACCAAATGATATAACCAGCTGGAGTCAGTTGAGGTCACTGGAGGTCCAGACCTGAGTTGAATTTGTACTCTGATTTAGTGTGCTTGGTGCCAGGGTTTGGACTTTTATTATTATGAAAAGGATTATGTTTGCACACTCCATCAAGTGTATCTCAAGTATTTGAAGGTAGCTGTATGAAAGAAAGTGTTGGACCCAAATCTGGACATTATGTGTTTTATGTGCATCTCTTTTATGCCATTGAGGCTTCTTTCCACTTTGTGACTTGAGCAGTTGTTGTGGTCTGTTCAATAGTGTTTGTCCTTATTGTAAATGGTCATCAGGGTCCAGTATGTAGATTTGTGTTTTAAAATGGTGCTAAATGGCCATGATCAATCGGAAAACGATCAAGGAATGAGGCAAAATAAAGAATGTTCAGTGGAGAGCATTGTTTTAAACAAAGCACTTTCTAAAATCTGTTGTTGAAGTTGAAAACGGACCTCTCCGTACCATTTGTACATTTATTTATTTTTTTACATGGATATACGCACATATTGTATATATCACCGGCCACTTCATTAGGTACACCTTTTCAACTGCTCGTTAATGCAAATATCTAATCACGTGTCAGCAAGTCAATGCATTTAGGCATAGACATGGTCAAGACAATCTGCTGAAGTTCAAACCAAGTATCAGAATGGGGAAGAAAGGTGATTTAAGGTGATTTGAACATGGCATGTTATTGGTGCCAGACGGGCTGGTTTGAGTATTTCAGAAAGTGCTGATCTACTGAGATTTTCCAGCACTACCATCTCTACGGTTTACAGAAAATGCTCAGAAAAAGCAAAAAATATCCAGTGAGTGGCAGTGCTCTGGGCAGACATGCTTTGTTGATAGCAGAGGTCAGAGGAGAATGGCCAGACTGGTTCGAGCTGATACAATGGCAACAGTACGGTAACTCAAATAACCACTCATTACAACCAAGGCATGCAGAAGAGCATCTCTGAACGCACAACATGTCAAACTTTGAAGCAGATGGGCTACAGCAGCAGAATGCCACACTCGGTGCCACTCCTGTCAGCTAAGAACAGGAAACAGAGGCTACAATTTGCTCAGGCCCACTGAAATTGGACAATAGAAGATTGGAAAAACGTTGCCTGGCCTGATGAGCCTCGATTTCTGCTGCAACATTCAGATGGTAGGGTCAGAATTTGGCGTGAACAACATGAAAGCATGGATCCATCCTGTCTTGTATCAATTGTTTAGGCTAGTGGGGGTGGTGTTATGATGTGGGGGATATTTTCTTGGCACACTTTGGGCCCCTTAGTACCAACTGAGCATTATTTAAACACCACAGCCTATTGTATTGTTGCTGACCATGTCCATACCTTTATGACCACAGTGTACCCATCTTCTAATGGTTACTTCCAGGAGGATAACGTGCCATGTCACAAAGCTCACTTCATCTCAAACTGGTTTCTGGGATGTGGTGGAATGGGAGATTCACATCATGGATGTGCAGCTGACAAATCTGCAGCAACTGCGTGATGCTATAATGTCAATATGGACCAAAATCTCAGAGGAATGTTTCCACCACCTATGAATCTATGCCACAAAGAATTAAGACAGTTCTGAAGGCAAAGGGGGGTCCAACCCGGTATTAGCAAGGTGTACCTAATGAAGTGGTTGGTGAGTGTATTGAAATTTTCAGATTTTCAAATGTTCTATTTCTTAGACCCTTTTGATAGACTCTTCCAACGCCATGACAAGCAACTCGCCCACCCCCACACACCTCAGTTATGCAATATGAAATTTGTCTTGGAGCTGCTGTGTGATCTCAGAGGTTGTGCAACAAGTGAGGCAAATTCTTTTTTTAGTTACTTCTCTATTCTCATGGCTCTATTTCACGCTATAGAGTATGTCCTTTTCACTCCTTCTGAAAGCAATGAACATGACTTTCATTTTAGAAACCTAAATTGTGTTTGGTTCATAGTGCACTGCATCGGACTCTTATCAGTTATTACAGTGAAGTGTAATCTGGTTTGGTGGGTGGGTCTCATTGGCGGCAAGGGTGGTTTGAGTGGCAGATGGAGGAAGGAGCCATTAGGAGAAGTCACCGATATACAGTAGGTAAACAACCCTAGGATGTCCTGTCGGCTGTGAGAAACCATCTCCACACAACCTGGAAGTTGCCCAACTGACAAGGTAGTCCCAGTACTTCCCCTCTAGCTCTCTGACATACAGTATACTCACTATTCTGCGTTCCCTGCTTCTGCTTGTACTGTACTGTAGCAGGCGTCATCATGGTGAGTCTAGTCTCTTTCACTTTCACAAGGCTCTTTGTTAGTCCTCTCAGCTTTCATCCCTCTCTGTCCTCATTCCTCTCTCAGCTCTCAACCCCCTCTCAGACCTCATTCCCCTCCTAGCTCTCATCCCTCTCTCAATTCTCATCCCTTTCTTTGCTCTCATCTCTCAGAACTCTTTTAGCTTCCTGTCCTCTCTCAGCTCTCATGCCCATCTCAGCTCACAGCCCCTCCTTGACTTTCATCCCTCTCTCACCCCTCTCTCATGCTACTCTCAGCTCTCATTCCTCTCTCACCCCTCTCTCATGCTACTCTCAGCTCTCATTCCTCTCTCACCCCTCTCTCATGCTACTCTCAGCTCTCATTCCTCTCTCACCCCTCTCTCATGCTACTCTCAGCTCTCATTCCTCTCTCACCCCTCTCTCATGCTACTCTCAGCTCTCATTCCTCTCTCACCCCTCTCTCATGCTACTCTCAGCTCTCATTCCTCTCTCACCCCTCTCTCATGCTACTCTCAGCTCTCATTCCTCTCTCACCCCTGTCTCATGCTACTCTCAGCTCTCATTCCTCTCTCACCCCTCTCTCATGCTACTCTCAGCTCTCATTCCTCTCTCACCCCTCTCTCATGCTACTCTCAGCTCTCATTCCTCTCTCACCCCTCTCTCATGCTACTCTCAGCTCTCATTCCTCTCTCACCCCTCTCTCATGCTACTCTCAGCTCTCATTCATCTCTCACCCCTCTCTCATGCTACTCTCAGCTCTCATTCCTCTCTCACCCCTCTCTCATGCTACTCTCAGCTCTCATTCCTCTCTCACCCCTCTCTCATGCTACTCTCAGCTCTCATTCCTCTCTCACCCCTCTCTCATGCTACTCTCAGCTCGCATTCTTCTCTCATCCCTGTCTCAGATTTGCCATTGTTAAAGAATATATTGGAATTTCTTTTGTTACCAAATTTCAAATGTTTATGTAAATGACATGTTGTAGACCAGTACAGAAGGGTACACACTTTTTGTGAGTTTGTTTGGTTTTCAGAAACCTACTGGCACCATGCAATACCCTAATCAGCCTACTGTACAGTTGACATTGACAGAAATGTGGGCAACCTGCAACCATGAACAAAGGCTCCAAAACACATACAATGCAAAGCTCACAGTAAAGTGATGCAAGTCTTCACTAAATATTATATTCCATACGCAATATTATATTCCATTATGTTAGACTTAGAAGTAAGGAAGAAGCAAGGAAGTGGTGAAGTATCACTCAAGTCCCACAAAATGGAATATAACATTGTGGGAAAGGTTGGATATTCACAACTTATTATGTACAAGACCTGCATCACTATACTGTTACTATACACTAGACCTGCATCACTATACTGTTTCAAAAAGGTATTTCAGTGTTTTTGTTTTTGTTCAATTAATTGCATTTCCTCCATTGTAGCCTGATGATGGTATTGCATGGTGCCGCTGCGTTTCTCAAAACTAGTGTCCCTAATTTTGAGAAAGAAAAAGTGTCCCTTCTTCAACATTCCTTTTACATAAAACATTTAGATTTGGTTAAAATAAAAAAATCTCATATTATGCTTTAAAATATATAGTGCAGCAGCGTTGTGTTTTACTGTATTTTTAGTTTTAGCCATAGAGTAGGCCTACAGTACTGTAATCTGTCAGTATGAAGTTATGAGGTTGATCCTCAATTAACTTTAATTGCATAGGTTGCACAACTAGCTAGCAGAGAGTGTTGCAGTGTCTTGTTGTTGAATTGTTGCTGCTTGTCCTGTCATCATAATTCCCACTGTAGTTTGTTTGTAACCCTCCCTCACCTTTGCACTCTGGACTTTGTCACTTTTAGCATGTAAAAATCTAAAATACTTTTTGCATGTTGCTTTTTTGCACAAAGCAATAGATAACATGGGTGTAGAGTCCATGCATTGTATTTGCAGTGACTTTGATATCAAATGAGATTATAGGCTTCAAAGGTCATCAATGTATAGGAACTGAGAACTGACTACAGGTATGTCAGCTTAGCTGGGCTGGGCAGTATAATGTCGGCCACTTAAGATGTTATGAGTTTACCATGTGCATATTTACCCTAAATGACCCATGCAGCTTGGTCTAAAACGATTCAATTGCATAGGCGTGAAACGCTTTTGCAGCATGTTTTGGCTCACTTACAGAGCTTTATCAGAGCAGTAGTAAATGGGAGGGTTTATTGCACTAAAGCGGGCAGGAAGTAGTCCTGAGTTCACTGATGTTAGAGAGAGCAGTCCTTCATCTCAAGATCTCTATGGGTAAGCTCTATATTAATGTCAAACATGATGTAGCTACTGGTAGGGTTAAGTGAACAGTATCATGGTATTTCTTCTGAGGGGCTATGTCAAGCTAAAGCCACCTTCCAACACTGTTGTAGGGCTTTTAGTTTTTGGTTGGTCTTGGATCTAAATAGGAGGTCTGAAGCTCACTGCTAAGCAAGCTACGGGGGGATGAGCATTTGTGACACTATAGAGGCACTGTACGATGATAGCTGCAGCCTCCCTTATCACCCTCCCTTTGTATGTTATTATTTAGACAGCAGATAGTGGAGAGGGAGACAGACAGACATCACAGGACAGACAGACTGGATCAAACCAAGGTTGCTGTGGAGAATACATGTGCACTAAGGTTGCGGTGGGCAAACTTACACGGCCCATCTTTGGCACTGTCCCTTTATTTCAACATACAGTATGTGGGACCGGATCTCGCATAAAGCACATGTCACCTCATGCATCCTTTAATTTAGACATGCAATATATTATGTGGGTCAAAATTGATTAACACAAATGAAGGGAGGATTAGATGGATATGGATTATTCTGCAGATGTCATTTGTACCCTCTCACTATTATACTACTTATGTATTTTAACTGTCAGATACAGCTGATTTGGATCTTTTTCATGAGTGCTGTTTAAATGTAATTCTAAAAGCTTTCAGAGACTCAAAAAAGAAAAGAAAATCCACTTCCAAAATGCAATGTGCATTTCATAACTGTGTAGCATAGGATATAGCTGTGTGAAAGTTGCACGGTCAGGATGTTTGACCGTTTCTGCAAACCCGTCTACCATTGTTCCACAGAGGTGGAAATTCCCCCCAGTTTCACTATGGCCCTGTGGGTTGAGTGTGTCATCAAATCAGCCACTCTGCCTGAGAAAGCAGGAAGTTGCAGTCAGTACGGGTTTGTTGGCCAATGAGCAGCGTGGACCCAGAGACAGAGCCCTCCGGAAATCTGTCTCAGTGCCTCGGCACCTCTAACCACACGTACTGCACGGCCCCGTAGGTCTCAGGAGTATCAGCACAGCAGCACATGTCTGTCTCCATCATCCGTCCATCTGTCTGAGATAGCATGGTGGGACCAACAATCTTACACCCATGGCTATGTCAGTGAGGAAGAAGAAATCGTTTGTCCTTGCGAACAAACCCAGCGTCAGAATGTGCTTCATGGAGCGGGATTTCATGTAAGTGTGTGATTCTCTGTCTCAACTGTTCTGATGTTAAGCTCAGATTGACCTTCAACTCCTTTTATTGAATTGAATGTAATTGTCAAACTTGATTGACATAATAGACTGCTCTGGTCTTCAATTCAGGTTCAATTCTAGGTTAAACTCCAGCTCTTGGCATTGATGATTGATCTTATCAATGAGGAATGGTATGATTATCACAGGCTACTATTACATTTATATGCCATCCATTTAACTGCTGGATAAGTTAATTCAGCATGGGAATGATGAAGCAAAGCTTATGCTGCCGTTTGTGAATGTTTGACTAAACGGTGAAACGGTGAAACCACGCTTACAGGAAATACATTAGGAGCAGCACAATCTCTATCATCACAGTAACTAACATGCACTCTCAGTTTGCTCATTGTATTGTTCTCTGTGGTCAGCTATACTGTATGTTCAGGAAAAGTGATCACCTACATCACTTAGTCCTACTGCAAGTCTCCAAAGAGACAATTGTGTGGTTCAGTCAGTGTTTGTTATTCTGGGCCTCCACTGCCTCTCTCTTTCCTGTTTCTCTCTTTGCCTCTCTCTTTCCTGTGTGGAGTCTGTAATCAGAGTGACAGCTTCCTGCTCAAGAGGCCATGCTCATATTAGGCCCCAGGAAATGATGCAGGGGGGAAGCCAGGCTCCCCCACAGAAGCGGAATGAGGGTGTTGCTATAATCTGCAATAAGCGAAGGCTACAGAGAAATTAATGCACTGTCCAAAATACTGTTGGAAACGTTGTTGACTAGGGGGAACAGAAACCTGTGAAGTCACCTGTGAAGTTTTTTTTTTAAAAGACGTTTTTTTTTTCTTCACAACAATTCACAATCCCATACATGGCCTTGTTTACTCCCCTTCCTGGGTAGATTCACCGGGGCAAAGCCTTTAGACCAGGGGTGGGCAATTATTTTTCCCAGGGGGCCAAATGAGCAACTGAAAATATTTTGGAGGGCCGGGCCAAAATTCCGAACTCAATTATGCATAATATACATTTTATTTCTATATAAAAAGCAGTAAATGGCATTGTTTTGACCGCTGGTAAGAGTGTATGTTATTATTTGGCAATTAAAAGGTGAGGTTAGCTTTCAAAAATAACATTTATTCAAATAGAATTTCAACACTGCAGGTAAAGGGAGAGGAAAACAGCTGCATTTCATCCTCAACCTTTTTGAAATCTTGAAAACGCCTTGAAAATTCATCATGCAGTGCTCCTAACATGGATGAGTATCTGTGCCGGTGATCAGCTGATGGTTTGACTTCTTTCAGGGTTTTCATGTGTTCGAGATTGTTGCTGCCTAGTTGCCTTGAAATGAATTGCAACTTTGTCATGAAGGCTTTCACATGGCTATGCATTTCATGAACAAAAAGGCCCTTGCCCTGCAGTTGTGTGTTCAGTTCATTCATCATTGCAGTCACATCAACAGCAAATGATAAATCTGCCATCCAGTCCTCATCAGACAGCTCTGGGATGGTTTTGCCTTTCATCTCACAAAACTCCTTTATCTCTGATTTCAGAACCCAAAACCTTTTAAGCACTTTGCCCAGGCTGAGCCATCTGACAGTTGTGTGGTACCTGACATCACCATGTTCGCTCTCTTGCTCCACCAATAGTGAAACAAACTGCCTGTGATTTAATGCTCGCGCTCTGATGAAATTAAACCACATGGCTAAGTTTTAGCACTGACTTGCACAACGCTTGCTGATGAATAATACAATGTATAAACACCAATTTCTGCTCTGCGTTGAGTTCACTCACTTTATCTTGCATTATTTTCAAAAACCCAACATTTTTCCCTGTCAAATTCGGACATCCATCCGTAGTGACACCTGCCAGTCTGTCCCATTCGAGTCCCAGTTTGTCCATGCATGCGTTTACCTCGGTGAACAGATCACTCCCCGTTGTGGTTCCTTTCATTGGCCGGATTGCTGCCAGCTCCTCCGTAAGCTTGAAGTCGCGCGTTTTATACTAATATAACAATTAGTAGTCCCTATTTGTTTGAAAGTTCTGCGTTCGGCATCCACTTTCCTCTTTTTGGCATAAGCCGACATTTTCGCATTTTTCAGGGGTGACAAGGAAGGTAGACAGTTCAGGGGTGACACGGAAGGAAGACAGGTTGTCAATCACACGCATTTCACGTGCACGATTGCGTGCACTGTGAGAATAAATGGGCTTCAAAATAAAAGCAATGCGGTTTTAGTCCACCCATGAGATAATTAGAAAATATATAATATATAATAATAAAAAAATATATATTTCAAAACTGAAATATCCCAAAACAACCCCTAACCCCTATATATACAGGCATGATGGTAGAATCCCCACATGGCATGGTGAAGTGTTCTGAAGATGCTTGGAGCCTTCAGAACTTGGTGGTGCATAGAACAAAAATCAGACAAGATATTAAATGACAAACAATGAAATTAAGGAGCAAGCAGGTGTGGACCGTCTACACTTTATCTAGGGGGAATAATCACCATCTTGCTTCTCCAATTCTTTCAGATCTACACAGGTGTCTACGGAGTAGACGCTAGGGGTTGTTTCTAGACAAACAGCAGTGGATGTGTGTGTGCTGCTGCTACTGCACAGTGCACACCTGTGAGACAGGACACATAGCCACTGTGGTGGAGACACCTAGGTTGACGTTTCCCACCAGGCACTATTTCAATCAGAATAGTGATCACAGTGGGTAAACACCTGCCGAACCAGTAGTGCTGGAGGTTGCAGTGTGTGGCAGACCTGGATTCATTTAACATTGAACATTTTGGACATTTAACTGACACTTTTATCCACAGAGACTTACAACATCATCTATACATAAGTCATTATAATAAGAAAAATAAATAAAATAAATCTATGCTAGGACCAGGGGCCATTGCCAGTCACAATGCTAGATGAAGGATACTGTAGCTGTGCTTGAGTTTTCCTGGCACAATAGGACTAATGGAATAGTCTCAAAATGCAAATCTGGCTTGCCTGGGAGGTTCAAGCAAATGCTCAAAGTATTTGACAGTACTTCAAATACATTTTCATCCAGGTCAGTTGATGAATATGCAGTTGAATTAGACAACTTTGGCTGGAAAACAAAGGCTGTCAAAGGCTGTCAAAGGCTGTAACATTAATTCATTTTGTTCTATTGAGATGTTGGTCTTTTGCTATACTTTTTTTTGCTATTTGTTGTGCCATTGAAGGAAAAACACAAAAGTTATCAATGAGAATCATTCCTAAAACACTGTTCTATGAAAGAAACTGTTCTACTCTTACTGTAGTTCCCTCCAGTTTCTCCACTCTTTTTTCCACACTTTTCATTCTACAAACCATGATCAGAGTTGGCAATTTTCCCCATGCATTGTTTGAGTCTGCTTTAGGAAGTGTGTTTGAATGAGCCTGGTATGTTACTGGCCACTCCTGTTTATATTTTAGTTACTGGCAAGCAGGAGTTATCCATTAGTGATTAGCATCTCTGCTAGCTTACTTAGCGGTGAGGTTAGAGGGCTGGTTATGTTGAAGGGTTTAGACTCATTCAGTAGTCCACCATGCCAGTTAGCACTATCTGCAATCATATATTATGAATCTTAACCTTTCAATCAGGAACATGGGATAGATTAGTAAGATATATTATTTCCAAACACAAATTATGCCAAGTCTGGGACTACATTGCAATATCAATGGAGAAATGGTAGTCTGGTAGACAAATCATGGTCTCTGAAAATGTATTTCCATCCCTACTATTGGACTGCAGATGAGATACAAATAGCTAGAAAGTCTTATGCCATTACAAATCAGAGAGGAAGGAATCTTATGTAGCATAATATATTCCTTTATCGGTATGTGACTGACAGGGTTCAAACTCAGGCCACATAACCGTGTTAGCCTGCTGGGCTTAAGCCGAAGCATTAGCTCAGTTTCAGTCAAGGGATCCCTTCCATTCCAAAATAACACAACCCCTTCCCTCCCATGAAGTGATCCCTTCCGTGAATTTAAAGGACTAAGGGACATGAACAGAGGTTTAAAATGCAACTCCCTCAATCACATTCCTTTCCCCTACACACCTATAATTGTATATTTTTCTTAGCTATACATATTGCAAAGACATATATTTTAGGGTTAGGGTTATACAGGGCTAGGGTAGATATAGCAATCTACTTACATTTAAACAGTGCTTTGCCAGACATCTTTGAATTACATTCAACATTTTGGAGGAATTCCAATGATACTCACTGATTTGTGTTGAAGGCATGTTTTCTTGTTGACTTGTTGGAAGGGAATATTGGAGGTAACAGAATTCTCCCTTCCCTCACTTACAATGAAATGGAACCACCTTGCTTTTTGCTGTCATCTTACATCCAGGTAAAATGGGGATTCCCCCCTCGAGAGAAGGGAAGCAAACAACAGAATGGAACAAATGGAATAGTCTTCAAAAAGTCCAAACCCAGCCCATCTGGCACTCCAGACAGACTCTAAGTAAATACTCAAATTATTATTGTAGGAATATAGCATTTCAAATACACTATATGGACAAAAGTATTGGGACACCCGAACATCACACCCATACGTGCTTGTTGAACTTCTCATTCCAAAACCATGGGCATTGCTATGGAGTTGGTCCTACCTTTGCTGCTATAACAGCTTCCACTCTTCTGGGAAGACTTTCTACTATATTTTAGAATATGGGATTTGCTCCCATTCAGCCCAAGAGCATTAATGAGGTCGGGAACTGATGTTGGGTGAGAAGGACTGGTTCGGAGTCGGCGTTCCAATTCATCCCAAAGGTGTTCGATGGGGTTGAGGTCAGAGCTTTGTGTGCAGGCCAGTCAAGTTCTCCCAGACCAAACTCTGCAATCCATGTCATTATGGACCTCACTTTGTGTATGGGGGCATTGTCATGCTGAAACGGGAAACGGCCTTCCCCAAACTATTGCCATAAAGTTGGAGGCATACAATTCTCTAGAATCGCATTGTATGTTGTAGCATTAAGCTTTCCCTTCACTGGAACTAGTGGGGGCCTAGCCCAAACCATGAAAACAGCCCCAGACGATAATTGTGTCCACATACTTTTGTCCATACAGATAGTGTACTTTTCAACCCAGTTCTGGTCTAGTGCTTACATACCACAACATGGCTCTGCCTTAACAGTGTGCATCGCTCCTAAGTGGAAACAGCGCAAACTTCAAAAGATGATAGCAGAAGAGATAAGGGCTGCTGTTGTTATGTCATGTCCCTTGAAGCAGAGGCCACGCACAGGTCACAAAACAACCAACCTCCCTGTGGATAAAACAAACACACCAACCGGCCACAGCGCAGCTCAGTTTAATTTAGATGCTGAAGATAGGCTGGGAGCATAAACACATAAGCACATGAAGGCATTTGCAGAAATACAGTTTCCTCCTTTTCTCTATTGGTAAAAGTGAGTTTACCCCTAAACCCTATGTTCTCACCTGTAATCTTTTCTTGCCTGCTCTACAGCTAGAAATCATATGGACTCTTTTCTCCTTATTGGTTTATTTGGAGTCTGGAGGCAGGCTCCCTGTGGTCTCTCCCTGCAGGGCAGCCATTGCTATGGCACACCGGCCAGACAGGAAGTACACAGGCCAGGATGAAATCAGCAGCTCGGAGAGGGCATGCACATTCCTGGGGAAATGTCCAGCTTCCTGCCTGCCTTCCTCTCCTGCTCGTCCCCTTCAGGGTCAAAGTTTGAGGGTTTGAGATAACAGACTTTGGGTGTATTAGGGTTTAGAAGAGTGTGTATGTGTGTGTATATATATATATATATGTGCGCATGTGTGGTGTGTGTGTATGTGTGTGTGTGTGTGTGTGTGTGTGTGTGTGTGTGTGTGTGTGTGTGTGTGTGTGAGTACACTCCCTCAGTCACAGTCTGAATTAGAAGTTAGTCGTGTGTGGTTCAGTTATTCACTCTGCCATGGATCTCCTCCCTGCACTGGCCTCCACAGCCAACATACTCAAGGACAGCTCAGCTGTTCAGAGTATCAAGAGGCGAATAAGGAGCAGGAGGTAAGCATTGACATTATCTAGAGACATTACTGTAGGCCTGTGGTAGACTCTCATGTCAGACAAATAGATCTAGGTTTAGGACAGGGTTAGGTCGTCTGTGGTAAGACAGAGCAGCTGTGGAAAGTACCTTGCGGTTTAGAAGTTGAGTTGTCTGTACTGCAGGAATGAATGTAGAATGAATGTGATTCCTGTGATGATGAAGATACATGTTTGCCTCTCAGGATGGAAGGGCCCTGTAGGATTGAGGTATTTCAAGCCATATAGGAATATGTTCATGTTTATATGTGTTGTTGATTATTTTCCTTACCATAATGGGGTGATGATATATATATGTTCTGTTTATTTGCACCATACTCTCTTCCTCCAAGTGTCTTTTCTGTCCTGTACATTCTTATACAGCACATTTACAATTCCTCTCATTCTGTGTATTGACGCATTGTTTATTTATCCTGTTTGTATTGCTCTATTTTGATCAGGGTTGGGATCAGTTGAATTTCATGTCAATTGAAATTTCAGTTCAATGATTGCAAACAGGGCATTTATTTTCAATCAACACTTTTTCCATTATTGATTTTTCAGTTAAAACACTTCCACTCTACACAATGTGTAGAGAAGCTACGTATGTGTTATGAGATGTCTTGCTATCTGTCAACAGAAACATGGCATCTGTCGAGATCTCCTGGCCCATCCCTATGAGGGCCATCGGAGCCCAGAACCTGCTGACCATGCCAGGAGGAGTAATGTCCTCGGGGTACCTGCACAAGAAAGGAGGCAGCCAGTTCAGTCTCATGAAGTGTGAGTATAGACCTACTGTATGTAGCTCATTCATATGTACTAGTAGTACCAAACAATGTACAGTTATGACGTGTGAGTAGAACCTCATACAGTAGATCATCCGTGTGGTACCAATGTATTAAGTGTGAGCAGACCTAGGTACTGTACATCATTCATGTAGTACCAATGACCAGTTATGAAGTGTAAGTGAACATAACTCATTAATGTGCACAAGTACCCATGTCCAGATATTGAATGTATGTAGACCTTCTGACCTAAGGTACTTCTCGTAGTCCAGTGTCACTCATGAGGTGAGGACTGTAGACCTACATAGCACCTATGTCCAGTAGTTCCAGTAGAGTATGTAGATCTACATAGCTTCTTCATATGTACTAGTACCAATGTCTAGTTATTAAGTGTGACCTCCATAGCTCATTCATGTGTAGCCAACTAGTCGAGTGCCTTTGACAAAGGTCTGAAATGACAGACTACAGTAGTTCAACTCAACAGAAATGTTTGTCTATTTAGTATTTTTATGAATAATACTTTTTATGAGCATTTGTAACTTCTATACCCGTCCTTTGTCACTCTTTTTGCGTAATTACAGGGCCTCTCCGCTACATTGTTATCCACAAGGGCTGTGTCTACTACTTCAAGACCAGTACCTCCCCCGCACCACAGGGGGCGTTCTCTCTCAATGGCTACAACAGGTCAGTGTCATTTCTATAACAGTATAACACATTATAATAACTCATTGTAGACATGTATGATGCCTCATAATGACTTCATAATATATTTCAACGACCCTGTGTAAGGCCTGTTAGCAGCTCCGCCAACAGAGTTAACTCTCTTGGTGTGGTAGCCGGTTTGTAAGCCCCTCTACCCCGCCGTTCGGTACATTAATGTCAGCAGTGGGATGGCGCCCGTGAGGCCTTCGGAGAGGCGTGTCCACATGAGGGACTCTCACATGACGCTGTGTAAGGCCTGTTAGCAGCTCCGCTAAGGGAGTTAAATCTTTTGGTGATGTAGCTAGCATGGCCAGTTTATAAGCAGAAGGTTGTGAGTTCAATACCCACTTAGGACAAGCTACTCTACCCCGCTGTTCGCTATAATATCCTAGTACAGTATATTATATTTATAAGACATTTTAACATAGTATGTCTGTTTATAACACCTTTAATTAAATATTAACTCATAATTATTAATATACATTTACATTTCAGTCATTTAGCAAACACTTTTATCCAAAGCAACTTACAATAAGTACATTTGTCTAGCTAAGTGAATCAAATATATGTAAGTAAAACCTTCAATGAGAACAAGTTCCATCGGCAGTCATAGTGCTAAAGAAAGTAAGATAAATAAATAATGAGTTCAGGAGTTGTAGGGTGTCATGGGGTGGAGAGGTCTGAGGAGGAGGAACCCACGTGTAGCCTGAGATGGGTCTTTATGAGATGGTCTGTCATTTTAATACAAAAACTAGTATTTATAATGTGCCATGCACGCATTATAACGGTATGCTCTAAGTAAAGTGATTTTTCAATAGGCTTTGCCAAACATAATACAGTACTGTAGTTACAGATATAGCTGAGAACTTCTGGTTTTGACCATACCAATAAAGACCATTCATTCATTCATTCATTCATTCATTCATTCATTCATTCATTCATTCATTCATTCATTCTTTCATTCATTCATTCATTCTTTCATTCATTCATCCATTCATTCATACCTTGTTGAGTATTGTTTGCCACTTGGTTGACTAGGCTTGCCACTTCCAGTGAAGTGAACTTTCTTTGCTACGTAAAAGTCTTTCACTTACGAAAGACAGGGGTGAAAACTCATCTGTTTTGTTCCACACCAGGGTACAGAGCAACCGTTCATTCAATCTTCACTTTCCATACTTGACATTTCTAAAAGTGGTTGCTTGTAGTGTTTCCATACATCCATCTCCTATACGTCACTCCCTCACTCCCCAGTCTCGTGTCTTATGGTAGTGGTAACTTTAGTGTAATTACATGTCTGGAGTCTCTCTCTCGCTCTACTGTGGTGTGGTATATATAGAGCAGCTGTGCTCTGAGACATTGAAACAGAGACAGGCTCAAACAGCCAGACCCACACTGTGCCTATATAGAAACACAATGATACAATGTTTGGTATCACATTTCTGTATTCATGTGTAGACATTTTACTGATTATGTTGTAACATGTCGTATCAACACATATCACCTAACAATAAGATGATCATCAGATAACATGCTCTAAAATCAATGATACGGGTGTTACCTTCAAAAAGGGGAATCTATTGGTTAGAATAAGGAGGCTTCTATTGTTGTGTGTCTATGCTTGTTTCATTGTGGGGTTTCAGTTTCTATTTCTTTTGTTGCAAGGGTGATGAGGGCCGCAGAAGAGACGACATCCAGTAACGTGTTTCCCTTCAAGATGGTCCACTTCAGTAAGAAGCACCGGACGTGGTATTTCTCTGCAGCCAGCGAGGATGAAAGAAGGGTGAGGGCTGGAGCCTTCAGAACCATACCGTACTTGCCCCTCTGTGTTACTCCAGAGGCCACTGCTCTGGCTTTGAGTAACATCATCTGGAAAGCATAAGACTGAAACATATGGCATCTGCACATGAGTTTCAAAATATTACCTGTGAAAAAAAAATCACTGTTACGGTATGTTAGCTTGTCACACATTTAAGTGATTGCCTGGGAATTTCCTATATTTTAGGGGACACAACATTTTATATGTCGTGGAAATCATGGATTGATCAGGGAATCAATGATGACATTTAGTGATCGAGTTTGTAATAAATATGATATTGCGTAACTAGCCGAATAAACCTGAGGTTTATAGTCGGGATACCCTTTAAACGTTTTGGCCGTTAACGAGGGCACCTCTCTAGACTCCCAGAGTTAATGAGAGGCAGTAGGCTTGTTTGTGTGGCTCACTGCCATGGGGAAAAAACTGTTCATGTGGCGCAAGGTTTTTGGTCTTGATAGACCGGAAATAGGGGGGCAGCATGGACAGCTCCCCCTTCAATAGAGATGGTGGATGGATGGATGGATATAAAGACGTATATATAATCTAATACCTTATTTTTACTGACAGAAATGGATGCAACATTTGCGGAAAGAAATTGACCACTACAATGACAGAAGGGATTCACTCATTCCAAGGTAAGTCAGAACTTTTATATGGGAAAAACAACATATTATAAACAACCTACTAATAGTGATTTAGAGAGCAAAAAAAGTATGGCTCTCATCATGTTATTAATATGCAATTATCAGGGATTAACACTAACCATTAAATGGCGCCCGTTTCGCACTTCGATGACGTCATGCCACATTTTGCTGCAAAATGATGACAACACCATTACATCAAGTCACTTCCCTTTCACACTTCATTCACAATAAAGCATTTAACTCACCCCCTCATACAATATTATCAGTGGTCACTTCCTCTTTCTGGTAAATGATGGACAGTGACGGTATTCTCACAGCAACAACAATATCATACAGGTTCTTGTTTCATAAAGACATATGGATGGGAGTCAGTGAAAACGATCATGATCATTCATTCATTACAGTGGCAACAATCAAGCTTCTCTCAACCAATTCATTCATAACCTCATACAGTATATCCTTGATTAGATAATGTAGGTCAGTATTCCATTGAATAGGTCTGTTGTGCCCCACCTAAAACAGTCCTAAAACTCATACCTGGATCTCGATTTGGGGACTTCTGCGCCCCTGTTTAAGCCAAAAGGCTGAGGAAACACTGATACAGGTATATGTTTGGTGGTTTACGCACATCATTTATTTGTATAATATAACTTGAGCCTGTCCATATTCTAATTGTAACATGACCAGACATTGTGAAACAGACACACATAAACACTATTGACTGGAATTGTTAGCCTACTTGACAGAGAAGTGAAGTCTATCCAATGATCAGAAAAAGTACTTGGGTATTTAAGGAAATATTTGCTGACCATGTTTCTTCTTTGTTACACAGTGATTGATATAACAGGTCCAGAAAACCATTACACATTGTGTGGATAATTATGGTAATCTATGGTAGTGAACTTGATATCACACAGGGAAATGTTTACAGACAGGAACACATATTTAATGCTTCTATAACCTTATACTGTCACAAAAGCATAAAACAAAATCCCCACCATGCTCTACTGAAAATAAATTCCACCAAAGTAGGTTGTGTAGCAATAAAAGGAACTTGTATCTTTTCATGCAAAATATAAATTACTTTACTAGAAAACATACTCTAACTAACAGTATGAATTAGGCATTTAGGCATCCTTTGTATGAAAGGAGCTTTGAAACCTAAGCAACCTGCCCATGGTGAGTACATGTTGTTTGAAGTACAGTAGACCAACACACACCACTATAGCAGGTATTACAGTTGTGTGCTGGCAAACCTTGTTGGTGCATAGATTAAGTTAAGGGTGGTGGTGGTGGTGCTCATCTTGAATTTCCTGTCTTTTGCGGCTTTTGATTTCCTGTCTTTTGCGGCTTTTGACAAGCCATGACTTCTCACTTAAAACATATTTTTGGTCAATAATAAACCAAAAAAAAGTAATGTTAAATTCAAAACTTTCATGAAAACCCCAGGTGTCCTGTTTCAGAAAATCTGAAACCAAAAATGTGTTTGTAAGGGGAATTAATTATTGCATGAGTCTTTTGAGTCCTTTGTAATAACAACAATAATTTTTATTTTGATAGCGACTCAGACTCTGATACAGACAGCTTTTATGGCTCTATCGAGCGGCCCATGGACATCAGACAAGGCCCAGACCACCCTGAAGATGGTAAGACACACCGTGTGTGTAGCACATGCAGATAACACTTTAAACTAATGACAACTCTTAAGGTTTCATGAAGCCTTCATAAACCCTGTATAATGTCTACATAGACGCTTTCCAAATGTTTTATAAGTACTTTATGAAGCCACCCGGTGGTGAAAACAGTTAAATACTTCATAAAAATAAAACAATTGTCAGTTGATTAAAGTAGGACCCCGGTGCCTAAATTAGCATTGCGCAGTGAGGCATGCTTTGGCTTTTCTGGGTCAGTGGTTGTCGTGGTGCGTGGCTGTAGAAGGGATAGACATTGTCTGTCAACAGTTCTTTTATACTACATATATATGCTATATGTACTCACAATGATGGAAATCTTGTATCTAGATTACATGTTAGAAGATGATGACGATGATGAAGAGGACTACTTAAAACCAGATGGCTCACCAGCATCTACAGGTATAGTCCACCACTAAATCCTGAATTTAGTACAGTGTTTGGGACTAGCCCAGTACCTATCATGGTCCCTGATTTGCTATATAATTCCATGGATCCCATTTAATTTATTTTTCACGGAATTAATTTGGAATCAACTCAATCAGAAATATATAATATGATTCCTTGTTGTTCCATTCATCACTGAATCTCTTATGTTGTTGTTGTTATTGAAGGTCGGCCAACCGTTCCACCGCCATCCTACCCCCCTCCCCCGGTCCCTGCCCAGCTCAGACAAGACATGTCGGTTTTCTTCAAATGTCTTCCTCCGCCCGTCCCAGCCCCCAACAAGAGCCCCCCTAGCCCCCTGCCCCAAAAAACGTCCATTGCCTTATCTTCTCCGCCCAAGCACACCAAAATCAACCAATACGGACACAAGGACATCCCCAACAAGGGTCCAGCTCCTCCACCACCCTTCGCCCCCCACCTACGTAAGTCCAGCCCAGAGAGGAGTGCGCGGGGGTGCTCCAAGAGCCCAACCCCTCCTCCCCCTCCCATGGCCAATCTGAAGAAGCAGGTGTTGGAGAAGATGTCCATCTCCACCCTCCCTGGAGGAGGGATGAACCAGAGGGACAGGAAGCCAGTCATGCCCATAATTCTGCAAACCCCTGCCACCCTGCCCATCTGCAGAGACCTTGAGAAGAAGATGGCGCTGGGCAGATCCCCGTCTCCGCACCCACGACCGCCACTGATGCCGGGTAACCAAGGCAATTGGCCCAGCCTGCCCACCTTGCCACCGAGCCACAGTTACCTCAGCAGCCCCAGACCAGCAGGTCTAGACAACGACTCAGCACAGCAGCAAGCCTCCCCACTACACCCCTGCCCCAAGCCTAGATTATGCACACCTTCCCTGGCCTCCAAGCCTCCCCCACCCATGGCCAAGCCTCCCCCACCCATGGTCAAGCCTCCCCCATCCATGGCCAAGCCTCCCCCACCCATGGCCAAGCCCAAACCTAGCCGACCCTCACCACAGTAAGTGTACCATTTCACTTACTACAGATACAGATCAAGTCAACGCCTAGACTAGAAAGAACTGGAGAATAGACTCCATTGAACATGGTCTTTAGTCCAGGACAAGGCTTAATCTGGGCCAGGCAAACTAGTCCAATCAACTCTTTATTTGATTAAGGTCAACAACATATCTGTTCTTTTCCCTCTGTATGCACATCATTTTAGAATCAAGGCTTTCATACCATAATCATACAGCAGAACTGTAAACTATGATTGCTTTGAATTTATTGGGGGAAATGACAAACATATGTAAGGAAATACTTCCATGATTATGTACAGTACAGAATATTGTACCATAATTCCACATTTGCATATCGTAATTTGTAGGAGCAAAAAGTTGTTCTGAATCTGGCCATAATGTTCAAGGTTATAGTTCATTGTCTTACGTCAAGTAAGGTGAACTACTATCAGTGTGTAAGGAGTCAACTTCATCTGGCATAAGAGAATTGGATACAGTGATAATACCTTTTTGTTCTCAGAAGATCATCACCGGACAGACAAAGCTTCAGAACTTCAGTGGATGAGATGCCTGAAGACACTGGGGATGTCTCTGATGACGATTACGAGAATGTGAGCATACTACCAGACCTATGCCAAATGTGACAGGGTCTCGTAAAAAAGCAATGTCATTTTTCTTTTTTTTCCATGAAAGTGCAGATTGTAGCTTTCAAATGAGGTGTCAAACATTGAAATCTGAACATGCTTATTTGAATGTTGGTACACCTCAAACCAAATAATGGAGAAACAACAAACTCTGAATCAAAATACACGCAAAACAGCTGCTAGTAGGCCAGCGCTAAAAAGGAACAACATTCGGATAGAACATCAACATCGTAAAAACACATAACTACACATAATTAGATCACACAGTCCTTACTTTTGAACACATCCTAAAACGTACGTTTGTTTACAAGCCATGTATCTTGTACTTACCCAGTAGCCTATGGCAGACGATACAGTGAATCCAATTCACAAATTGTAAGTATTTAGTGATCCTGAAACTGTTGTTTGTTATATCAAGCGGGCACTTTTATTTTTCGTAATATGCAAAAAAACGGAAAACACTTTGCCGACATGCAACCCTTTTCACTAGACTGTGTCACAAATACTCTATCCTCACCTCAAACTCATTGGAGAAGGAGAATGTCTAGCCATCTCATCTGATATGAAAGATAGGGAGAGAGGACAGGAGGAATCAAGGAAAGACTTGAGATTTCAACCCTGGGTCAAATACTGAACATGTGCCCAATGCTTTCACACACACACACACACACACACACACACACACACACACACACACACACACACACACACACACACACGCACGCACACACACACACACACACACACACACACACACACACACACACACACACACACACACACACACAGACACACACACACAGACACACACACACACACACACACACACACACACACACACAGACACACACACACACACGCACACACGCACACGCATGCACACACCCACACCCATACCCACACACATACATCACATTAAACCCTGCATAATCATTAGCGCACATGTACAGATTCCATTTCATTCCATTCTAACCTTCCTGTGTGTCTTGTGTTTTCCTAATTGTCTGATTGCAGATGCAATTACCAGATTCTGTGTTCGTGGACACGACTGAAACCAGCAATGTTGAAAGGTAAGACACACATTTCTTTTCTGTGATGAAAATTCTCTCAACTCACCTCCTCACCCTTTTTTATGTACTTTCTGAACAAGAGTGGCACCCACTAGTGACAAATCAGGAAACAGCACTCAAAATCGTACTTGTGTTTTTTCCTTAAGACTGAAACAAGCAACATTGAAAAGAAAGAAGCAAGATTCCTTTTTGTACAAAAAATTCTCTGCCCTCACTTAATGTTCATTTCTATAAGGTGGTTCATACTCTTTAGCGCCCACTAGAGCTGGATCAGGAGACAACACTCTAATATTCATGATTACTCTATTACATGTTTTCTCATGGGTAAAGTTCTAAACACATGTCGGACTGCACCAATGCATTATAAATTAGCTTTAATTGACTACAGGTTATTTAAGGAAGGCACCAGAAATCCAGAGGACGGCCTCTACTGCATCAGGAACTCAGGATCAAATCATAAGACATCACAGGTAGATACACCCTAAACCTAATCCTAACCAGCACATGCTAGGATACAGTAGATGTCACCAACAACACCTGCTGGGATGTATGAACACACGCATGCACGCACATGTGGCACGTGCACACACACTCAAATGCACGCACCTACACACACACACACAAATGGGGCGGCTGTGGCTCGGGAGGTAGAGCCGGCGTCTAATGATTGCAAGGTCGGCAGTTCCGTGGTTTGATCCCCAGCTGGCCATGTGTCGAGGTGTCCTTGGGCAAGACAATGCCCCCAAATTGCTCCCAATGAGCGGGCCGGCACCTTTTATGGTAGCTTGCCGCCATTGGTGTGTGAATATGTGTGTGAATGGGTGAATGAGAGGCCATTGTAAAGCGCTTTGGAATAAGGCGCTATATAAGTGCAGTCCATTTACAATTTACAAATGCATGCACACACGCACGCACACACACACACAAATGCATACACACACACACACACACACACACACACATCAAAATCTAATAGGTTATGCTACCCAAGTGAAAGATGCTAAAACTAGAAAGTAAAATATACATTACCTGAAACAGGTGCTGGTGGTGTGGGACGTGACCCTGAGCAAGGCCAGAAACTACAGACTATTTCAGGAGGTGAGTACCATCCCAGGTCTCTCACTACATTCTCTGTGTAACACAGGCTGTAACACACTTTTCACTTTTTAAAACTTTTGAAGCTCCATTGTCCTCTAAGAGTTGCTGATTTTCCTCTTCACTTCAGGGTACTATGCATATCAATGGTAGTAATACTACCGTATATGTCAATTAGGAATAGCAGAATATTGGAATTACCATTGAAAATGTAAATGATAAGGAATGTTGTCTTCACCTTCTGTTGTTTGATGAAGCTGTGTGTTGTAACACTGATGTTGTGCTGTTCTGTCTAGGACTCCCGGGTCTTCCTGGAGACAGATGTGACCTTTCCTTCGCTAGCAGCCTTAGTGGAACACTACCACGTCCAACCCCTCCCCAACAATGGCTCTCTGTGTCTACAGAAGCCGTATGGCTACATCATACCCAGGTGACCCCGCCATGACCCCATGGCCCAGGTTATACCCCACTGAGATGACCATGTGACCCTCACCTTGACTGCTGGAGTCAATGCCATATCTGCTCATGTGGCGTCAACCATTCTGCCATAATAATGAACTTCAGTAGGAATGCAACACTGCCCCCTGTGGAGATTGTTGCTCCCCCAAATGTTGCTTTAGGTATTACTTGACGGATTCTAGTGCTGTGCTTCTTGCCCTGGTCTGAAGCTGGTCAAAAGGGACAGAATTGGTGCATCCCAGTCTTTCCTCTGTTCCTTCCATCCCCCTTCTCCACTTCCTTCTCAAAACACATTGGAGGAGAAGATCTAAGGGTCCTCTAATGTTTATTTTTAGAAGAATGGAGTATGGACGCCTCTTGTCTGCAGCCAGAGGACCACCACTGTAAATGTCTGTCTGTCATTACACTGGATAACTGACTGGACTGAGAGTGTATGTCCACATGTATTGTACTATTGCTGCAAAAGTACTGAGTTTGTGTTGAGTAGAATGTACAAATGTCAAGATGTGGATTGAATACAATACAAGACATTCCTGTAACAAATGTGTGCAATGCTAACTGAGGACCAATTTAGCTGCCTTTTCACTTTCTGTTAAATAGTTGCCAATGTACATTAATTCACTCACTTATCACTTATTACATCATCACAATAATTCAAGTGATAGAGGATATTGGGCTCTATTTTCTATTTTCAAAATCGACCACGGCATATTGGCAATTTTGTCGGTGGTTACTGGTGAAAATACCACAGCACTGAAGCTCTATCTCGCCTGTGCTCAGGCACATTTCATATGCAATATACGGTGCTCAAACCCAGCTGATTCATTTGATGATTCCATATATAACCTCACAATATCTTGCAGAGAATGATATCACAACAGTATTGTCACAATAGTATTGTCAGGCCTATAATGCTTTTGTGAAATGTCACACCTAAAGTGTAAATATTCACACTTACACTATTACTCTGTACAGCATTGTATATTTGTGAAATATGTATTATATGTATTATTTTGTAACTTGCATTTGTAAAGTTGTAAATATACTCTTTCATACAATTATCCTTTTGAGAATGTTGTTATGTTGTTACATTGTATTCCATCAATGTAAATAAGCTTGGATGTTCCTTAAGCAACATTGATGGAATACCCCCTGGTTTAGTAAGCTGCAGATTCCAGTAGGTGGCGCTACATAGCCCTGTACCATAACTCTATTCCGCTTCACTATTGCTGCATCCCATTTCTCCACCCTTAACTGAAGTATGCACTTGTGCACTCTGCCATAGAGATCAAAATAGGAATGGATTGGTGTTAGAGCCCATGCTTAGGGGGTCGTTTAAATGATGAGTTGAATTAAACTCATATCACTGCTATTTTTATATAATATTTCATATTTGTATACATATTTCCTATTGGCCTGTGTCTTTAGTGAGCAGTTTGAGGGGAAATCATTGTCATGTTTGTGTTTTGAATCCTGTTCCATCTGGGCGTTATTTGATCTGAGGGCATGTGCTGCAATCACACGTTGGACATAGAATCAGACATTGGACACTTGGAGATGTGTAGAATCAGACATTGGACACTAGTAGAATTATACATTCAACACCAGTTTTAGAATCTAAAACTAGAACCTGACAGAATGGTAAGCTATAGACAGAGCAATAACAGGCAGTTGAGGAGCAAGTTCATTAAGCACTGATACTAAATAAATCATTGTAATGGCACTGTGATTAATATTCAATATTTCTTCTCTACATCTTACTAGTGAGGGAATGGAGATTATGTAATTTCATTCTATCTCTCTCTCTCTCTCTCAAACTTTGACAAGACACCCAAAGGAAACTCTAAATCATTTCTTATCTCTACCCCCCTCCCCTCTCTCTCACCCATCCCCTCTTCCTCTCCCCTGTTCTCTATCGCCCCAACATCATTACGTTAGCAGCACAGGAAATTACTACTGTGTTCCTCAACTGGTTAATTAAATCTAAAACGGCGAGAGTGAACAGCAATGCAAATTATAATTTATCAGGACAGGATTACGAGAATCTGTGTATGTGAATTAATTAACACAGCATATTGGGTGGCGACAGACAGCACTGCCAAAGCGATGGCATCCAATATGTCAAATTCCATTAGAATTGAACATTTCAAAACTTAGCATGCAGACATTGCATAATAGTCCAGATAATTGATGTTAATGATGAAATTATAGTTTCATCTAATAATGGTTTGCCTAATAATTCTGTTAGATAATGAATTGTGTTGGATTTAAGGTGTTTGTAAAAAAAAAAAGTACCAACAAATAAAAGGAAATTGTCTCAACCGTGAAAAGACAATACAGGTGAATCCTCAATCAGACTCCCAACATGGCTATGCGTGGCCTTCGCAGAAAACGTTGTTTATTTCAACAAGTCCAGATCGGTACAGTTGTTAGAGGAGAGATACACTCAGCTCCTGGTGGGCCGCACACATACATAAACAATTCAGCATTCTGACACTGGTTTATGTAGAGTTTCCTCATGTCATACATTATCGGTCAGCCTGACCCCTTCACCCCTCCTTACTTAAAATAAGATGCAACCTACTATCTCCTCTGCATGAGTGGCCTTGAGCGAGGAGTTGCTAGATAAGGCGAGAAAATCACTTGCTGAAGCCAGCAAGTCTGCCCACAATACACATTCCTAGATTGTAAAACATACATACTGCTCACACACTGTAATTTGGAACCTAGGTCCTTGGTCAAACATAGTGAAAACATTGTGAAATCAATCAATGTCATTTGAAAGATGATTGGATATCAATATATATATATATATATATATATATATATATATATATATATATACAGCAGTCACCGTTTTTACCCTCAATGTAAGCCAATTTAGGCACAGTATTCAAGTGGCAGTGCTCATCTTGACTAACCTAAATAAATTAATGGGTTATTCTCACCTGAATAAATGTGTGTGTGTGTGTGTGTGTGTGTGTGTGTGTGTGTGTGTGTGTGTGTATGTGTGTCCGTGTGTGTCTGTGTCTGTGTCTGTGTGTCTGTGTGTGTTGTATGTGTGTTGATACGTGAATGTCATAGTCTGCGAAGAAGCGACATTGAATTATGGATTTATATGTGAAAAAAAACACTGAATAATGGATTTGTTTTGAGAAAGAGAGAGAGAGAGAGAGTGACAGAAAGAGATGATTTGTGTGTGTGTGTGTGTGTGTGTGTGTGTGTGTGTGTGTGTGTGTGTGTGTGTGTGTGTGTGTGTGTGTGTGTGTGTGTGTAAGAGAGAGAGAGAGAGAGAGAGAGAGAGAGAGAGAGAGAGAGAGAGAGAGAGAGAGAGAGAGAGAGAGAGAGAGAGAGAGAGAGAGGAAGAGCAAAATGGACTGTTTTGTTTTGGGATGACAAAATGTAGGACAGAAAGTGCCTCTAGGAGTATTACCGATGCTTGTAGGCCTACAGCCTTTAATGCAGAGAAGGTGCAAGGAAAGTCCTCCCCCCATCAACCTCAAGTGGATCATGATAAAATGATAACAAGGCTGAGATATCTGTGCAACTGTTGTTTGTAAACAACAAGAATAGAGGCTCTTAAAGGCATGTTCAATTGATTTGTGAATTACCTAATCATAAATGCAGTATGTATGTCACTATTGCCACTGGAAACTATTTGGATACTTTGAGATCATTAATCTCCTGTCAGTGGATTGATAGAGAACTATGTTTTAAGTGTGGAGATTATCTATCTATAAATACTGCTCAGTAGGCTATTCGTGGGCTGTGTTTTTTTTAAAAATTATTATTATTTTTACATTTTTAAAATGTTTTTATCAATCTTCTTTCCACCACATCTTTCAAGTGATAAGACACGTGTGACACAACTCTGACAAACGCATTACTGATTGCAACGTCCGATTAATGCTGCATAATGGGTCTGTATTTTTTAATTATTTTATTTCCATATCCCCAAATGGATGAAGCTTTATATCACCGAGGAACGTTGGTGATGAAACGGAATATTGTCCATAAAGAATAGCCTACCATTGCATTCAGGGGTGGGCAGGGAAAGGGTTAATTTACAGTATGTGTAAATGACATGTTGGAGGGTGAAAGCACAGGGCTCTGCTGGCGCGGTTATACGCTGCAGGTTCACGCGATCAGTAAATTAGGACATGGATTGCAAGTCGATGACCAGCTTGAGAGGAGGTCTGAGAGCCTGAGCGGTCACCTAAATGAGATAAAGCGCGTGGTTTGCGTTGCTTTCTGTTTGCTCCTGGGAGGCGTATCGGTAGTGTGTGAATATCCGCGCAGAACGACGAGGCCAGCTTTCAGTGCTCAGCTCCACCGCGAAATGGTCACGTCTATTCTGGGGCTCCTTATCCTACCAATATGTCTTCAGCAGTGCGGTTATGTACAGGGTAAGTTGTCGAGTTTAAAGCAGAAAACGATTCGTTCCGGTTATTTTGTTGTGACCGCTTCGTTTCGGCGCGACTGTTTGCGTTTTTGGTTAAGACCATTACACCTGTCTGTGTCTTACGCAGGAATGACAGCGTTATTTCTTATGTTCAACCTTGCTCGTTCTATGTTTACGGCCAAACATTTACTGGCAACATATGTGTACCGTGCGCTGTCATGATTGATTATATAATTGGCTCATAATAATCAGTGGTAGACTATATTGTTGCGTGAATTGGCCACTTTATATTTGCGTATCCATGGGAATATTAAAGGCCTATCCTAATAATTCTTTCAATTGCGTTCAAGCTATAAGGCCCCATATGTATTCCTTTGATACACAGGGAAATGAACGCATGTTATTGAACATTATAATACTGGTTAGGCTACAAGATACCCAAATTCAACCAATGCCTGTGTGTCGGGCAAATAATCTGTTATACTACTTCGGAGTCCTCTGTTAGCATTTTCTCCCTAAATTTAATTAATTAATTTATTTATTTATTCCTGAAGATGGGCCGAGCCTTCAGTGGGTTGATATGGTGGTGTAACAGCCGGCTGTCGGTCCGCGTAGCAACACCGCATTCTCCTGGAAACTGTCTGTTGGGGGGGGGGGGGCTGCAATTTACCAAGACCAGGTGACCGTTATTATTTGCGGCTTGTAGACTATACTATTAGATTGCGGCAATTGATCTGATTGGTTGGGTTAGCCCAATTGAAAAGGCCTATTTGAAGATGCAATCTTTAGGTTTCCATTGAGCATTAAGAAGATTAGTGCCCAACCGTGAAAATGACATTTAGTTACAGCGACATGGAGACGCGCTTTTGTTCTGAGCATATTGTTTATTCTTGGTGTGAAATAAAAGGGACGGTATACGCAAATTAGGGATTGGTTTGCTGACCTAATTAAAATGGAGATGTAGGCATACTATCCACGTTTGTGTTGTCCATCCGAACCACCGCGCTCAGTGGCTCGTTGTCTTCAGACAGTAGTCTACCCCAGGGTTGCAAGTGGCAAGTAAGCATGCTGCAACTCAATTACCGGGGGAAATGTTGTTGCCACCATGAAATCTATGCAATCAATTCAGCATAAACCCTACAATATAAATTAAACATGATGCAACAAGGGCATATGCGCTACATATAGAATGTGTATTTGTAGATTAATTAGGACTGTAGACTGGCCTAGTTTTAATTGTTTGCTAAGAATTCATATTTGGCCCATAGCATAACTGCCTCCTGTTTGTAATGCATCTTATTTCTCAAGCCTGTTATGATTACAAAATGGTAATATCCTGATGAGTCAACTACAATTGATATTGCATCATGTTGGATGAGACTGGAGAAAAATATAGGCTTTGAGGATCTTTCCTTCCTATAATCCAATTAAGACTTAGACCTGATGGTTGTTTTTGATCAACACTGAGGTAAGCACAACCAGACGCCTTGGGCTAGCTAACATGTTCACTTTTTAGTGAAGCAACCTCAGCATTAAATGTGGTACATCTGATGAGTTGCAGGTTTACTGTGAGTTTGAAGTGAACGGCTTAATCCATTTGGCCTGGGAATGCAACAAACTATTATTGACTTATTAGCATCATCATTGAGGTACTGTTGGCTCTTTGATGTCTAAAAAATCTGATGACAAATGTCTCCTGATTCTGCATTGTGTATGTTTCCAACAGTTTTCAATATCAAATATCACTAGCAACCTCACATTAAGCACAATCAGCATTCACATTTTAACTTTTTAGCACTCACTTGTTTTGCTATTTTCGGACGAATAATTTCAGTGGCCGAACTTTTGATGCATCCCTAACAGGAACAAGACCCACACATACCACAGTTGTTGACATTCCCCATCAGGCTACCCTGAGATGGTGTCTCAAAACATTGATAAACTGTCTCCCGAGCAGTCTGGTAACAATCGGTGTGAGACCCTGCATTTTCACCTCTGATCTAATCTTCACATAGTGGGTATAAAATATTGTTCAAATTCTTCAGTACTTGTAGGTTGTATAGTCTGTTAAGAACTGACCTGAAACTTTGAGTAGCTTGTATGATAAGGATTGTAAAATTGTTTATCCTTTTTGCACCTTTTAAAATTGTTTAAACATTTTAATTTGACCCCAAAATAAATCCTGTTTGATCCTAAATCCATGATTACTCCAAGCCATATATTCTGTATGTAGGCAAATATCAGCATCTTATTTTGTACGGAGCCCCCCATTGTTTAACACTCTGTCGTATGTAATCCTATTGACCTCTGGTTTGCCACTTGAACACACTAAAGTCAAGTGCTAGGGCACATACTGTATGCTTGAACACAGTCTACCTTTTATTAGCTTGCACAACATTTTGATCCAAAAAGAACTTTGCCATTGTTACCAGATGGTGTTAGCTCCCCAAGCAAATGCCTAAGATTTATTTCAGCAGGCTAACACAGTCTTGTGGTGCACTGGAGACCTGGGTTTGAGCCCAGTCGGTCAAACACAATGCTGGACTGACACCCAAGACCAGGGGCCAACGCAGAGTCCATGGCCATTATTCAGGACCACAATGCTGATTGAGCCAAACTGTTGTTATTAAGGAGTACATGACTACTCATACTATGAAGTATATTTCACATCAGTCCACTATAACTTTGGTTATATTATTTTGTGCATACAAGCCTCCTAAAAACAAGCTTATATTTACTTCCTGAAAAAGTGAGATGATGCGTTTTCACAGGTCTCTAGTAGACCTACCATTCCCAGGTAGAGGATTGTTATGGTAGTATTGGTCTAGACATGGTGAGAACTTTCCCCTGCAGAAACTGGCTACATCCTGTCATCATTTGGAGGCATATGGCATGTTTCACTCTGGTTGATGCTACCCAAAGGCAGATGCATCTACAATGCAGTGCTCAAAGCTGTACTGTTTCTTTAAATGTCTGTTTCTTACATTTCCTTCATCCTGAACACATTCCCTAGATGATTTATAGGAAACCTGACAATCCAAAGCTAGCACACCTTGCATTGCCACATCAGTTCCCATGTAATATAGTGTACAAAAGAATACAATGGGAACTTTACAGTGAGCATTGAGTTGGGAACGGATGGGACTAACCTTGTGTAGCCTGTACCCTTGGTGCTAAACCCACACATACCACAATGCATGCTGGGATATGTAGTCTTATAGGACTAACCTTGTGTAGCCTGTACCCTTGGTGCTAAACCCCGGTGAGATTCAGTAATGTTGTGTTTCCTTGCCCTCTCCAGGATCAAAGACAGAATGTGAGCCCTCCCAGTTTCAGTGTGGCAATGGCCGCTGCATCCCGTCTGTTTGGCAATGTGACGGGGACGAGGACTGCTCTGACGGAAGCGACGAGAACACCTGCGGTGAGAATGACCAGGAAGTGCACGGGCGAACACACACACACACACACACACACACACACACACACACACACACACACACACACACACTGTACACTCACACTACCCCATTCCCAACCCAACATGTCATACATTATCACAATTGTATTTAATTTCAGTTTAATTGATGAGAAATCACTCACGCACTACACACGCACACTCAATGTCACAAGTTGGTGCCAAAATCACCAGCATACTACTGTGTTGGAGAACTACCCTTGTTAGCTTGGCCAATCGGTGCCACACTAGAATACACCAGGGCCTTGGTGACCTGGTGCGGCAGAGGTTTTGGAGAGCTAAAAATGGCAAGTGACAGCGATGTGTCTCCAAGCCCCATCTGGGCAAATGGATGCTTTTCTCCTTGATTCTGTGCGATATCTGGGTCATGGATGGGGCTGGGAAAAGGGAGGGGGAGGGAGGGAGATGGGAGTAGTTGGCATAGAAAGGAAGCATCTCCACTCAGTTAAATCTGTGCTAATGTAATAACCACATTGTTTTTGTCCCAAATGGATTACCTGTCCATGTACCGTAATCTACCTCTCTGCCTGCAACTCCCACTACTTGCCCTCAAGGGAGCCACAATGGAAATAAGTGACTGTCATCCTCAGTTTTATTTATTCTCATAAGAAATGGTCAAAGAAATCAAATCAAATCCCCACTGACTGTTCAGTCCACCCAAGTCCAGTCAGCTAAACCCCTTGTCCTGGTGATACAAACAGACTTTTAGAGTAGTTATGTGCCCCTGCCACTTATTGCCATTCTAGCCACATTGAGGAGTGCCCTAGAGGAGGTACTTGAACACACAGTGGACATGGAGGGACTGAGAATGGCTTGTGGGGGGGGGCGGGGGGGGGGAGTTTGGGTGGTGGGTGGAGTCTTGTACTAATATAGACTTGAATATGTTTGGCTTTGGGGTACCTTGGTTGGCAAGCAGCCACCTGGGAACTGATATTTACCTAACTCTGCACTTCAGAACAAAGATTTGTCACTTAACCCTAATTCACATTCCAGAGCCGAACTGAGCTGAGCTGGAGAAGGCCGTTACCCATCCGCTATTGTTGCTGTAACAGTACTAGACTGAACAGTATGAGAAGCAAATATCCGAGCCGGTACAGTAGGGTTTTGCTCAGCCCTGTAGTGTGTAAAGCCCCTCAGTCCTGAAATGACGGCTAGCCTCTACCCCCTAGACTAGACTTGTTTACATACGAAATATAAGGAGTATGAAGTGATTGGATTGATAGATTCTGGAAAATGCACTTATCAGCCATCAGATGGCAAGATGGAGCTATCGCCTATCCAATCATTTTAGAGCTGCACAAATGTCAAGGGGTAGGGGCTACTGGTTGACAAACGACCAGCCATGCTGGAGCCTTTTTCACGCCGACCCAAACTGCACTGTGATAGCTCGGACATGTCCCATTGTCTCTGTTACAACGACTGTACTGGCCGCAGAACCAGGTCAGCACAGTATAGCTCGGCTTGTCTCAATAGTGGGAAAAGAGTGCAAGTCTTTCTCTTATTCTGATTCCGAACCCTGTGCACCTTACCCGTCTAACCTACTCCATTCCTCTCGTCTTCCTCTACAGTCAGGAAGACCTGTGCAGAAGTGGATTTTGTCTGTCAAAATGGCCAATGCGTCCCCAAGAGGTGGCACTGCGATGGGGAGCCAGACTGCGAGGATGGATCTGACGAGAGTGTGGAAGTGTGCCGTAAGTCGTCTGTGTCGAAGATTTGATCTGTTCCACCACCAGTACACCTGATTCAACTAATCAAGTACAAAGCAATTATGATTTTTACTTGATTAGTTGAATCAGGTGTGCTGATGGTGGAACAGATCAAATATGTGGAGCCATTTGGGGGAACGAGGAGAGGTTTGAGAACCACTGGTCTAGTCTTTGGATAGTTAAAGACATTGCCCCTTTTTCGAATGGTTTGAAAAAAATGCACTCTGAATGGAATGAATCCTTCCTTCCTTCATAGAAGAAATCACTAATCTGACATGCTTTGATTGGTGAAGGCAATCCAATGCAAAGCTCACTTGGACAATGCCAGTTGTATTAGGTCAGTGATTGGATCAGTTATTTCAAAGGAGGGGAGAAAGGAATCAAGGATTCATTCCATTTGGAGCATGCAAACAGGGGCCATAGATTGGCTATTCAATCCCACATTGAAGCATGTAGACACCCCATGTGGTTCATACTGTCTTGTATCAGCCAATGCAACAGCTGTGCAAGTTTTTGTACATGGCTTTGGATTCATGCCATAGGATTGGGTTACTTAAACCCCCCCCCCCCACACACACACACACACACACACACACACACACACACACATGCACACACATGCCTCTCACATGGTTTAACTTCCATTGAGTCACCAGCTGGCCACATCAAACAGGGGCATTCATTTAATGTTCCAAATACAGTAAGATGATCCTTCCCTATTGGTGGGACAGTAGCCATGAATTCTACTCAGCCATGCAAGACTGCCTGTCATGTTTCCGATGGTGTACGTGCAGAGTTGATATCACTGGTTTTATTTGACCAGCTGTTGGAAATGTTCAGTGAGCACTGAGCAGTGTCTTTGTGGTCGTGTGACTTAGGAACTAGGTCTCTTGTTTCTGCCTTTAACTTTCAGGAATAATGAGTGTCTGAGTCATAGAAGACCTTGTATACGACTCTCAATACACTCTGTATGCAATGATGTAAATAGTGCTATATTCCAGCTTTTTCCAGGCTAGTTCTGTGGTGTAGATGGTGTCCTCTCTCAAGTTGTGTGTGTGTCCTGCAATGTAGATATACATTGTATAGTCTGCTCTGTATGAGTTAGCCCATGTCTGATGTACCTGTGGATATAAGGTAATAGTATATCTTCAGGTACTTCTGCTCCAGCTGTGTATGATGCAGATAAGTATAGTCTGCTCTGTATGAGCTAGCCCATGTCTATGATGTACCTGTATATATGATAGTGTTCTGCTCCAACCTCAAAAGATGGAGATATGATGATATGGCCAATGTGTTTTGTACCTGGCTGTAATGTGCTCTGCCCTAGTTAGCCTCATATCTATGGTGGGGATATAACACTAGTCTGTTTTGTACGAGCTACAGGTAGGCCATGTCTATAAGATATATCTGTAGATATAATGGTGTTCTGCTCTATTTAGCTTCACAAAGTGTAGATAATGGTACTATAATTATTCTCCTGTGTATGAACTAGTCATGTCTGATGGGGATCTGATACTTGAAAAGTTTACCTTTTCCTGACTTCCTCAACCCGGCATGTTATTTCATGTGCACTGCTCACAAATGCAGTTGTATTGATTTGCTACCTACCGTACTTAGATAACACTCCTCCCTGACTACACATTGTAAACCTCTGTTACATTTCTGCGCCATGTCAATAATCTTGACACATGGATCAGTTCCTTCATATGCCTTACTAACGTTGTGAGACTGTAGTGCTGTTTGTCGGGTTCTTGCTGAAGGACTGACTGGCATTCCTATCGCATTCCATCAGATTCCATTTTTTTTTTTTTTACTATTATGGATCAATAGCCACCTCTAGATAGAGCCTTGTAATAGTTGTTAGTGGCCTCCAAGCTATCCTAACAGTGTGTTTGTTGTGGAAGCATAAGTCCCAAGTTCAAATCCATAGAATATGATCTCTAAAGAGTCCACACACTAATCTCAATCAAACACAATCTTGTTGAACACATCAAGATCAATGGACCTGGGTACCCAGTGCATTGATTTTTCAGACCTGCGGTAACTACCTGCAGTGCTACATAAGCCCATGCATACTTTTTATTAAACCTGCTTGATCCTCTGCCAGAAGCTGGATTCGGTACCATGTCATCCAACATACTGTAGAAGCTAGTGTACTAACCATTACTCTACCGAACCATGCCACTGATTAGGCGAGGGCAACACGTCTTCAGGTCAGGAAGGTGACCCTGCCGCATGATGCCGACTTAGTCATCAGCGTCATACAGTATACTGAGTTCTCCATTAGTTGCCCTAGCCAACTTCTGGAGAACAGTGTAGCCTAGCCCATTCAAACCTACAGTATACCTCTGCAGGCAGCTCTACAGAATATCTGTGGTCAAACGATAAACCATCGATGTTTTGTTAGCCAAGCAGTCTAATCAATCGTCGGAATATGGTAATTTTTCGCCCCTCCCCCCTGACACAACACACGTGCTGCTTCATTAGCCAGCCTAGGCTTTATTTCTGCAGAACTGTAAGCGGCTCCCCTCCCGTCCCTGTGCCCCGTACAGACACCAGAACCTGCCGTGTGAATGAGTTCAGCTGCGGGGCGGGCTCGACCCAATGCATCCCTGTCTTCTGGAAGTGTGATGGAGAGAAGGACTGTGATAACGGAGAGGATGAAATTGCTTGTGGTGAGTGGATCTGTGCTTCAGCCGACAGAGACGTGTCTCAAGTGTGGGACATTTCTATGATGGGTTTTTAGAATATACTGTGTATTTTTGGGGAAATGAATATTTATTTGTAACGGACCTCTTCTCCCATTGGCATCACAGTATTCTTCCATTCCTTCCCACAGGCAACATCACCTGCGCCCCACTGGAGTTCACCTGCGCCAGTGGCCGCTGCATCTCCCGCAACTTTGTGTGCAATGGTGAGGATGATTGCGGTGATGGCAGCGATGAGCAGGACTGCGCCCCATCCTCCTGTGGCCCCAGCGAGTTCCAGTGTGGCAATGCCACCTGCATCCCTGCCAACTGGGTCTGCGACGACGACGTGGACTGCCAGGACCAATCGGACGAGTCGCCCACTCGCTGCGGCCGCCATCCCACGCCACCGGCCAAGTGCTCGTCCAGCGAGACCCAGTGCGGTTCGGGCGAGTGCATCCACCGCAAGTGGCGCTGTGACGGAGACCCCGACTGCAAGGATGGCAGCGATGAAGCCAACTGCCGTGAGTGTGTGTGTGTGTGTGTGTGTGAGGCTGCTGCGTCTCAGTAGTTTGAGTTTGCGTGCTTTCCTTATGTTGTTTCCTCAATAATAACTGATCTGGCAGGATGTGCCAGATGTAATAGATACCTACCAACGCTCTCACCTATCATAGGGCTTACACACCGGCAGTTCCGAACGCCGGTTCGCGTTCGCGTGCCGAAACCTCCGAACGTTGGCGCTGTCTGGCGGATGATACACTGGTATGAACGCGGGCTCGTTCGCCAGACAGCGCCAACGTTCGGAGGTTTCGGCACGCGAACGCGAACCGGCGTTCGGAACTGCCGGTGTGAAAGAGGCCTCAGTGGTGGAAAGGACTTATGGGATCCAATTTTATGTGGCCTTAAGTTGGATCCCATCTGCTTCCATTACATTGGAAAATGATTAACAGGATATGGAAGTAAGAAGCATCTTGCTGTATTGAGTGAAGGTAAATCACAGAAATTAGATTTTGGATTTAAGTGCAAACAGTTAACAGTTAAAGGGTTGGCTAATAAGCCGACGCAGGGTTTAACTAACCATTGAATGGGTTAAGTAAGACTTGACGGATTTGAAGAGTAGTCTCCCTTGCCAAAAGATTAGGGTTAACTGGTTAAAAGATTAACAGGTCTGTATCATCTTTCTTCCCCAGCTGTTCGTAGCTGCAGGCCCGACCAGTTCAAGTGTGAGGATGGCAACTGTATCCACGGCAGCAGACAGTGCAACGGACTGCGTGATTGTGCAGACGGCTCAGATGAAGTCAACTGTAAAAACTGTGAGTGTCTCTATTCAGCCAGAAGTAATTTTTATTCCAATTTAATCTACTTGGAAAAACAGAGCAGCCCCCCCCCCCTCCCCACCACTCTCAATACTTTTGCTTAACCTTTCACCATCACCAGTTTGTGATGCTACTGTTGCTCTCTTTTTCCTCCACCCAGTGACCCAGTGTAATGGCCCTGACAAGTTCAAGTGCCGGAGCGGAGAGTGTATCGAGATGAGCAAGGTGTGCAACAAGGCCCGGGACTGTCCCGACTGGAGTGACGAGCCCATCAAAGAGTGCAGTAAGTGGAGGGATCCAAAGTGTGCAGTCGTTCGCTCTGCCCTCATAGATCTAGGAATGTACTGGTATTGGGCTTATGGTTGAAACTCCATTTAGCCTATGCTTGCACCTAGCCGCTGGCTTCAATTCCAGGAGGGGGACTTGAATGCTTTAGCAGAATGTCTGGCATAAGAGTCCTGTGATATTTTATTCACCAGGTGGAAGTGCAGTGCATCAGAATTCAGTAAGTGGGCTAGCTTGTAGTTTTCACTCAATGGTTGAAGTATGTGTTGAGATTATTTCAATATATTGTTTGATGATGAATGAATGGTCTTTATTGTCATTGCTATAGTACAGGTACCAAACAACGAAATTTGGGTACATGCATCACTATCGGTTTCATTGGTTTGTTGGGTAAATGACAAGGAGAGACACAGCTAGTACATGTGTAAAGTTTTCACTCATCTTGGCTATGAAGCACCACCAGAGAGTAGATGGTAAACATGGGGAAATATGCTTGGAAACATGGTTTGCAAATAAACTATGGGCACTGTATAAATCAAAGTAACAATGGTAACATAAAGGGAGCTCCTAGCAGTGTGAGTTGCTACTCCTAACTGAGAGTAAGTTAACAATTTTCTGAACATTTTGTGGTGACAGTGTGACCCACCATAACTTGCTGCCAGGCATCAATGACTAGCTAACATTAGTGGTGTGTGTGTGTGTGTGTGTGTGTGTGTGTGTGTGTGTGTGTGTGTGTGTGTGTGTGTGCGCACATACGTGCTATGTGAGAATCTGCCTGGGTGCAAGGCAGCAGTGAAAACGTGGTATGGAATTATGCAATTTTTGGGCATTCTCTCAATAAGCAAGTGGAATGGATTTCGTAATGAAGCACAGATTGGATAGACCGAAGTACTGATTTCCGACATGGTGTATTTGACTCAAGTCTGGTTGATTACTACTACTATTGACTGTTCCAGATCTCATTCATAACTTGAACATCATTTATTTATTTTTATTTGACCTCTAAATTGTGTGATTAATACGTAGATGTTAAAAGGAAATAAACACAATATACATATCAAAAGTGCGGGTGTGTAGCTGTATGTTGGTACCAGCCATGATGCCCCATGCACAGGTGGATTCTCTCCATTTTGGCAGTCATGACACGAGTGCTCGTCCACTCATGAACACAAATCATGGAGCACAGGCTGCAGAGAGAAGGGCTGACCCACCCTTCTGCATAATGGCAATGTTCATGTAACAGTATGTCCATTTCTGCTTGTCTGGTTGAAGTGCACTGTTGATAATAAGGCCCCAAGTACAGTGTCACACACACACCACAAGTCAAATGGTAGCATTAACAACCTGTTCCAGACATGAATAGGCATTAACAAACAGTCTTCCATTGACCGTTTCAGACCTGAACGAGTGTCTGCTCAACAACGGTGGATGCTCCCACATTTGCAGAGACATGGTGATTGGCTACGAGTGTGACTGCACCCCCGGTCTGCAGCTCATAGACCGCAAGACCTGTGGCGGTACGTGTTGCAATTCAGACATGACACATTCACCCATACACCTCTAGAATGAATTAAGCTGTTTTCTGCATCATGCCATGCAGCGTGGCCTTTCCCATATGCAATTATGACATGCATCAGAAGAACACAAGAAAATTACAAAAAGGAATGCAATTTACAGCTCAGCTCCTGCAAGGAATAGCACTGGTTAGATACATCAACTCCAATACAAAACGTAGAAAAACTAAACATTTTAGTTTCCTGTTCAAAATGGGGCATTGAGGCACACACTATTTCAAAACTACCTACCAGAGTCCATTTGAATTTCAATTCACTCAATGCAAAACGTGAATCCAAAGTCAAAGACCCTCATTGTTTCCAAAAAGGATTTGGATGACTGAATTACCATTTGATGTGTATGGATGACTTTTACACACGCACTCTCTCCCTCTTTCTCTGCAGACATTAACGAGTGTCTTAACCCTGGCATATGTAGTCAGACCTGTATCAACCTGAAAGGGGGCTACAAGTGTGAATGCCACAATGGCTACCAGATGGACCTCATCACAGGGGTGTGCAAGGCTGTAGGTAAGTGGGCTCACCCAACCCCCTACTACTGACCATTAGGAGATGTGGGGGAATAGGTCTTCACCAGACCTAGGGTCAAAAGAGTCTTTTAAAAGTGTCAACGTTCAAAACCTCCTCAAACGGAAACGCCTGTCCAGCAATGGAGGCCGGATTAGAATAGCAGTGGTATTGTTTTCAAAAGCAGCCTGGCCTATGTGGGTTATACATGCAGCTGGGGGAGATGTCTGCCGTCCCTAGCTTGTAATCAGTGTGATCAGGGCATGACTCTAAAAAGGCTCCTTTGTATTGGTCATTATGAATGAGTGTCTTCTGTGTCTCTCACCCCCCACCCCCCCCACCCCTCTCTCTCTCTCCATGCTCCCCCTCCCTCTCTGAATCCTCCCTCCCTCCCTCCCAAGGCAAGGAGCCCTGT
Organism: Nansenia antarctica; assembly: GCF_963989245.1. Lineage (NCBI taxonomy): Eukaryota > Metazoa > Chordata > Actinopteri > Argentiniformes > Microstomatidae > Nansenia > Nansenia antarctica. The sequence goes on from NC_137689.1 coordinate 59,097,969, forward strand.
TTGATCTTCACTAACCGACGGGACATCAGGAAGCTGGGTCTGGAGCGGAGGGAGTACACCCAGATCGTGGAGCAGCAGCGTAACACCGTGGCTCTGGATGCAGACTTCACCCAGCAGAGGATCTTCTGGGCAGACCTGGGCCAGAGAGCCATTTATAGGTTGGATCAATTTAAATTTAGCCAAGTCCCATTTTTAAAAACCCCAATTCCCACTGCAGAGCTGAACTGTACTGTACTGGGCTGGCCTGGTAAAGCATCCACCATAGTTGCTGAAACAGTGCTGGAAAGGGCAGTGTAAAAGTGTGACCAGCCAGCACAGCATGGTTCTGGTCAAACCTGTAGTAGTGTGTGAAGCCCCTAAGATTAATCTCTTTACAATACAGCTCTTGCTCACTTAACCAAAATGTCTCAATACTCCACACAACTACTGAAGGCCATATTTAGATAGGTGCTGTAAGGACAAGCATATGTCTTGTTTCTTAGGTAGAAAACAGATTAAAAGGCAAGAATATCATAATTACTTAAATCATTATGCTAAAATCAGTTGGACACTGCAGCTCTCCGTGCTCGTTACAACCTAATGACTGAACTAAACATGGAGAGACACTTCATCAAAATATGCATCTGTTTCTTTTTCTGATTTAATGCCATGCGAAGAACGTTTTAAAAAAACACCACCACATCGGCCCTGCAACATGAAGCTTAGGGACAGGATTGTTGGAAATGAACAGAAGAGCCAAATTCTGGATGCATGCACTGATAGTCTGTGATATGGGAATTTTAAACACATTTTGAAGCTATGCAGTGTTTGTTTACCTTCCTGTTTGTAAACATTGAAGTACTTCCCAGCTATTCAACTTCTGGGTTAGGGTTGGCTAACCCAATGTAGCCAACTTTAATGTTCCTCCTCCCCTTGTCGCTCCAGCACGGTGTTGGACAAGCGAGGTGAGGTAGGAACGCATGTTAAGGTGATAGACAACGTCCAGACGCCAGTTGGCATCGCGGTGGACTGGATCTACAAGAACTTCTACTGGTCCGACTTGGGCACCAAGACCATCGCAGTGGCCAACTTCAACGGCACCAAGCGCAAGGTTCTGTTCAACAGAGGGCTAAAAGAGCCTGCCTCCATCGCCGTGGACCCGCTCTCTGGGTAAGACTGTTGAATTTCATTGATGGTGATCAACTTGAATACTGTGCCTTTCATACGCGCCTTCTGTGCCTAATATGTGTACAAATGATTTTTTTTTTACTCTTATGATCAACTCACTCTGCCCATGTTCTAGATTCCTCTACTGGTCAGACTGGGGCGAGCCAGCAAAGATTGAGAAGTCTGGAATGAATGGAGTAGACAGGCAGGTCCTGGTTGAGACTGATATTCAGTGGCCCAATGGAATCACCCTGGGTGGGTATAGCATAATGCCATTTAAAAAAGAAACTATCAGCCCCTAGCTTTGAATTGTTCTACCCATACAACGCGTATATCCTCTCAGACAGGGGCAATTTCGCTGGTACACTGGACATTTGAACTTGAATAGGAGTATTGTATTTGTTCAGATTCTATGCTCCTTCCATTCCACTGTGTCGAAGCAACAAAATGTTAAACGTGTCATAAAAATGAATGTATATATTTCCCCCCCCCCAGATCTGATCAAGAGTAGATTGTACTGGGTGGACTCCAAGCTGCACATGCTCTGTAGTGTGGACTTGAATGGCGACAACCGGCGGAAAGTGTTGCAGTCTGCAGATTACCTGGCCCATCCCTTTGCTCTCACTGTGTTTGAGGTACAGCAACATAGCATGAGGCATCAAGACCTGGCTTGCCAGTCAGGGGTTGTGTGTGTGTGTGTGTGTGTGTGTGTGTGTGTCTCCTTGTTTGACTGGCAGATTTATGGCAAACTTATCAGCAACTGTGATTTCTTGTCAGGATCGAGTGTTCTGGACCGATGGCGAAAACGAGGCGATCTACGGAGCGAACAAGTTCACAGGCTCCGACGTGATTACCCTGGCCAGCAATCTGAACGAACCCCAGGACATCATTGTTTACCATGAGCTCATTCAACTCTCTGGTAAGACTGCCATATGGTTTGAGAGGGAGGTAGGTAGGTAGGGAAGGAACGAAAGAAGGGAGAGGGCAGTAACCCTTAATAGACGTGCTGTAAGCATTTGGGGGTACTGATATGTATGAGTTTCACGCTGGCCTTGACACGATCTATTGTCAAGGCCTTTATGGACAGAAAAGTTTAAGTCATTTGTTTACGTCTGACTCCTGTAGAGACGGTCCTTTTTCGATTCATAGAATTCAGTTTCTCTGTCCAGGCTTCTTAGTTCAGGTGTTTGATAGTCCTGGCAACGGGCCACGGTTGACTCCGCCTCAATATTTCCGACAGGAACCAACTGGTGCACCGAGAAGGGTGAGAACGGAGGCTGTGCCTACATGTGCCTGCCCGCCCCGCAGATCAACAAACACTCCCCAAAGTACACATGTGTGTGTCCGCAGGACCAGGAGCTGGCCTCAGATGGAGTTAGCTGCCGACCAGGCAAGTACACCCCCACCCCCACTCCCCTCCCAGTCAGGCAACTTTCAGGAGTTCTCTTTAGAGCTTTCATTCCAATTCTGTGCCCGAGTCACTCAAGCGTGTGTGTATTGAAATGTGTTGCTTGTGAAGGGTGACGGCTGTAGTTTGGCTGACAGTCTCTCTGCTCTGACTGCTTTCTACTACCAGTCTGAGCCGCTTTGCTGATGTGCTGCCCCTTTTCTTTAGATTCACAAACATGAATGATCTGGGAGGGGAAGTATTTAAACTCCTTGAAGGGTGAAGGTACCACCCAGGGGGTGGGGCGTGGTTGTGTCCAAAAGCAGGATGGGAGTCGCTTGATGAATGCTTATGCCACCTTTTGATTTGATCCAGAAAACTCCCATTTCATTTAGTACCAACCAACAATAGCTAGTCACTGTTTTATTAAATAAATCAATGGTAAGTTCCATGATAAGTGATGGAATGGTAACTAGGTCCATTGTGTCCAATCCGGTTATAGTCAGTGTAGTGGACAAAGCTCTTGCACTCAGGCTTGACATGACCATGGATCTACAAACTTTTCTTTCACTTTAGAGCATCGGGGAGTAAAGATGTTTGTAGGGTTAGTGCTTTGGCCCAGATAATGATCACAAACCAACATTTGTGACTTAGATTGCACAATATGAGAATTAGTTGTGGTGATTTGTCACTAATTAGTTTAATCATTTCATCTTGTCATGGACTCTGTCTGTTCCTTCATGTCCATGTCCCTCATCACATGATTCCTGCTTCATATCATTCATAATCAGTGTTGTGGCCAGTGTTATGGATATTGATTAATTCCCCCACCCCCCCATAATATGTCTTGGTCTTCAATAAGCGGCTTGCTTTTGCTCCACTTTTCCATACATTCTCACCAGGACAAAGACGAGGCAATCTGTTACCTGAAATGGTTCCATATGTCACATGAAAGTAGAGGAAGAGTTTGTTTTGTCAGAATGTGAATTCTTTTTCAAAGCTTTGCTTTGCTCTCTTGTGTTAGTGATGACTTCCGCTCCCTCAAAGGATGATGGGAAAGCGCTAATACACCCCACTCACCCTCAAGGTAAAGATGTCGCCATAACCATAAGCTTCAGGACAGAATCTAGTTTCACCCTTTCAGGCTCTTAGTTGTTGGTTGTTTCGATACAAAATATTTAATTTCACACTAGAATGCAAGTCTACAGCTGCATTGCTATTGTTGTATACTGATTAGCCAGTTAGCATGGAGCCTGCACGTAAGGAAGGTTAGCACTTTAGCATGCAGCCTGCCGCCGACAGAGCCGGTGCAAGATGTGAAAGTTGAAGGCAGTTTCTGCTCATGATAATGAATGCCTATTTTACAACACCATATACTTTGTTGCACAGCAGCCTGTTTTGTTTGTTTAGGTTGCAACTGACATTATTGTAGCCATGCCGTTCTCATTTGCACTGATCCTGGTGTTTTTTTGTTTCGTTCAAAGTGTCCACCTTGCCAAAAGTTGCCCCTCAACCTGTTCCTGCTGGTAAGCCTGGTTTACACTCCCCACTCCAGCCAGGACTTTGAGGAAACCCATCACTTATTTTCATTCAGGGCTCAGTGTTATCGTGCCAAACACTATGTTGGCTGGTTGGTTAGTCAGCCTGGCTAAGTCAGAGCTCAGCTGACTGGCAGGGCTTTGCCAAGGACCAGAGAGACATCCCCCAGTTGGCAGACATGGCAGGAAAGATCCATTCACCTACTGTTTTGCAAGTCATGTCACTACCCTGACTCATCTCAAACCATCATTCATTGCTCATTTTCCTGGTCCATCAGCTACAGATCAAGCATATTGTACTGTTAACTTTTGGTACAAGGCACAACATAACATTTTTGCTCAGGATAGATCTTGGAGAATAATGCAGAGGAAAACTTGTTGAGTTGAACAAAATGAATTATTCTTCATTCTGATTAACCTTTTGCATTTCAGAAGCCAATGTCACTACCTCCATACATGAGGTCAACCCTACTGCTAGAGGATCTGCAGCCGCCTGGGCCATCCTCCCTGTCTGTGAGTACCGCTGTATCTATGACCCTTGAAGTTACCTTTGATTAATAATAAAAGAACCGCATGCTCAATGGCACTGTTTTGTGCAGTGCATTGTATTGCATCTGTGTTTGTAGTCAGAGTTCTTTGTCACGTACTCAGAGCCATGACATGTTTACTTCACCTGGGGACTCAAAGTGTTACAATATACAATAAAAACACACAATGCTAAAATACACCCTAAATGAATTGCACAATATAAATAAACATTTTCTCTGTCTATACACAGTATCTAACATATTTGCAATAAATCATTATATTCGCAATATAAGGGTAGTGGGCAGTGGAAAATAAATGATGGACAATAATATATAAATGTATGTATCTGTAGCGCAGAAATGATCCAATAGATGGCAGCAGCAATGTCAATAAAATGTGTCAGTCAGTGGGATGGCTCAACAGCCTTATGGCTGTGGGGTAGAAGCTGCCACAGAACCTTTTGGTCCCAGGGTGGGCGCTCCGGTATAGTCCGTCAGACGGGATGAACGGTCCGTGGTCCCAGGGTGGGCGCTCCGGTACAGTCTGTCAGACGGGATGAACGGTCCGTGGCTGGGGTGGCTGGAGTCTTTCATGATTGTGTTGGTGTTCCTCAGAGACCTGTTGGTGTGGATGTCTGACTCCAGTAATGATCGGAACAGTTTTTACAACACTCTGTGGAGCCTTGCGGTCGAATATGGTAGAATTGCCATACAAGGCGGGCATGCAGCCGGATAGAATGCTCTGTGTTGCACCTAAAGTTGGTGAGGTGCCATGCCAAATGACCTACCTGAGGAAGAATAAGTGACCCATTAGAGGGAGATGTTCATCTCCAGGGTCCTGAGTTTGGTCACAAGCCTGGAGGGCACTCTCATATGCATTCTCACATAGGTGATATCCTTCTCCAGATGGGCTGGAGGGCGCTCTCGTATGCATTCTCACATAGGTGATCTCCTTCTCCAGATGGGATAGCGTGGTGTGCAATGGCCATTGTGTCATCCGTAAATATATCGTTCCGGTATGCAAACTGTAATGGGTGTCGTCTGGTACGATGGAGTTGATGGTTTGACCAGCCCTTCATGATGAATGTGAGTGCTACAGGGTGATAGTCATTTAGGCAGGTTACCTTTGATTTCTTGGGTACAGGAACAATGGTGGTCGATGGTGGAGGTCACAGACTGGAAGAGGAAAAGGTTGAATGTATCTGTGAATACTGGTTTGTGCATGCTCTGAGGATGCGATCGGGTATCCGACCCAACTGTTTTGCGGGCGTTTACTCACTTAAAAGACACATCAGCCATCGGGCGTAAGAGCACAGTCCTCTGGAAATGTGCTCATAATGTTTGATTTGATGCTAGTGATCTCTGACATAGCTGGATATCTGATATCTTACACTGGCCATTTTTCCAGCGACAACCCCATTGTCACTACTCAAGCACGCAGTCACACTAGTGAGGCTGTTTGGTCAAGACACTAATGCTAGGAAAACATCCTGCTCATGACCCTCTGCCCCCTTCTCTTCCCAGTAATGCTGGCCATGGCTGCTGCAGGAGGCTACCTGATGTGGCGCAACTGGCAGCTGAAGAATAAGAAGAGCATGAACTTTGATAATCCAGTGTACCTGAAAACGACGGAGGAGGACTTAAACATTGATATCAGCAGGCACACTTCCAACGTAGGCCACACGTATCCAGCAGTAAGTACTCAAAAGCTGCTTGTACAGCCATGCTATATTATCCAAAAGAGCTAGGGCGTACCTGCGCCAGAGGGATGCGAAGCTGAGCACTGTAATGTCCTGTTTGCAGCCCGTTGTTGTCTTTTTTGCACCAACAAGTCTGCTTTGCGGGCGTTACAGCAAGTCATTCTTTTAGCGCAAGCAGCACAAATTGTTTCTTTTGCATATAGCGTGAACGTTTCAAGCGCACACAGTGCTACAGTGTTCAAGCAATCTGGGGGTGTATTCCATGAGCTGAAACATTCACAGTTCAAGTGCCAGATACTAGCCCTCTATTTCTTTCTATGGGTCAATTCTGCATGACAGACTTCTAAGCATTTAGAATTGTATTCTCAAATGATAATAATTTAGGCTGCTGTCTATTAGATTGATAAGTTACTAACTAATGGAATTGTTTCTCTGAACTTCAGGACAAAAATGTGAATTATTATTATATATTTAAAGGTTTAAAACCGCCTTTAAGTCCTGAATTAAATCATATTTTCAGTTGAGGCTCTCTACCAAAGATACATTTTAGTTTTTTAGAGTGCTTAACCTGTGGGTCAATTGTCCTGAATTGCTTTGTGACCCCTGTCCTTACTTTCACCTACTCATCCCCACTAAAACGTTTATCCTAAGCACTGGCAATCCACTTCACCAGTGTTTCTGCTTTAGGCCTAGGCTACACCACGACAAAGCGACGATTTATATTTATGTATTTATAGCACAAGACTTGCGCTGAATGGTTTGGTCACACGCAATGCGCACATACATCAATCAATCACTTTATTTATACAGCATATGGATGTTACGTGCCTAATGCCTAGACCTTTGATGCGCATACTTGTTTTTCCGCTTTCATAATTTTATTTAGCCTATATAGCACAAGTCATGCATTGAATGTAACCAAGTGCTGAACAGTAATGGTGCTTTTCCACTACAGGGCCAGCCCGGGTCGACCCAGGCTGGCCTGCTTCTTTGGCGCTTTTCCATTTGTCGGCCCGGCCCGGCTCGGCTCGGTTCGGCTCGGTTCTTTAGCTACCCTTCGCGAGCAGGAACCATAGGGCCGAAGGGTACCTTTTTGCCAGGCTGCGTGTGACGTGTGACGCTGCACACCGTGGTCAATGGAAATCGTCATCCCATGTTCATAGATTTCATCACTAAACGCCATTTTTAAATACCACAACAGATTTCGCTCTAGGAAAATGTCACTTACTGTTTCTGTAATAACGTATTAATAAAGATTTGAAAAAATATGATAACCATCGTATTATCTTAGTTTAATGTCATTTCAATGCATCATAGAACTTTTATTTACAACAAGCATAACAAAAAAATCGCTATTATGGCGATGTGCTGTGCCTATGCTGTTCCTCAGTCCAGCGCTTCATCATCCCCCTTCTAAAACTGCCATCTCCCCTTTCCATCCCTTATGTCATTTTATCAATGAACATTGTATTACTGTTATTTCAACATTTAAGCCTCTTTCACACATAGTTCCCTCTAACTTCAATGGAATCCCAAGCTGTGCCGTCCAGACATTTTCGCCGTTCACCCATGAGTCAAATGCCGGTAGATTCGCGTCTTGCTCCCTTTAACACATGTTGGCGTTTCCCTGGTTGCGAGATCTAAACTACTAGAACTGAAAGCGGCAGGTAACAGGCACGTAACATCCATATGCTGTATATATAAATAAATATGACTACCAGCAAGATACCGGAGCACTCTATAACAAATGCGGAGATTGTATGAGCCCCGCGTCAGTCAGCCTTTTCGTAGAAATACATTGCTTCCCAATCCCTGGTTGCGAGATCTAAACTACAAATCTACTAGAACTGAAAGCGGCAAGTAGGCTAACAGGCACGTAACATCCATATGCTGTATAAATAAATATATTTGACTACCAGCAAGACAGCGCTGCACTCGTATCTATAACAAACGCGGCGATTGTATGAGCCCCGCGTCATTCCAATGAGAGAAGCACACACAACACACAATGAGAGAAGCACAGCCTTTCCGTAGAAATACATCGCTCCCTGTATAACGTTATATATCTAACGTTACATGTTTTAAGGCTGATCTGTGCATGATGGTGCTGCATTTTGACATAATTCTTATCGCATTTCCCCCCGTTGTGCTGTGCTGTGCCGTTCCATTAGTCCAGAGCTTCATCATCCCCCTTCTAAAACTGCCATCACCCCTTTCCATCCCTGGCGTCATTTTATCAATGAACGTGGTATTATACATATTTACATATTACATATTTGTTGTTATTTATGGAAGTGTCCGGTTGCTGGAGGAACCAGGACGCCGGCTACACTGCACAGTTTAGCCCGAAATAGAGAGTGCTTTATCCCGCTAATAGAATACAGTTCCAGTAATAACACTTTTATCTCTATATTGTAATCATTCTCTTCATCTGTTTTTAAATGTTGATCTATTTATATCGATCTATTCTTGCCAATTCCTTATTACCAGTGGAAAGGGGGAAGGCTACACTTTAGGACTTTCCGTTCAACGGAGGAATTTATAGAACTCGCATAGAGTTCATCTCGCATTTCCCCGTTGATGTGACTAACTGAAAGCGGCAAGTAACAGGCACTTAACGTTACATGTTTTAAGGCTGATCTGTGCATGATAATGCTGCATTTTGACATAATTCTTATCGCATTTCCCCCCGTTGAGCTGTATAGCGGCACTTATTACAGTGAAGCGCTCTTATGACACGTAACTCCTCCTACAGTCCCGGGTCTCTCCGTATAATGGAGAAGCGTTTCTGAAAGTACGGCTCGGCACGGCTCGGATACAAATGCGGCCCGCGTCAGCCCGGTAGTGGAAAAGCGCCATAAGTAAACCACAATACATGTGTGGGTGTCCGCGTCATCCTTATTGAAAAACACACCCAATTGCCAACCACACGACTCCGAAAACGATACGGAAACACCCTCCCAGCGTTATCGTCTCATCACCGTCTCAGCTCACGAATTCGGCGGAGTTGTGTAGCCGTGAGGTGCAAACGATATCAAATCTTCACCGTTTCAGACAAATGCGGCGCCGTGTAGCCCAGGCCTTAGATCACGTTTAACATACTGTGTTAAAGTGGTCCATCAATGAGAGATCTTCCATTTGTTTTTCTCCCTCCAGATATCAGTGGTGAATACAGACGATGATGACCTGTCATAACCAGCCTCTTGAACACACCCCAGCGGTTTACTGTACCCTTCGGTAACCTTGCCAACGACTGCTTCCTGAGCAGCGCTAACTACAACCACATGCCTTCTAAAGTGCATTAGTTGTTTTGTTGTTTATTTCTCTCTGGGGGGCGTGTTTGTCTTTAGTGTGAATATGATCATGAATTGTGTCCTACTCACACTGAGTGTGTCCAAAGTGTCAAGGGATTTATGGGGGTGTGGCCTCATTATCCCCACCTCCCTTTTTCCACAGCCCCTTGACAAAACGTCTGCTTCTTGTCTGACCTTGCATCGAGGGCACGGGTGGTCCTTGTTCCCAGGCCATGCAGGAAGCCTGCTCTTGAACACTTCTAGTTCCTAGTGGACACTTATCTGTGTGAATATTTATGAAATTCATATTTTAGGCAGTAATGTCTTCAAGGTGTAAGTTTCTTTTTTCTTTCTTATGAACATTACCTCCAGAAATGCATTCTTATAAAGCTTTCTCGTGCAACTCTCTGGTGGGAAAACAAGCTCTATAATGAATGCGATGGTACAGCATTTGTAAAAACATTGTACATAATCCCCCTCCCCCTAAGATCCAGAATCAGGACTCTGAAGCACTTTGAGCAAATGTTCCTCTGTAAATAAGATTGTATACATTTGACTGAAATCAATTTTTTGCTATGGTTGCGCATAGTACCAGGGTAGAGCAAGATGTATTTAAAAACTGAATTTGTTAAACTATTTTGTATGTTTGTGTGCCGTTGCTGTGAACTTTTATAGCCTTGTACAGGGGGGGGACTAAATGCTCTGTATCGTGAAGAAACTGATTTGCAATCACCTTCAAATAAAAACCAGACCCACAAGTTGTTCAACCCTGCTTCCTTACTTTTCACTCGATTAAAGGTGCCTCAGCATTATTGACCAGAGGAAAAATAGGTGCACACAAAAGCTGCTATTTGGTTCACTTATTAACATTTCATATGGATATCTTCTGGGGGAGGGGAGTGTTCTGTGCACAGGATAGACAATATCTCAAATGGGACTGAGTACAGAGCCAGGTGGCAGTAGAGATTAAGCTTTGATAAACAGGACTTCATACACAGCAGCACTGAAAATACATTGCATACCAATGCACTAAAGCAACACAAATGGTCTTATGTACAACACAGAAGATTTTTATTGAAATGTTGTAATTTATTAGGTTTTTCACAAGTGCAAGACGATCACAAAAGTGGCACATCTCAATCTAAAGTCTCTTTGATTCCCTGAGTCCTCTACTCACATCCTCCTAAACATGGACTAGAGGAGAAGGTCTGAGGGGAGAAACCTCCAGGCTTTCTCCTTGAATACATTTAGAAAAGGATACAGGGAATCAAGAAAATAGTTTTACGATTTGGCCACACTTCCCATAACAAACAAAAGTGATGGTTAATGTGGCTGAACTTTTTTTTTTTTCCCGAGACGGTAAACACGGCCTAAGTCACATCCAGTTTTCTCCAACTGGAGAATGTGTCATGTCCGGTTTCAACGCCGAATTTCCATACCATTGGTCGGCCAACCCAAAAAAATCCCCCCCCCCCAAAAAAAGAAATCTGATACATGAGAAAGGTCAAAGGTCAAAGATATGCCAAAATATCTCCAAATGGCCTAAACATATAGGTGTCCGCCTAAACATACCTGTATTAAAACAGGTACAAAGTTGCATTTGCTCACATTACTAGCATCCACTTTGGCACAAGTACTAATAAGACCCTGGAGTACTGATTCCTAGATGATTTGGGCTTCGTTATCAGGTTTCCAAGGTGATATTCACTGTAAAAGCTGTTGTGTTTTTAGGCGGAGACTGAATTTGATATGTTTTATAATGTTCTAGCTCTATTTGCTCTGACACAGTAACATATATTTTGATTCTGACACTTCTACAGCCAACCCACAGGTGTTAGCTTTCATTTGATAACAATATCATTATGAAGGCCCTTGTGATTGTGGAGATATTCTATATTCACTGTGGGCATGTCATTTCGAGCAGAAAACCAGAAAAATTAGGTGGATAAGATCTGGTGGAGTTAGGTTAGCCATTTGAGTTGTCTCAGTCACTGCATCTTCCATCTTTTTTTATACCATACAATCTGAGGAGACTGGGCTGCCGGGGGACAAATTAATAAAATCCACTCCTGTTTTTGAGAATGATTTAATTTAATTAATAAGTGTTATAGTAGGGTGCGTCCCAATAGGCTGTTCTCTATTCCTTCCTTCCTTCCCTTCTTCCTTCCTTCTTAAAACGCATAGGAGGAAAATATTTCAGGTTTCTCCTCTTAGTCTCCTCCCTTGCTTTTTGAGAAAGAAGCGAGGAGAGAAGATGCAAGGAATAGAGAAAGGACTATGGGGATTCAACTAGTGTTGGGCAGATAAAGATCATACTCGTGCAAGGCTAGGTACATTAGGCAGACTGACAAGGATCTTGGTAGGGCTGAAGTTTTTATATAGGCCAGGAGAGCAGGTTTCACAATGGTACATTTGATTGTATTGTGAGATTTGATCAATATATTCACAACAGTTTCATACATTTGCTTTAAATTGGATTAAAGGTTCACAGCAATGTTCACAAACAGACAATGAACAGCAGTGTTTGTGTCATTGAACAATCATGTTCATGAAACTATTCATTCATTCATTCATTCATGTGCGAGAGAGAGGTTGATCAGGTAAATCTAATTTATATTCTGAATTCCAAATTCCAAACCCCTAAGCATTACAGGAGATTAACATAGGGCAGATTATAAGCAATATGGTTATTATAGCTCCATCTGCCCATCTGTTGGAGATGTTGCAATATTGCTGAAATTCTGCAATAGGATATAATAGCACACACACACACTCCAGGGGTCAGGCGTTGGGTTCTTATCATGTCTCCCTTCTGGGATTATCATACTCCATAAACCAGTGGTTTTAAGACTATTAACATGTGCGTGTAGATCTGCATAAATGGAATAGATGAGAGATGTCAGATTCAGAATAGAAGATTTATTGTCACCACCAACAGTCCTGATAATCTCTGTCAATTTACTGCCGTAAACTGTACTGCTTTTAAGCCTCTGTATTTCAAGAGCCCTTAAATAGTTAAACGTCCACTGTTCCAAGAGACAAAGAATCATATTCATGCTGCATTCTTGTATTTTCATAAATTGAGAGAGTGACCAGAGTCTTTTAAGTAGAAAAAAAACAAAATGTAAGTGTCAACACTGACCATATAAAACTGTGGAAAAGCAATGGATTTGGCACACACTTAATAAAATAAATACATCCTAATTCAATCCCTGTAAGTATCCATAAAAACAAACATGTTTTCCACATATAATTCTGTTCAACAAGGTCAGCAATGGTACATGAGACAGCAAGGAGTGTCTGCTGTGGCCAGGGGATTAGATCTGTGAATATTAGGCAAATAAGATACGTCAAGGTGGAATGAGAGAGAAGGAGGGGTAAATGAAAGATATTAAGGGAAAGAGGGAGGAGGAGTGAGCGTGGGAGGGAGGGCTAGTGAGTGAGAGAGCAAGAGAGCGAGAGAGAGAGACTGGAAGATGATAATAGTATTTACAATTTTAAGCCTCGCAGTCGGCAACATTAGATGGCATTAGACGGTCACGGCTGCATCCCTCTGCTCTGCTGTGACCCACTACTCGTTAGACTTACAGATGCCTCCACACACTCTGTGAGCCGCCGCGTCCAACTTGGGCCCAAAGCTCACACACACACACACACACACACACACACACACACACACACACACACAAACCTCCAGCATGCTCAAGCTCAAAGACAGACGCCAGAGTCTTTTCCCCAACTACAAAGTTGGGAGGGGCACCCCCACCTTCAAAGACCCAGAAGAGGATGAGCTTCCCTTCGACACCAACAAGTTGGTCAAACCATGGAACTCAATGCAGGAGCTCAGCCGCAACATCTACGACATCTATGCTGAATATGAAGATGAGGAAGATGAAAGAATGCTGGCCTCCCCATCCAGTATGCTGGCCTCCCCATCCAGTATGCTGGCTTCCCCATCCAGAATGCTGGCCTCCCGGTCCAAAATGCTGGCTTCTCTATCCAAAATGCCGGCTTCCAAGAACGACATGCTCAACATCAATGTAGGCGGGAAGGTCTACCAGATCTCCTATAGGGTGGCCGCCAAATACCCCAAGACCAGGATCGGCCGATTGGCCACCTACACGGACCACAACAAGAAGCTGTCCCTGTGTGATGACTATGTCGTCCAGAACAATGAGTTCTTCTTCGACCGCAACCCAGACGTCTTCCACAACATCTTCAATTTCTACCGGACCGGCGTCCTGTGGATTAAAGATGAGCTGTGCCCACGCAACTTTATGGAGGAGATCTACTACTGGGGAGTGAGGATCAAGAACACCCACCGCTGCTGTCGCATCTCCTTCGAGGAGCGGCATGACGAGCTGCACGACCAGCTGAAGATCCAGAGAGAGCTGGAGGCCGAGGTGGTGATGGAGGTGAATGAGGAGCTGTTTGATGACATGGCGTTCGGCCATGTGCGATACAGCATCTGGAGCCTGATGGAGATGCCCTTCTCCTCAGTCACCGCCAAGCTGATGGCGACGGCCTCCAGCTTCTTCGTCCTGGTGTCGCTGGTGGCCATGACGCTAAACACAGTGGAGGAAATGCAGTACATGATGCCCACGGGCCAGCTGAGTGGGAAGACGCACGGCGAGCATGTGGAGACCTTCTGCATCGCCTTCTTCACCATGGAGTTTCTCCTCCGTCTGGTCTCCACTCCAGACCTGCGGCACTTCGCCAGGAGTGTCCTTAACGGCGTGGACCTCATCGCCATCCTACCATTCTACCTCCAACTCTTCCTAGAGTGCTTCGAGAACGAAGACTACGGGAAGCACGTCAGCGAACTCGAGACAGTGGGGCGGGTGGGCAAGCTGGGCCAGGTGCTAAGGATCATGCGCCTGATGAGGATTTTCCGTATCCTGAAGTTGGCGCGCCACTCCACGGGCCTGCGGGCGTTCGGCTTCACGCTGCGCCAGTGCTACCAGCAGGTGGGCTGCCTCCTTCTTTTCATCTCCATGGGCATCTTCGCCTTCTCAGCCATGGTGTACACAGTGGAGTATGACATGCCTCGGACCAACTTCACCAGCATTCCCCACGCCTGGTGGTGGGCGGCGGTGAGTCTATTCAGCTGTGTTTATTTGGTCGCTTACATTTTACTTATCTGCCAAGTCACTCCCACTTATTTGTCACTGCCAGGTCACGCCCATCTTCTTCTCTCAGGCCTCCCCCCCAGCCTCTCCCCCCCAGCCATCTCCTTAGCCTTTCCCAGGCAATCTCTCTCTCTATCCTCTCTCTCCTTCCTAGTCTCTCCCTGGACTCTCTCTCCAGTCAGTTGAATTCAATATGCTTAATTGGCATGAAAAACATTTGTTTACATTGCCATGGTAATAGTTAACACAACTGGTACTAATACTGGTAATAATCTCACATATGTTGATTGTAGTAAAGAAAAGTACATTACAATTAAAAAGAACAGACTCTCCTCTCTCCCTCGCCTCTCACCTAGTATCTCCCTGACTTCTCACCACAATCTCACCCACCCTCTTCTTATACTCTCTCCAGTCTCTTCCTAGTTGATCCTTCTTCCCCATCATCCAGGCCTCCATCTCCCTGGTCTTTCCTTCCCTCTCTCCCTGACCTCTCCCAGGTCTTTCTCTCTGGTCTCTGCCCCCAGTCTCTCCCTCCTTTTCCATGGCCTCTCCCAATGATGATCTCTACCTACCACCCTGTCCAGGATTTAGCTTCAGTTGTTTCTGGAAAACTTCCCATTGATAGTTACTTCTAGAGGGAATTTTTATTTGAACACAACTGTTATTTTTCCTTTCCCCTGAAGGTGAGCATCTCAACTGTGGGTTACGGGGACATGTTTCCAGAGACCACCCTGGGCAGAATCTTTGCATTTGCCTGCCTCTCCTTTGGGATCATTCTGAATGGCATGCCAATCTCCATCCTGTACAATAAATTCGCAGACTACTATACCAAGCTCAAGTCCAGCGAGTACACGTCCACCGTCAAGGCTCGTGGCAAGGTGCGCTTCGCTAAGAGGGCGGCCAAGAAGCTGGCGTGCTAAGAGCCCATTGCCACTGAAGCTCCATCAGGACTTTGATCATGGCATAATATGCTTAATGGGAGAACCATTCAAGAACTGATACTGTTTGCACATGACATTGATTTCTACTAAGTGTGGGTCCAAAGTCCCAATGGGGGAAGGATCTGCTTACTGTTGCTGTAGACCAGTTATTAAATTCAAGTTCACCAAGCTATTCTTTTACCTATAAGACCTTGGATAAAATGTGTGCATTTTAGACTATTCCATTGGTTCCATTTGATAGCATCTGACATATTTATTTGACTATGGTCTGTTACCTTTATGCTTTATTTAGTTCCAAGCAAGGTACTGCCAAACATTGTGAATTGTTAAAGGTGAAAAAAGTGAATGCAAAAGTGAAAGCCCTTCTCCACTCTCCACGGCCATGTCATCTAAACTAAGACATAATCCACTGCTGAACAACATCCTGAAATAATACGTTCAAGATGCAACATCTGGATGAATGAGTCCAGGTTATCTACTCCGCCCCTCCCCCGTGTATAGGCATCTGTGGAAGACTGAATCTTCCCAAAGCCGATTTATGCATATAGAAGCAGCTTGTGATTGAGCGACACCATGTTTCTGTGCCTAGAAGATTAAAAAGACTAGGTCACTTCTTGTGTTCTCTAATGTGTGTGTGAAAAACCGCGGAAGTACTACAGAAGCTTAAACTATTCTCAGTTTGATATGAAAACATCGGCCTATTATTGGCTACAAGGCTCACTAACGACACAAAGAATTCTATATATATTATTATATATTATACTGTATACTTATATACAGTTAGGTCCAAATATATTTGTACTCTGACAGAATGTTTGTTATTTTAGCTGTTTACCAATACATATTCAAGTTAGTTATATAATGAATATGGGCTTAAAGTGCAGACAGCTTTAATTTGAGGGTATTCACATCCAAATTGGACAAAGGGTTTAGGAATTACAGCTCTTTAATATGTGGCCCCTTTTTTTCAAGGGACCAAAAGTAATTGGACAATTGACTCAACAGTTGTTTCATGGACAGATGTGGGCTATTCATTCGTTATTTATTTATCAGTTAAGCAGGTAAAAGGTCTGAGTGGCATTTGTGTGGCATTTGCATTTGGAAGCTGTTGCTGTGAAAGCACAACATGCGGTCAAAGGATCTCTCAATGCAAGTGAAACAGGCCATCTTTAGGCTGCAAAAATAAAACGAAAAATCCATTAGAGAGATAGTGGACAAATCAACTGTTTGGTACATTCTGAGAACAAAAATGCACTGGTGAGCTCGGCACCACAAACGGAAGACAACAGTGGTGGATGATCGCAGGATCCTCTACATGGTAAAGAAAAACCCCTTCACAACATCCAGCCAAGTGAACAACAGTCTCCAGGAGTTATGCATATCATTATCAAAGTCTACCATAAAGAGGGTTCACCACAAGATGCAAACCATTCATAAGCCTCAAGAATAGAAAGGTCAGATTAGACTTTGCCAAAAAACATCTAAAAAAGCACCCACAAACAAACAACAACTGAAGACTGCTGCAGTAAAGGCCTGGCTAAGCATAACAAAGGAGGAAAGCCAGCATTTGGTGATGTCCATGGGTTCCAGACTTCAGGCAGTCATTGCCTACAAAGGATTCTAAACAAAGTATTAAAAATGAACATTTTATTTATGATTATGTGAATTTGTCCAATGGTTGCAATTCCTAAACGTTTCATACAATATTTTTGTTCAACCCCTTGAATTAAAGCTGAAACTTTGCACTTCAAATGCATCTTAATTGTTTCATTTCAAATCCATTGTGGTGGCATACCAAAATGATGGAAATTGTGTCACTGTCCAAATATTAATTAGTATTAAACTGTACTACAGATATTTACATCTGGGAGTGCTCTTGAGCCAAAAGTAGTCAGAAATCATAGAAATCATTCATTGGACAAAAAGGGGCACAGTTCCACATGCCCATGAGAAAATAAGGTTATTTTGCCAAAGTTTGTATGGTTTAATGTGGTAGGAAACGTATTGATATGAAATTAAATTGTCCCTACACATCGACTCAGTCACCAAGAAGGCATTGCACCAAAGATCCTCACCAACTTCTATAGGTGGACCACTGAAAGCATCCTGTCTGGCTGCATCACTGCCTGGTATGGCACCACTCAGGACCGTAAGGTTCTACAGAGGGCGGTGAAAACTGTTTGTTACGGTGAGGTTTAGCTTTAACTAAACTTTTGCATTTTTATATATTAACACTAAGCTTGCTGACCAACTTCTTCTTCTCTCACCACATCCCTGCCCCTCAGAAACAGTCAGGTTTTTACATTAGCATTTTGTACATAACTTTATATAACTTAGGGTTAGGGTTATTGATAACTTACACATTCTCAGTTCTCAAGTTTCAGACAAAAACTATTGTGCACCAACCAATAGCTTTTTTATTGTGTACATACAACATTCTTTAGTTTAATTCTTGGACCTCTGATGGCTAGTATAACTTGAAATCATTATCACAGTTACAAAATATTACAAAAACTCTGGCTGTCTAGGATATTTCTGTTACTTTTGCATTGCACCAAAGCTTTACAAATAGACATCTGAATTCAGTGGACAAATAACATAGTACAAATAAACGTCCTCTCTCCATCCCGTTTGACAAACATTGTAGGGTTTTCACCAGGGTGGTTATGACTTGACTAGGTGGTAGACAGTATGGATAATTACACAGAAAAAAAAAACATAAACCAGGCTCAGTAATCTCCTACAGATAAACCTGATTGAATGAAAACCTGTGATGTCACAGCCTATGAAAGGTCGCAGTAGAAAGTGAACTGTGTGAGTGCGTGGCAGCAACAGTATGTCTCTATGAGGCCAGTTTCTCTAGGAGAACTTCCACTCCTTTCAAGCCCTGGATCTTCTGCAAGTCAGAGGTGATGGCCGTCAATGCCTTCTTCATCTCCCCTGCCACAGTCTCATCTGCACCGCTAACCAGACTGGGGACAGACAAACAGATGGTTAAATGAACTCCTCTTTAATCTTATAAGATGCAATCTATTGATCTATAACTTTAGATAACTTTTGTTTCAAAAGGCGCTTGCAGGTTAAAAAGGGTCCCCAAAATTGTAATTCATTGAACAGAAGGGCGTGTGTAATTGATTCCTATGAAAATCAGAGGCCCTATAAAAACAAAGATATTCATTCCAAAATGACATGAACTATTGTTCCTGCATTAAGATGGACTCAATTCAACTTATTGAGTCATGTGTTGATGACATTTTTGCATATTTGAAGTGTCATAGCAAAGGGTCTGAATACTACCGTATATAGGGGTATTTCTTGTATTTCAATTTTATTTAATTAACTGAAATTTTAAAAAACATGTTTTCACTTCATTGTCATTCTGGGGTATTGTGTGTGGATTTATGGCAAATAATTTAATCCAAATGTAGTCTATAACAAAACAAAATGTGGAAAAAGCGAAGGGGTATGAATACTTAACGAATGCACTGTACAGTAGTTCATTTGTTAATATTTTAAGTTTGCTAGAACTGATAACTGGTTTAATAATGTAAGAGGTTGGTTGATTTATATGATATATTATGCATTAAGGAATTCAAGTCAACATTTGAGAAATAATTAGCAAGACTTGCAGAATGAACCTTTAAAAGTAACACCTGACCCAAATTCACTCATATATTAATTGTATTTGTCATAAGTAAGTAAGCCACATTTCAACTCATGCTGATCAAGTTCCATTTTTTAAACAAAAACAAAAATGATTAAACGTTGAAAATGAAATCAAATTGTTTGATATCAAAATACAGCCATAACTCATAACAGTGGAAGAGAAGGGATGTGGAGCAACATAGACAGGGGAGGAGAAGGACGGATATGAGGAGTAAAAGGAAGGAGAGGGAAGAATGAGGGGAGCAGGCAGAGTAATCCAGTGCTTGCGGCTGTTTCACAATAGGCAGCTGTGCCCTTCTGCCCTCTTCTCTATCCGCCATGCCACCAAAGGATGAGGAGAACATATACAGACATTTTGACAGACATCTTAGAAGACCCCTAGCTGACAGCAGTGTATTCTCCCTTTAACACAGAATCTCGTTGGCAATCTAACAAACAGCTAGAATGATTTGACAAGCAGAAAATCTACAGTGATGGGGAGCTTTAAGTGCTATAATGAAGTAATGAACAAATAGCTTCGACATGAATAGTGTGGGCTAGAGAGCGATTCCTTTAGTTCGCTTCAATGGAATGTTTTGAATTCCTGAAGTGTTTAGTCTCCAGAGACCCTGTTTCAACCCTGTTCTTGAGCCTGTTCTAGGTTCAGTGACTATTTTTGCAGCTCAATGAAGTTTAATTTCACGGTGCACATTTCTAAAGCAGAGGACATGGATGCCTATATTAGGAAGACAAACGTGTTTAGTTGAAATCTGTTGACAACTATTTATTTGAGATGACACTGAAGTGAACAGGATAGTCACTGTGTTGAGAGAAGCACCTCAGCATCTCAGCAAATGGCCGCTCTTCCCAATGGTGGGACATTTTGTGTGTGAGGTGGAATACACACCTCTACTATTACTGCTGGGGTTTTGGCTGTAGCTATTAGATTTAACAGCCGTTTAACAGACACACAGACCAGTATAACGGTTTGGTGCACAAGGGGTGTAAATTACATCTTCAAAATCGTACAGAACAACAAAACTTTGATTCTAAGCCAATCTTATGCCCTCTATTTCAATTATATTGTTCTATTTATATAAAAATAACACATTTTGGTCACATGCATACATATCCCTTGGATCTAGCAGTGTTAACAGAGCATAAAGACTCACCAGCAGAGCACGATGGCACCACGGTTAACTGCAGCCCAAGACTTCAGCTTATCCAACCCCACATTGTCTACCAGGATCCTGGCAAACCTCTCTGTGGAGATGGTAAAAATACAGTCATCACTAGTCAACACCACCACCTATGTGACATGATCCATCATTTTCCGTCGCTTGTGCCCCTAAACATATTTTAAGTTCTGATGACTGCCGAAGAGCTGAGAATCTCAGTGTTCTAACTATGCAAACTTTGTGTCTTAACTCCCAATAATGAGCGACATGTGCTTTATTTGTGATGTATTGGCATGTATTGGTTTAACAGCTAAAATCCCAGGTTATGTAAAGGGTTTAGACAAATTGTCATGCTAATTAGGATTAGATTAGATTAGATTAGTGATATCTATGTGGTTATATCTGCGCGGTCATAGGAGCGAGGCCATGTGTGTCAGGAGCAACCTTACCTTCTCTCCCAACCTCCTTCATCTTCGCATCTTGTTCGATCAGCCACTTGAGCACCAGGTGACCAGCAGGGTGTTCACACATGTGCAGCTGGAGAACAGGGAACCAATAAAAAGCTGTGTTTAACAAGAAATCTTTGCTAGGTAACCAACAGATTTCCAAACTTGGTGTGCTCTGAGCACCAAACTAAACTCTCAATCATCCTAATAGAATCAACAACAAGCATCTATAACATTGTTATTAGGGATGCACGATATTATCGGCACCGATATTTATCGGCCCGATAATGGGAAATTAATGTTTATCGGTATTTATCGGTTTTATACAATTTTAGCCGATATTTTGCCGATAATATGAAGCCGGAAATATTTCTGCTTCCGGTTTCCGCGCTCATGCTGCTGCGCCTGCGTACAGGCACGCAGTGTATAGACGAGATGAGAGCGAAACATGCCTTCCCCGGTGTGTCTGACATTCGGCACAGTTTCTGAGGCAGATAGTGCGTTTGCAATTTGCAATACATGTTCGACAAAAGTTCGGAGAGGAGGGCAAAGGTCTACGAGTTACAACACAACGAATCTCATAAGTCACCTTAAGATTCACCATTGCAAGCACGCTGTATGGAAGGAATATCAAGCACTAGTAGTAGTAGCAGAACAAGGTAGCCTAGCCGCGGAAAAAAAAGCTGCTGTGCCTATTGAACACGCATTTGAAAACTGCAGGAAGAGACAGCTCAAAGGCTCAAGCAATCAATGAAAAAATAATGGAGTTGATGGCCCTCGACGACCAGCCTTTCTCTGTAGTAGAAGATAAAGGATTTCGCCAGCAAATTTCACATTTAGAGCCCCGGTATACACTCCCAAGTCGCCGCTATTTTGCAGACGTGTGCCTGCCTGCTATGTATGATACAGTCGCCACACACATCCATAGTCTGATCGATACTAGCGTAAGCCAGATAAGTTTTACCACGGACATATGGACTTCTGACGTTAGTCCAGTCAGTATGCTTAGTTTGACGGCCCAGTGGCTGGATGAGGACTTCGTTCAATATGAAGAAGACACTGCTGCATGCGCAGGAGTTCTCCGGTTCGCATACTGCGACAGCCATCCGCGGGGCTTTTGAAACCATGTTTGGACAGTGGAAGATAACTAAGGAGCAGGTGCACGTTGTGCTGAGGTAATAAGATAATTACTCTTAGGTGAGCCTTTTTTGTTTTCATAAAAGGAGGCCAGATCTTGGCTAAAAAAAACATTGTGCACTGTCTATAACAGATTCTGTTTGTTAGAGGAAATAATAAATGAACATTTGAAGAGTCAGAAGTGTTCTCTTTGTTGTGTTAACAATAGTGATGTAAGTTAGATTTGGTGAGATCACTATGGAATATTAAATCATCAATCTTTGCTCACTACATAGCCTTTCTTACCTTCAGGTGTGCATGAACTACAGGTTATCAACTGTGAAATTATATCTGAATGGTCTTTATTGTCATTGATATAGTACAGGTACCAAACAACGAAATTTGGGAGGGGGGGCTCCCCTGGTGCTAGGAAAGAAAAAAAAAAAAAAATGCATATCGTGCATCCCTAATTGTTATAGAGAAATGTTGCCCCCTTCCCCCTTACCTCCACAACCCCTGCCCCTCTTCACCGGTTCCTAACTTGTTTCTCAACCCCCAATCCTCACCTGCCCATCCCTCTGTCTCCCTCACCTGTTCATCCACACCCCCTGGGGTAAAGTCTAGGGCAGCCATCTCAGCCACTGCCTCCATGGCGGGCCGCAAGTCCCCAACGGCGGATCCTAGGATTTCGCGGACCGCCACGATGGACACCTTGTCCATTACCATATCCTGGGCATGTTCGCACAGGTGCGCCAGCAGGGGTGGAGACACCGCCTCCAGGAGCTCCTGCCGACGAATCGCCACGTCCTTCTTACTGCAGGTGGAGAGGTTTTGTTTACCAATCTAGTCAGTCATCCATGTATCCATGTATCCATGTATCCATCCATCCATCCATCCACCCATCCACCCTGTCATTTATCCACCCACCCATAGATCCATCCATCCATCCACTAACCAACCAATCCATCCATCCACCGATCCATCAACCCACCCTCAGGTCTGGGGCGTAGCAGGACTCACCTGTGGGGGTTCCCGTCGCCCTTCGCCAACACCTGGCTGAGCTCAGGTAGCAGGTGGGCGGCGCCTCGTGGGTTCACCAGGTACACCAGCACCTTCTTACCGAATTTATTATTGAAAACCTCAGGCAGGGAGCCTAGGATCTCCTTCAAAGTCAGAAAATGAGGAAGATGTAGGAGAGGGTGAAGAAAGAAATAGAGGGAGAGAGAGTCAGAAAGATAGGGAGGGATAGGAGACCAATAGCCTTTCCTCTATTCCTCACATCCTCTCCTCCTTCTTTGTCAAAAAAGCAATGGAGGAGAAGATCTAAGTTCTTCCCCTTAGATCTTCTCCTCCGATGCATTTTGAGAAGGAAGCAAGGGAAACATAAACTGAGTCAGAGGTTTACTCCAGTCAGTGGAACGTTCACACACAGTTCCACAGTGCCACAGACACATTCAACAAAGACCAACTCACCGATAGGACAGCCTGCTTCACTAGCTTGGTGTCATCTATGCAGTCAAACGCCGCCAGCAGGACTAAGTGAGCAAACTCTCCCTGTGGAGAATAGAACACGCACAGCTATTTCCAACAGTATTCTACACTTGTGTGTGTGTGTGTGTGTGTGTGTGTGTGTGTGTGTGTGTGTGTGTGTGTGTGTGTGTGTGTACACTTTATTAGGAACACCTGTACACCTGTCAACAGTCCAAGCTGGTAATTTTGTGTGGAATGTTTTCTTGGCACACTTTGGGCACGAGGGCGTTAGAGGTTAGAGAGGCCGACTAGCAATCGGAAGGCCGCTGGTTCGATCCCCGCCTCAGGAGGGAGCTGCATGTGAGCTGGTGACAAGAGGGTTGCTGGCATCATATCTAAGGTGTCTATCACCATTGTGTCTTCAACCCCTAATTGCTACAGGTGTGCTGACTATGACTGACCCTGTGCCTAGAGCAAAAAATTGATTTCGTTGTACTCTGTGCAATGACAAAAAGGTTGAATCCAATAAAATCGAATCTAATCTAATGCCAATCAAATCATCGCTTGAATGCCACAGCCTATTTGAGTATTGTTGCTGACCATGTGCATCCCTTCATGGCCACAACGTACCGATCTTCTAATGGCTACTTCCAGCATGATAATGCACCATGTCACAAAGCAAAAATCATCTCAAATTGGTTTCATGAACATGACAACAAGTTCAGTGTTCTTCAGTGCCCTTCCCACTCACCGGATCTGAATCCTATAGAACACCTTTGGGATGTGGTAGAATGGGAGATTCACAGCTTGAAGTGCACTTGAAAAATCTGCAGTAATTGCGTGACGCAATCATGTCATCATGGACCAGAATCTTAAAGGAATGTTTCCAAAATCTTGTGGAATCAATTCCACAACAATTGAGGCTGTTTTGAGAGCAAAGGGAGGCCCTACCCAGTATTAGCATAGTGTTCCTAATAAAGTGTTTAGTGAGTGTATATCAACACTGTAAAAGACAATGCATTTTACTTACGGTTGCAAACTTAACAATGTAGGTCTTCATGGTTTTAATGATAACTTTTCTGTCCTGAAATACAGAACATAAAAATACATAGATAAACACGCTGGAAACATGCACACCTACACACAACCGTCATAAAAACATGCTCAAACAGACATCCTTTGGAATATGGTGAGCAACGTCCTATAATCGAATTTCATTTTTAAATATATTATCAATCCCTGTAGATATATATGTATTATGTTAGCAGACTTGAGAGCAGTGCTCACCTTCGGGGTTCCTTGCCACAGACAGTGCATGGCGACTCTGGCTCCGTCGTGGGTGTGGGCCATGTACACCACCGATTCTCTTATTGACTCGATCATCTCCTGCAGGGTCACAACATCAAACCGTGTCAAGACAAATGGTGGAGTTCATTCAAAGTAATTCACACCATGACTGACTGTTGTACAATCAAACAATAATTCACACCTCGACAGACTGGTGTACAATCATTTCAAAAGGTGACTGACTATTGTACAGTCATTTACACACCTTCAATAAGTGTGGTTAAATCATTCACATGTCGATTGACTGATGTACTTACAGTCCTCTGTTTGACTGGGGCATGAAGGAAAAAGTCCAAAAACACTTTGTGCACCAGAGAATGCTTGATCACAGCCTCTCTGAGGGGGAGAAAGATCAGTGACATTAGTTAAAATGTGACTTAAAAAAACAATATTTTTCCACTTTTCTGTGATGAGAGTGAAGATATGTTAAGTCTGAAAGGCGCTCCATAAGAATGCATGGTTGTTCTTATGGGTAGCATCATTAGGGTGTGTGGATGTTTGTGCTTGTGTTTTGAATCCTCACTTTGTAGCCATGGGGGTAAGAATCTGCTTCATCTCATCCATGATGCTATTCAGCTTGTCTGGGTTACTCTCCAGCACCTTCTCCAGCGTAGGACACACTGTCGACTGAGCACACATACGTTACCAACCACCCATATGCAGAAGCATGTACTACAAAGACATGTACATCAATTGACCTGAACACAAGTCTTGTTTATGTCTTTTCACTGTATTCAGTTACATATCAAGCCCAAACTAGACCACGACAGTCTAATACAGTGGGAGAGGTGTGTGTGTGTGTGTCCCACCTTGCAGACTTGGAATGTGTTTCCATAGAGCTCCTCCGTGAGCATGAGCCTCTGGGCGAGGATGGCCTTGTCGTTGTAGGCGTATTCCACCACTGACGAGGCCTCTGAGTGACGTAGCATCTGTCTCACCTGCCCCTTGAAGGCTGTCATCACACCACCCACCTGCTCTTTGCTCCTAAGGAACACACATAGACACAGAACATTGTATTTTAGTCTAGGATTAGACTTAATCTGTGTATGGGAAATAATCCCCTGATCTATAGATTTTATTTCATCTGTTGGTCTCCTAAACAAATAAGGAAATCAAACTACAAATGAGTGTTAAGTCTTAAAGAATTCACCCCCTCCCTTCTCTTCTCAAATTCATAACAATCCATTAAACATGTGCCATCACGTGTAATATATATATACTTTTTCAGGACAGTTAGAGTAATTCTAGAATCTAGATCATACACATTATTATTAAACCATACACATATAGGCCTACATTATGATTATGAATATTTTGTTGTGTATTACTTGTGCATGGAAGGAGGTAAACGGCTCAGTCACTTACCCATACATCAAAAACTTCTTGACAATATTTCGGGCATACTTTGATTTACTCAGCTCGACCATGTGCTCTATGAAATAGAATAATGTTGTTGTTATAGATACAGTACATCGTATGACAAAAGCGACTGATTCGTCTCCACAGAGAAGAACAACAGACTATACCCACTGACCTCGGAGTTCATCAAAAACCTCCTGACGCTGCTCGTCGTTGCCAAACTGGATGAAACACTGGAGCACTCGGGTAGAATCATGAGCAAACGCTATCTGAATAGGGAAGAGGAGAAATGATCATAAATGATTCATCTTCATCTACACACTTGATTCAACTTGATTACGGTAATGTAAAGATTTGATTGTCTCACAATGCAAAGTATATGCATACTAATGCATATAACCCTAACCCTTTTGTGTTAAATTGACTTTCAGCATTCACAATTAGAATTGACAGTTTGAGAGTGTCAAACATTTCCCTTGTATATCCAATTCTTTACTACGTTCTCAATTTGTCCATTGTTAAGATTTACAACGGGCAGGCATAAACAGTACAAATCTGCAGCATGCTGCCTATCAGTGATATAAAACAACAACAAGAGCATACATACATATTTTACTGCCAATGGTACTTACTGCTTTTATCTTGCCGCGCACAAGTTCCTGAAGCTCTGTTATGAGTTTGTTTCTCTTCTCTTTGTCACAATCTTTCCTGCACATAAAAAATAATGTAGTAAGAGAATATAGATAGCAATCTATCAGTGAGAGATGCATTACTAAATCTGAAGGAAAGATAACGGTAGGTGAGTTTTGTCTTTTATTAAACAAGTTCATGTTCCATGTTATTCAGCCTATTGTTATTCCTCATCTTTGTAACATCAACAACCTTCAAAAATGTATGGTTTAATTGGTTTATTCTGCACACTGCAAGATCCTATTCATTTGGGCTTTATAAGTATTCATCAAATCCATTACACCCAATAATGAGCATTTTATTGACACCTGACTCAGGCAAAATGTGTACTTTAAATGATTTCAAATATTTGAATAACTTGGGGTGCGCTTGATACAACTTATCAGGCAGAATTTAATCAATGAATAGTCTCAGAAGTGCAAATGAATATTGCAAGGCAAGATAAATAAAATGTTTCAAATATCTAATTGACACGTTATTGACACACAAGTGGGAGTATGCTGGTTTACCTCCTGACAATCTCCCACACTTGCTTGGCTCTGTTCACTACGACGTAACTATCCTTCTTCTCTTCCTTCTGGCGATTCTGCTTCAGCTCCTTCTTCTCCTGTTTGAATTCAGACCATTTGGGCTTCTTTGCCTCTGAACCTGTGCAAATACACCAGACACAAGATCCTGTATTAGCTACACAACCAGGGTTTTAGGAATTTGTTTCCAGCATGGTGGCAAACTATACATGAACAGAAATGAGACGTTTGACAGTTCAACAGTATCAAGCTGATTCATTTACCGTCTTCTCCTTTCCCCTTTCCTGGGATAAATTTTCTCTTTCCGGAAAACTTTCCATCTGTAGGTTTTTTGTTGAGGAACTTCTGGGGAGCACCTTTTCCTCCTGTTTTCTCAAACGTCTTGCCCTTCTCTGCAACGTGTGGCTTGAATGGTTTTTTAAACGGTGTACCGGCTGGTTTGGTCCAAGGTTTCGCTGTGGTTTCTAAACACAAGTTGTCATACTCGTTAGGATAGGTTGGTTTTAGATTTAAATGACCACACAACTATCTTGTCATTTAAAACAAACATGTCAGATCGTGACCTACCTTTTGATTGAGGGCCCTTTCCTTTAGGAGTAAATTTCTTGCCCCCCTTAGGAGAAAACGCTTTCTTTTGGGGTTTGTCCTCCATTGTTAAAATAACTCACTATTCAGCAGAAAGAAAGATACAAATACTTGAGACAATTGTCGTCACTTAGCTATATGACAGAATTAACGTTAGTGTCGACTTCAATAATAGTTACAGCCTAGTATAATCAGTAGCTAGGTAGCTAGTAACACAGGCCAAAGGGAACTCAGAGAAAATATGGTTTTATGTGCAATACTTAGTATTATACTACACTACATGTGATAGATCGATAGATTTGTAATGAACATACAGCAATGCCAAGACCAGCAACATTACTTAAACGTTATTTCCCTAGCTAGACCAGTCCACACGTTTACATACCTGCCCATGCGTCTTCTCTCTATTATGCTTTACGGCAGTAGCAAAAACCTCCGTCGCTGCCGTAAAATGATTGTGTGCTTTTCGACAATGTTGTAGCAGTACGGCATTTATGGCAATGTACCATTTCAGCATGTAGCGATTTACCTTGGCTCTTTGGCGTCATCGTTTTCTAAAGCCCAATGTACACTTAGCCACTGGATGCCCGTAATCTATACGAGCCACCAGCACATTTTGCATTGTCCAGTCCGCTCAATAAAAAAAGGAGCCAGGAAAATGTGGTAGGAATGAAAATTGAACAGGACCTACTAGTCTAGCAGGAAGGGCCCTCAGATTTTGAGATACCCCTACCCGAGGTAGAGCAAATGACAACAATGATTTTTCTTATCTTTAGGGTCTCCCATTAATGAAATTGATTGTTGTCAAATTTTATTTTTGGGGAAAAGATGTTTTTTTGGTTGTTCTTTAGAGCTACCCCAATCCCTGAAAAAGAGCCAAATTAGACCAGGCCGAATATGGGGAAGGTGACAAAAAAGCCATAACTTGAGAATGATCACTCCTTTCCTCTTCAGATATGCTGAGGTATGAACCAGGTGGTTGTCCTACATCACCAAATAGTCAGACAACTATTTACCTAAATAAATACTGAATTATAGTCCTGTAAACTTAGCTTTAGTTTAGACGGAAATTGTACTTTTTGGTGACAGGAACATAGGACTCCATCACTTTTCTCTCATTTATCAGAAAAACAGAAATCCCTGAAAAATATATCATTACTGAATTGTCTAGGGTGCTATTGAACAATAACCAGTAGTTGTATGGAAATATCTCATACAGTTCTATTGCAAATGAGATTTCTTTAGACATAGGCCTACCTCTTCTCTGATACAGTCAAATTCCGAATGGGGGATAAGTGGCATAATAGCCTATAAGTTAAGAATGCTCACTCTGATGGTCATTATATTTGGAGAGGGAAATACCAGGTGGCTGAACTACATCACCAAATAGTCAGAATAAGAGTAACCCAATCAATCCATTTTCCATTTTCTTTTTTCCATATAGGAGTAGCGCAAATTCTCTTGCGACTGGCAAAGACTCTTCCAAGCTGGCAGAGAGTCCAAAATGGGCCAGATCTTTGAGCTCGCTGAGATGGGTCTTGAGTTTGTTGAATGCTGTTGTCTTTCCTATTCTGTACAAACTACTTGTTGTGTCACAGCCAGTGAGTGCATGACATGCTGGTAGACAGTTAGACATGTCTTTTCCAATCTTCTCAGATATGGTGTTGATGGGGACATAGCTCTCTCTCATTCCATGGCCTGTATGCATGTACACCAGAGATGAACCAAACATTTCTTTGCTTGCATAGTATATGAGCAGTACTTCCACATCTGTGTCATCAGACCTCACAATGATGCGGGAATATGACTCTGCAAGATGTATGGCATGGAGCACCATCCTTGTGTCTGCCTCCTCCTGATCACTGTACAGTGATGTCAAACTGCTGACTCCTGCTGTGCAGATGCTCTTCACCTCCTCCCCTTTGTCAAATCCACCTGCCAAGATGATGGAGTCATCTGAGTGTAGTCTCTATGGGGCTGCAGTGACAATGTAGTTGCTCACAAACATGCACAGTGCAGTCTTGTTTCCACTACTCCTCAAGTACTTCCTGTAGTTTGGGACATTTGTGTTGCCAGTGATAACATGTGTAGGCCTTCCATCACTTGCACCTCTCCTTTGCCTCTCCAGGTCTTTGATTGACTGTGGGCCGTCATACCTGTCAAATACCATGACCACACATTGCATTTCATCCTGCCAGCAGCCCGGAACCATGGTATTACTTCAGACATGCAGTTGAGATGAAGGTCAAAGTTAGCTTCACGCTCTGATCGTAGCATTCTGAGTAAGAGATCAGCCCCTTTGAGGAAATTCAGCCAGTACTTAAAAGTTGCTGATTGTTGAACTCCCCTCTCTGAAAACTGTTGTATTCTTCTCCTCAGTTCAGGAAGGTCTGTCTCCACTTCACTTAAGAACTGTCTGGCAGAGACCTGGTCGTCGCCATGAAAGGCATGCTGCACATCTCGCAGGAGGTGTTCTTGTTCAGCAGACAATGGACTTTGGCCTTTTTTGTTCAGCCAGGAGACCAGTGCCATCCAGAAGAGCCTGAACAGAGCCTCTGAAACAACCTTGATGCTCCTCACACCTCTTGTCAGTTGTTTCCCCTGAAGCATCTGCCGAGCTGTTGCGTCAGCATAGACTCCAGACTCGGTTATCATGTCAAAGAGGCCCCCGTCTGCATACACCTTCCCAATGCTTGCCAGAAAGGCCATGGTGACGTGCATTCCTCCAATTCTCATGGTGATCTTGCCATCCAAAGCTTCAGGTTTGCTCCACAGAATTTGCTGTGCTTTGCTGTAGATGGCAAGGTCAGCAGTTACAAGTATATGCCTCTGTCCCAGTTCTTGAGCAAGCTGTGTGAGCTGCAAAAGAGCTGTATAGATCTGATGGTGAAGCTCTTATGAAGGGCATATATTGTACTGTTGTTAATGGGATGTCTGACGTGGATACATAGGCATTGAATGCAGACCATCCTGGGATTCTCTGGTCTTCTTCTTTCATGATACGGCTCACCTTCCAAAGTAAGTCTTGGCCTTCTGCTGCCTGAGCTTTTGTGCTGTCTGATTTGAGGACCTGTGGTAGAACTGCTGGTGGTTCAGATCGCCTACCTGGCTTGATGTATCTGAAATTCAAGAACAAGTCATTAGGCATCTTTTGTCATATAATTCAATCTTTAACAAAATGCCCTTACAAACAACAACACTCCAGATTCCTTAGATTATGATGTGTGACCTCACAAATAATGTGTAACTTGAATATTGGACAAATGCTAGTCTGACTTACACAAGTGTAATGTGAAACTTGAAGCCTCCAGTGCACATTACACATTTTACATTTTAATATTGGATTATATTGCATTAACATACAGTATATCAGAGCCATTTCAATCAAGTATTGCATGTGTCTGGCAGATAGTTGGTCTATAATATTTACCTCTGAACCTCTTCATTATCCAAATCACAGCTGTCCAGGGCATGGAGAGATCTCTCTGGGATTCTCAGGATGGGGTTGTGTGCTGTGGCAACATCACCTCTTCTGTATACAACAATTGCCATGGAATCTGTTGTATTTTTGCCATCCAGCGTCTCTTCATTCTGGTCAAAGTTGTCAATGGCTGCATCAATTATCCCATGTTCTGTGGTTCTTGTCAGTCCATTTGGAATGTAAACACCTTTGCTTCTCTGTAATTGATCTGCTGCTACTGATGTGAGAAATTGACGCACTTCATCATACGACACACAATGACCCATCATGTGTAGCTTGTTGATAAGGGCCTTGCTGCCAAACTCATGATGGATCATAATCCCAAGTCCTAGTGTGATATGTGTACGCCTGCTGCAGCACTGTGCAATTAGATCATGGCAAAAGGTTATAACACTTGTGTTATTCTTCACAGCTGGGTCCTCATCACAGGTCTGCACATTTTTAAATGCACCTGCATTGACACACCAGTTCACAAAATCATACAGAGTGTTTGGCACATATTCACTGCACTGGAGAAGGGAAAGCTTGTCACTGCTTATGTAGAATTGAGGCTCATGCTCAACCTTTTCCATAGTTTTCCTCAATATACCTGCAGCCTGGTGGAGGATTTGAGTGTCAGTGTCTCTGTTCTCTGTGGAGGCATTGTCTCCCTGTCTTCTGTTATGTTTTCTCTTCTTCTTCTTTCGTGTAACGTCAGAGGTCCAACTCGGTGTTGCGTAGCCATGCCCGCATCTCTGGTTCTAGGTCGAAGAGGCTGGCTTCTGAGGGTGGTCTATATAAGGGGCAGATGGTGATTATGTGGTCGGCGGTCTGCTCTGGGTCACCGCACTCGCATGCCGCACTGTCCGCCAGGCCCCACGCCTTCATTGATGTTTTAAAGCGACCGACACCAGTTCGTAGACGGTTCAGTGTGGTCCATTGCCGGCGTGGTAGGTCGTCTCCTCCAATGGCGCCATCTCCTGGGTCCCAGATGTAGCGGTGGATTCGGGAGGGCCCGGCTGACTCCCACTCCTGCTTCCAAGCTGCTGCCAACCATGCATCTCTGGAGATGTCCTCAGAGGTGGAGTTGAGCATGGCTTGTGCTGCCTTGTTGTCTGAGGAGAGAAGCTTCTCTCATTGCATGGCCAACAGTCATGACACCAGAACAGATCAGATCAGATTTTCCAGGACGTTCAATGAAGATGAGTTTATCCCCTGGTTCATCTTTTCTTTGAGTTTCCAGGATTTATACATTGTTGGTTCTGTAGCTGTACTCAGTTTTCCTTTATAGCTCTCAGTTACAGCACTCAGTGTTGTGACAGTCATATGCTTTGAAAAAACTGTCTTAGTTAATTCTTCAGTTAGCTCAATGAAAGCTCTTTCATGTTCATTTAACTTCTTTTCTGTTAAATGTTTGTTTCTAGCTGCTAGAATGTTCCTTTCTGAAAGATAGTGTCCTAGGCAACTTCTGTGATACTTTGCATCATAGGCAAAAATATCTTCATAGGTCAGCATACGGTGATGTATTATTTCATCAAACCTCTCTGAGGCTGCGTTGAGGACCTTTGACCTTGTACTTTCACCTGTACTGGTACATATAGGGGTCAGGCCTTCTCTCTTTGTGACTTTCTGGCTGCAATTGAAACATTGGCTGCAAATGAAACACTAGCTACGGATGTCAAATCTAGTGTCTCTGGACAGTCTAAGTCTTTTACTGATCCTGGGGTGGTTCTTGATCACTGGTTGTAGGCGTATAGTTATGTGTGCTTGAATAACTGGCCCGACATGACCTGTGATATGAAACCTTGACCTTGAAGGACAGTATGTCATCTGAGTGGGGCGATAGTCTCTTATGAACTTCATCATCTCGTCCTTGAGCAACGTTCAGTATGGTTCTGAGTCCTTGTAAGCTGGGCTCTGCTAGCCTCTGCCTAGATCAGAATGCCTGCACTATGGTTTAAAAGCTCACAAATCTAACAACATATTCAACAACATATTAATATCATAGTTGGACATATGTGTTACCTGTTATCTGTCATTAGATTGGTGATAATCTGAACAGAACTGTCAATCCACAGCCCCTCTCCCTCTGAGATGGAGAATGTTATGGCTGCTGCTGCCCAGTTGGCTACACAGTTTTGAAACATGCAGCTGTCACTCAAACCAGAGTGGCAGAGAGTGTTCCACTGTCAAGCTTCAAAATTATTTCTATACTGTACTTTGAATTAAGGTTCCAGTTTTAATAAAATCTGTACTATTTACACCTATGTTTTAGAGGCTTGCAATTTAGAACTAATAAACTTTATTTTATTGGGTTACTCTTATTCTGACTATTTGGTGATGTAGTTCAGCCACCTGGTATTTCCCTCTCCAAATATGATGACCATCAGAGTGAGCATTCTTAACTTATAGGCTATTATGCCACTTATCCCCCATTCGGAATTTGACTGTATCAGAGAAGAGGTAGGCCTATGTCTAAAGAAATCTCATTTGCAATAGAACTGTATGAGATATTTCCATACAACTACTGGTTATTGTTCAATAGCACCCTAGACAATTCAGTAATAATATATTTTTCAGGGATTTCTGTTTTTCTGATAAATGAGAGAAAAGTGATGGAGTCCTATGTTCCTGTCACCAAAAAGTACAATTTCCGTCTAAACTAAAGCTAAGTTTACAGGACTATAATTCAGTATTTATTTAGGTAAATAGTTGTCTGACTATTTGGTGATGTAGGACAACCACCTGGTTCATACCTCAGCAAATCTGAGGAGGAAAGGAGTGATCATTCTCAAGTTATGGGCTTTTTTGTCACCTTCCCCATATTCGGCCTGGTCTAATTTGGCTCTTTTTCAGGGATTGGGGTAGCTCTAAAGAACAACCAAAAAAACATCTTTTCCCCAAAAATAAAATTTGACAACAATCAATTTCATTAATGGGAGACCCTAAAGATAAGAAAAATCATTGTTGTCATTTGCTCTACCTCGGGTAGGGGTATCTCGAAAACTAAAGCCTTTTTTGAGGACTTGCTGCTAGACTATACCGCTAGATCAACAGTTAGATAAATGGGATCCTTGGGACGACCCTACCTACCCCATAACCCCCCCCCACCGAAACGAAACCAATGTTTCGAGATTAAAACAACTAACCCTAACCCTCTGCTCGTTTTAAAATTAAACTTCAAAGAAGCATCCCACTTTCCATTTACCCAACGGCCGGAATAAAGTGTAAGTCGGTTAGTGATAGTAAAAACAAATTCAGCCATGTTTATTGATTGTTTTGCTTTTGAATTACAGAATTGCAATCACATACTTTTGCATACAGTTTTACTTTTGCGTTGCAGGTTTATTGCATTGATACTGAAGATCTTCTATTTTCCACTTGGTGTCCTTACACACTCGATTGCGCCCCGGGCCGATGTAAAAGTTGGATGGGGGGCGCATTATAAATACAATTAACAATTAACAATTAGATTAGAGCCTACAAAATAAAAACCGAATATAAAATATTGTAGGCCCACATTCAAAGTTCTTAAAACACATTTTTTATAGTAAGTCTATATGACTTATTACAGGTGTAGGGGTGAAGGCTTTTGGAACTTGATTGAAGTGATGATCACTTAGGCATACCTTTAGAGGGAAAATACATTTTGAACCAAACAAAAATTAAACATAGTCTTACTATCCAAATGGATACATTTTACAAGACAAGGGCAGATCATCATCATCATCATCATCAGTGATATAGTGGAGTTTACTATCCACCCTTTTATTTTTGTGAAAAGGGTTTACCCACCTATTTATTAACACTACATCCCTGATCATCATCCACATCATCACCTTTAAAGTACATCTCATCAAATACTCATCAAAACAGTTGAACATTTAAGACTCCCTGTCAAGCTCTTACTATTGGATGGACCAACTATGCCAAGTCCACCGTACACCTCCAAAGGGGATGTCATACAGTGTAGTCTACTGAACACAGAAGTGAGATCTCACTGTCCACATTCCTCAGTCCAAGGATACTTTATCTAGCCTAGAGTACCTGAGATGTAGGGGAGGCAGGTGTGATTGACAGCCCAGTAGTGGCAGCTGACACAGACTCAGACACAGAGAGTCAAGCAAAAGTAGACAGCAATGAGACAGAAGTAGAAAGCAGTGAGACAGATGGACAACAGGGGGCGCTGTCTCCCCTCACAGCCTGTATGGGTGGGGCCGGCCCCACCCGCTGCCATAGCAACGAGCTGGCCTGGGACCTGGGCGACGAGGACCAACGCAACACACTGCAGGACATCTGGCCCTGACACACACACACACACACACAGACGCATACAGACACACACACACTCACACACAACAATCACTCACAATGTGACACGCTAACTTCTTGATTGACCAGTTAGCATTGTTGACTACTCTGTCCACATGCCCTGTTGGCCCTCTTGTCCTGCGGCACTGGAGGCTCCTACCCCTGCAGCCAGGAGGCCACCTTATACATGCAGACAGACAGACGGGTAGTCCAGGCATACTACAGTGAACAGTCAAAGGCAGGTAAATTGGAAATTGACATGGTCCAAAACAGCAGCAAACTCACCTGAAGAAAGGGTTTTTTAAATCCAAGGTGTTCCAAGACTTGAAGCCTGACTCATCGATAACTGCTGTGATGTGAATGTCATAGCTCTGCCTTGCATGGGGAAGATTTTTTTTATTTATTATTACATTTCAGTTCAAAAGGCCATGAATAATACCAGACCTGGATCAAATAAATAATGTCAAATAATTAAAATAACATGAGCTGTGCTTAATTTAGTTTGCCTGTAGTCTCGTTCCCAAAATACGAGGTTAGTTTGCCTGGTTAATTGGTCCAAAGTCTAAATTGGTCCAAAAATAAACTGTAAGCTATGTCTATACACATATACTGTATTTCCAAACATTTTGCAAATGTACAGTGCCCTGTACAGTGGAAAGAGGAAGCATTTTGTCTTCTTTTAGTTTTATACTAACAGTACAGATTCTCAGCTTTAAAGGAGACCTATTATGCAAATGTACCATTTGAATGGAAATGATTAGACCTTGCATTCGAAAGTGACATGTGGCTACACACAGGTTGGGAAATCATCAGCGGTGTTCTGCAGATTTGCTGTGGCAGTGCAGGGAAAAAACACACTTCCCGGGGGAAATGTATTCAAAGTTTGCCATTGCACAGAGTACAACGAAATGCATTTATGCTCTAGAGGGGGTATCTAGGCAAGAGGTCAGAGTCATTGAAGGCGACCCTGGAGCAATTAGGGGTTCAGTGCCTTGCTCAGGGACACTTCGACACATGGCCAGCTGGGGATTCGAACCGCTGCGAGCTGCTGACTTTGTGAGCTTTCTGAGCCACAGCCACCGCACAAATAGGATAAGGAATAGGATTAAAAAACAAATATCCCTGTGTTCCCCACAATACAAGGAATCCAAAAACATTCATGGAAATGATTGGAGTTTGAATGTAGTGGATGGATGAACACGGTGGGGGAAATGTTCAACATGATGTTAATACACGCTGACTCCACTGTGAAGCTAAAGGCCGAGGCAAATCTGAATGGCTTGTTGAATCACATGTTTTCTAAAATACACAGCCCACAAAAAACGGACTGAATTGCTTTATTTCACGGTTTCTGTGTTAGTAGGGTCATCAGAGACCCAAATGTATAGCACAAGCGCTGAAACCTTTTTATACATAGGCCTACCTATTTCAGAGTATTGAAAAATTGGCTTGACAGGCGTGTTCCATCACATTTCCATTTGTGAACCCAATGTGAAAAAAAAAACATTGAATTAAGGCTGAGAATTTCAACTTTGACCCCATAGTAGTTGTTTAATAAAAAGCAAAACTGTTGGATTATAGAGCTAAAAGAAGACTAAATGCTTCCTCTTTCCAATACTGGGCACTGCAATTGACCCAGGTCTGAGTCTGTCTGCATACTTCTGTGGTCGCTCTCACTTCACTTACTTCACCCCACCACACCCTGACTCCTAGTCCCTCTCTTTCCTACCTATTGTTGGCTGTGAACTGGACTGTCCCGGACAGAGTCTGTCCCACCTTGCCGAACAGCGGCGTCTGGATGAGACAGCGGACCTGGTACCAGTGTGTGATAGGTTCACTAGGAGCAGTGGACAGCCACACCGTCATCCTGCAGAGAGAAATGTTGTCGCTCACTGGGGATTCATTCGTGTGGATTGAATATCACATATAACTCAATGGGTTTTCAAATGGACTCATATGGGCCACATAGGACTGAAAACCATTATGCAGGTAATTACTACCAGACCTGGTACAGAACAAAAATACTTTGCTCTGCTTGATTGAGTTTGCCTGGCGCAATAGAGCCAATTGAATAGCCCCACAATTGCAAACCCTGTCCATCTGGCACTTTAGGCAGTATCAAGCAAATGCTCAAAGTATTTATTTAAATTAAAATAATAACTATTTCAACCTAGTTCTGCCTCTTACTTGGATCCGACAAATGCAACATCAAACCAGAAGGCAATTCCATGGATCAGACCCGACTGGAGCAGTTTGAACACAAATGGAATCTCCATCCTATGAAACACATTGAAATTAATGTATTAATTTATTTGTAACTCTGGTGGCAGGATTAAACCACTTGAGATGCATCATCTCGTTTTCTCTGGGGTCCTGTATGAAATGACTGCATTTGAGTTAGCATGGAAAGAGAACAAAAACAATAGGTGATAAAAAATAAAATAAATCAAATGGACACACGGAATGGAATGTATGTATAAATCACCATATCACAGCAGTTGAGCTCAATTCTTTAATTATCATAACCTTTGTGATATTCAAATCTGTCATCATTTTCAGAGTTCATTAGAGGTACGGTAAACAATAACCTGTGTACGTCCTCTTCTTTAGCCTCCATGAAGTTTATACAGTACTTGACCGATTTTGCCATTAGAATCTGCATGTCAAATGTGTCCTAGAGAAAGTGATACGTTTGAAAAATGTTGCATTATACATAAAGTTGATCAGAAATACTGTACATATCTGAAGTGAATGTGCACTCACCACGATGGGCTGTTTGAAGAACTCATCCACTGCAGCATCGTGAAGACCGCTCAAGTTCACCCCATAAAAACAGGTCTGATGCCTGCAGTAAGAGTGTGTCAAAACAACATGCAATACAGTACATTAAGTTACTGGATCTGACAATATTGAATGGTTATCATGCTATTCATTTCATATGAAAAATATATATATGGTGTGGTCCAGCGGTCTAGCACCGTGGTCTAAAGTGCACACATATGCCCATGTCGGAATGGGTTCGGCCCATTCCCTGACAATGCCCTCTTCTCCTTACTTTCCTGTCTGTCTTCACTATCTCTATCCAATGAGATGATAAATATGGGTAGGACCCACTAAAAAAAAACATATATTGCCTATATATATATATATATATATATATATATATATATATATATATATATATATATATATATATATACTGTATATATATGGTGGAAGAGACCAGAGAAAAGCACTTACTGTAGGTCTAACATGCCCAGGCAAAACTGACTATGATTCATACTGTGAAAAATGAAATGGCCATGGTATAAGAATGATCAAAGAGGCTTATCATACCCTCAAAGTGGAGCTGTGAGTGACATACAGAACAGTGCTAGTCACACTAAATCTCACTTGCACTGAGGTTTGAAGGCAATGCTGGTGACTACTGTTACTCTATCCAGTTCAACTTTAAGGAAAAGTGAAATATGATTCAAACTCTTGCTTTCAAGGTGTGTCCCATCTTGGTGAAGTCTCTTGTCTCATGTTGTTATAAATGGGTGTTAAGATGTGAAACGAAAGATTATGAGAGAGATGAGGCTCCGCAATGCTGTCTGTCTGTCCAAAGTGCTCAAGCTTCAATGAGGGTGTCAGTGGTTTGGTGCAGGTGCTAGAGACTTACAAGTATGTGTGTGATAGGAGCCAGGTACTATAGTATAGGGGACAGACCTGCGTCAAAAAGTGTTTTCAAGCATTTGCTTGAGCCTGCATGGAGTGCAAGATAAGCATATTTTGCACTTTTGGAATTATTCCATTGGTTCCATTATGCCAGGTAAGTTCAATTGGGCTAAGCATGGCTAAGCATAGCTAAGCATTTCAAATAATTTTTGAAACTATTGAACCTATGTCTGATAGAGGAGACAAGGGAATCACAAGAGTATGACAGCATATCACAGGTATGTATCTCCTTGTATGTAGAGTACTGTATGTGTAACCACACCAGAGGAGGCAGACATGTTTGATACCATTCCTTATTCCATTCCATGCAATGAGCCTGTCCTCCACCAGCCTGCTCTGAACCACACTCACATAATGAGTAACCTTCCATGAGACCTGAAGACTTCAGTTTGTGTCTTGAGCTTATACTGAAGCTCAGTGCGCTAACACAGTCTCATGGTATGCACACAACATAGGCTCTGGTTCGAACCCAAGTGATCACACATGTACACAGGTCAGAGTCCCGGGCCTGCAGGTTGTAAAGGAGACAAAGGGTGTGTCCCAATAGTCTATTCCTTGTATCCTTTCTGCTCGATTCAATGTGTTTTGAGATGGAAGCGAGGAGATGTGAGGAATAGGGCTGTTACGATTATTCGACGTCATCGACTACGTCAATAGTCGGTTGCCGTAAAATGCGTCGGTTAGTCGTAAAAAACAAAATGGCTGCGACCAGTGCAAACACGGAGGAAGAGCCGGCGGCTAAAAGACTTCGCCCACGATCGTCCAAAGTATGGGAGTACTTTACAAAAAAAGAAACCAATGGCAATGTGGTGGTCTGTAAACTGTGCAAAAATGAATTGTCCTATCACAGCAGTACGACCTCAATGAACGAGCACTTGAAGCGAAAGCATCCTGGAGCGCTTTGTGAAGACAGCCGCAAGCTAGCACCGTAAGTCAGCGTTGTATTTCTGTTCACTTTTCCGGCCGTGTATCAGTGAAAAATGGATAGCTACTAGCTAATGTCACACAAGCAATGTAGCTCACCACAGTTTGTATGTCTTGTCTTCTGGTGTTAGTAACGTTAGCTATGTAGCTGGCTAGCTACGGTAGCCTTACTAGCCTATTGTTATTGTGGTGCTCGCACCTACTGTACGTTATCTAGCTCGTAGCTCGCATGCTACGTTAGCATCAATTTAGCTATTCATAACATAGCAGCGAGAGTAAAGTTAGCTAGCCATAGGGGTGTAACGGATCACCTAACTCACGGATCGGATCGTGTCACGGATTTTGAGTCACGGATCGGATAATTTTTCGGATCAACACAAAACATATATATTTTTTAATAAAAACAACATTTTCCTTGAATTCTGTAAAAACACCACTTTTAATGTGTGAAACAAAAAAACAACATTCAAGATGTCAAAACTGATATATATATCACATATATATATAACATCTATATATAACAACATATATATATAACAACATATATGTAACATCACTGCTGCAAAGTAACAGAGTACTTTTTTTGTGTGTTTACACAATCACCCAGGCTGCTTAGCGGGTGATATGACGTGATATAATTGGGACAGAGATGAGTGAATGAATGTTGTTGTCAACTCAGTACACATGCAGAGAGTGAGAATAAAGCGCACATGATTGTTTTTCTACCGGTTACATTTGAATGAATGAATGTTCTTTATTGTCATTGCTACAGTACAGGTACCAAACAACGAAATTTAGGAGGGGTGGCTCCCCTGGTGTTAGGAAAGAAAAAAAAAAAGTTTTTTTTTTTTTTTTTTGCTATTGATCCGCGGTACACATGCGTTCCGAACCGTGGAGGGCGATCCGAACGGATCACGGATTATCCGTGATCCGTTACACCCCTAGCTAGCCATGTAGCTACTAGCTAGCTATGTGTTGTGGTGATGGACAGACTTCTAAATGGCCATGTTGGCTAAACATAGCAGTGAGGTGGAAATTAAGGGGCCTACACATGATAAGAAATGTGTGCTTTTTTTATTTTCAGGAAGCAAAGCAGTGTGGAAAACTTTTTCCACAAAAAGAGCACAACTCCATGCACACCCCAGATGGCTGCTCAGCTTTCTAACAGCATCTTACAGATGATCGTCAAGGACATGAGACCTGTTGCTATTGTGGAGGGTCAAGGCTTTCGTGAGATGATCAACACATTTCACCCAGGGTACACACTTCCCTCCAGGCACCACTTCACAAATTTGATGGAGAAAAAATACGAGGCTACTATAGAGAGGGTGAAATCTGAAATAAAAAATAAAAAAATCACACTCACCACAGATGCTTGGACAAGTATTGCCACCGAGGCGTACTTAGGAGTCACCTGCCACTTTATATCTGAAGACTGGGAGATGACTTCATACAGTCTGACCACG
Organism: Nansenia antarctica; assembly: GCF_963989245.1. Classification (NCBI taxonomy): domain Eukaryota; kingdom Metazoa; phylum Chordata; class Actinopteri; order Argentiniformes; family Microstomatidae; genus Nansenia; species Nansenia antarctica. Next base: position 59,139,871 of record NC_137689.1, read on the forward strand.
ATGCCGCTTGAGGAGCGCCACACAGCGGTAAACATTGCTGGCTGGTTGGAAGAGGCAGCAGAGAGGTTTGGTTTCTCTCTCAGTGATGATGTCCTGGCTGTTGTACATGATAATGCTGCCAATGTGGTGGCAGCTCTCAGGATCCTGGAAGAGAGGCATGGAGTTGCTTCACATCGATGTGCTGGCCATACAATCCAGCTGGTGGTCAACCACGCCCTGAAGAAGGACCCCCAGATAAGCAAGGCACTGGGGGCTGCAAGATGCCTGGTAGAACACTTCAAGCGGAGTGAGCTCGCCAGCAGCAAGCTCAAAGATAAACAAAAGCAATGGGGCACAGCTGAACATAAGTTGATCCAGGATGTGTCTGTAAGATGGAACAGTTCTTACTACATGGTGAGTCGCCTCTTGGAGCAACGGTGGCCGGTGACCGCAACCCTTTCAGACCATCATGTCACACAGCGAGGAAAGCACTACCTGGACCTGAAAAATGACCAATGGACCCTACTGGAGGAACTGGAGCAAGTTCTCAAGCCCTTTGAGCAAGCCACTGTCTTCCTGAGTGGAGAGGCTTATGTCACAGTCTCTGCTCTACCTCCACTGGTAAAGGGCCTCCTGAAAACCACACAGAAAACATCCTTCGAGTCTGCTCCCATCAACTCTTTCCAAACAGCTGCAGCAAAGGAGATAGCTTCAAGGAGGAAGGACAAGGCCACATTCAGAGAAGATGGTCAAAATGTGTGTGTCATCGCTGCTGCCCTTGACCCCAGGTTCCGCAAGCTAAAGTTCCTGTCGTCAGAAGATATCCTAAAAGTGCAAGTCAAACTTCAGACTCTTGCACTTCAAGCCAAAATAAGAGAGAAGGAACAGCTTCAACAGGCAAGTGAATGAATGAATGAATGAATGAATGGTCTTTATTGTCATTGATATAGTACAGGTACCAAACAACGAAATTTGGGAGGGGGGGCTCCCCTGGTGCTAGGAAAGAAAAAAAAAAAAAAAGGGAAAGGAGCTGATTTACATAAATAAAGGCTATGTACACTATCCACTATACTATACTGTACAAATAAAACACTGTGCTGTACTCTATGCTATGCTATACCTATTCTAACATTTCCTATTCTCTGTGGGGCAGGATGGCTCAGCCAGTGCCCAGCCAGAAGCTTCAAAGAAGAGGACTAAGATGCCAGTGTCTGTGCTGGACACATTGCTAGGCTCAGACTCAGAGGAGCAGCACAGCAATGAGGAAGACAATGCCCAGGAAAGAAACAGCGAGGACAGTGACACCGACACTGACATTGTGAGGAATGAGGTGTTAGTTTATTTTGGAGAACAAAATGTTTCAAGGGATAAGAGCCCCCTACACTGGTGGAAGGAAAACGCAGCACGGTTCCCCTCCCTGGCTATGCTGGCCAAGTCCTACCTGTCTGTCCCTGCAACGTCCACTCCGTCTGAAAGGCTCTTTTCAGCTGCTGGGAACATCGTTTCAAAAAAAAGAGCAAGCCTGACCTCTAAGCATGTGGACATGCTCACATTCCTCCACAGTAATGCCTAAGGTGGAGGGGGGAGAAGGGAGAGAGCTAAGGGGGGAGGGGGAGAGCAGAGAGAGGGGGAGAATGTTATGTTTGTTATTGAGATTGTTATTGTTAAAGATTGTTACTGAGAGGTATACAGTATTCCGGTTAGAATTTTACTTTTTTACAGAATTTACTGCATTACTTGCACTTTTCCTTTTACTTGAAGTTAACTTTTATATTTTATAATATTATATTTTATGTTGAGATTGTTATTGTTAAAGATTGTTACTGAGAGTATACGGTATTCCGGTTAGAATTTTACTTTTTTACAGAATTTACTGCATTCCTTGCACTTTTCCTTTTACTTGAAGTTAACTTTTATATTTTATAATATTATATTTTATGTTGGACTGTAAGAAAGAGAGGATCTTTTTTGTTGTGTGGAATATTGCCCTGCAGTGCAAGAATAATTGAATAAAATACTGAAATGTTGATAAGAGAAGTTTTTGACATTTATTTGGGGAAAATCAAGTGATACATTAATCGGACAGCAAAAAAATAATCGTTAGACTAATCGCTAAATTAGTCGCTAGACTAACCGAATAATCGACAAAATATTCGTTAGATTAATCGTTAGAAAAATAGTCGTTTGGGACAGCCCTAGTGAGGAATAGATGCAACCACATTTTACCTGTGCCCCACTCCTCCCTTACACAGTGTTGGATCTAATGGGGTTTTCTAAAACATATTCTTATGTCACTCACACACACACATACACACACACACACACACACACACACACACACACACACACACACACACACACACACACACACACACACACACACACACACACACACTCTCTCTCTCTCTTAACAAGAGTATCAGGCTAGGTCACTGCTAAGGTCAGGATGTCCCTACTTGGAACTAAACTGTTAGCAGTTGACACTACAAATAGGCGGATTCGGAGGTGTTATCTTAAGGAGCGGAGACGGTCCGACTACGACCTTGGGGGTCGTAGGCACCAGAGATGGGCAGGGGAGTGTGAGCTAATTCACGACGTAACATCTAAGATAACATGAAAAGTATTTAAACGTGTTTGTGTTCAAGAATGAGTTGTCTAATGCTTGTACTCTGTTGGGAGAACCTATTTGGAAGAACTAAAGGTGACCAATACAATCTTTAGAGTAATCATTACGACCCGTGTTGGATCTCTATTCCTTGTCAATTCGTGTATGCTGCACACCTGATCTATAGAGATGACACAACGCATTTAAGATCACGAAATCCTCAATAGATTGATCCATTCCATCTTTACCAACGAGAAGATTCTTCAACAGACATGCACATTCCACAGTATGTCCACAGTCTATATATTCTCCTGTTTCCGACTGACAGTATGTGAGCAAAATACATTTTCTTCACATAAATTTGGTTTCTTTGTGCTTGCTTGCCAGTTGGGGGGGGGACAGTTTATCTGAGCAGAGTCGGATTGTGAGGGTATGTATGAGTCAGGCTTGGGACTGAACTGGAGCGTTTTACACTGACAGGAAACTCGCTTGGTTGGGGTCACGGCCCAGTGCCAGCGGACCCAAGAGCTGTGGGTGGGAGGTCCCTTACCCTCTCCTGGCATTTGTGTGTGTGTCTGTGTGTGTGTGTGTGTGTGTGTGTGTGTGTGTGTGCGTGTGTGTACATGCTTGTGTGCGTGTGTGCATGCGTGCGCACGCGTATATGTGTGTGTTAGGGAAAGTTAAGGTGGAGTACTGACTATTAACACGTAACTTGATCTGTAAGTTCTGTAGCCAACTCCTGGCAAAGTGTAAACAGTGTTACTTAGTGCCCAGTTTTTTTTTTTTTTTTTTTTTACATAAGCAGTCTTCCACAAAAGAAGAATGATAACTTGTTAGTTCCTGGGACAACAGAAAGTTTGGGAAACACTAGGCTAAAGCACATACATATCTGGAACCAGGCTGGGGAACAGGGGGACGCATAAAGGAGCACGGACGAGCGTTAAGTCAGGGCCGTGATGACTGAGAGGCTTTGTGGGGGTGTGAGGCGGGTTCATTCATGGTCTGTTGGCACACTGGCATTCAGCTCTGCTTCCCCTAGGGGTACTGGAGGAGAGGGGGGTGGAGGCCATGAGTTCATCCCAAACAGTGGGGGAAAGCAACTGTTTTTATGACTTCCATATGTACCACCACTGTCACACATATAGACAAATACCAGTGAGGCGAGGCACTGTGAACCCCCCGATGGGAAGTATAGCCTTTTCAGAATGTCATACTTATAACACTAGTGAAGATATCAGAATATAACAGAAGTTGAAAACACAACTAAAGACTTTTATCTCAAAGTGACAATCAACAACATGGTAATGTTTAGTGGCTTACCAGAAGCTAGAGCGTGCATGGTGCTCGATGTAAAGCTGCTCATCAGTGAAGGGAGCCAGGTGCATATCACTGTAGGTCGGGAACATCATACCTGACCAGGTTACAGAGACATTGTGTTCTTTATATCAGCGAAACATCATTTCCAGTATATTTCTCATTTAGTCCACCAGATATGGTCCCATAATTACTGTTTGAATAAAAGCCTAATAGATATCCTAATGACAACTTGCCTATATTAATATGTAACATAGTGGTTTGGGCCAAACATGTCTGTGACTTGTTTTAGCTCCCTGAGCTAATGCCCCTGTCTTTAGACCCTTGTTCAAATCCTGTCAGCAGCATTAACTGGTCAACCACACGTGGAATATGGTCTATGTAACTAATAATGTGCGGGTTTTATAGGGTTAACTCTCCCCATGTGTGCACTGACCTTTGGGTTTCAGCCACTTCCTGGAATGGATGTAGCTCTCCAGCATCTTCCTGTTCAGCAGCATATAGCCAATCGGCTCAGAGACGATCACATCCACCATCTCGGGACATGAAACCTCCTCCATCTTTCCAGGAAGGATTATGATTCTATCTGAGAGACCATTGCTCTTCGCCATTATCTGAGCAGGGAAAAACATAAAACATACTGCTTCAGAAGACTGAACCCCAAATCAACTTAGCTACTCCCAGAAGTAGTGGGGAAAAGATAGGACAGGTATAAACAATATGGGAAATTACTGTATGTAGGGCAGAAGGCAAGATTATCATATATCACACAATTATATTGATTTTCTGAGATCTACTGTACAGTATTGATTGATTGAGATGTTTATTTCATATATGTGCAAAACAAGATACAGCAACAATAATTAATATAACAGAAAACAAAACAAAAAAACTAATAGAATTAAAAAGCTGATTGCACATTTAACTTTCTTTTTTTCTTTTTTTTTCTCACATATTTGAAAAGGAGTGAGAAGAAGAACAAACTTATTCAATCCCACCCCTTCTCCATAAATCAAAATGCTTCCTGTTCAAATGCTCAAATTACTGTAATACAATCTCATAATATATACAAATACTGCGTACCCAAAAGTCCAATATCATATTTACATAAAATATATATACGTATATATATATATATATATATATATATATATTTAGGAACCCAAATGATAAATGATAATAAATAAACAATAACCCCAGTAAACACCTATACAAGTACCAAGGGTGCTAAGTTGGGATTCAGTCGCTTGGGTCAAATGGGCTTAGTTTAGCTTAAAAGCCACCCTGTGTGGAAGATGTGGAAGCGGCAGTATTAAATAATGGTTTTAAGATGTAAGTCCTTTGTTCCTCATCTGAGATAACATTCATCATCTGTCTAAAATTAGAGAAGTATTCAGCTGTTGACTAGTGTTTGGGTCAACTCTCAGATGCAGTGCCCTGGTGTACGCTGAATACATATTGTGTTGTTTCAGTAAATGATGTGGGAGAGCTGGGCACACACTCTTCAAACAAAAGTGCCTTGATCGGGACAAGTATAGCCTGTAAGCTTCATAGGCACTTTTCTACTTTTTGAGATAACTCCGGTGGAGACTGTTTTCCCTCTTTTTTCTCACATTTCAATGTATGAAGGGGATTCAGCCAGCTCAGACGGGTCTGCCAGATTTGTATTGCCACACAACTGAGGTAGGTGGAATTCATTTTATGAGTTACTGCACTGTATATACGTAACATAAGTGTGACAACAGCATAACAACATTAACAATTATTTCTCAGACTAAAAACGTCTGTGATTGGCTAAAAAGCTGAAACGTGAAAGACAGATGATGGCACACATCTGGTTGCTGTCTAGAAACGAAACACTGGTATTTAACAAACTGGGAGAGATGGAACAGAGTGACCTATGCCTGACTGTTAAGCTAGACGCCATCACCCATCCATGAAAATATGTTTCCCTCCTCATCCCCAAGCTGGTTCCTTGGCCAGAAATGGCCTCAAGTCATTTCACACACAGAATGTCATGCTCTGTAGCCAGCCAGGAGGTGGGCTTATGGAGGCTGTTATGGAGGCTCTTCTGGAGGTGTGACTCTAGGATAGGATTTTCAGGGTTGTGTTTTTTTTCCCCGTCTTGGCTTCATGAACGTGTGTGTGTGTGTGTGTGTGTGTGTGTGTGTGTGTGTGTGTGTGTGTGTGTGTGTGTGTGTGCGTGCGTGTGTGTCTGAGTGCGTACGTGTGATAACAGATTCATCATCCTAACCCAGGTGATTAGGCGCCAACCTATACAAATGACTTAATTTTCTGGTCAGAGCTGAAATATTTTTCCTCTCTTCATAGCCGCAAGTAGTTAAAGCTGCTAAATCAGCGTGACATAAATCAGCTTGACATTATTTCAAAGCAGCATTGAGCATTCAACCATCTGAACAACCCAATGAAGTTCTTGAATTGACAGACATTGAAATATGAACACACACACACAAAAAAAACTCATTTGGACTGTAATACCGCTGAGTCGTCTTCATAAACTGATTAATAGCAATAATCTTCTCTCATAGCAATAATGTGCTATGAGAGCAGGGAATAGAAGAGTGAAGTTTTGTATAGAAGTTACTATACAAAACAGTACTTCAGTACCTGTGCATATTTGGCTACAGGGCTGGCCTCCACAGCATACACCCTCTTTGCCCCTGCCTGGATGGCAAAGTAAGACAGAATACCTGATCCACTGCCGACATCCAGTACCACCTACACAGGAGGAGCAGGGTTTTAATCTTTATCTGCAACAACTGCCTGTACATGAAGTAAGTCTACATACCTGTGAAACACAAACCATTTGTGACAGGGTCTGGTGAAAAAGTCCCCAAGTAGGGCAATGTCATTTCCCAGTTTTTTGAAGAAAACTAGTTGAAGAAGCTTATTTGAATGTTGGTACACCTCAAACCAAATAGGCTACTGGAGAAAATCGCTCAGAATCAAAACAGATGGGTTTTCTACCATCGCATTGGTAGCTAACTAGCTAGCAGCAAAGAAAGAACATTGCTATGAACATCTAACTGCATGCTTAATACATCACAACATGATGATACAACATCAACATGCTAAAAACACGTAAATACATAGAATTAGATGATCACACAGTCCTTGCTTTTGAACACGTCCTAAAACGTAAGTTTGTTTACAAGCCATGTATCATTAACCCAGTAGCCTACAAGCAGGACGGTAGATTATACAATGACTTCAATTAATACATTATAAGTATTTAGTGATCCTGAAACTGTTGTTGTTTGTTATATTGAGTGGGCTCTTCAACACTTAAAGATTCGTAAGATGAGAAAAAAAACAAAAAACTAACAAACGGAAAACAAAGCTTTTTGGTCATTTGCGCAATTTGAGAATTGCCTGCATGCAGACCTTTTCACCAGACCGTGTCACATGTTGTCTACCTGAAGATGATCATGAGATGGTACTGCAGTGGGGTGTTATGAGAAACCTATAAGCACTTAAGACAATTCCTATAGGGCTGGTTTCCCAGACTACAGACTACACAGTCTAAAACTAATCCTAATCCAGTTTTAACCTAATCCTGGACTAAAAAGCATCTTCAAAGGAGATTTTACATTAAACGTGGGATTTAGTCCAGGACTAGGCTTAATCTGTGTCTGGGAAACCGCCCCATAAGGCATAATTATTTTTCCATTCAATCAATTAGATACTCAAAAGTGTCTCGGCTCTTACAGTACCTTGTCCTTGAAGTCAGCCTCATTTAATAGAATGGCCTTCTGGTATGTAGCAGTTCTTAGATAGTCCTCTAGCATATTCTGTTGTTGGGATAAACAGCCATAAAACTATGGAGGAGAGGTGGGGGTTCAGTCACAACCTTGAATATAGACAGCATGTCTCTTTTTATAGACTTGTTGATGGGCCAAACTACCTGGAGTGGACTGGAATAGTGAAAACTACCTGGAAATACTGCAGGGCAGATGAAGATACAGTAAACTATCTGAAAGTACTGCAGGATGGAGGACTGTAAACTACCTGGAAACACTGTGGGGGCAGATAAGGTTAAACTATTTGAAAATACTGCAGGATGGAGGAGCTTACAATACCTAGAAGTAATACATTGCTGTGGATTGAACATTCCCGGAGATATTGTGGAACAGAGGAGTACAGTATAAACTACCTGGAAGTACTGCAAAGCTGCTGAGTCTAAACTAACTTGACATGCTGTAGGTTAGAGGAGTGAAAACCATGTACCTGGAGACCAAACTAACTGGAGATACTGCAGAATGAGATAGTACAAGCAACGTTATATCATATGGAAGTGCGACAGGATGCAGTTTAGTACCTGGACACACTGCTGGGCAGATGAGTCCTCCATTCTCTGATCAAACACTCTTTGCTCCTTCTGGGGATCATCCCCTCTTCCCAGCTGTCTACGAAACTCCTGAAACTCTGGTGTAAAGAAACAATGGTATGCATAATAGCCTAACATAAGGTTTAATATAAATATATAAAAAACAACTATCATCTGTGTACTCACCAATGGGTGTTCTGAAATGCAGAAGAATGCTAAGGCTGCCAGAGGTAACAACAAGAAAAGACTGGCTGCCCACCCGGCAACAGTCTGTTTCCTTAGTGACAGCGAATCTGTACACACAATCTCCATCACCTGTATGGGAAAACACACAACTGACATTGACAAACACACATGAAATACATCTTATATACTATTAAATTTTGATAAAAAAGATAAAAATCACCAAATAAGCTGAACTGGGGTCTGAAACAACATTAAGCCCTTCCATTGAAGGCTGTTGTTTTTAAGTACCGTAGTCCTCTGTATTATAGTTTGTTACACTCATAATCTGCTCATCATCATATGTGTACCATTCCTTTGCCTATACTGTAGATTAGTATAAAATACCTTTAAAAAAAGCATCAGTCAGGGAACAATAAACACAAGTGTCAGGCTTTTAACCCTGGAAACCTTTGGCCAGTTCTGGCAGTGTTGTATGGCGTGAGGCCCCTGCTGTGTAGCGGCACTATCTGATCCTGTGTACCACCAGGCCGAAAGCACTGCTAGGCTCAGTGTACCGGATAGAAATAACACAGTCTGGATACATACTGTACTGCATATAGTCACACACATGCAGGCACGCATGTATGTATGCATGCACGTATGCACTCATATGCACATTGAGAGACATATGCACATAAACACACACACACACACACACACACACACACACACACAAATGCATGCAGGCACGCACACAGACACACGGACACACACACAGACACACGGACACACACACACACACACACACACACACACACACACACACACACACACAGAGAGAGAGAGAGTAGTAAATCTTCCAGAGTTCTCAGTAGGTCAAGAGACCACACAGAGAGGAGGAGAATTATGTGATGCAGGAAATAGGAAAATGTGTTAAAAGCACACATACACACACACACACACACACAGAGGCTTACAGGCTTACTCTGTGACCCCATAGTAAAGAATATAGGGCTCCGCTTATGTATACATTATGCTTTACAATCCAAACCAATGCTTTGGAATCAAAACCCATTGTTAATCTTACGCAGAAATTAAAACATCATGACTGAAATGCCTCTTTTTGTTCATTCATAGAATTAACTGACAAAATAAATGTACAGGTTGTAATTTGTCATACTTGGAGTAGGTTGTTTACGTGTTGTGTGGGCACTTACCATCCTGGACGGTGAGCCATGTCTCCTCCTGCCCTGAGCTCATGTGTAGAGACAGAGGTTGGTGTTGTCCCCGTTTAGACAACTGGATCTCACCTTTCACCAGGTTCTCATTCAGACAGGACACACTAACAGAGAAGCGGGTCACATCCTCACTCCTCGCCATGATCCTATTGGTAGTGGCTCTGTTGAGTTTGATTCTGTGAGTTTGGTGCTGTACATAGACACTAGGGGAGGGAGGGGAAAGAGAGTTGGTGGGAGACAAGGGGCAGGGTTAGACTGTGTCTCAGAATGTGATTGGAACTAAAAGAAAAGTTGTCATCACTGTATGTAAATAAGAGTCATTATGTTGGTTGCAGATTTGGAGTAGTATTACAATAAAGCAGCAATTTGGAGTATAAATATTACAGTGATAATGTCTATTCTAGGTGTGTGACTAACTATAAGGCAACAACGTAGATCAACCTGATTAAAAGTAAAAGTGAAAGAAAGATTTGAAGAATGATTTGCTGCTTTTGGTGATAATTAACCCTATGACACCCAATACCTGTTGATAACATTCAAATGTAAATAATGCTTGGCTAAATGAAACCCCAAATGCAATTTCTTTCACCAAATATTTAACATAAAAAATAAATAAAAATATTACCAGTAATGTATACCTATGTCTTCCAGCATACTCTATTGCAATTATTTGCCATATAAATGTCATATACAGTATAGTACCGGTATATGCTACTTATCACACAAAGAGATTTCAATGTAATTTAAAGATTTTTTAAGAAGATTGTCTTGCTTTGGGGACATAATATCAGTGAAATCAAAATAGAGAAAATCTATTTAAATCCTAAACTACCTGATTTAGAAGATGACTGGAGTGATGTCACCACTTCCCTGCAGGGTGACACCCAGTGGACAACTGTGGCAATGAAAGGAAAGTTCCAGAAAACTCTGAAACTCCTAAAGGCACATCACTGAAGATGCTGTGCTCTCTTGGATTCCAGTCTTCCCTCTGGCCAGAGGTCCAACCTCTTCTCTGCCAGAGGAATCAGGTGCAGAGAAACATGTTGGAGATACAGAGCAGTCTGGAGCTGATGGAGAAACCTCAACACACCATCTTGGAGGAGATGGATCATGTCCCAGCCTCTGTGGCCATACAACCCATCTCCTACAAGCTGGACAAAGAGGGAGAGCACACTGGGGACTTTCGCAGCTTTTATATTCTGCCTCTAGTAGTTCCAGAGTCTTCAGGAACTTTCATGTCACTTTCATGTCATTGCCACAGTTGGGTATTACCCTGCAGGAAAGACTTCTCCGCAGAGAAGATGCCAGTTAAGCAGTTGGCCAACAAGCTGAGAGCCATTGGGAAGAGGGAAGAAGCAGGAGGATGGGAAAGGCTACTCTTCCTACTCTCACTAAAGCCAGGCGTTCAGACAGGAGATCTGCCTGAAGGGGTGAATCCTGAGACAATCACCTGCTCATGACAGGAATAGTACAGGCATTTTGTGAGAAAAGAGGCTTTCAACTGTTTATTGCTCATAAATGTCTCTATATGACATATAAAAAGTCTTAAGAAATCCAAGTGGTGGAAAGTATATATTTTTTTACCATAACCTGGTAACACAGTTTTGCTTCCAAAAATGACATTATAAAGCTTTAAAATGTTGAAACTTTAATCGAATCACTAAATTAATATACTTTTATACAAGGCAACATAAATTGGCAGTAATCAACATTAATATAGGCATTGATTAACAACAATTGAAAACAATATTATTAAAATATCACTTTTATGTTACTTTCAAAAATATTTGTGACTGGTAGATTTGCACTAATCAACATGTTGGCACTATTGAACAAAAACGTAAACATGTTAACTTTTAAGTAAAACTTTATCAGTAGGTGTCTGGTTCATCTTCACCATCTTCATCGTCATCACATGCAGCCTGAGATGAGTTTGCACACCCCAATCCTTTGCAGTTGCTACATGTAACAGAGCACTCGATGCCATGCTTCTTGCATGTGCACCTCAGGCTGCTGCAGTCTGTCTTGCAGGTGCGTCTGATTTCCTGTGGACCTTGTGGTAAGTCAGTTTGGACAGGGACAAGCCTCATCACTCTCTTTCCATCCCCATTCTTGTGGCAGGAGTTCATTTGAGGTTCCCTTCCACTTCTGCACCTGGTAGGACACACGAAGACTGTGGTACTTCGCTGCTGCTGACGTAGGTGTACATGAGAAGTGCTAATAGCTACCTTCTCACAAAAACGATAGTGTTGTAGAGAGTCGAGTCCCTTCCCAGGTTTCCCAGTGTCCAAGCACAGCAAAGCATTCTTTGTTATTGTGCAAAGATTAGTTATTGTGCATTCTGCTGTGGTAGCTGACTGTGTGTCAAACACTTTAGCTTGCTCACAGAAGTCATCACTGGTTGTGAATTTCTTGAGGGGAGCTCCTTTCCCAATGCCATAAATGCGGGAGGTAGTGTCACACCTAGGGCTGCAACTAACGATTATTTTTGTAGTCGACTAATCTGTCGATTATTTTTCGGTTAGTCGTGTGGCTTTTCGCTGCGCGTAAATGGCGACGCAGAAGCATAAATCCGGCTTAACTAGCTATCTAACCTAACGTTACGCCAAGCTACAGCTGCTCACAGAGCTAGTTGATTGACTAGCTAGCATTGCTGGCTAGACTACAGACAGCTCACGTTAGTAGGCTACGCTTGGCGCTGTTTATCTTACAGACAGCTCGCTGGTGGACTCAACATAATTGAAATAGCATTCACTTATCAAGCATCATTCATGATCATCCACCATGACTACCTGGTATTTTAATAGTGACCACCCCTCACTTCATTTCATCTCGCGTTCTCCTGGCTTCAACATGGAAAACCCCTGCTACGTAACGTTACATACAAGCGCCTCTGTCTGTCACACGCGTGCCACAGGGCAAATAAATTAATAGCACAAACGCTCATAGCATGTACAGCCCTGTCCATGAGACGTTGTTTTCCAACATGTAACAGTAAAGCTAACATAAACATTACGACCCTAACAATATAACGTTAGCCAGTTGGCTAACAACGTTAGCTAAAACTTACCCTTACTTTTTTTCAATTTATAAATTTCTATACGATTAGTCGACACTAAAATTCCACGTCGACGAGTTTTTATGATTGACGTCGTCGATTATGTCGACTAATCGTTGCAGCCCTAGTCACACCCAGCTATTGCATGGATGAAGAGGTTGTGAGGGCAAACACTGGGCCCCAGCTGCTGCATGTGTAACAGAGTTGGGAATGTATGTTTAGTTGTGGTGAATGTAGATGAGTTTCGCCGTGCTTTGAGCAGCCCTGGTTGTTGTTGGAGCCCCCCTTTGGAGTTTGGGTGTACTGCAGGTCTGCACGTTCTTTTGTCCTTCTCTTGTTGCCGTACTTGCGGTGGTGCGTCAGAACATGGCCGCCACCTTAATGGGTATGTGCGTGATGTGAAATGCTCCTCGTGTTTTGTTGTTTGTATGGAGAATCTTGTAATGTAGGGTGAAGGTGTTGGTGTAGTACTGTGCTGTTTGTTTTTACATGTATTGTGATGATGTGATGTATTGTGATGATGTGAAACAGAACATTTATTGTATGTTGTTTTGAACGTGCAGATTCACAAGCAGACCAGAGAAGAATTGTGTTCTATATGTCTTCTCTGCAGGTATGTCGCTCCACATGTTGTTTGTAATTGTTATTTGTAATGTTTGAGGGAAGTTTGTGTTCTTTCTGTGAACAAATTGTCCTGATGTGAAATGTACATAGACGGTGGTGGGAGAACATGGCCGCCACCTTAATGGATTCACAAGCAGACCAGAGAAGAATTGTGTTCTATATGTCTTCTCTGCAGGCCAAATAAAAGAATTGATTGAAAGAAGTTTGGCTGTTTGACCATCGTTACACTGGTGCCGTGACACGTCGATCTCAAGATCAGCTGAACGCCGATCTCCGTGGATGCTGCGTGGATGCCAGGTCTTAGTGTGATAGATCAAGTGTGGTCAGAGTATTATAGTAAATGGTCATTCAGTCTGAGGTCTGTGATTACATCAGTTTAAAAAGTGCTTTGATTGTTTTGGTTTTTATGTCCTGCTGTAACTCTATATTTTTTTTTGAACATTATCATTATTATTATTTTTTCATTCAGTAATATTACACAACGCAAGTCTGTACCACTATGGCTCAGAGGCCAGGTTTTAATGATGAGATTTTTGCCAGCCCAGTGTTGCCTATGGGGAGGGGTGCATGGGGGGCATGTCAGAGCAGAGCAGACAGTGCTGTCATCGATGGGTTGAATAGTAGGGAGGTGGGGTGTTCCCAGTTGTTTACTGACAGTGGTAGAGGCATAGGGTCAGGTCAGGACCCAGGTTGTGCTGCTGTCGGACAGTTTACAGGGGAGGCTCCTCCCACATCCACACCCAGTGTTAATGACACTGAAGCTCTTCATCACCTTTCAGACATGATGGGTCAGCTAGGTGCTCAGATTGGCGAGTCCATTGTAACCAAGTTAATTTCAGCTGGTGTAGTTCACTCAAGTAGTATGAGCAGTGCACACCTCAACTGCACATCGCCTCCAGATCCTGTAACTGATCCTAATGTTGTTAGACAGGAGGTTCCGTGCGTTACTGTGAATGTAACATCAGACAGGGAACCACCAATGTTCCGAGGTGATAGTTCTGATAAGTGTTCAGTCCAGGACTGGATTGACATGTCTAAAGCTTATCTGAGAAAGCAGAAATGTCCAATGCATGAACAGGCTGAGGAGATACTGGCAAGGCTGATGGGTAAGGCAAAGGATGTTGTGAGGGTTGGTTTGCGAAGCGATCAGACACTTGATGTGAAGCAGAACCCTGATCTCATCTATGATATCCTTCTCAAGTACTTCAGTGATGTGTCATCATGCCTCCCGTTGTCAGATTTCTATGCCACTCTACCCAGACCCAATGAGAACCCTGTAGACTACTGGTTGAGGATCAACAAAGCAGCTGATGTAGCTGGTGAGGGCCTTCGCAGACAAGGTAGGAGGATGGAGAACGTGGGTGAAGAGGTAGCACGGATGTTTGTCAGGCATTGCCCGGACTCTGGACTATCCCGTATTCTGGAATGCAAGGCTATTGAGGAGTGGAGCTCACGAGACATACAGTTGAAGATTGATAATTATCAGAGAGAGCTGAGAGCCTCTGGCAGGACCGGTAGTTCTGTGCCATTGAAGAGCCATGCCACCGCCCTCCACACTGTGCAGTCTCATCCAGAGCCTTCGATTCAGTCTGTGTCTGAGCAGTGTTCCACCCAGTACCCCCCTGCTCCTGCCCATAGTCCAGTGTACCACACACAGTGTCCGCCTTCTACCCTCATTCCTTCCCAGGACCATGCTTTAGGCCAGCTTCCGTACCACTCCTCCGCGACTGCTGTGGCCCAGAACACTCAGCAATCTGAAGACAGGATTCTTGCTCGCATTATGGAGAGGCTGGAGCAGATGATGGGGAAAGTGCAGCAGCGTGACAGTGCTCCTCGTGGCGGAAGATACCAGGGTGGCGCCCGTGAGAAGGCCTGCCGAGTCTGTGATGACAGTAGACACACTACCATCTCACACTGCATGTCAGAGAGGCTGTGCTTTGTCTGTTTAGCCCCAGGTCACACAAAAGTTGAGTGTCCCACCAGGTCGTCCCGAGCACCTCAGCCTCAGGGAAACTAGGTGGCCTGTATTCAGAGGGAGAAAGTATAGGTCGCCAAGTAAACTCCCATTGTGAGGACGAATCTAGTGCTGAGACAGTGTATATAGCTCTCAAAAGCTCAAGTGATAACTCTGAAGATATTGTTTATCAGAATACGCATACAATTAGTGGTAGTGACAGCCTTTTCTACACACCTGTGACAGTTGGTAATACAGTGACTCTAAATGCTATGCTAGACAGTGGGTCTATGGCTTGTACAATGAGTAAGACGGCAGAGGGAAAGCTTAGAGAGGTTGGAGTTGCTACAGAGCATAACCAGTTCAGTTCAAATGTGGTGCTTGTTGGCTGTGGTGGTCGCCGTGTCAAGCCTGAGTCAGCTTTCAACGTGGAAATGGAGGTGTATGGCTGTAGGATTATGGTTCCCACTCTGGTAGTTGAAGGCCAGCATGATGAGTTGATACTAGGCACCAATGTTATTAAATATATCCTCCGGCAGTATAAGCAATGTGATGGCTACTGGAAGGCTGTGTCTACGCCCTGTCCTGCTGGCGATCCAGAATCTGAACAGTTTCTCTCGATGCTCGCTGGTCTGAACCGTTGGCGAGGTGACGTCATACCTGACAAGATAGGCACAGTCAGGTGCAACTCAGCCGTGTGTCTTGAGCCTGGTCGGGAGTACCTGATGTGGGGCAAGCTACCCAAGTCCACTATTGTGTCTCCTGGTAGCGCTGTGATGACAGAGCCCACATCGTGTCGCTCAGCTCCAAGAGGGGTTCTGGTGGCCAGAGTTGTTACTCCTTTGTGGGGAGACGGATGGGTTCCATTGAAGCTGATCAACTCGTCCGACAGGCCCGTCTTGGTAAGACGCAATGCTAAATTGGCCGACGTCTTCTCCTGCATTGCGCTCGAGGACATGGATGAGACCGGACCTGCTGAGGTCCCACTACTCAGTTGCTGTCAAGTAACCCCGTCCAGTGAAAATGCGGCCCGCACTGTTGATGAGGAACTGAAGTACATGGGATTGAGTGGGCTCGACATACACTCCTGTGACGTGTCTGAACAGTGTAGAAGCAAGATGGCTGACCTGGTTGTGCGCTACAAGGACATCTTCTCACGCCATCACCTGGATTGTGGAGAGGCAAAGGGCTTCATACATCGCATTCACCTCTCAGATCACAGGCCATTCCGGCTCCCATTCAGACGAGTGCCCCCCAGTCAGTATCAGAAGTTGCGCCAAGTACTGAGTGAGATGGAGGAGAAAGATATAATCAGGAAGTCAACCAGTGAATATGCATCTCCGTTGGTTCTTGTATGGAAAAAGAACGGAGATCTCCGTATCTGTACAGACTTTCGCTGGCTGAACAAGAGGACCCTGAAGGATGCTCACCCTCTCCCTCACCAGGCCGACTGCTTAGCTGCACTTGGAGGTAACTCCTTGTTTAGTACTATGGATCTAACCTCAGGGTTTTATAACATGCCACTACACGAGGATGACAGAAAGTACTCTGCCTTTACAACACCTATGGGCTTGTATGAGTATAATCGCCTCCCGCAGGGCCTCTGTAATAGTCCTGGGAGCTTCATGCGTATGATGACTAGCATTTTCGGAGACCAGAACTATCTGAGCTTACTGGTTTATCTGGATGATTTATTGGTGTACGCCCCTGATGAGAGGACAGCTCTGGAACGCTTGGAGATGGTGTTCAGTAGACTGCGTGGTCATAACCTGAAATTGGCCCCCAAGAAGTGTTTTTTTCTCCGGAAATCCGTCAAATTCCTCGGCCACATAATTAATGACAACGGTGTGTTGACTGATCCCAGCAAAGTTGAGAGCATCGCAAAGATGACAAGTGCTGACCTGATGGAAGCGGACGGTGTAACCCCCTCACAGAAACGAATCAGATCTTTCTTGGGGATGATCAATTATTACCAGCACTTTGTGCCTAGCTTCTCCGCTATTGCAAAGCCTCTCTTCTCTCTGTTGACGGGCCAGAAGAGAAAAGGGAAGGTGAAACAGTCCAAACAAAGGTCACAAAGCAGGAAGTTGAAGGTTACTGACTGGACCCCCGAAACGGAGCAGGCTTTCCAGAAGCTGAAAACGGCGCTGGTTGAGACGGCTGTCCTGGCTCACCCTGATTTCAGCCGTCCCTTCATGCTGTCAACGGACGCGTCCCTTGATGGCATTGGTGCTGTCCTGTCGCAGATCCGAGAGGGTGAAGACCGAGCGAGGCCAATCGCATTCGCCAGCAAGTCCCTCTCTCAGTCTCAGAGAAACTATCCAGCCCATCGGTTGGAATTCCTAGCCTTGAAGTGGAGTGTCTGTGACAAGTTTAGCCATTGGTTGAAGGGGCATGATTTCACTGTTTGGACGGACAATAATCCATTGACTCATATCATGACGAAGCCCAAGCTGGACTGCTGCGAGCAACGATGGGTGGCTAAGTTAGCGAGCTATAACTTCGACATCAAGTACGTGCCAGGCCCACAGAATGTTGTCGCTGATGCCTTGAGTCGTGTGCCTTTCGTCAAGCAGAGAGTCAGTCACAGATTACTTGAAGAGCCCTACAAGAATCTCCTCTCCGAAGTCCAGGATGTGTCGAGTGCTTCTGTACAGGACGCCTTCCGGTCGTCCAATGATAGTGGTGACACTCCACGCCAGGCAGAGAGTTACGCTCAAAGTGTCCCATCACCTCTGCATGTCCACGCTCAGTCTATGGAGATGGATGAAGTGTCTGTTGTTCTACAGTCATATGACGATCTGTGGGAGGTCGGAGCAAGAACGCGCGCTGTAGCATTCTTGCACCATTTGCCTCAGTTAGTCCCAGGTGGTCAGGACTCACTTCCTGCTTACAGTGAGAAGGAACTCCGGGATGAACAGCTCAGAGACAGGACTCTCTCTCGAGTCTTGTACTATGTGGAGAGACATCGGAGACCCTCCAGGAGAGAGAGAGATAAGGAATCAGTCACAGTCATGAGGTACCTGAAGCACTGGGAGAAACTTGTTGTGAGATAAGATAGATAGATAGATAGATAAATACTTTATTTATCCCCGTGGGGAAATTCATTTTGCCGCGCCACTCCACTAAAAACCACACATAACAACACAACACAACATAAAGGACAGACAACAACACTGGGCCAGCCATGTACAGTATATAAAAAACAGTGAGATCTGATATAAAAGTGGATTAAAAGGATGGCTATAGTTATTTATATTAAAATACTAAAAAAGTGATGATGGTGATTAAAATAAATAATAAATACAGATTCAGGAGCCTTGACCCCGACTGCTACTTTAGTTGCCATTGAACAGTCTTAGTGCAGCCGGGATAAATGATTTTTTTTATATCGCTCCGTCCGGGAGCGGATCGTAATGAACCGCCCTCTGCGGCGGCTGCTGGTTTGCCCAGCGAGGACATGATGGAGGGGGTGGTTGGGGTTGTCCCTGATGGACAGCAGCTTACTCCTAGTCCTTCTCTCCACCACCGTCCCCAGAGAGTCCAGGCTCCTTCCCACCACTGAACCCGCCTTTTTTACGAGCTTGTCCAGCCGTCCGGTATCCCTCTTGGTGATGTTTCCCCCCCAGCAGACTGCAGCGTAGAAGAGAATGCTGGCCATGACAGACTGGTAAAACATGGCCAGCATCTCTCCACACACTTCAAAAGACCTAAGTCTTCTTAAGAAGTACAGCCTGCTCTGGCCCTTCTTATAAAGTGCCTCTGTGTTGTTGGACCAGTCCAGTTTGTCGTCCAGATGCACCCCCAGGTACTTGTAGGTCTTCACCACCTCGAGCAATGGGATACTCTACAGAGTCTCGAGGGATCAAGTCGTGAAGTCAAAACGCCGCCAGTATGTGGTTCCTGAGTCTAAGAAAGTTGAAGTTCTGAGAGGTGTTCATGACCATGCTGGCCATCAAGGTCAGTTCAGGAGTCTTGGCTTGGCCAGACAGAGGTTCTTCTGGCTCAACCTCGACAGAGACGTAAGAGACTACGTCCGTAACTGCCAGCGGTGTATTGTCAGTAAGACTGTTGAACCTGCTGCGAGGGCGCCTTTGCAGAGTATCACATCAACCAGGCCACTTCAGCTGGTTTGCATTGATTTCTGGTCAGCGGAGGACTCAAGGAACAAGTCAGTTGATGTGTTAGTTGTTACTGACCATTTTACAAGAATGGCCCAGGCATTCCCCTGCAAAGATCAGTCAGCCAAACAGGTGGCGAGAGTTCTATGGGACAAGTTCTTCTGCGTCTTTGGGTTCCCAGAACGTATCCACAGCGACCAGGGAGCTAGCTTCGAGAGTCAACTAGTGAGTGAGCTGCTCAGAGTCTCCGGTGTCAGAAAGTCGCACACAACCCTGTATCACCCGATGGGTAACGGTAGTGTGGAACGTTTCAATAGAACTCTCGGTAACATGATCCGAGCGCTTGAACCAGAGGCAAAAATCAACTGGCCGAGGCGTTTGCAAACTCTGACGTTCATGTACAATAGCACAGCGCATGAGTCAACTGGCTATGCACCTTTCTATCTGATGTTTGGGCGTACTCCTCGTCTCCCTGTCGATATACTCTTCCGGACAGTCCTGAATGATCCAGCTGTGGTCAGCTACGACAAGTATGTGATGTCTCTCACGAAGGATCTGAGAGAAGCTATGGTCATAGCCCAGGAACATGTCATAAAAGAACAGCACCGTCACACAGAGCTCTACAACAGACGAGTAAAAGGGCCCACCATTGACGTCGGAGACCGTGTGCTGTTGGCGAACAAGAGAGAGAGAGGAAAGAGAAAGGTGGCTGATCGTTGGGAGTCTACTGTATACACTGTGGTGGATAGGAACTCTGAGACTCACACATATAGGATACAAGACACTGTCACTGGACGAGAGAAGGTAGTCCACCGTAATCTATTGTTGTTGGTGAACTTTCTGCCGGTGTATGATACGAGTGTGATCTCTGACCCAGTTTCATCCCTGTCTGCTGTTCATACATCAAATGAGCCAAGTGACATGTCCGTGTCGGAAGTGGAACAGGATTCCTTGCCTGGGGAAGTGAGTAGAGGAACCGCGTTCGAGTCGGAGAGAGTGGATTCCTGTCCTGGGAGTGAGGGAGGGGAGGTTGAAGACATGGAGTATGGGGGAAGAGCTGTTCGGGAGAGGGATGTTCCCTTGACTGTTCCAGAGCCCAAGGATCCCAAGGGAAGAACCCTGGAGTGGGTCACCCAGTTACCATTCCCTGACCACTCACGGACAGAGGCTACTAACACTGTAGTGTCTTCAGTCTCGTTTGCCCCTCAGAGGGTTCCCGAGCAGATGGCTGAGGAGCAAATGGTAGATCAGTCCATTAACTCTGATTCTAGATTTGTGGTTAGCGCTGATGATTGTACTGATGTTTCTGGTAACACAAATCAGACAGATGATGCTAGTGACACACAGCGTACTGACACTTTAGCTTCTGTCACACAGTGTGAACATCCTAGTACAGTCACACAGGTCAAGTCCAAGTTTGGTCGCCTTATCAAACCAGTTGACAGATTGATTTATACTATGTCAGGACAAGACATTATCCAAGACACTAAGTCAAACATTCGAGCTGTTTGCAGGTCAGTGTTCCAGGCTTCCCACAGTTAGATAAGCCGAAGCTCAGTTCAGTGCATGTATACACTGTGCACACTGACATCCTATGACATATAGGTTTGTTCGTTATTCTGATTGTTTCATAAGAGGTTGTGGCCTCTTGAAGGCTAGTAATACACAGTGAAAAAAGGGTCTTGTGGGGTGTAGAACGCATCCTACCGCCAGTAGTTGGTTGGAGAGATAGTTTACCTCTCTTTCCACTTCATCCTTATAGGATACTTTTCAAGTTGGCTGTCCTGTCCTTTGGCGGCCCTATGTAATAGTGTAAAAAGTAAAAAGTAGTATTTAAATGTATAGTTGCTGCTCAAGGTTGGCGAAATTCAGGGGAGGTGGGTGTAACAGAGTTGGGAATGTATGTTTAGTTGTGGTGAATGTAGATGAGTTTCGCCGTGCTTTGAGCAGCCCTGGTTGTTGTTGGAGCCCCCCTTTGGAGTTTGGGTGTACTGCAGGTCTGCACGTTCTTTTGTCCTTCTCTTGTTGCCGTACTTGCGGTGGTGCGTCAGAACATGGCCGCCACCTTAATGAGTATGTGCGTGATGTGAAATGCTCCTCGTGTTTTGTTGTTTGTATGGAGAATCTTGTAATGTAGGGTGAAGGTGTTGGTGTAGTACTGTGCTGTTTGTTTTTACATGTATTGTGATGATGTGATGTATTGTGATGATGTGAAACAGAACATTTATTGTATGTTGTTTTGAACGTGCAGATTCACAAGCAGACCAGAGAAGAATTGTGTTCTATATGTCTTCTCTGCAGGTATGTCGCTCCACATGTTGTTTGTAATTGTTATTTGTAATGTTTGAGGGAAGTTTGTGTTCTTTCTGTGAACAAATTGTCCTGATGTGAAATGTACATAGACGGTGGTGGGAGAACATGGCCGCCACCTTAACACTAGAACAGCCGTGAGGTGTTAAACAGCACCAGTGAGTACAAAAAAAATTCTACCTTTGCACTCGATCACATTTCAGGACCCTCCTTTCATGACTTTTCCTAGATATGTGCGTTCTACCACCCAGCATTTTTACATTTTCAAAATCGAGTTAGTATAAAGCGTTTTAGCAGTATTTCTGTGTGTGTCTGTGTATTTGTGGCTGCCATCTTTTTCTCCAAGCCTGCAATTCTCTTTTATATCAGCAGAGGTAGCAAGGGGGCACACACTGTGCTCAAATTCAGGCTTCAGTGCTGAATGAGACACAGTGCATAAGACTGATATTTGTGTTTATATATAGGCTACAATAACAATCAAAATAAGATATGTATATGTGCAGACAGTTATGAAAATGATAAACTGTACAGTATGTCTCCCAATCAATGTTCGTTCAGACAATACAACCAAAGGCGTAAAAATACTGATGTTCTCATAATGTAATTATATATATAGCTAAATTAGACTGTAGACTGCTATGGAGGTATATTGAAACCAATATATAGATTATATATATATAGATTATATATACAACCTGATTGGATTAAATAAGATTCTGTTGTGATTGTGTTGACATTGTTGTGATTGCAAAATAAATCTTGGTTATGTAATGTGTAAAGAACATGATGACACGAATGCCTATTATGATGATATGCAAAAGGGACAATCTGTCTATGAATCTTGGTTCAATCAAGGTTGTACATAGATATACGCAGATTCATATTTGGATAGTTGATTTTGGCACCATTGTATAGTAGCCAATTGCAGAGAGTATACATTATTTTGTTTGTTTACTGCACATTATAAATGAAATGATGTGTATTAATTATTTTTGTTGGTTTGAATCCTCACTGTGTTCATGTGTCTGCTGATGTTAGGGCCGGCGTGAAGTTCACGACAAATAAACAGACTGTGTGAAGCTCATAACTATGATAACACAATATTGCAATATGTATTACTATTCTTTTTTAATAATGATAATCAACTTTCATTCATTAGTAAAGCTCCCGCAGTCTCAATCAATCTCCTCTCCATATATAGCATTTAATCTGTTCCATAGTTCGTTCTCAGCTGACTCAAGCTTCATCAGATTGCTCTAATAATTTCCCCACTTCTCTGCTTATAGGAACTTTATGCATTTTAGAGAAACATGCAGAGCATGTATTTGACAAAGAAACGTGTAGGCTAAGAACTAGTTTCTAAAGTGAGTTACAATCACTTGATGGTTGATACACGGGGGAGGGTAATCTTATTGATCGTTTCCCATTAGCAAACAATAGCTGCCAATTCATGAGCGAGCCAAGCGGGTTTCAAAGCTGCCAAGCGGGTTTCAAAGCTGCCAAGCAGGTTTCAACGCTTACAAGCTTACAGCAGTCGATTGTCTGCTGATGTTACGGGCACGGCCGGCGTGAAGTTCACGACAAATAAACAGACGTTATCACTGTGAAGCTCATAACTATGATAACACAATATTGCAATATTTATTACTATTATTTTTGTATAATAATAATCAACCATCATTCGTTAGTAATGAAAACTCCCGCAGTTCCGATCAATCTCCTCTCCACTTTACACATTACATAACCAAGATCTCTTTTGACATCACAACAATGTCAACACAATCACAACAGAATCTTATTTTATCCAACCAGGTTTTATATTTTGATTATGACATCATGTCTTTCAACATTGTCACACTTTTCATTACACACATTAGCGGATTTATCATTCTGTACTCTTTCTCTCCTTTCTTTCATGTATTTTCTTTTCTTTTTCTCAATTAGTAGTCTACTAATCTCGCTACAGTTTGAGCGAGACTGTAACTGTCATTGTTTGAATGAATGAATGAATGGTCTTTATTTGTCATTGATATAGTACAGGTACCAAACAACGAAATTTGGGAGGGGGGGCTCCCCTGGTGCTAGGAAACTAGGTGCTAGGAACTGGTGCTATAACTGTGTTCATGTTATAATGTTTAGTGAACGAACAATTGTTGGGTGTTTGCCACAAATCGGAATTATCTTGCCGTGAAATGTACATCAAATAACATGATGTCGGCGATCTACTAGAACTGCGGGACGACTGCAATGTAGGCTACCATATATATCTGCCATATCATACCGTTTTATATTGAAAAATATGATGGTAAATAAATACATGTGGGACCGATGTATGATATGGCAGAGGTGTGGTGTGTATCAGTCTGTCTCGTTCCAGCGAGTCAACTCGTGTTGACTCAATAAGACATGCGCTTGATGGGGGGAGGGTTGATGGCTCTCGATCGTTTCCGATCAATGAACAAAGACATCGGGTTCCCCCGCAGTCACAGTGCTACATGAAAATATCTAGCCACACACCACATAGCATACCTCCGCCCTATATGTATTTATCATCATATTTCTCAATATAAAACGGAGGTACGATATATGGCAGATATATGTATGGTATATTATGGCAGTTTCTGGCGCCTGTCCCGTTCTGTTGTTCAAAGAATATAATATAAAACGCATCACTGCACTGCTGTCTGTCCTGTGTTGTTTTGTTTGCATTGCATTTTAGCACAGTGCGCCGATTAGATAGAAGATGTTCTACAGAGGGATGTAACCCCTCCCTCCCCTCCCTTCCCCCACCCCTCCCCTGCTGTTGTGTCTCGATACCTGGTCAACACAGCTTGGGATTCCAAGGAAATTACTTGGAACTATGTGTGAAAGGGACAACATTGCAATATATATTACAGTTATTTTTTAATAATGATAATCAACTTTCATTCGTTAGTAATGAAAACTCCCGCAGTCTCGTTACATACATGCATACGTTATTATATATATAAATAAAGCCTTGAACTGGCCAAGCATAAAGGCTGAAGATGGAAAGTCACTACAGGCCTATGCACTGTATTTGAGAGGATGCAACAATGCCATGCAAGACTTGCACTATCTGGAAGAGCTTGATAGCCCATCAAACCTCAGGCTTATTGTTTCTAAGTTGCCCTACAAGTATAGGGATAAATGGAGGTCTATTGCCTGCAATATACTTGAGATTAGTCATGGCAGGGCTAAATTCAAAGACCTTGTTGGCTTCATTGGAAAAACAAGCCACAATTGTTTTAGATCCTTTGAATTTAGATTACCATCCCCCATGCTTCAACCATTATATCAAGTGAATGGAACTGACTTTAGAAACGAGTTATTCTGGTTTATTTGCGAGGACCACAGGATTTCCACTTACACATGTGTGAGGAAAAGTAACAGCGTTTTGTTACAGAACTGTTCGCAAATGTTCCATTTGTTCATTTGCTTTATTGAGGTGACTCTGCGAAATGACAATAACTAAACAAGTCCTGACAACAAAAATATATGTATAATATTGTATATAATGTTTTTTCTGTATATCACTGTAGACCACAGTCTCACTCACATATACACAACACAACACTGTTGTGTATAATACAGTTTTCTCAGTCGCTTTGGTGCATTTCTCACATCACTATTAACATTTGCACAACAGTTGTCAGTGTCATCAAAATGAAAAGTCCTGACACCATTGTTTATGAACAAGATAGTCAAATGGCTTTGTCATGTTTTCATTATGACAGTTCACTCTGTAAGTGTTTTCCAATGCAAAAAAATTAGATCTTGAAAGTGAAACCGCAGGGTGCGTTCGTAAATTCGCTATGAGAGCGCCGGAGCGCACACCGGGTTCAACGTCATAAAGGGACCAGGTAATTTGATTGGACAAGAGGCATTCCATGGGTGCTAACCAGATTTCCAGGGCGAATTTACGAACGCATGCTAGCGAATTCGACGACGAAAATCGTCAGAGGAGATATACGGGTTATTTTGATAAACTGGACACATTTTGGGAATATATATTGGTACTTTCTCACCTGAAAACATATTAAAACTTCATAAAATGACATGGTAACACTTGTAAAGGCAAAATCACAGCATTTTGTTTTTGAAAAAAAATGGAGGATTCAAAACGCCTTCTGCTTGCCGGTGCGAAATGCATTCTGGGAAAAGGCGTCGGAGCCTGGCAGACGGCCTTGTGTGACATCGCCCTCCAGCGATCTTTGTGCGTCAGTACACTCTTCTCTATGTTAAACTATCATAGTGCTGAATCACACCTCATCGCGATTGAATAAGGTCGCGATCCGCGGCGGTCGTAGTGTTAATGGATTCACAAGCAGACCAGAGAAGAATTGTGTTCTATATGTCTTCTCTGCAGGCCAAATAAAAGAATTGATTGAAAGAAGTTTGGCTGTTTGACCATCGTTACACATGGCGGCCTCGATGTTCCAGACACGTGGCTTCTTCATGCTCTTCTTCGCCTCAGGTTTGAAGAAGAGGTCATGTGACTTGAGGTTGGTTTGGTATAGTGTATGTGGACTTTTATTCAGAAATTAGCTAGCTCCCAAACCTGTCCCAAACTTTTGGGCTGGTAGATTTGCTTCACTCACCAGCCAAAAAACCAACAACAATGACGTTAATCTATTGAGTGGCTGGTAAAATCTGAACGTTCACCAATTTGTCTGACAACACACACGCTCGACGTTATTCGCGTTAACGGTTAGTTTGTGGTCAAGAAAGTAAATGTATCCATACAAAGTAACGTTAATCAATTAAAAACAGTTATTGTAAGTAACCTTACCGTTTAATCCACCGTGTCCCGTTCCCTTGTGCTGTCTTCAACTAAAACCGTCTACCTGTACCCGATCGCGGAGGTGAACTGAACATCTCAGTCAGGCGTGAAATCTAATCAGAGTCGTTTGATTGGTCTGAAATCTAATCAGAGTTGTTTGATTGGTCTGAAATCTAATCAGAGTCGTTTGATTGGTCTGAAATCTAATCAGAGTCGTTTGATTGGTCTGCCACGTCCTCAGCCTCCTCGGTTATTGGTGCAAGTCTGAAACTTGAATTTTTAATAACATCCCAAAAACATTTTCTGAATGTTTGGGCATAGTGTTTTAACAGGGTTTTCAGTAAACATTTTAAGAAGGTTATAAGCAAACGTTTTTAGAATGGTTTTTAGAGCACGTTATCCTAAAACATTCTGGGAACAAACAAAAAACTTCAGCTGAAAATGTTTTGAGAACATAAGGTGTAATGTGTTCTAGCAATATTGTCAACTCACATTTTAAGAAGGTTATTACAGAACATTATCCTAAAACATTCTGGGAACTTCCCACTGAAAACGTTTTCAAGAACATTAGGGCATACTGTTCTAGCAATGCTGTCACTTAACATTTTAAGAAGGTTATCACACAACATTTTAAAAATGTTTTTAGAGAACGTTATCCTAGAACATTCTGGGAACCTGAAGAAAACTTCCCACTGAAAACGTTTTCAAGAACATTAGGGCATAATGTTCTAGCAATGCTGTCACTTAACATTTTAAGAAGGTTATCACACAACATTTTAAAAATGTTTTTAGAGAACGTTATCCTAGAACATTCTGGGAACCTGAAGAAAACTTCCCGCTGAAAACGTTTTCAAGAACATTAGGGCATAATGTTCTAGCAATGTTGTCACTTAACATTTTAAGAAGGTTATCACACAACATTTTAAAAATGTTTTTAGAGAACGTTATCCTAGAACATTCTGGGAACTTGAAGAAAACTTCCCGCTGAAAACGTTTTCAAGAACATTAGGGCATAATGTTCCAGCAATGTTGTCACTTAACATTTTAAGAAGGTTATCACACAACATTTTTAAAATGTTTTTAGAGAACGTTATCCTAGAACATTCTGGGAACTTGAAGAAAACTTCCCGCTGAAAACGTTTTCAAGAACATTAGAGCATAATGTTCCAGCAATGTTGTCACTTAACATTTTAAGAAGGTTATCACACAACATTTTAAAAATGTTTTTAGAGAACGTTATCCTAGAACATTCTGGGAACTTGAAGAAAACTTCCCGCTGAAAACGTTTTCAAGAACATTAGGGCATAATGTTCCAGCAATGTTGTCACTTAACATTTTAAGAAGGTTATCACACAACATTTAAAAAATGTTTTTAGAGAACATTATCCTAGAACATTCTGGGAACTTAAAGAAAACTTCCCGCTGAAAACATTACGAGAACGTTCTAGGTAACATTCTTTGAACATTTTTAGAACCAAAAATTGCTAGCTGGGTTGATTATAATTAGATGCAAGTCAATTGAGAATATAAATTCAAAATAATAAACAGCAATGAAAACATTGTTTCATTAACATTTTTCCTAGATAAGTATGATTTATGACACCCAGGTCTTTATTATAGTGGATTTTGCATTTTCAAAGTTAGGGGCATCATGTGCATAAAAACGCTACTACTCATCATGCTGTTGTTTGCCCCCACCTATTCCCAGGGGTCTGACACTTTGTTACTAAGCATCCTCTGCTCCAGCCTCTCCAAAGGGCAGCCCCCCTAGATCCACCAGAACAAAATATATGCACTTTTGAATGTGTACACAGTACCAATTGTGCATTATTGGGTACAGTACCTTTTTGTGCCCACAGGAGGCGCCCTTTAATATTATGGGCTATTTTGGGGCTTGCAAAGGGTGTCTTGCACCCTGAGTATACCCCCTTGTACGGGTCACCCTTGGGACTAGGAGCACCGTGTCAGGGCAAGTGCTTTTAAAACCCCAATGATGTCCCTACGAAAGGGTCCAAAAAGTGAACATCACACAAGGGTTAAGAAAATCTATTTCAATATGCTATCTATGCGTTTCTTATTACATAATAAATTACATGCTCATTTGTATAGAGCGCAACAGTGTGGATCCGGAAGTACATTTTGCGTTATCGTGTAACATTATCATGTAACATTGTGAGAACATTTGGTAAAAGAACATTCTATAATCTGTTACCTAAACAATGTCCCCAAAACATCCATGGAATGTTGCAGGTAAAACGTTCTTCCTTTGTTTACATATCACATTACAGGAACATTCTAGAAAAAACGTTTTGTGATCTGAGGCATCAATAACATCCTGAAAACATTATCCAAATGTTGCTTTGAAAATGTCCTTCCTTTGTTATCGTGTAACATTGTGGGAACATTTGATAAAAGAACATTCTATAATCTGTTACCTAAACAATGTCCCCAAAACATCCTTGGAATGTTGCAGGTAAAACGTTCTTCCTTTGTTTACATATCACATTACAGGAACATTCTAGAAAAAACGTTTTGTGATCTGAGGCATCAATAACATCCTGAAAACATTATCCAAATGTTGCTTTGAAAATGTCCTTCCTTTGTTATCGTGTAACATTCTGGGAACATTTGATAAAAGAACATTCTATAATCTGTTACCTAAACAATGTCCCCAAAACATCCTCAGAATGTTGCACCTAAAACGTTCTTACTTTGTTAACATTTAACGTTATAGGAACATTATTTGAAATGGTAAACATCCTTAAAATGCTCTTTGAACATTAGATGAAAACGTTTTCTTTAAAACATTAGCAGAACTTGTAGGGAATGTTAGCCAATGTTGTGGGAACATTCCCTGCTAGCTGGGATGGTACGTCTGACAGTTCTTCTGTAGGTGACCACTGAGCATGTTGATGAACTGCTGCTTGTTTTTTGCCATCAAAAGCAAATGGTCTAATCCTCTACATGGCTATTTATTTTTTGCAATCTAATCAATAATCTTACATTTTACTTTTAATTTCTTAATAGTGTTATTACATGTTATTACATTTGTTTATGAACTTCAATTATGAAATATAAGATCAACTGGGCTCCTAAAAAAGTGCTTTGTATATGATTGTATGATGTGATATGTCATAATGGTCTCATTTATTTATCATTTTTCATTTCACAACAAAAACATAAACATTGGTGGCCTGGGGTGGTCCAGTGGTCTAGCACCGCAGTCTACAGTGCACACATATGCCCATGTCGGCATGGGTTTGAATCCGGCCCATACCCTGCTGACATGCCCTCTCTCCCTTCTTCTCCTTACTTTCCTGTCTGTCTTCACTATATCTGTCCAATAAAATGAAAAATAAGTGGGACTGCCCCACTCAGAAAAACTAACAAAAATCATAAACATTGGTGTAACAGGTCCTTCCTTTGGAAACAATGAGGTCATAAACTGTTTGAGTGTTTATCACAGCCAGACAGTTTTATTTGTCATTATAGATAAGTTGAGATGTTACTATAATGGCCCTTAAGACAAAGGATGTGTTTACAAGGTGTCATCAACCCCCCATGTCAGTAGAACAGGCCCATTACATACCCATGCATGTGTGTGTGTAAGTAAAATATACTACATTTACAACTAGACCTAAGTAAGCTGGGCGACCTATGGTGTCACCTATTTTGATATCATAGCCCCTCTAATGTTCTCTATGGTTAAAACTATCATTTTAATATACTACATTTCAAATTTGCAAAAATAACAAATTTCGTTGTTTGGTACCTGTACTGTAGCAATGACAATAAAGTCCATTCATTTAATCTCATGGATGGGCATTCATTGCAACCACAGCTCCGTTTATTCATTTGAGAGTGGTTACATTTCTCCAGCCCCATCCGTCAGCTGTTTACCAAAAATAGTAGTGGGGAACCCGCTCTGTTGTTGTTAGAATTACAGATTTAACCTTTAATCAGAAAAATATACTCTTATCTAAACACATTCTCAAAGCCTGATTTTCTGTAACACAACATAATAATCGAAAAAAGGCGTACCTTAAAAAAACTTTTATTGTTAAAGATAATATGAAAATGCTTACATTTAATTTAATATTTCATCAGGAGGTCATACTGTACATAAGAGTGAAATAAGAGTAATTTTGTTCAGTCTGCCTTGGGCTCAGTCATCAAAGCTGTATTGCTCCCAGCCTCAACACTCTGAGGTGGTGGTGAGGTGATGGCTGGCATGAAAGTGATGGGCACCACTCTTTCGTTGCCCTCAGCCACATCGTCCTTAGGTGCCTGGATCTGAAGCTGTCCATTGGCCAGGGAGCAGGTGACTGCCTCAGGATTCACTCCTTCAGGCAGATCAAATTCCTGTCTGAACTCCTCACATCTGTAAGAGAATGAGCCTTTCCCATCATCCTGCTTCTTCTCTGTTTTCCCACTGACTCTCAGCTTCCTGCCCACCTGCTTGACAGACAGCTCCTCTGGGGAGAAGTCTTTAGTGTCCAGTGTCAGGGCAAAGCGGTTGTTCTCTTTCCCCATCTGGAAAGGGATGGGCTTGAAGCCCGACAACGACGTGCCCTGATCGATCTCGTTGAAGATCTTTTGGTGGAGCCGATCCATGAATTCCATGTTTTGCCTCATCTCCTGCATGTGTCTCATCATCTCTTGCTCCATCTGGAAGAAGAGCGGCCTAGTCTCAGGCCAGAGACTGCGCACAGGCCAGTGGAAGTCCATAAAGGGGCTGACGGAAGCCTGCTGAAATCCACTGGGCATTAGCATCTTCAAAATGAACCTTCAAAACAAACACTGTGGTTTCTGCTGATCTCTTGTCTCTGTCTCTATCTCTGTCGTTTAACTTCTGGCTGAGCAGAGACAGTTCACAGCTTTTATAGTCTCACACGGAAAGTTCCAGTGGCATTCCTCTGACGGCCACATCTGAGTGTTATGACAACGCTATATCGCTCATACTCCAAAACGGTCCGCAGGGTATTAGCCTACAGCCTGACTGCCAAATGCCAGTGTGGATATCTTTGTTCTATTTACAGTGACCACAGCAGCAGGTCACCACGGCCACATCACGGCCTATACAGAGGAGTACACAGTGAGAAAGGAATCTGCGACAGCTGCCATCATGTAGTCATATTCTGTTTAAGATTAACTTTTTCCTTATGACAGCAAAACCAAGATATTCTGGATGTTACTGAGTGTAGGAAAATTACCTTTACAGTACTACCTATTCTGCATGAAGGTCCAGTCTTAAATGCAAAATGAACAATACATTGTTTACTTCGTGGCCCATTTCCGAAATCTATCTATTTTGCTCAAATGTGAATGTTTATATTTAGTTTGTGTCAGTATTACAACTTCCATTGACTCTCTTCCTGGATATGACACTGGTGTCAGTATTCCAACTTCCCTTCAACCCCCATCTTGGATATGACACTGAAACTGACACCACTGACAACATTGTTTCCTTGTCTATATATAAGTTCATGGGATGTTGAGGCCAGCAAATAACCAAAAGCTTGCTCACACATTATTGTACCAATGTACCACGATGAGTCAAAAATATATCATTGACAAATAACAACCTGTTGTTGGTATTATTTTTTAGAACATTTCGCCTCTATAGCAGAACATCCACAAATCTGTATTCATTCTGTAAATTGCTATTTTTTATGAATAAGAGTATATTTTTTCTGGTAAAATTGTCTACCTTAAAGTGTTTGATAAACTATTCTTGAATAACAATAGGAGTTACAGAGTAAAAAACGTTCCGGTCATTGTCATCACTCAAGTCATCCCCGACATCAGGTTGCTCTAGAACCAGCTGGATGCATTATAGATATAAAATCTGAAGAATTCTCATAAACAAAATGCTTATAAGTGTGACTTATTGTAGTTATGGAGGAAGGTGTCCTCTTACTTTAATCATAAAGACTAATAACATGATTTCTGTCATTTTTGTCTGTAATCAAGTTCAATAGGAGACCCTTGTTTTCTTGAATCAGAAATCCTTTGGTTTGTTACATTTCCTTCTGAAGATATTTCAATTGCGTTTCTTTATTTCCTGTCTCTCCTATGGGAGGGTTTTAAAATGACCATAACATGTACTTCAATAAATGAAGACAATCTTTACAGTTAATCCTTGAATAAATTGTATGATCTAATATGAGAAAAAAATCGAAAGCAAAACACATGTTTCAGAGCCATCTTCTTGAACTTATCTAATAAACACATTGGAACTAGAAAATAACTAAGTCTTATTATGACTGATTTTACCTTTTGAAGAGATTAAGAATTAGTAGGGAGAGAGGTATCGGGCAATTTATTTCGGATGGAAAATCATAGAATTCAAATGTGTAAACGTTGAAGTTATCAATGGATAACAATTTTCCCAATATGATATTAAAGTAGATATTTTATTGATTGGAATACATGTCAGAGTTAATTATTTCAGAAATTATTTAAACAAAAACACATAATTACAGTACAAATACTTGTATCAAAAATACATCTTGTTCAGCACAATTAACAAAGACGCTTTTGTTCAGTCCTCATGTTCAGTAGTGTTGTGTTGGTTTTGCGTATCTGCAGTGCTGCCCTCTGTCTGTGAGCTGAGGCACTGCTGTGTCTTCACATCCAGGCCACAGTTGATGGGCACCACTCTCTCAACCGCCTCAGCGGATGGATTTGTTGGTGCCTTGATGTGGAGCTTCCCGCCATGAGCCAGGGAGCAGGTGACTGTCTCAGGATTCACCCCTTCAGGCAGATCAAACTCCTGTCTGAACTCCTGGCATCTGTAAGAGTATGAGCCTTTCCCATTGTCCTGCTTCTTCTCTGTTTTCCCACTGACTCTCAGCTTCCTGCCCACCTGCTTGACTGACAGCTCCTCTGGGGAGAAGTCTTTAGTGTCCAGTGTCAGGGCAAAGTGCTTTCCCTCTTTGTCCAGCTTGTAGGAGATGGGTTGTATGGCCACAGAGGCTGGGACATGATCCATCTCCTTGAAGATGGTGTGTTGAAGTTTCTCCATCAGCTCCAGACTGCTCTGTATCTCCAACATGTTTCTCTGCAGCTGATTCCTCTGGCAGAGAAGAGGTTGGACCTCTGGCCAGAGACTGCGCACAGGCCAGTAGAAGTCCATGAGTGGACTGAGGGAAGACTGGAATCCACGAGAGCACAGCATCTTCGGTGAGTGTTGAGTATTGAGTCCTCTTGTTCTGAGATGACACAGTGTGTGCAGTGTTAGTTGTGTTGGTTTCTGCTTCAGCATTGGAGACTCACAGCTTTTATATTCTGCCTCTAGGAGTTACAGAGTCTTCTGGATCTTTCCAGTCATTGCCACAGTTGTCCACTGGGTGTCACCCTGCAGGGAAGTGATGACATCACTCCAGTCATCTTCTAAATCAGGTAGCTCAGGAACCAGCTGGATGCTTTGCACATTCCTCAGTGACGGCGCTGTGCTTAAAGATGCTTACTCTATGTTTACATAACCAATTAAATATAGCAAAATAAGAGCATCAGTTTTACATGTCTTTTTTGGCGTTTTAAAAAATATATGACTGATTTTACTTCTTGAAGACATTAAGAATTAGTAGGGAGGGAGGCATCGGGCAATTTATTTCGGATAGAAAATCATGGAATTCAAATGTGTAAAAAAGTTAATGGATAACAATTTCCCCAATGGTATTAAGCATATCTCAGACAAGAGGCCTATCTATTACAGAGAAATTGTTTTCTTGCAACTTTTGGCATTACTCATCAAAGATGGCATTTTCAATGTGAGCCAGTGTTTGTGTGCGCAATCACAAATATTTGTGGTATTCTTGACCTGAGAAAGAAGCACTGACATACTTCAGAGAATAGAATGCACATAACATGATCAGAGAAATGTTAGTACTGTTATTTTCACGATCTATGACATCCTCCAGATCGTCGTCATCCTCTTCATAGTCATCTTCATCATCATCATCATCCTCCTTCTCTTTTCTTCTCTGTCCGATATATAAAATATATACCTATTCGTACATCTTATTTTTGTTCCTGAACATCCATACTTATTTTTGAACACCATATATCATTATGATTATGTAACTTTCCTGTAAGATGACTCATAATGACTTGTAACCCTATTCTCACTTTTGCCCATCTGTAGTAATCATACATTGGTACCCAAGAGCATAGACGGATTATGAAAAAATGGGCCCCTGGGCCTGGACGTGTAGAAAGGCCCCCCCCCCAGCGCACACACACAACATTTTACCGTGCACATAAACATAATACCAACAGCATATACCTAAGACATAGCCAACATTCACCTGCATCTCAACAGGATTTACGCAGGAATACTCAAAACCAACAGCACCATAACTAGAAATTGAAGCCGACAGGCTTCCGGTTAACCGGGATTCAAAATGACATTGTTGAGTCGCCAATTTCAAATAATGAAGCCTTATTATACTATTACAATACATTAACACAACTAGACTACTTCATAGTTTCATAAATATAAGTGAATATGAAAACCGTATACCATCCATTAATACACAGCTTAATGCACATACACAGGTAGCCTACCTGCAAAGACATATTACCGAACGGGCCCACTGTGTATGCCCACTGTGACTGCTACAGTCTGTAGGATACAATACAAATTGTTTTTGGTAGCGGATATGCCTGAAGAAGGTCTATGAAGGACTGAAATCTTGCGCAATAACATCGGATGAATATGGAAGGAGATTAACTAAGTGACCATTGGAGATAAATCACGGAACCTGTCAACATATTACTACTTCTGGACCCGCAGCCAAAGCCAATCACAGAAGCCACAAAAGAGCTTCTAATGCTATGATAAGATCTTGTTTTGGTGGGGTCCAATACTATATTCTTTCGTAGGGCCCAAAATTCTACCGGCGTCCCTGCGACAAGAAATGCAAAGGATCCCTTGAGCTCTTTGGGCCCCTGGGCCTGGGCACACACACACACATGATGCCCCCATGAGAACCACCAGGGTTAAAGCCCGATCGGAACCATGGATGAATTCGGACATTCTAAATGCTATGAAAGTCAGAGACCTAAAATGCTCTGAAGTTCAAAAATGCAAATCAAAATTAGTGAAACACTTAAACGAAGATCACAAAACCCACTTTGAGAAAATTAAAAAACAATGCAACAAACTATGCAATCAGGTAATTACCATGACCAAATCTGCTAAGAAAGAATACCTCGATAACAAAATCGAAGAAAACTTAAACAAGGTCTACAAACATCAGCATAAAATCTGGAGATTCTCTCCTTACAGACAAGCTGGATGTGGCTAAGTGCTTAAACACTTTCTTTACAACCATAGCCACTAAATTAGTTAACAATCTACCACCCCACTCAGGGCGTTATGGTGTAGAGCACATCCGTGCGTTCTACAATAAACTGGGTGTACGCAAAGATGATTTTAAACTCTCCATGGTGTCAAACGATGAGGTGTTTAAAAAGATGGGCGCTCTACACTCAGAAAAGGCCACGGGCCATGACAATATTCCAGCCAGATTTCTAAAAGACTCAGCTGCCTCCATTACCCCAATCATCACCCACATAATAAACCTCTCCATCAAACAGGGACACGTCCCCCTTGACTTTAAAATAGCAAGGGTAACCCCACTGTATAAAAAAGGAAGCAAATTAGACCCAGGCAACTACCGACCTGTTTCTATTCTTAATTCCATCTCGAAACTTATGGAAAAAATAGTTTATGAACAGGTTGATAGGTACCTTACCGAAAAAAATCTGATGTATGAATTTCAATCAGGATTCAGAACATCCCATTCCACTGACACATGCCTTCTCTATTTGAACGACCACATCAACCATGAGGTGGACTCGGGCAAGTACTGTGGCATGGTCATGCTGGACCTCCAGAAGGCCTTCGACACAGTAGATCACCACATATTGTTAGATAAACTGAAAGCAATTGGGTTCGATAGAACATCGGTGAGCTGGATGCAATCCTACTTAGAGGGGAGGGAACAGGTGGTTAGTGTGAACGGAACACTGTCCCCCCCCCTCCCAGTGACCTGCGGCGTTCCACAAGGAAGCATATTGGGACCTTTACTGTTCCTAATATATGTGAATGACATGTCATCAGCATGTGATTGCAATTTGTTCCTGTTCGCGGATGACTCGGCTCTGCTGGTCTCTGACAGGGACATATTGCAGGTGGAAAAAGCGCTAAGCACTGAACTGAGTAGAATCTGCATCTGGCTAGCTGACAATAAACTATCAATACACCTAGGTAAAACTGAAACCATCCTATACGGATCCCCATCTAAACTCAGAAAGGCTGAACATTTTAAAATAAAAGTGGGTAACATTAATATCACAAGAAAAGAGGATATTACATACCTGGGCTCCATCTTAGAGGCAAATCTTTCCGGAGATAAAATGGCAGCAAAAGTAATCAAAAAAGTGAACCATAGAACTAGATTCTTGTACAGGATATCCTCACTTGTCAGTAAAAACACACTGAGGACCCTATCAGGAGCCCTCATTCAATGTCACTTCGACTATGCCGTAACATCATGGTACTATAGAACCACAAAGGCCCATAAAACAAGACTCCAGACAGCCCAAAATAAACTGGTTAGGCTTCTGCTAGGCCTCAACCCTAGGACACATCTAACCGCTGCTCATTTTTTGAGCCTTGATTGGCTACGAGTAGTTGACAGAGTGCAGCAGCTTGCACTGGGCCTGGTCTTCAAGATACGCTACACCACAAAGACACCCAAGTACCTGTCAACATACTTCCAAAAAGTGAACAACGTCCACACATACAACACCAGAGGAAGCTCCACGAACCACGTTCAACCGCGTTGCACCACAAACAAGGGGTTAAACTCGTTTGCAAACTATGCAGTAAAAATGTGGAACGCCCTTCCTATAATCTTAAAGGAGTGCAAAACACTGCCCACCTTCAAAACCACTCTCAAAAAACATTTACAGGAGGCTGCAATCCGTAACTGGACCCTCTAAATCAAAAATCTGATTAAAAGACCCGAACTACCCACTGTACATACTTCGTGTTTTGTCCCCCGCCCCCACCTGTGGTGTATGTCCCCACCTGTCCTACCCGCTGTACATACCTGATGTTTTGTTGTATTGTTCTTCCCATGATGGATGTATTTTTATCTTGTAGATAGTAATAGTTATTTGTCTGTATTATCTTGTAGATAGTACTAGTTTTTTTTGTCTGTCTTACATGTAACGATGAATTGAGAATCAAGGACCCCAATTGAAATAAGCCAGTGGCTTTCTTGGGTTTTTATCCTTTTAGTTGACCTTGTATGTAATATGTACTTTCATGTACCTACTTCTGCAAATCTTCTAATAAAGTTTTCAATCAAATCAATCAATCAAACACACACACACACACACACACACACACACACACACACACACAAGATCAAGTAGTAAAATAAAAAGAAACAAAAAAAGAAATAAAAGAAAGTATTGGGGTTACTAACTCTAAGTCTCTTTGTAGGGTACAGGTCGACTCTGTATTCTGCAAGTATATCTAGATTTATGATATACAATATATATGAACATGATAACATAGGATAACGTTACAACCGGTTTCATTTTCAAGTTTTTGTGCAGCGGATGCCGGCAAAGATATGAGCAAGTGCGTCTAGAGTGCAGGGTTGCCAGATGGGGCGGGTTACCGCCGAATTGTCTACTGGATTTAGCGGTTATAGACTGGTTAGGCTGTAAATTGTCAATCCCATCTGGCAACCCTGCTAGAGCAACGTAAAAGTCGCATTAAATGCGACTTGACAGTTCAGACGGGGGCGCGTTTCTAAATATCAGATATGTATCCGTTATAATACCACCTCTGAACTCGACCCAGGTCGGATTTTAGAAAGTCCGATTTCATGTGACTTGCGCTGTTCACACGGTCATTCATAAATCAGACCTGAGTCGCATGTCGGCAAAAAAAAATCGGATTTGGGTCACATTTCACTGCCCAATTCCCCATTTGCCATGAAAAGCAGAAAAGACACATTTTGACAGTTGATGAACTTCCATGTTAGCCATTATAAGCAGATATCTTTGGACATAATCGTATGATACAGTTCCTTGTTTGCCTATTTACATCATATACAGTGGGGGAAATAAGTATTGAGCACATCAACATTTTGTCCAGTAAATGTATTTCCAATGAGCCTATTCAAGTGAAATTTGCACCAGACGTTGGTATTAACTTAAACAATCCAGAAAAACAATCTAAGAATTAAAGTCCATATGTAAATAAAGTTATGTGGAATAAAGTGGAATGAAACAAGAAAAAAGTATTAGGTAAAATATGTAAATAGCTTTTAAGGGAGGATGCAAAATGAATTATAGCCAAATTTTAATAACTATAATATTGTGGTGACTAGACACCCACTGAGTGATCAGGGCGAATTCACTACATTACCCAGGTGCCTTAGCAGGGTGATGAGGTGTATTTAAGGCGACCAGGAAGTGTGAATGAGGAAGTGAATGCAGAGTGTGCAATAAACACAGCTCTTGTTTACACATTAACCATGTGCTCCTAGTCCTTCTTCATATCCCTCAAACCAACAACTACATTGGTGACCCTGACAAGTGAGTTTTTTGGACGTTTTTCTGAAACTTTTTTGAACATGGCTAATGCAGTTGCTCTCAAATTGCCTGAGTTTTGGGAGCAAAATGTTAGTGCTTGGTTTGTGCAAGCTGAAGCTCAGTTTGCCATCAGGGATATAACTGCAAAAGACACAAAGTATTACTATGTGGTGGCATCTCTGAAGGGTTCAACTGCCGCACGGGTGATAAACCTGATAGAAAACCCACCAGCCAGGGACAAATATACCACTCTTAAAGGGCACCTGAAAGGAATTTTTGGATTGTCAGAACCAGAAAGAGCCCGGCAGCTCCTATCTCTCCCTGGGCTTGGAGACTCAAAGCCCTCTGAGTTAATGGACCATATGCTGGCTCTGCTTGGCAATCATCAACCATGTTTCCTTTTTAAAGAGCTTTTTTTGCAGCAACTCCCAGACCAGATTCGTTTGCCTTTAGCCAGTTCTGTAAAGGCAAACCTTCGTGAATTGGCTAAAGAAGCTGATGTTTTTTTTTCAGCTGGGAGAAAGACTGTTTCAGTCAAGCCCCTTACCAACACCAGCACTGCCTGGGAGGAATGCATGCATCAACCGCACACACACTCTGTCTCCGCCAGCGCTGTGGCCCGCCGTGAGAAGTCAAGTCTCTGCTTCTATCACGGCAAGTTCGGCAACAAAGCAAAGAAGTGCCTGCCACCTTGTAGCTGGTCGGGAAACGCGTTGGCCGCCACTCGTTAGCAGCCCTGAGTGTCGGCCCTTCCAGCGGATTGCTGTTCATTACTGACTCTATATCTGGCCGCAGATTTCTTTGTGACACTGGAGCTCAGGTCAGCATTCTGCCGGCGTCAGCCTTGGATATCCGAGCAGCCAAACTGGGCCCCAACCTTGAAGCAGCTAATGGCACCCCCATCCCCACGTTTGGCACACGCCCCTTAACACTGTGCTTTGCTGGACAACGTTTCTCTTGGGACTTTGTGTTGGCGAAGGTGTCCACCCCGCTCCTGGGTGCTGATTTTCTTTGTGCTAATGGGCTGCTGGTGGATGTGGGTAACCGTCAGCTTGTCAACGCTGAGACCTTCTGCTCAC
The DNA here is from genome assembly GCF_963989245.1 of Nansenia antarctica. NCBI lineage: Eukaryota > Metazoa > Chordata > Actinopteri > Argentiniformes > Microstomatidae > Nansenia > Nansenia antarctica. The sequence goes on from NC_137689.1 coordinate 59,180,094, forward strand.
TGGCTTGTGAGCACACCACCGCTACATCGACAAGACTGGCCGCTCTCCTTTCACCGGCTGATGATGTCGCCCAACTCCTGCTGGAGTTTTCAGACATCACAACGCCAAAGTTTTTGGCTGGCTCCATAAAACACAATGTGACACACTTCATACCTACCAGTGGTCCGCCTGTGCATGCTCGAGCCCGCCGGCTGGACCCACAAAAGTTGGCGATAGCAAAGGAGGAGTTCAGCTCCATGGAGAGACTGGGCATCATTCGTAGGTCTGACAGTCCCTGGGCCTCGCCTTTGCACCTGGTTCCCAAGGCCAATGGAGGCTGGCGCCCGTGTGGTGATTACCGGCGGCTTAATGATGCCACTACGCCTGACCGGTATCCAGTTCCCTACATTCAGGATTTCTCAGCCCACCTGGCAGGAGCAGTTATTTTTTCAAAGGTGGATCTCATTCGAGGATATCACCAAGTGCCAGTCCATCCTCAAGACATCACCAAAACGGCAGTCATCACACCGTTTGGCCTCTTTGAATATTTACGAATGCCTTTCGGCCTGAAGAATGCCGCCCAAACCTTTCAGCGGTTGATGGACTCAGTGTTGCGTGATCTGCCTTTTCTTTTTGTTTACCTTGATGATATCCTGGTGGCCAGTACATCCAAGGCAGAACACATGTCACACCTCCGCCTCCTTTTTGCTCAATTGCAGCAGCACGGCTTGATTGTCAATCCAGCAAAATGCCAGTTTGGGGTGCCCTCCATTGATTTTCTCGGCCATCACATCACTTCTGCCGGTGCAACCCCACTGCCCTTAAAGGTGAAGGCGGTGCTGCAGTTCCCACGCCCCACAACAGTGAAGGCCCTACAGGAGTTCCTGGGTATGGTGAATTTTTATCATCGCTTTATTCCACAAGCAGCCTGCCTCATGCGACCCCTGTATGGGGCCCTCAAGGGCAAGCCTCCCAAGCACATTGTTGACTGGTCCAGTGAAATGTCAGGATCATTCTCTGCCACCAAGGAAGCTCTTGCAAATGCAACCATGCTAGCACATCCAGTGCCAGATGCCCCCATTGCCTTGACATCTGATGCCTCAGACCGCGCAGTTGGTGCTGTTTTAGAGCAGCAGATTGACGGGGTTTGGCAGCCTCTCGCTTTTTTTAGCCGGCAGCTCCGTGCTAGTGAGCAGAAATACAGCACGTTCGACCGTGAGCTACTAGCCCTTTACCTGGCAGTCAGACATTTCCGTTTCCTCCTAGAGGCTCGACCATTCACTGCTTTTGTAGACCACAAGCCTTTAACTTTTGTCATGTCTAAACTGTCGGAGCCATGGTCAGCCAGGCAACAGCGTCATCTCTCCTACGTTTCTGAATTTACTACAGACATACAACATGTAGCAGGAAAGCAGAACGTCGTGGCTGACTGCCTTTCTCGCACCTTCACAAGCACCGTCCACCTCGGCATCGATTATGCCCGCATGGCTGTGGACCAAGATGCAGACCCTGACATTCAGGCCTTTCGGACGGCGACTACAGGGCTTCGGTTGGTGGATGTCCCTTTTGACGATAAGGGTACGACACTGCTATGCGATGTCTCTACTGGCCAGCCCCGTCCTCTGGCACCCAAGATGTGGAGACGGAAGGTTTTCGATGTCATACATGGCTTGTCACACCCAGGCCGGAAGCCATCACAGCGTCTGGTGACAGAAAAATTTGTCTGGCATGGCATGAAGAAGGACATTCGCGACTGGGTCAAAACATGCATCGCATGCCAGCTCACAAAAGTCCATCGACATGTGAAGGCACCATTGGAGCAGTTCACAGTCCCAGAAAGGCACTTTGACCACATCAACGTGGATTTAGTTGGACCTCTTCCTCCTTCTGGAGGGTTCACCCATCTCTTGTCAATGGTGGACAGAACGACACGGTGGCCAGAGGTGGTTCCACTGTCGGGAACAACGACAGCTGAGGTGGCCCGCGGATTCATTGGTACTTGGATCGCCCGGTTCGGGGTTCCCTCTGACCTCTCCTCAGACCGGGGACCACAATTCACCTCACAATTGTGGACCTCTATCACCCAACAGTTGGGTATTTCACTCCATCGGACTGCAGCATATCATCCCCAGGCCAATGGCCTGTGTGAGCGATTTCACCGTTCCATGAAAGCAGCCCTGAAAGTGGACCTCCAGGGCAATAGCTGGATCGACAGGCTACCCTGGGTGATGCTGGGACTTCGTACTGTACCTAAGGAGGACCTCCTCTCTTCTTCGGCAGAGCTTGTTTATGGCCAGGCCCTTAGAGTACCGGGTGATTTTTTCCCCTCTGTTAACGTTCCCTGGTCTGCACCAGAACAACTTCGTAATCTATGGGACAAGGCAAGTGCCTTTATGCCGACCCCTACTTCAAATCACAGCCTGCCACGTATCCATGTCCCTCTGGATCTCCAATCAGCAAGATATGTGTTCATCCGCCACGACGCACATAGGAACCCTCTACAGCCGCCTTACGATGGCCCCTACAGAGTTGTGGAGACAGGCGACAAGACCTTTATCATTGACATAGGGGGAAGTATGGAGCATATCTCAGTGGACCGCCTGAAGACAGCTCATCTAGATGGAGAACGGGCTGTGGAGGTGGCCCGTCCACCACGTCGTGGCCGCCCTCCTACAAGCACAACAAAAAAACCTCCCAGTGGTTCCGGGCCAGGCTGTCAGCAGCCAAGAGATTTCCGTCCAGCCCAAGTTCCGGAGTCCCGTAATCGCTTTGGACGAGTCCTCCGAGCTCCGGCACGTTATGGGAAGTCAGTGTTTGTGAATTCTGGGGGGGACCTGTGTGGTGACTAGACACCCACTGAGTGATCAGGGCGAATTCACTACATTACCCAGGTGCCTTAGCAGGGTGATGAGGTGTATTTAAGGCGACCAGGAAGTGTGAATGAGGAAGTGAATGCAGAGTGTGCAATAAACACAGCTCTTGTTTACACATTAACCATGTGCTCCTAGTCCTTCTTCATATCCCTCAAACCAACAACTACAATATAATAATAATAATAACTATTTTAACATGAGTTACACCAATGTATGTTTTCTCAGCCTCAAAATAATAAAAGGAGTGTTTTTAAAGGAATGAATATCTTATATGATATAGCAGAGGAGTGTTGTTTGTAAGCCTGGGCTACACAATCATCTGACATCACAATAGGAAGAGGAAGATTCCAAGTGACAAACAAAGACACAGAATTCCATGTGTGGAGTTCTAATTCCACTCAGAACCTTGGAACCCATTGTTAGAGCTGAAACTGTTCATTAGCTGGTCAGCCAGACACAGAGAGAGACAGAGAGAGAGAGATAGAGAGTGAACAGGTCATACAGAAAGAGAGATTACCCAGAGAAAGAGAAAGAGAGAGAGAGAGAGAGAGAGAGAGAGAGAGAGAGAGACAGAGAAAGGCTACCCAGAGAAAAAGAGAGAGACAGAAAGACTAAATACCCAAGGAAAGATAAATAGAGAGAAATAAAGAGAGTTCAGAGATGATCCGTGAGAGGTTGTCTGGCCCTCCCTCCTGGTCCCAGGCGGGTATGGAGATGCTTCCCCAGGCGTGGGGGGGTCTCGCCGCCCAGGGGGTCCGGAGTGAGGCCTCCTCCTGGTCCCAGGTGGGTCTGGAGATGCCCCCCCAGGCGTGGGGGGGTGTGGCCGCCCAGGGGGTCTGGAGTGAGGCCTCCTCCTGGCTGGTCCAGGACTGGTCCTGTCTGCTCTGGGTCCTGGTCGGGTTCTGCCTGGTCGGGTTCTGCCTGGTCCGCTTCATAACCAACAGCAGCCGAGGGGATGAACACAAGCAGGTAACTGATGGAGGAGAGGAGAGGAGGAGGGAGAGAGAGACAGAGGAGGGAGGGAGGGAGGGAGGGAGGGAGGAGGGAGGGAGGGAGGGAGGGAGGAGGGAGAGAGAGAGGGAGGGAGAGAGAGAGGAGGGCTAGGGAGAGAGAGAGGAGGGAGAGAGAGAGAGAGGGAGATAGATAGGGAGAGAGAGAAAGAGGTAAGACCCAGCAGTAACAATTCAGTGACGACATTCAGACGTCCAATTGACCTCTGACCCCCCCCTCCCCCAGCGTCGCCCCTCCCCCATGCCCTCCATGGTCCGCCAGGGTCTGGAGGTGCAGGCAGAGATCCTCAGCAGGCTCATCTCCATGGAGACCACGCTGGCGGCCGTAGAGGACTTCGTGTCCGGCCCGGCGAGGCGCGGCCGCTATGGCAACGACCAGAGCAGCTCCTCCGATGATGGATCCGATTACCACTCTGTGACGTCTCTGTGACATCACCGGTGACATCATGGTGTCTTCCTCAACCACCATTTCCCCTTTAGTTCCTTATGTTGAGTTAATAAAGACCAAGTTACTTTTACATTTAAACCATGGTTGTGTCCTTTATGTTGCTACGTTCCTTTGAGCCGGGGTTGTAACAACACACACACACACACGCACACACACACACACACATGACATTGACAATCGCGCCACCAAAGATTATGCCCCTGCCCCCCTGACGCGTCGATGTAAACCTCTCCATTGGCCTAAATATATAATTAAACAAATTAAAACACCTCATTCATCAGAGCGTCCAGTAGGCCTAGTGATAGGGGCTGTATTTCCATGCCCGCGGGGGAGGGGGGGGGGGGCTGTATTTCCGTGCCCTGCGCTGCGACAAAACTATTTTTTCCAATTTGAACGTAATTTATGAATTCAAAATCAAAGAGCAAATATTTATTCATATATTTGGATTTATTTTGGGGCCCCTTGTAGCCCGGGGCCCCTGGGCTCAAGCCCAGGGTAGCCCATGCATAAGTCCGGCCCAGGCCACTAATGTTACCAAAGATGACTGTAGTCTGTAAACAAAGGTCAATAATACAAGTTTCTAGAGCTGGTGCTCTTATTTTATAGAAATATTAATTAGGTAAATTATTATTAAGTGTAAGCCTATGTTAAACAAGAACACTTTTAACATAACTATTGGTAAGGAATGTGGAATGCATCCAGCTGGTTCCTGAGCTACCTGATTTAGAAGATGACTGGAGTGATGTCATCACTTCCCTGCAGGGTGACACCCAGTGGACAACTGTGGCAATGACTGGAAAGATCCAGAAGACTCTGTAACTCCTAGAGGCAGAATATAAAAGCTGTGAGTCTCCAATGCTGAAACAGAAACCAACACAACTAGCACTGCACACACTGTGTCATCTCAGAACAAGAGGACTCAATACTCAACACTCACCGAAGATGCTGTGCTCTCGTGGATTCCAGTCTTCCCTCAGTCCACTCATGGACTTCTACTGGCCTGTGGGCAGTCTCTGGCCAGAGGTCCAACCTCTTCTCTGCCAGAGGAATCAGCTGCAGAGAAACATGTTGGAGATACAGAGCAGTCTGGAGCTGATGGAGAAACTTCAACACACCATCTTGGAGGAGATGGATCATGTCCCAGCCTCTGTGGCCATACAACCCATCTCCTACAAGCTGGACAAAGAGGGAAAGCACTTTGCCCTGACACTGGACACTAAAGACTTCTCCCCAGAGGAGCTGTCAGTCAAGCAGGTGGGCAGGAAGCTGAGAGTAAGTGGGAAAACAGAGAAGAAGCAGGACAATGGGAAAGGCTCATACTCTTACAGATGCCAGGAGTTCAGACAGGAGTTTGATCTTCCTGAAGGGGTGAATCCTGAGACAGTCACCTGCTCCCTGGCTCATGGCGGGAAGCTCCACATCAAGGCACCAAAAAATACATCTGCTGAGAGAGTGGTGCCCATCAACTGTGGCTTGGAATTGAAGACACAGCAGTGCCTCAGCTCACAGACAGAGGGCAGCACTGCAGATACACAAAACCAACACAACACTACTGAACATGAGGACTGAACAAAAGCGTCTTTGTTAATTGTGCTGAACAAGATGTATTTTGATACAAATATTTGTACTGTAATGATGTGTTTTTGTTTAAATAATTTCTGAAATAATTCATTCTGACATGTATTCCAATCAATAAAATATCTACTTTAATCATATCAACATCAGTGTCAATAATCATAACTGGTTTTCAGCTGGTCGTGTGCTGCAGACTCATAAGACTGGGAAAAGACAAGCATCCGACAGACTAGGCCTAGATTAAATAAAAATATGATCTGAACAGACAATATAAAAATGTACAGTCAGACTTGAAGAATCATATTCAGTGTTCAAACTGAATACACAGTCTGTATGTTTGTTATCTGTCCATTTTCTGTGCGAAACAAAGTTGTTACAAACAACATCACATATTTAACATCAAACAACATCTATATTTAATTGAACAATTTTGATGATCTGTCTAGCTCACAGCACTATTAGTGAGTATGAAAAGACAAAATGCAATGTCCAATACAATTGCTCCTTTTAATGAGAAACAGTAGGCTACAGGGTGCCATCACATCCATGACAAAGTCAGATTTCCACATTTCTGGGTGAATAAAGAAGGTGTAATTGCGTTTAATCACAGTCGTTATGATTTCCTTCTGAGTTCTGACTGACAGCCAGACCAACAACAGACAGCCCTACTGACAGCCGAAACCGGAAGCTCGAAATTTTCCACTTCCAGGAAGTTTGTCCAAGATATTTTCTTGTTGCCAGTCTGTGGGATTGTTATGAAAATGGCGGCGTCTCGTCGCTCTTCTCATCATCAGCCACAGCAGAACCTCCCCTCGCCGCCTCGGAGTGGATCTCTGTCCCTTACTCCTCCTGGATCTCCCCCGGTGCCCGGTTGTGGAGCGATTTCAGCACCAGCGGGTGGTGAGACAGACAGCCCCGGGGATGCGGAGTCGACTCCGGCCTCTCCCGACATCTCCGCCCCGGCCCTGAGCGGTAGCAGCAGTCCCAGCTCCGCCACCACCAGCCCTGGCTCCAGTCCCGACTCGGGTAGCACTAGCCCGGGGGGCGGCTGCGGGACGAGCGGGGCTTTCAGAGAGCTTTTTGAAGCTTGTCGCAACGGGGATGTATCGCGGGTGAAAAGGCTGGTGGACACGGTGAACGTGAACGCCAAGGACATGGCTGGGCGTAAATCCACCCCGCTGCACTTCGCCGCAGGTGAGTCAATGTTATTAAAATTATAAAATTATCAATGTTGTGTGTTAGTATTAGCCACACTTTTGCAGTGCAATAATATATAAGCGAACGTTAGCTTACCAACACTATTTGACTAGCTATCTAAGTTGTTGTTTATCTGTAAGCTTTCTGGCGAGTTAAAAGCTGATCTTTTTTTTTGCTAGATCTAGCTAGCTAGGCAGGCTAGCCGAAGGGCCGAGAGACAGTCTGCTACATTTGGGGGGATGGGGGGGCTATTTGTTGGCCAGCAAGTCGCAGGCAAAACAACAGAGATCGTTGGACTCATTTCTGGAAAGAAAAGTTTCATGGGAGGCTTAATGTTTACACAAATATGTTAGGACTACTTCAGCTTTATAGTAGAGGCACCTTCCATGTTCAGAAACCTCCCAGAAAATAAAATAATGATTGAACGCGCAACTTTTGAGCAAAACATGTTTGATTAGCTACCATTCCATAGACCTGGAATGCCCTAATGCATTCCAGCAATTAGACTGACCCACTTGAAGCAGCCGCAGGTTGCCTGTCTGTCATGTCAGCGAGACCATTCACAACAACGTTGCCATTGGCTTTCTATTTTCATTCGTTCATCGATTCGTTGTGCTTGACAACGTAGTGGATTATCAAGTACAACAACTTGAAACTTTATTGTGTGTGTGTGTGTGTGTGTGTGTGTGTGTTTAACCACAACTTTTGCCTAGTAGTGTATGTACAGAATCAGAAACAGATTTATTGCTAAGTAGGTTTTCACATACAAGGAATTTGCTTTGGTCTGGTGCTGCATAACAATAAACAAAGTGAGAGGACAAAAACAAAGGTGGAAAGTAATAGAGATGAAGTGTTTATAAGAATAGTGCAGTGTGTCTGTTTGTTGTCAGTGGAGGTCCCGGGCCTCGTTGAGGCCAACTGCAGTAGGAAAGAAACTGTTTTTGTGCCCTGAGGTTTTGCTCACAGCCTCCTGCCAGAGGGGAATGATTAGAAGAGTTTGTGTCCAGGGTGGGAGGGGTTGGCCACAATCTTTCCTGCTCGCCCCAGGGCCCTGGAGGCATGCAGGTCCTTGAGGGATGGCAGATTGCGGCCAATCACCCTCTCAGCACGCCACAATCATGACCACACATATCATAATTGTGTTGAGTGTCCCTGTGTAGGCGAGGTGATTTGGGCCTGGGTAACCCAGCCATCGAAAAGTGTCACTCTCAGACTTAAAGTATGTCCTCTTGGACTAACTGTAGACGCTTCCATGTAGGAACCCCATCTGTCACACCCACTTAGGAATCACCCATCATTGTCTCTTGTGAATAAATAAATACACCTGACCTTGCTTATATATTTAAACTTTTTCTTTGCTTTGCAGGATTTGGGAGGAAGGATGTTGTGGAACACCTCCTTCAGAACGGGGCTAATGTTCATGCCCGTGATGATGGCGGTTTGATCCCTTTGCATAACGCCTGCTCCTTCGGCCATGCAGAAGTGGTCAGTCTTCTCCTCTGTCAAGGTGCTGACCCAAACGCCCGCGACAACTGGAACTACACACCCCTACATGAGGCTGCCATCAAGGGCAAAATAGATGTTTGCATTGGTAAGAATAACAATTAAATAGGACCTAATTATCAATTCTGCAATGGTATCTTGATATGCTGTTTTATTCACCACCTTCAGGGAGCCCTCACACAAAAGCTGCTTGCATTGGAGTCCAACATGGAATAAGCATTTAATTTAGATACATACAAACTTTTCCAATCAATTCACAAAAAGTTTTCCACACTTTTAAAGTGAAAGTGTTTCGTTTTTTCATTTCAACATGTTGGAAAGCTAAAGAAAAATCTAGAAGGTTGTGTGAATAGGAAACATGCGTCGTGTTGATTGGCTCAAATGCTGTAGAAATTTAGAGGGAGCAGATAAGAAAGTTTTGCTCTACAGTTCCTCTGAAACTAGTCTAACCCTAGTCTTCACTAATGACAGAGGGCAAACAGCATTCAAGACAACCATGGCAGGACTCAACCTCTAGAAAGTTGTTTACGTTGTAATTCAACAAGGTGCCATTATTTAGAAATGACAGATATCAACATAATATGGGCATTCCACTTGCACTCCATCTTTGCCATCATAACTGACATAGCAATAAGCTAGATTGTCCTTCTGCGAGTGACACATGGCTCTTATTTCTCTGGGCGGGTGATGGACAGCGCTCACTAGCTAGACCTAGTTGTGGTTGTAGACACTGGTGCTACACTACCTCGGTGCTCCTGTTACCATGAGAAGTTTAAGACTACAGGATATTACATCATTCAGTTGGTTTGTTTGTCTGTCTTGTCACCAAAATTGCTCTTCCCCAGTGATCTCATCAAAGAATCTGTGCATCTCCAGAACGACGCAATGGTATTTTCTGACCAGTTACAACCCATAATAGTCCTATAATGGTTTAGTCAAGCCATCTTCCTACCCCCAGGGAGGGAAAGTAGACACTAGTAAGAGGAACACCAGGCCAGATCAATTTCACAGAGGAGTAATTGGAGCCACAGAGGCCCCTCTGCTGTTAGAGCAAACATACTTTATTTTTGAGCCCCATAGATACTACGATTTTTGGGTCCAATGCCGATTTAGGGGGGGCAGGGGGCAAACATTTACAGATAACTGATATGTATTTGCAGATATTAGTTTTTCAGTGGTACAATGAAAAACATACCCTTTTAGCCCAGTTACTTCAAATTGGGCCTCAAAGGAGAAACTGCTCTGAATGCTGATTTCTTATTCTAGGCCTATGTTCTATGAATTACATTAAAGGGTGGTACATCAAAGCAAATATGAAGCATTTGCCAAACAACCTTCTTTTCTCTATGGGAATAACATTTTCAACATTTGTTTGTTCCTAATTATTTGTTTGTAATTTTCTTAATTCTGTTATTTGATTGGCTATCGAGACCATTCCTCTGCTATAATTGAAAAAAAAATTTTTTGGCTTAGTGCTAGAAATAGCACATTATTCTCTCTGGTGGGTGATGAGTTGCATGCTGTGGATGCATGGTTTTCAGATTAAGGTGCTTCTAGCAACATTGCCAAAAATGAGTCTCAAACAGCCCACATTGAGGGAGCCTGCCAGGTAATGGTAGCTAGGCTATATCCTAGTCTGTGGCTCTGGAAATTCTCTTCCAACACAACAGCAGATGACACAGCACTGTTCATCTCTCTCTAATATGGTTTTCTCACTGTTGTGTGAACTGTACACCACACAATATTATCTCACCAACAATGGTACAGGCCTCCATTCAATTACTACTTCATATGGCTTTGTAACATTATAATCCACCTCTAGCAATACTGTTTATTCAAGGCTGTTTGAGAACAAGTCCCAATGCTCTAGCTTTCTCTCAACGGGCTGCTGTGATCACGGCTCCTCTCTGTCTCGCCATCTAGCTGTCAGTCCGCTGTGGTGGCTCGACTGGTATTTAGCATGCTGAGCAGTGCAGTCTCCCCTCTCTTGTTTGTTATTGTTCAGAGAGTTAGCGGGTTAGCCTACTGCATAAGGATGAAGCACACCATATGCTATCTCTCAGAGTGCTACATTATGTAGTTACTCTACATAGGTAGGAACACCCACCCCCATTGCCATCGTGCCCCCCCCCCCCACACACACTCGTCTCCCTCCCAGCTGTCAAGGCTCTCTGCTCCGCCCCCGGCCAACGCAGCGTCTGTCTGACGATTGGTTTCCCTACATATTAATCTCCGTTATGGAAGACACTGCCGTAGCTATAGCATCCATTCTACACAGTGCTCAGTTTATTCTATTTTAATTAACTCTCTTTCCCACCGAGGCTCTCTGCACATCTCTCTCTTTTTATACCCCTCACTAATAGTAAAGGAGAAGACGTGGATGTGGATGTGGAGGTGGAGGAGGTGATTTGGTGCAGTGCTAAATCATATTTGTGTTGAGGGGTGAGTAAGGCATGCGTCACCGACCGGGCGAAGGAGAGACAGACACTGGGGCCATCTATTCAAGTGATCATCCCATAGGCCAGTGTCACTCTCTGCTCACTGGTGTGTGAACGTGGATGAAAGATGACTCGACGAGCAACAGAACACACACACACGCACACGCACACGCACACACACACACACACGCACACACCCGTTTTGAGTTCTGGGTTCTGATGTTGATGGAGTAGAGTCATATTTTTTTCACACTCCCTCCTACCTCCCAACATCACTCTTGTCTGCCGCCTGGTTCCTAATTTGAGTGCAGAGCAGCTCTCCTTGTCCGTATGCCCTTTGTGTCCGTGTATACTAAAAACGACTGAGGCATGGAAATTGTGTGTGTGTGTGTGTGTGTGTGTGTCTGTGTGTCGTGGGAGAGCTGAGTCTTCGGAGCCGCTTGTCTCCCTACGAGTGCTCTGCCGTTCCACTCAAACAATTGCTCAGCTGAGGGAGATTAAAAAGCGGCACCCTGGGAAGCACGTCCCTTTCTCCCTCTCTCATCCTCTCCCTCTCGATCTCTCCCTTGCGCTCTCTCTCTCTCTCACTCTCTCCAGAATAGAGAGAAAGGCTAGGCGATGGCAGGCAGGCTGGCTTTGATATTCTCCTCTCATACCTGTGCCGGAGTCACATGGTAGTGGCCGAGCCCTCTCTGTTTTTATAATATGGCTTTCCTCCCTCCTCCTCCTCCTCCTCTTTTCCGCCGCAGCGTTCAGTTTGAGGCCGTGTTGTTTTTTTCCTGCTCTCACTCTCACCGCTCCGGTCCTCCACTCTCGAGGCGTGCCGCCGGTGTGCGATGTATGTTTATGTCTGCAGCATGCCACGGAGGGTGCTAGCGGGCAGCTGTAGCGGTGGCGGCGGTGGGGGCGCTAGCTCCGCTGTGGTCCCCAGCGTCAGTGGTGTTAGCGGCAGCGGACTGTGTCTGTCCCTCTCCCTGCCCGAACTCAGCTACTGTCTCTGTTTCCCCTGCACAGTGCTGCTCCAGCACGGCGCCGACCCCAACATCCGCAACACGGACGGCAAGAGCGCCCTGGACTTGGCCGACCCCTCCGCCAAGGCCGTGCTCACCGGTGAGTACAACTCCTGCTGTTCTCTCTCTCTCTCCGTCGCTCTTTCTCTCTCTCACCCTCTGTCTTGTCTATCTTTCTCTCTATCACCCTCTAGCTCTCTATTTCTCCTTCCCTCTACCCCATCTCTACCTCTCTCTCTTCGTAGCTTAAACACTCTCTTTTTTTCTTTCTATCCCACTCTCCCAAGTTTTATGTCTGTGGGAGCGGGGGGCCGTGTATAAATAGTGCAGTTTGTGTGAGGACTGCTCCAGTCCAGTCACTGGAGTCCACCAGATAATTGTTACATATTGACGCTTCTGATCTGTCTCCCCCTGCGCTGTGAGCCAGCACTCTGACCCTGCTGCCCTGGGCCACTCCGCTGTGTCGCTCCCAGCGCTGCTGGCGTTTTTCTACACACAGCCCTCTGCTATCTCTCTCCCTCAAAGAGACCAGACTCTCTGTGTCCCTCTGATATAGAAACTGTACGACTCATCTTCAAAGGCATATTCCAGTCATGCTGTTAAGTGTTATCTCCTCGCCAATTGTGTCCTCCTCGCCCTCTCGGATATAGAACTCTTCTGATAATATGAATGCAGGCTAAGAGACACCATTTTGAAGAGTACACTCATACTTTTTTCTCTGCAGAATTTTGGCCAGATTAGATCTAGATAGGTTCTGCAGGCTATCAAACACTGGCATTCATTGGCACTTAATGAGGAGACCGAATGGAGGCTCTAGCGAGTTTGATCTCTTTTTCATTGGACACTTACATTGGATAGAGTTCTATTAACAGACAATTCAAGGATGTGTCAGAGTGACCGATACACATCATGTTGTCACATCAGTCACTGCAGTTGTCTTGAAGGACTGGAAGTTGTGTTGTGGTGCTCAGATAACGGTCTTCTAGAGTGTAAATAGGTGTCTTAGCCTCTGTGTCTTAGCCCCAGTGTTGCAGTCTTTTAGAGATGGTAAGGCCACTCTGGTGGTACTGTTTGTCTTCCACCACAAACTAGGGATGGACGGTTTTTCGGTTAAACCGAAAACCGGGGTTTATAAAAATAGAAACGGTTTTTTATCAAAACCGTCTGAAACCGTTTTTTTTTTTTTTTTTTTTTGGAAGAATAAAATAGAATAAGAATAAAACTGGAACATGTCACATGTTTGTCGTGTGTGAAAATAACAATGATATAGTCTGAATCTGCCGCGCAATGAGTGAGAGGTTTGGTCAGTTGTGAAGAATAACTGAGGATTAATATCTAATTGGGATTATATTTAAGGGTAACGAATCACTCTATGGGAAAGATAGTTGCCTTCAGTTATTGGTAGATAGGAAAGGTTTTTTACAATTACTCGCTTACATTTAATAAGATCATTTTCGCTGCTCTCTGTAAAGCGCATTGGGTCACTTTTGTGAGAAATGCGCTATAGAAATAAAATGTGATTTGATTTGATATCAATCAATCAATCAAACTTTATTTATGTTCTATAGCACAAATCATGCATTGAATGTAACTCCAAGTGCAGTATTTACTAAACCACAATATAATAAAACAAGAGCTATACGGTACGGATCAAGAGTGTTTGTGCACAGCGCCACTGTGTGTGAAGGCGCTACTGAAAGTGATGACAGAACGCATGTCTAAGAAGATACGCGGTCACTTAGTGACGCAAAGGTAGTTCTGTATTTATCTCTATCTGTATTAGTACATTTATTTTGAAAGCTCTATTTTGACAGCTCTACCATGGGCACTTTTATTTTGATGGGGCATTCTTTGTTGATTGACTTACGACAGTTCAGGACGAGTCAGTCTCGCGCATGTGGTTTTTATGAAAAGCTTTAAGTATGTTCACTGCATAATTCTAAGTCTAATATTTCAGTGATTATTGAGCAGTATTCAAATATTTAAATACATTGAGCAGCAGCTGAAACTTTGTCTAAGAACCAAGATATTGAGAAAGCAGTTCATTCAATGAAGACGCTGTTCCAAGAGATGATCTTCCGTGCAGGCGTGCACCATGGATCAGCGGAGCTGGTGTGTTAAGTGTTCATGTGTTTTCATGTATGGTGTAGCTTACAAAAGTCTGCCTTTCCACTTATATTTGTGAAACTAAGTAGCCTAAATGTGTTGCGACTGTGCTTACGGTGTTTTAATGGTGTTCAACATGAGTGTATTGTAGCAGTAGGGCTCAATTATTTGAAATTGGCGCTCTTTTAAAAAAAAAAAAATGTGCACTTTTTTTTTTTTTTTTTTTTTTTTTACTGTATTTTTCGGTTAACCGGAAAACCGCGGTTTTACTCTCTGACGGTTTTTCGGTTTCAATAATTGGAAACCGTCCATCCCTACCACAAACATCACTTCACCATGACCTTCCTTTGAAACTCTGCACAAACTGAGTTCCATAAAAGCATGCCTCTGTGTGTTTAGTGTGTAGGATTTGTGCGTTTAGTTTATGAGACTCTATGCCTGTTAGCCTCGCAGAATGTTTACAGAGTGTTTGGCCTCTGTGCGTAAGCCACGGTTTGTTGCTGTCTGTTAGCCTTTGTGTGTTAACCTATCTGTGTTGCAGGGTGTTAGCTTCAGTGTTGCTGTGTGCCAGCTCCTCTGTGTTTCTATGTGGTAAATGTAAGTTTCTATGTGTTAGCCTCTGCGCTGAGGCTGGATTTAGTCTATTCAGAGGCTGCGCCTCAGAGCGAACACAGCATACATTCTTTGATTAAAGATTATATTGACCTATAAATTACCTCTGTGACAGGGAACAAATATCCCATAGCGATGACAAATTTAGATCTACGTCCTGGCCTGACGTGTTGATGCAGCCCTGGAGTGGAGAACATCATCTCCTTACTTGTAATCTGTATCTAACAGGCATGAAATGCATTTTCAAACCCAGCTAGAAGTCAAACAGTGTTAGGGACGACACCCGGGGGTTAGTCTTTTGTTGGATCCTCAAAGTAGGCTAGGCTATATTAAATCCCCTAACAACATGGCTTGATACATGTAGGCTGCTCAATGTCCATTTAAACTAATCTCTAGTTATTATTTTTTTGTAATTCATTTATTGTGCTTGTTGATGTAAATAGAATTAGGCTACGCTATGCCAGCTTTGACTGTATAGCAATCTGGTGATGGGAAAAGGAGGGAAGGTGGGAAGAAGACAGAGATAAACAGCAGTAAGAGAAGAGGAGAGAGGCTAAGCTACACAAGGCATTCAAGAGACGGAGAGGGATGCAGCTGCTCCTGTTTAACTCTGTAGAAAGTCTTTGCACAAATGCCAACATGCTCCAAGAGTTTCTATCCCCATATCCATGTAGAATAGGCCTAGTAGTTGCTATGCAAGCCTTTGATCCTGACAAGTTTTACATGGTTACAGAGTGTTATCACAGGCCAGTCTGGAGCGAGTACCGCAGAAATTACTTTAATGTGCTGGAACATATTAAATGTCAAGGTCACTGGGAATTTGTTTTGCTACCTGTGTAGACTTATAGATGGAGATGGTTTGCCTCAAATGCTCTTTGCTTTTTGTTGATAAAATGCTACTGTTATTAGGTAGATAAAAAACACTTAGGTACAAGTGTAGTAAGGACTGCTCCACACAAATATGTTACGTGACGACGAGATGGGATTTGGTGCCCTGATGATTTAGACCCTTTCCAAGGCCACTGTGGCCTTGCCCTAAAACATGAAATTCCAGGCATGTACTTGGAAATCAAATAATGCACATATTGTTGCATCATAGCTAGATTAGCCTTGTAGATATGGTGTTTAATTAGGCCCACTCATTAACTCACAGGCTCTGTGATTCATGTCTGACTACCCCAGCAGGCTAACGATGCTAGCTTCACACTCCATGATTTCAGCTCATGCCAGAAACATCTCCTCCACCAAATCACACTGTCAGTGATTTCCACATGCAGAGCCACCAACGGAATATAAACAGTGGAGAAGATGCATTTTAAAATATAATTAGCATTTGATTGCTATCTTTTCTGCTCAAGGAAATGGCATGTTATGAAGAGCATATTTTTTTTAAATAACTGCAAGTCATTTGGTTTGAAGTCCCCTATGACCACATAAACATGAACAGTAGCGTAATCTGTGTTAGTAGTGTTATCTGTGTCATAACCATGCCATGGTTATGATGGCATAATACATTTGTTCTACTCGTCATTACTGATTAAGTTATATTCATCTTTAACTAGGGTAGGCCTGAATGTAGTTTTGCATAGCCATACCTCCTCCATATATTGTTTGCATGCTTCCTTTGGCCTGGAGAATTTTAGAATAGCCGACCTGGCTTGGATTGAACCTGGACAGACCGCTGTGAGAGCAAGCTAGCAATTTCATTGGATGTTGCATTCCAAGAACCCTCCACCACATGCTCATAGGTGATTGCTTGTTGTTGCGTCGTCTTTTCTGCTTGTCGTTTTCCAATAGATAGGAAAAGACTAAGAGAGTTGTTGCCTATGCTAGCTTGCAACATTGAAGAAAAACTGAATTCTGTTTTGCCAGAAGGGTGCACTATACATAAAATCTAGCTGATAAAGACATTTGGTGTTTGATTGGTTTGACATGTGGCGAGTTGTCACATTTCAAGCCGGTTTCCACCCCTTTTGTATGTGAACATATAAATATCAAGAGATCTCCTGGTAGAATAAAGGATAGTCCACAACATGAAATTGCTAGGCTAAGCATTGTTGATGCAGTGGCAAGGAGCATTAACTGGCTCTGACAGACGGCTGTCTCTGGTTTGAGTTAAATGGAAGAATAACAAGCACAAGGACAGAGGATTTTTACATCCCGCTTTTTGTTGTTTATGAATGACTCCCCCTCTCAAGCCTCTTCACTCGGAGTGGAAGTCTTTCAGGTCATTACCCATGTCCTTGGAACGCCCTGACTTCTTTTTCTCTGAATTAGAATCCAGTTTAATGATCCTGGCCATCTCCTAACGTTCACCCTATTAGTAGGCATTTTAAGCCTAGATCATAACATTTTGCAGCATGTGAAATGTACTGAAAATGTTCAGTATGTATAAAATGCCAGGATATCATACAAGATTTGCCTTTCCATGTAGTATATGCTTTAATAGCCTTTGAATAGTGTGGTTAGAATGTAGTTTTAGTAAACAGTAGGCGGTATGAGCTTTTCTGACTTCAGGCAGTGTTGGTGCAGTGGCTCTCTCCTTTTGTCTTTACTCCCTCTTCCTTCTATCCCTTTCTGTCTCTATTCCCACTTTCTCTAGCTCTATTTCTTTTTCTACCCCCTATTTCTGTCTATCTTTCTCTCTACCTCCCTCTCTCTTTTTCTCCAGTCAACCCCCTTGTTATCCCTCTCCCTCCCTGATAAAAATGAGACATCACTTACTAATTTGATCTATATCATCTTTGGGTCCACAGTCTTCACTCTGCCTTTTGGACTCCCATCTATGAGAACACTTTAATGTTCTCTATAATCTTCACTATAAATGCTTCTTCTATACGTTCGTTCCTTTAGTTTAGTCTGTGTGGGAGACGCCAGAGGGGGTATAGCCAGGCAGTCTGAACCAGGGGATTCTGGCAGAGGACAGACTCATTATAATGCATGAAACGGAATGCTATCAAACACACAATATTATTATTTTTTACCTCCACCAGGCTTTCCTGGTCTGAACATAGAAATCCTTGCTGCCTTTTGTCATCAGCCACTGTGAGAGTGTGTGAACAGACTGCAAATCCCTCATAAGTCTGTCTTACAAATGAGTGCTCTTTTCACATAAGCCTATTCCACTGCTTCATTACAATTGTAAGAAGTTTTTTTTATCACTTCTTCTTTGCTTAGCTTATAGCAGGATGAGTGAAATGACATTAATATTCATTTCTGTGGTTAAATAGGCTGAGTTTGCGACAAAAGGAGCAGGACCTGATATGGATTGGAGTGTGATCTGTTTTTAAATGTTTGTTGGTCTTGTCTTCCTTCTGTCGCCCCCAGGTGGATAAGCATTTTCATATGTATATATATCTATTATATGTATATATAAAAATCCAAAAAATAATACAACAATTCTTCTCTTCTTCTGAACTCTACCCTCCACCTCCCTCTCCTTCCCCATCCCTTCTCTCTCTCCCACCCTGCTCTCCTCCCCATCCCAACTCTCCACAGGGAGGTAGTGGTTGAGTGTCAGTTCACACAAACCCTTGGTTCTGAGAAAAAACGGAGAAAACTGACTGTTTCAAAGACTAAGAGACAGACGAACATGACTATTGGACTAGCTGTGAGAAGTCACTGAAGAGATTGGAGGAATAATTCACCATGTCAGTGTGTTAACTCCGCTGGCACACTCTGGTCCTTATCAAAGGGTGTGCCATTACTGAGCCCGAACACTGGTGCATTGTCGGCACTGTCCAGCAGTGCTCTGTCCATAGTCCGTCAACATTTGTATAGATCAGAAAGGATTGGATGAGTGCAAACCTATCTATCCAATCCTTGTAGATTGACTACACAAGTGTCTTGTGTGGCTAGTGCGAGGTGATTTCTTGACAGGACCACCGTTTTCCCCCACTTGGTTTTTAAAGGGATGCTGACTCTGAGGTGGTGTTCAGGCAAGACTATAGGGTTTCCTCAGCCTGTCCAGAAATAGCAGCAGAGACCAGGGGTGGCCAAGAGATGGAGACATGTCTCATCGACCCTGGGCTGGAGAGGAGCTCCCAGATTTGGCTGCCTGGCTATTTTTAGCCCTCATCACAAATCGCTCATCCATAGAATTGGAGATGATAGAACAGGCAATACAACATATGTTTTTTTTTTTTGTCTTCTGCTCTTTCAACTCCTCACCCAGAAACAAAAACACAAAACATGCACATGTATAGCAAGCGGGCCAGTGGTTGTCTTTGGTGTACCATTCAGAGGTTTTGTTTTCAGTGCAGCATTTACTGGTCTATTTCCGTTGAAATGATAATCTGGGGGAGTCTGTTGAGTCATTAATGCCACTAGGCAAGTTGACTGTCTGGCTTTCATCTCCAGGCAGGAGCACTGAACTAAGAAAGTTCATTAACATTCATGTGTCTCTACCTCCGTCTCTGTGTGCACTGCAGTGTAGGATGGCCTTGAGTTAGGTTGTTTTCACATCTCTTTAGTTTGGTACTCTGATCCATGCAATAACTCGTATGTGAAAAGTAAACAAATCCTGACTCAAACGTGATCGCCGAAGGGTCCAGGACCAGAATACCCTACCTGGCAGTGCGGTCATGTGGAACATGTTGCCCAATTTGAGCTAAACAGACTAGCATGCTAACACAGAAAATATGCGTCTTGTGAGATGGTTCTTTACAGTTTTTGTGAAAGATATAGGAGCCTGATATCTGCGATAGTGGATGCTATATCGCTATTTTGTTTAGGCCATAGGTTTTGGATTGACAAAGTCCAATTCTAGTGCTCGTATTTATTGGTTTTGTCTGATAGTTGAATCGTTGTTCGAATTTCTGAAAATGTACTCTAACGTGCATGTATGAAGAGCCTATCTGCTAATTAGGTGGGAGCATTAGCCTACTCTGTGAAGCTGTTATTATTGCATTTGGAGTGCAGAAGGTGGTGATATCACACACAATCCTGCATTCCATTAACCCTCTGGCTGTTTACACACACCTACCCTCACAGATCCCTTCTATCTAACTGGCTCTCAGAGTTGGTTTCCTGATAACCACATTCTTCCCTGGTGCCCCTTCTTTCCTCCAAAAACCACATTTATTACTGCTGATAAAACACTCTTCAGGGCAGCAGTAATGGGAGTTTCACAGAGCCATTTCAAAGAAAGGGCTATCTTAGACAACATTAACTCCAATTAATTACCTCACTAATTGGTATTCTGAGGCTAGCCGCCTGTGGGCCCTAGATGCGGATGGGCAGATCAATTCTCTGAACCGGACCATGCACTGTACAGGGACCTGTGATAATCACTTCTCTCTCGCCTGCTCTCTCTTTCTTTCTCTCCCTCTTTTTCTTTTTCTTTCTTTCCCTTTACCTTCTCTCACACTCAAACACACTCTCATTCCCGTATCTCTGAGGTCTGTGTGATGACCTCTGTGTGCCACCCGTAGCTTTCCATTCTCTGGCCACTTCATCAGACAGGCGGAGGTCAGACATGGTCATTTGAGCAGCACAGGGTTGAGGTTGTGGCTTTCCACTAACCTTGGCAGGAGCTTCTTCAGTCCAGGGCTAGCCTATTTATAGTACGGTTCTCATGATGATCAGGTATCAGCACACACACACACACACACACACACACACACACACACACACACACACACACACACACACACACACACACACACACTAGGCTGATGCCTAGTGCATTGCTCATTTGAAAAGTGGTCCTTTTATTCAACCTGATGGGGTGTGATAGCCTTTTTGCTTTGTTCTTTGGGGATGTTTTGCATGAGTGCAGCTGGAGATGGAGTATCGATTTTTAACGCTTTGCTCTTCTTAACTACTCCTTCTATCCACTAATTGTTTGCCCAAGACACAGGATTTTTAAATTCCAAAGTGTTATTGTTCAGCGAATTCACCTGGGCCCGTAATGGCCTTTCAGTGGTTATTTGTTGTAGCACTCAGAGACCTGGCTGTTGTCCTCCGACTTTGCAGCTGTGCTGAGGTAAATCTCTACCCCATCTCTCTCAGCATAATAAAGCACTCCATCTTAAATCACACACACGAGGCCAGCTCTGCCTGCCAGAAACACACACTTCTCCCTGGTGAGAAGTTCTGTGTAGTAGTACATTGGGGAACTATAATGAGAAAGAACATCTTTAAAAAAAATTGTGGGTGTTAAAAGGGGCTTTATTAAGGTGCATATTTAAGCTATAGTTTCTTTAAGGCGTGTGTGTGCGTGCGCAGTGACTCCGCTATCACCACTCGGACCACCTGCGATGGCAACACTGGCAATTGACCAACTCTTCAAGAGATATCCTACAGAAAACACTCCTTCACTTGTCGGCCCCATTCTTCGCCATCAATATCTGGTATGGCAGCATATTCTTTCCCCAGAATCAATTCACAGCAGCAGACAATGAGGTGGAGCGAAGAAATGCGGTGGTGTAGTGGTGGTCTAGTGGATAGTGAGTTGGACTTGTGATCGGAAGGTTGTGAGTTCAAATCCCGCCTGAAGCCACACCACTACTAGTGTGTCCTTGAGTAAGGCACTTAGCCCTCAGTTACTCCAGGGGGAATGTCCCTGTAATTCGTAATTGTAAGTCGCTTTGGATAAAAGCGTCTGCTAAATGGCAAAATTAAATTAAATTAAAATTATAAATGCGTGTCACAAAGGAAATCGACCTCCTCTCGCCAATACTGTTTCAGCACATATACAGGTGCCCTCTTTCACTCTGGCTCTTATTGCTTCTCCATGAGACACTAAGTCCTTTTCCGGAGGAGT
The DNA here is from genome assembly GCF_963989245.1 of Nansenia antarctica. Lineage (NCBI taxonomy): Eukaryota > Metazoa > Chordata > Actinopteri > Argentiniformes > Microstomatidae > Nansenia > Nansenia antarctica. The sequence continues at coordinate 59,201,611 of NC_137689.1, forward strand.
GTGTGAGGACGATAAACCTCTTACAGCACTGGCAACAGAAGCCTTGGCTTTCACACTGCAGCTAGGGTCATGGTGCTAGTAAGCTTAGCCCGGGACAAGGACAGCGAGAGGCAAGAGAAGAGAATAGTGGACTGAGGGATGAGAGGAGAGAAAGATGAGAGGATGGAGGAGATGGATGAGGATGTAAGACCAGGATGGGAGTATTTAGGTGAGGAGAGAGGAATGATAGGCTGGATGAATGGATGAAAACAAGACTAGAGATGGAGGACAAGGATGGATGGAGGACATTGGGGGAACACCCACACGCTGCTCTAAGAAAAGAGCCCAGAAGGTGGACAATCCACAATCCTCATTGCCCCTGTAACATAACTGCATATTTGACACTCATGTCTCTCAAGTCAGTATTTAAAAGAAAGACAGAAGGCAGGTAGTCGCAGGGTAAGACGTATTGCCTCCCACGAAGTGCATATGCTCCTGGCATACCGTCTGGTGGCTTATTGTCTTCCCTGTTCTATAGACTGTTGGGGAGGGACTTGCAGGAAATCCGCCTATCACATCACACCGGTCCAGTTATCAAGACGGCGCACCTCTTCTTCCTCAGAGGGCGTAAGACATTTGGCATGGAAATGTACCGTCTTCATGAGGCGCAGCGTCATGTGCATCCTGTCCGGCTGCATCGGCTGCCTGGTACAGAAGCGGCACTGCCATCGACCGCAAGGCTCTACAGAGGGTGGTAGAAAGCCTGCAGTACATCACAGGGAGTGAGCTCTCAGCTGTCCAGGAGGTGTCTGAGGAAGGCCCGGAAGATCACCAAAGACCTCAGCTAGGGGTGGGCATCGACGATCGATAATTGATCGATAAGGATCTTGGTCGATCACAAAATAAAACATTTGGTCGATCACGATTTTTGTGATCGACCAAATGTTTTATTTTGTGATCGACCAAGATCCTTATCGATCAATTATCGATCGTCGATGCCCACCCCTAACCTCAGCCATGCCCTGTTCTCTCTGCTACTGTCTGGCCGGAGACGGTACAGAAGCATCTGTTCTCAGACCAACAGGTTCCGAGACAGCTTCTACCTCCAAGCCATAAGACTGATTTCCCTAGCTTCTCAGCAGCACTGCCTGCTGCTCACCTGCACTAGAGACCATTTGCGCTCACCTCAGCACTTCACGCACACACTCACTCCCATCATGTCTGTTTTTTTTTTTTATAGATATAGTTTTGTTAGGCCTATTATTATTGTCATATTCCTATCCTCATATGTACACTGCACTGTTCTTCTTACAAGGATTTCATTGTACCATTTACATCTGTATAATAATAATATAGCCTAATAATAATCATAATAATAATAATAATAGAGAGTGCATTTTCCACTTTTGTTCTTCTCAAAGGTCTTAAAAGATGGATCCATTGTTTCCTTGTCTCACTGTTGGAGACTGACTGCTGTTACCAGGTGAATGATAAGGTGGGGCCAGCAGCCGGTGCTCTTTAGATGGAGTTGTCCCCCATAGGGATGGACGGTTTCCAATTATTGAAACCGAAAAACCGTCAAAGACTAAAACCGCGGTTTTCCGGTTAACCGAAAAACGACCGAAAAACGAAAAAAAAAAAAAAAAAAAAAGAGAGCGACAATTTCAAATAATTGAGCCCTACTGCTACAATACACTCATGTCGAACACCATTAAAACACCGTGAGCACAGTCGCAACACATTTAGGCTACTTAGTTTCACAAATATAAGTGGAAAGGCAGACTTTTGTAAGCTACACCATACATGAAAACACATGAACACTTAACACACCAGCTCCGCTGATCCAGGGTGCACGCCTGCACGGAAGATCATCTCTTGGAACAGCGTCTTCATTGAATGAACTGCTTTCTCAATATCTTGGTTCTTAGACAAAGTTTCAGCTGCTGCTCAATGTATTTAAATATTTGAATACTGCTCAATAATCACTGAAATATTAGACTTAGAATTATGCAGTGAACATACTTAAAGCTTTTCATAAAAACCACATGCCGCGAGACTGACTCGTCCTGAACTGTCGTAAGTCAATCAACAAAGAATGCCCCATCAAAATAAAAGTGCCCATGGTAGAGCTGTCAAAATAGAGCTTTCAAAATAAATGTACTAATACAGAAAGAGATAAATACAGAACTACCTTTGCGTCACTAAGTGACCGCGTATCTTCTGAGACATGCGTTCTGTCATCACTTTCAGTAGCGCCTTCACACACAGTGGTGCTGTGCACAAACACTCTTGATCCGTATAGCTCTTGTTTTATTATATTGTGGTTTAGTAAATACTGCACTTGGAGTTACATTCAATGCATGATTTGTGCTATAGAACATAAATAAAGTTTGATTGATTGATATCAAATCAAATCACATTTTATTTCTATAGCGCATTTCTCACAAAAGTGACCCAATGCGCTTTACAGAGAGCAGCGAAAATGATCTTATTAAATGTAAGCGAGTAATTGTAAAAAACCTTTCCTATCTACCAATAACTGAAGGCAACTATCTTTCCCATAGAGTGATTCGTTACCCTTAAATATAATCCCAATTAGATATTAATCCTCAGTTATTCTTCACAACTGACCAAACCTCTCACTCATTGCGCGGCAGATTCAGACTGTATCATTGTTATTTTCACACAGGACAAACATGTGACATGTTCCAGTTTTATTCTTTGAACAACATAGGATAAATAATAAAAATAATAAAAAATCCGGTTTCAGACGGTTTTGATAAAAAACCGTTTCTATTTTTATAAACCCCGGTTTTCGGTTTAACCGAAAAACCGTCCATCCCTAGTCCCCCAGGGGGGCGTGTGTGCCTTTTCCTCTGTCTGCACTCTGAGTGAGGGAGAGAGTCTGTGCATTCCAAAGGGCCTCGCCGGTGTGTTGGTGTATAAGAAGCCTATACTCCTCAACAGTGACAGGCTCATTGATTACCCTGGCGACTGGCGACTGCCTTTCGATTGGTCCCCAGTGATGAATGGGCCAGGGCCTGGTATATTCCCCCTGCGCTCATCAGTCCTCCTCCGGCCTATCCCCACATCTCAGTGTTGCCATGAGAACATGCAGATTCTGCCTGAGGACCACAATGTCCCTGCCTCGCCTCATCCTTTGCTCTTAACGTTAGGGCCACATAACAACACACACACAGACACACTCTCTCCCTCCCCTCCGCCCCCCTCCTAGGGTATAGGCTGCTGTTTTTCCCCACCGTGATGCCAGCCGAGGCAGTGATTAATCTCTCAGGCTGTTGGCCTTGGTGGCCATTATTATCCTGCTGTAATTGCCTAGTTTTCCACATGGATGCGTGCGTGCGTGCCTGTGCGTGCCTGTGCGTACCTGTGCGTGCCTGTGTGTGACAGTGCGTGCCAGTGCGTGCCAGTGCGTGCCAGTGCGTGCCTGTGCGTGCCTGTGCGTGCCAGTGCGTGCCTGTGCGTGCCAGTGCGTGCGTGTGCGTGTGTTCAGAGGGAAAGCCTGGATAGCTTGGTTTAAAGGGCACTCTGGTCTCCGGGAGAAGTCGGGGAGGGGAGGGATGGATGGAGTCATGCTATCAATTTATCCAATTATTTTGTTTACCATTTCAAAAGATGAACATTTAAATCCCCATCCTTAAATCTTTTTGAATAACACACAGAAAAAAAAGGTCTATAAAGGCTTAGGCAGCATCAAATAGCATAACTGCCATATTATTAAATGGATTGTTTTGACTTGAAAGTTTTTGTGGAGAGGCCTTTACAGATAATGATATCGGCTGCAGTAGCCTATCCGCAAGGTCTCTCACAACGTATTACATCCGCAATGTACATTCATGTGACCCCCCACCACCACCACCACCACCACCACCACCACCACCACCAACATCCTTTTTAATTTAGTTCCCCAGGGCAATGGTGCAGATTTTAGTCATCTAGACTAGAGGACTCTCCTGTGCCCTCATTACACTGTGTCAGAATGGAAAAATGACCATGTTTACCCAAAAGCTTCTCTGCTTTACCATTATGTCGGCCCGAGACCTGACTTGGTATTGTGCTTTTTAAACTAAAGCTCTGCCAACCAAATGGTTTAGCAGTAACCAGTGCAGATTTAGCAGTAACCATTTTTTTCCGTCGCTCACACCCTGTCATAAGAGTCGACTTGCAATGACAAAACACACACACACACTTGACATGTGATTATGCAGCTGCATATAGGACAAAGCAATCATTTAGGGTTTGTGGATAGAAATGCCATGAGTTGAGCTGACAGGACTCCTAACATCTACATGTCATCGAGGCTCTGTTCAATATATTTACACATATCTGAATGGCATTTCATAATGTTTTACAGGCTTTGGTTCTGTCGGGACAGACAGACAGGATTGGGATAGACTCACATACAGAGATATGCTTGGGATAGAAACACACACACACACACACGCACACACACAGACAGTGGGGCAGCAGGGCAGCGCGAGCAGCGTTAGCGTTTGGTCCACAGTGAGTGGCATCGTCAGTGGAGCTGTCAGTTTTGGTAAGGTCACTTAGTCACCCTGTAGCTCTGTCACTGGACGCACGCAGGGCAGGCACTGAGTCTCTTAGACTAAAGACATCCACTCACTAGTGCGTCTCCTAGACGTCCACACACCCACTGCTCTATTGTGCATTAGCATGCAAGCCAGTAGAGGAGAATGTTAGCGATGTCCTGAGCTTTACCCTGTCCTTCTATGTGTTCTTTAGTCAGCATTATTATAGGGAACACACACGCACACACACAACCTTGAACAATTTTACAGACAAGGGGTATTTTTTATGGTGTGTAATGACTTTTTCTTACCAACCACACATCGCCTCAAAATTAATTAGTACTGCCACAATTTTTCCATGCAATTTCTCGACAGGCATAGCAAGCCTACTGGTTATGTGTAACAGGGAATCAGATGCCATTATGTGAAGCTTGCCAGTATAGCTAGACTGTTAGTTAACGGTCTCTGAGGCCCGGTGATTTCTGCTCTGTTTTCTTTTTTTTCTTCTTTTTTTTACTCACCACCCTGACAGTAATGTCATATCTGTTCAGATGATCTACTCACACACATCACTCACATCAGAGGCAGACACTGTACTCTTGCAAAGATGGATGATAACACTGCATAGCTCCGATGAGGTTGATGTTGTTTTTATACTGACTGTTTGAGCATGCGTGCACACACACACGCCCCCCCCCCTCCCCCACAGGACAAACACAATGTAATTTATGGCATCCATTAACTACATTCTGGGGTCCAGCCCATAACTCTGTCACTCCCTGTCAGCTGCCAATCAAACAGGGACAGTTAGGCTACTCAGTGTGGGGCATCACCACTGGGGACATGGGATGGGGAATGTTTGTGTGTTTTGTGGTGGGGAAAATGTGTGTGTGTGTCAGCAGCATATCCATTCATCTGCATCCTCTGGTAAAAGGACTGAAAACAAAGGACTCCCCCGCCACACACAAACACACCTCCACCCCCCAGTGATATTTTGTCAAATGCAAGCACACTGTCTTTTTTGCTGCCCTTTCCCCTTCTTTCTCTTCACCTCTATATCCTTTCTTATTCCCTGCCCCCATATACTCCTCCTCTCCTCCCTGTACCCCCCCCCCCCCCCCCAAAAAAAAGAACACACCACAGTCTCTCTCTCCCGAGAAAGCACATGTGGAGGGATGGCGATGGAGGGGGGAGGGGGAGTTGTTGTGACTGTAGCGGCAGGGCAGGGCTGTGAGGGGAGGGGGAGGGAGAGGGGTGGGATCACACCTCTCCATGATATCCATTTCCCTTCTGTTATCACGGCAACCGCTCTGCTCATACAGAGAGAGAGACAGAGAGAGAGAGAGAGAGATGTTGGCATGGCATTGGTCGGATAACGGTAGAGGCATTTGATTTGAGAATGGCAGGGGGATATATATGCGTCAATTTACCGGCCGTTTCCAAGACAATGATGATGCCGAGTCCATGGGAAGCTTAACGTCACGGCAACATCAGCCGGAGGGGTGTGCACTGAGCTACGCTACCCAAACACAGAGAGGAGAGGGAGGGGGAGAGAACAAGAGAGAGAGAGAAAGAAAGAAAGAGCTTTGTGGCGTTTGCTGCTCCTCTCTCTGCGACTCTGGCTCTCTGCTGCTGCTGTGCGCCTCTCTCCCAGCCCGTCTCTGACATTATGATTTTCTGCAACCATTTAGGTGAATACAAGAAGGACGAGCTCCTGGAGGCGGCTAGGTGAGTACAAGCTTCAGCTCTCCTCCTCCCACTAGCTCTCTCTCTCTCTCCGTCCTCTGTGTTCTCTCTCTATCTCTTCTTTTTTCTCCTCCCCCTCACCGTCTTAGCAGGCTGGTGTTGTGAAAGCGCTTGTCATGTGGGCTGGGATGCTGGTGCATGGTGAGGGGTTGTTGTTGTGAAGGGATGTGCACATGGTGTGTGTGTGTGTGTGTGAGACTGTGTGTGTGACTGTGACTGAATGTGTGAGACTGTGTGACTGAATGGGTGTGACTGTGTCTGCATGTGTGTGTATCGGCGAGGGTTGTTGTCAGTTCCGGTGGTATGGGTGGCAGGACTGCGATGTCTTATTCAGCGATCACACACACACATCCCAACACACCAGCAGTGTTGAATAGGCTGACAGAGGGCCTGGCACAGCCCCTGGCCAACGGAACAGAACCACAGTGGAACCAGAGGGGATGATATGGTTAACATGTTTATCCTCTCAATGCCTGTTGTTATGTCACAACACTGTTGCCGACGTGGGGGATGATTTTCCTTTGGCCTGGTGTGACGATCCCTGTTGAGGTGCTCCTTGGGAAGAAGAGGAAGAGGAGATGTCCTCATCTACCGCCTCCTTTCATGTCCTCCTTGCAGCTCCAATACCCTGTGTCTGCTCTGTGTTCCGGAAGGGTTCTTCAGCACTTCTCAGGCCTGCGGAAGCTCCTGTCATATCACAACAAATGAGTGGATTTCTCACTGTTTTCTCGACAAATTAAAGGCTAGGGCTCCCCCACAAAGGCTGAAGACCCCCTTAATATTTCTCTCCCTCACTTTTAAGCTGATTCAATGTCTGGCAAGGAATCTTAGATGATCCTCAATGGCGGTTTCCCTCCCCACAATGGCTGGTTGTCAAACACGTTTCTGTTCATTTATAGCTGCCCCACAATGGCTGGTCATCCCCACAGTAGCCTCCCCCCCATGGCTGCCCCACAATGGCGGTCTGTCCCCTGTCAGTCCTCCCCACCACAGCTACCCCAATTGCAACTGTGAAGTTCAGAGGACTGCTTCAAACCCCGCAGCATGTCATGCAGAGTAAGGCATGTCTTTCACACTGAGCTCATTACACTGTAGCGGCTGCCTCTATGTACAGGGCCAGGCCTAGAGTTTAGCCCCAAGCAACAAACCTTACAAGATATGGCTGTTTGATGACTGAATCTGAATATTCTCCTGGGAGCAACCACATCTGAAGTTGTTTTTTCTACTTTGAACACGTGGAAGATGCCCTCATTATCAGTATGACAGTTGTGAGTATTGAACCATGATCATAGGTTGTTGCCATGCAGTAGGCCTATAATGTACCACTATGTTCATAACAACTCCTTGTGCTGAGCCCCGGATTGAAGCCATCCCTCTGATTACTCTGCAGTCGAGGTGTCACTGTCTTCAGAATCTCATGAGCTGATTGACATACTACTGCAGGTTTTCACCGGCATGATCTCAATTTTAGTCCTCTGGTAATCATGAAGATAAATCTCGGCCTACACACAAACACAAGCACTCACAAACATTTCCTAGCCTCCCCCTCTGTAATAAATCCTGGGATGCTGTTTGCATCCAAATGAAGGAGCTCTTGTTTTAGCCTTCTCTACTCGGCGGAAGGAGGGGATGAGAGAGGAGCAGAGGAAAGCCACTGGCTATGAATGCATCTTGACTGAAGGGATTTTGGCAAAGCTAGATACACTGCGACTGAGAAAAGAGGAAGAGAAGAAAGCTCCCTTTCTTCCTCTTCCCTTCTCTCTGATGGTCTTTTAGCGGTGTGGTCCGAGTACCAACACTGACTGGACGCTGCTATGGTAACACATCCCTGGCTCTGCCTCCGATGCCTGTGCACCAGGCAAACAACCATGGGGACAGTGGGCACCCCTAATAGATCAACTGCCGGAGTGTGCCAACAATAAAGACTGGCGCACTGGCATCAAGCAAAGAGGGGTAACAAGGGGACTGGTACCAGCCAGAGGGAGGTGAGACAAGAGGAGTAGAGGAGTAGTAACATGAGAGTAGCATGGCTGCTCTACTGATTTCAGCGTGTGTGTGTGTGTGCGTGTGTGCGTGTGTGCGTGTGTCGTCTGTGTCTGTGTCCATGTCTGTGACTGTGTCTGTAGAGGTGGTGCTGACTCAGCTGTCTGGAAGACTTCTCTGTTACCGCTACAAAGTCTGATCGACATAGCGGAGGAAACTGTCATTGCACCCCAAATCCAGTGCCTCCAATTAGTGTTGCCCAAGACCAGGCAAACCCCTCCCCCAAACTGCACCTGCTACACTTTTTGTTTTTAATTAGTCAATACATGGACATACTGCTCTATAGACATTCAATGCACAAAGTTAGCCGTAGGTAGAGCCTGTGAGTGTTGGCAAGAGAGACTACTATAACGACAATGACACAGCCATGCTAAGCCTATGGCACCACAGAGAGAACATCTCTGTTGACATAACCACTATGACACAGCAGAGTCAGCACAGGCCTGGCTGCCGGTTTTTGACTGCAGATACAATGCACTTTAGTTTTCTATTTTTTAAAACTGAAAACTCCCAGCGCAAGCTTTCTACTCTCCTTGCAATTTCCTTTGTTATTCTCCTTTTTCTGTTGATAATACTATTCCATCAGTCCCTCCCCTGTTACACTTTTTTGCTCATTCAGTTTTCTAATGCAGGGCATGGTGTGTTTTTTTGTTTGTTTTTTTCTCCCCTCTTTTCTTGGCTGCTTTGCTGCAGGAGTGGGAATGAAGAGAAGCTCATGGCCTTGCTCACTCCACTAAACGTCAACTGCCATGCCAGCGACGGCCGCAAGGTAAGAGTTCTAGTCTCAACACACACACACACACACACACACACACACACACACACAGTCTTCCATTTTGATGCAATTCATAAAACCTCTTTATGCAAAATTGCTTACGCCTGTGCAGTATTTAACTGTTGGCCATGAAACAATGTACGGCACAAGACAAATGACTGTCTCTTAAGAACATTTAACTACCTTTCCATAATACAGCATGGACAAAAACATATTGGTGTTGTTTGTTGTGGTCTAGTAATCCAACTGACCCTATAATAATGTTGTACTGAAATAGACTGAAATGTCATTTTACTTAATTGACCCTGGCTACAGTCAGTTGAGGAACATTTGACTGTAGAAGCATCGACAGATTAATTTAGTGGTGGATTGAAACCGGATGTAACACACATTGTGGAACACAATTCATTGGGGAACTAGTGTCATGCTGTATGTCTCATAGCCACAAGTTCCAAATCCAAGTGTAGTCCTGATCAGATATCAGTTAAATCTGCTGGATCTTGGTTTAGAGGCTTTACCTGAGCCAGCTTTCCTCTCAAACCCTTTCAGTCTTGAAATAAGAGGATTTGTCGTCCCCTTGTGAAAAGTTTTCAGAGCTTGGACGAAAAAGTATTTAAGGATAGGGTGGCTGCCTTTCACCCTGAATTCCTGTTCAGGCCATAAGCAGGGATGTAATAGGAGAATGTTTAAAAAGGAATGCTGATTCAGTGTGAACGGTGGATAAATGCTACAATGGTACGTAAAAGATGCTCAGGCTACAGGCCTTTATTCCCCACTACATCCCTGGACATGACCCTGACCCATGAGGTACTAGATGAGCTATGTAATGGCAACTTTCAACCACACTCAGCAGTTTTCTACACATATAATGTGGCGTTCAAGTAAAACAGGTGGGTAGTACAGGGTTCTTTAAAAAAAATAATTTGAGACAGTAGGAAGAGAGGGAGCCAGATAAGAGGGATGACGGGGCCAAATGGGCTGGGGTGGGGCTTGTACCCTCAAGTGGGGCTTGTACCCTCAAGTGGGGCTTGTGCCCTCAAGTGAGCCTTGTACTCTCAAGCCTCCAGAGAGATTGGATGTGTGTGCTACTGCTGGGAGTAACTTTGCCACAGTGCTGGGGACTTGACCATAGTCATGTACTGTGATGTCCAGTCAAAGCACTTGTCCAGACTGTCCCTAACTATTTGGAAGCGGGCTCCCTGATTAATACTGTATACTAGAAGTAAAGAGTTAAAGAGTCTAGTAAAGTTAATTTGGGGTCACTGAGAAATCCTGAATTCAGCTGCAAGCTGTTTGTCACCTCCGCCACAGTTGTTTATTATTAGGGCTATTGTGCTAGCAGATAGCATTCAACAACTGCTCCCCTGAGTCTCCCCTGACTTGGTTTCCATTACTGTGGGTTGTTTTGTATGTGAGAGCAGCAACCTCTGTCTGTATTCACCGTAAGTCAGCTTAGCAGGAATGCAATGACATTTAAGACTGCATTGATTTTTATAACAATTGAACAATGACAGTGATCAATGTAATCGACACAATGATTCATATTCAAATTAAGCTTCATCCAGCCACCTGTGCGTGTCTGTGTGTGTGTGTGTCTGCCTGTGTATTTGTGTCTGTGTGTGTCTGTGTCTGCGGGTCTGTCTGCGTGTTTGTGTCTGTGTGTGTCTGTCTGCGTGTGTCTGTGTGTGTGTTTGTGTCTGTGTGTGTCTGTGTGTGTGTCTGTGTCTGTGTGTGTCTGTGTGTGTGTTTGTGTCTGCGTGTGTCTGTGCGTGTGTGCGTGTGCCAGCCACAGAGACCCATGTGTGTGATCGCTCTGTGCCTGATGCAAATAACTATTATTCTGATTACCATACTAATGATATTCTCTTTTCTCATAACCCATTCCCTTATCATTTCTGTTGTCAAAGCTGATAAACAAACAAGCAATTCAACTGGAACGAAATGAAGGTCTAAAGCTCGCATAGAAAGAGGAGAAAGCCTCCCACAGGGATTTTATGTTGGGAGGGGTTTTTTTTGGTTGGAAATGTGTGATTCATTCGATTAGAGTGGTTTCTGAAAAAGACACTTCTTGCCACGTGATTGTATGGAGATTCTGATGCAGTATCACCTATGTGCATTAGCAGGCCAGTACTTCTTTACAGAAGCAAGTTGAGGAGGTTGGTGAAGTGATTCTAAACTACAGGGAGAGAGGCGTATGACAGGTGTTAAATAGAGAGTGTAGCAATAAGGTGTTGGCCACACTAGTCTGTCAAAAAACACATTAAGACACCATCTTAAAGTCCATTCATTCATTCATTCATTCATTCATTCATTCATCTGATTTGATCCATGGAATTTGGCCGTAGACTAAGAGAGGCACGACTGCTTCTTAATTTCTAATCGTCTTAACGGATGAGATGCACAGTGCGGTCTGTGCGTGTCCGTAAAAAACGGAACCTTGTCATCTCCGTTGTCCATCAATAGATGACTCCCATAGACTTTGATTTAGAAAGTAATTTAAGAACACAACGGACTAGTGTTGCCTCCCTTCCCTGCATCCACCACCACCACCATCCCTGCTTTTGTCCCCCTCCTCTCTCCCCTGCCCTACGCCTTTACCACCCCCCCCAGGGAAATAACAGAAGAAGCATCTCGCCTCCTCGGCTTGTCATAAAATTCTAGCTAACAGGTGCATTCTTTAGCTCACGTACAGTATATGATAGATTAAGCTCTCTCAGAGCAGCACGGTTCTCTGTGCCCGTCTCTCTCTCTCTCTCTCTCTCTCTCTCTCTCTCTCTCTCTCTCTCTCTCTCTCTCTCTCTCTCTCTCTCTCTCTCTCTCTCTCTCTCTCACTCTCTCTCTCTCCCTCCCTCTCTCTTCCACTTCTCTCCTAGCCCAGATGAATCTACGCCATGAGTAACACAGGGTTTATTCCTCCCCTCATATCTGTTCATTGCCTGAGAATATCCTTTCAGTTTGCTCTCTTGGGTTATTTGTCAGAATTGCCCTTTTTTACACAATCTGTTCAATCTGTTCAATCTGTTCATACAATTAAAAAAAACAACCAAAACCATGGGCCACTACATAAAGCTGAGGAATAGGGTTGGAGAAATGTTACCACTCTTACATTCTTAGACATAACTCTGGATGCAAGGACTGACAGTCTGTGACATCAACATTGAATTGTATGTTTGTTTAGTGTATATGTTCCTGTTGTTTGTATAACATTGGGATACAAGAGCTGTATATTTTGGATTATGATGGTACACCACAGGTGTATTAACCTCCATGAGGCTTGTATAAGTAATAGCGTGTTCTTCAAGAATGAATAGGGATATATCAAAAACGTTTTTTACAGAATTACAGATTGTGGCTTCAGCACATGCTCAATTCAAACCTCAACCCTCAACATCCACTGTCTACAAAGATTTCCCCCTATACGCACTTGCATGCGGAAAATGGATGGCATGTAAGGTGCAGGTGACTCACAGGTCTGTTGTCGTTTACTGAATCGTGTGTGTGCGTGTCTGTGTCATCGCCGCTTTCCGTCAGTGGATGACTCCCACAGAGATATTTCTTTAGAAAGTAATTTCGCATACACCGGACTAGTCTTGCCCCTTCCCTAACTCATCCTCCACTATCACCACTACCCTTGCTTTTGTCTGCCTCTCCTCCTCGTGCGTGTGTACTGTAGGGAGGAGAACAGAGCTTTCCTAATCGTCTATTTCTCACTGTTCAATGTCTGTCCAGAGGATATGTCAATGATACCATCATCCCTCTTAACACCAGTCATAATTAGCTGGTGATGAAGTGAAAGACCAATTCAATTTACACAGGACCGTGTGAGAAAACATGCGGGGGGGGGGATATTTCATGGTATTTTGACAGGATTAGCCGCTGACCTAAAGCCTACGGCAGGTTCATTCTGAGTCTGTGTCAGAAGTCATTCTGTGTCTTGTGTGATCTTCGCCTTTAATATATTTTTTAAAAATAAGTTTCTTTCAAATGTGGCTGGTAAAGAAAAATCTAACTGGCTGGTGAATTTTCTCATCCACCAAACACCTTGGCTGGTAGACCAACAAGTTAATTTGATGCCCTGTACACTGGCACACACTGGTAATGCACTCACATGCTAGTATACTAATACACTGGTACACACTAATTAGGGGTGTAACGGATCACGGAAATTCCGTGATCCGTTCGGATCGCCCTCCACGGTTCGGAACGCGTGTGTACCGCGGATCAATTTAAAAATAAAAAAAAAATAAAAAACGTTTTTTTTTTTTTTTTGCGTTCGTAAATCCGCTCTGGAATCAAATTACTTGGTCCCTTTATGACGTCGGACCCAGTGTGCGCTCCGGCGCTCTCAAAGCGAATTTACGAACGTGGCCCAAGTGTATCATGTTACGTTGTTCGGCGGAGAAGAACTCAAAATGCCTCCCTCGTCATTTAAATCCCATGTATGGGAGCACTTTGGCTTCTCTGTCAACTATGACGGGAGGCACGAAAAAGGTAGCTCGACAACTTCTGATAATGTAGGCATTTTTTTCATACCATGTTCAAAATAAGGGTTCACTTTATTATTTAGTTAAAAGTGGCATAAAACATGTTTATTCATCTGCTTTAAAGAGCCCAGTGATTCACTGCTGCAACCAGGCGCCTCCTCCCTCTCTCCTATCATTTAAATTGAGTGTATTTCAGTATAATTATGTAATGTTTGAGTGTAGAATATGTTATATATATATTATATATATATATATGTATATATATATGTATGTATATATATATATATATATATTACCAGTTTTGACATCTTGAATGTTGTTGGTTTTTGTCACATAGTAAAAGTGGTGTTTTTACAGAATTCAAGGAAAAAGCAGTTTTTATAAAAACAAAAATGTTTGTGTTGATCCGAAAAATGATCCGATCCGTGACTCAAAAACCGTGACACGATCCGATCCGTGAGTTAGGTGATCCGTTACACCCCTAACACTAATGCACTTGCACACTAGTACACCAATACACTGGTACTCTGTAACACATTTACATCACATTAGCATTTTTACCATTTAGCAGGCGCTTTTATCTAACGCGACTTACAATTAGAGATTACAGAGACAGTCTCCCTGGAGTAATTTAGGGATAAGTGCCTTACTCAAGGGCACTCTTGAGTGTGTTCCCAGGTGGGATTTGAACTCATGACCTTCTGATCACCAGTCCAACTCACTCAATATCAGAAGAAGCATCTCGCCTTCTTGGCGAAGAGAAGAAGAAGCATCTGGCGCCCACTAAGGCCACCACTACCCTCAGGTACTAACACAGGTACACTTATACACAGACATATACAAATATATATAAATATACTAATATGATTGTGCACCAGTATGCCAGTGTCCATTAACTAGTCAGAAGGGAGGAGGAGAGAGAATGAGAGAGGGAGACATAGAAGGCGAGAGATGGAAGGAGTCGAGATGGAGGCTCTGTGCTGGCCATGGAGGAACATCCCCCTTGTGTCATACTGATAGGCAGCCAGGACAAAATGGTATTGATACAGACCCTATGGGCACACTGACAACGCCTGTACCCTTAACCCTTAACCCTTAACCCTCAGCCTTCATCTGAGTGTGTTGCATCTAGAATAGATATTGGCCTGTCGTTGTGAATTGCTGCAGTGGGGGAAAGAGCAGCTGGTATCCGACATGCAGGACCATCATCAGCTCATAGCCTGCAATAGTGCAAGCACCCACCAAGGCTGTGTTACCACTGTGCCCTCTGTGAAGTGAGGAAGAATACAAACCCAGGCTACAATCAATACTAGGTCTGGTCCCCATCAAAGCAGGGGGGACTGAGCCACTGCTTCTGCCATTGAAAAATATCCTCAGAAAAGCTATCAGAAATAGCCATCTCACTTACCTTACTCCACACAAGAAGGTTCAATTTGGAGTGTGTGCGATGTAGGCGTGTGTGCGCTTGATCTTGGTGTGGAGTGTGGAACTTCTTTGACAGAAGATGATGGAAAGCCCAGAAGTGCAGGATTGTTATTAACACTCCACAGCTCAGTGGAGAGCTCCATCGAGATGCCTACAGGAAAACCAATCACTTACTCCAGCACACATGTACAGAACAGTCATGAATCACTCCACAACACTGTTTCACTCACAACAATTGACCTCTCTCTCTCTCCATTTCTTTCTCCTTTCTTGTTCGTCGGCCACTCTATCCTCGGAGAAAGGGGCCTGTGCACAGTTCCTATTACAGGGGGCTCGTGTGTGTGTGTGTGTGTGTGTGTGTGTGTGTGTGTGTGGGGGGGGGGGGGGGTGGCGGCTCGACCATACCATAACAAATCAGAGCCCTCACCCCCCATAATAACTGACATTTCAATTTTCCCCCCCCCCAAAAAAAAATGTTTTAGAAGAATTATCTACGTTGCCCTCCGCCACTACCTGCCTTCCTCAAGAGAGCCCCCTAAAGACAAGATCTGTTGTTTGGGGTGAACAGGTTGAACCCCTGTGTACTGCAGGGCCTTGTTGAGATGAGAGTTACAAAGTGATACCGAAAAAAGGCCAGCACTCGATTCTGTTCATATAAACAAACCTCGTCCACACAAAAAAAGAGCACACTGCACAAACCATTTGGCTATTACTACCTTTTTCAGCGTCTCTGAATCTGCTACGACAGCATTTCAGGCAAATGGATTCTCGTTTTTTGTGGGGGTTCATGACCATAGATAATGACTTGGTCACTCTGCTGTTGAATGGAATCCATCTTATTATCTTTATATAATATATCTTTCACTTTGCTTTTCCACCCAGCGACTACCCAATTAGCACTTTCATGGCTAGACTGTCCTGTCTATGTACCCGCAGTAGACTTGTAATTCTGCAGTAGAATATTTAGCCTCTGCCTCACTGTCTTCCCTTTCCCTTTTGTCAAAATACATCATCTCACTTTCAAAGTAATTAGATTTAAGCTTGTATGCACAACATAATAATATTTTATTTTATCTTATCTTCTTTAAGAAGTATCAGTACTGGCGCTCTGCTATTACATCAGCTTTAGAAGCGAGGCAGGATTTCCTTCGGTGCGGGAATATTTACCCTGAATGTTTCCAGATCAAACATGAACATCATAAATAGGATTGGGTAGGGAATACGGTGAGTGCTCAGTGTCCACCAAATACACTAGTTTCTTCATTTTAGGGCTTTGGGGGCTTTCTTTAACCTTTTTTGTCATTTCAATAGCTTCTCAGATGCGTGTGATTTCTGAGAAACCCATGATAGCCATTGGGTGGCGGGCTCTTTGAGTAAACAGAGCGGTTGCCGACTTGTTATTAACAATTGTGGGTGAACAAACAGCTTGCCCATGCATCACACGTGCAGGTGTGTGGCGTGCCGTACAGCACAGAAAAGTTGCACTCACGTGTGTGTGCATCCACCATATTTCTGGACAACAAGGATGCTTTGATGCCTCTCAGGCCTGGTATGGGAAGTGTAGGCCTATCCTAGATTGCTCTGTACAGTCTGAGTGGTAAAACAGACATGTAATATGTGGTAGGAAACGTTGGAAACGTTTGGGTATGTGTAACCTGTACCAAGTAGAGGATAATACACAACACAGTGACCAAGGTGTGTGTGGAGTTTTGTGCTAGTGTAATATTTTGGTCTATGTTGTCTGTGTGTTATGTGTAGTCTACTATATATAGAGGATGGGTGACCCACTACCCATCCATATGGGGTCCTGCTTCATTTCCATAGTGTCCTGCGTGCAGTATTTCCTAAGAGATATCTATGGTAAACACCTTCCATAGGGTAGAGGGAGAAGCTAGGGCTGGGCTTGGGCCGTACATCTCCCTGTTTGCACGGTACTGCCATTAAATACCAAGGAAGAATAAGCCATCAGCAGAGTAAGGGTATGGCCTAATGTGTTATTGATCCAAACAGAATGCGACCAGGAGGGTGGGAGGGCACTCTCTGTTTAGGCAATGTTAGTGTTCCCTTGCCCACTCTTAGAAATATAGTTTGTCTTTATTCCGTATAGTAAAACTGGGGGACAAAAAGACTGTCATCCTTCACTATTCACTCCTTCACCCTTCGTCAGTGTCCGTCCGTCAGTCCCCAGGGTAAAGCCGGATGCATGGCTATCTCAATTTTAGAGACACCAGCCGTGGGTTCGCTCTGGGAAGAGCAGCGTGTCAGCCTCACACCGACCGTAGCCCATTTCACGGCAGTTATAGCATGCGCTGCCACCATGGCAACAACTGACAGCTAGCAGTCACTGTTGGCATGGTTACAGGTTACAATTCTGTAAAGGAGAGAGGGAAGAACGGGGACAAAGGAATGGGAGCCGTGTGCCTGCTGATGAAAGTCGTGGCAAAGGAGGCTTTCCAAACCTCCCGCCCCCGCTCCTCTCCTCTTCCCTGTGTGTGTGCTCTGTTCTTAGATGATTAAAAAAAACACCAGTATTTTATCCAATTTTACCTTGTTACAGGTTTCATATGCAAAATATACCTCAACCGTCTATCTACGGGTATGCTGCTGTAAGCTCTGAGATCTGATCTCCTACCTAATGTCTAATTGAAGACTCAATGGAAAATAAACCACTGCCGATTCCTACATGGAAAGCAGCTTTAATCTTATTGTGGGTGTGTTTCTCTGTATGTTTGGTGGTGTATTATACTTACCAGCAGTGCTGTCGATCGATGGGTACTATTTTGGAACATGTCTGTGCTGTCTTTCATATGGAGCGCATTCACCCGATAGTATTTTCCTCATTAGCCACAATCCTACTGCAAGTACAGGGCTACAAGTCACCCAAATAAACTCCACATGACACTTAAAGCGGTGGCAGTCCCTGCTGCATACTTCAACAGGAAAAAAACAAGTTCCACCACAAAGTAATGGATAGAATATTAATTGGACTTCAAAGTAGTGGTATTAAAAAATGTAATTAGCTTCATTATTAGTTGTCAGTATCATGTGGTTTATTTTTGGTGCTTTTTTCCCCTCTCTTGCTGGTACAAAATATAATGTTTTGTGGGAGATGTTCTCCTGAATATAGATTATCTGGTTGTATTAAGCTCATGAGACATACCGGTACTCTTAATACTCTTCAAGAATTTGGGTATATACAGGTGCATCTAAAAAAAAAATAATATCGTAGAAAAGTATATATTATATATAGTATATACCGGTATATATCAAAGTATATATTGAAGATAATATTTTTGGCAACTTAATTCAAAAAGTGAAACTTGCCACGCCGCATTGATGCAGTAATTAGTGAAGTGAAACTTTATTTATATAGCGCCTTTCGTACATGAATGCAACTCAAAGCACAGTAGCCTAATTAGTGCAAAAGTCGCCCCGACCAAGTATTGAGTGCATAAATGAACATACTTTTTAGGTTGACATTTCATTCAATCCTTTTTTTGATTGGTCTTATGTAATATTCTAATATTTTGAGACACTGGATTATTGATTTTCATGAGATGTAAGCCATAATCATCAACATTAAAACAAAACAGGCTTTAAATATTTTACTTTGTGTAATGAATCTAGAATATATGAAAGTTTCCCTTTTGAATTAAATTATGGAAAATAATGAACTTTTCCACAATATTCAAATGTTTTGAGATGCACCTGTATATCATGAATTTATGAATAAAAAAGCAGCATTACAAATGACATATTGTGGCTTTATGTCCGTGGTAACCAGACCTAGAGCTAGTGTGAATATGTTCTCCTCTCTCTGACTCAACTACACAACTTGTCCCCAAGGGCCAGGACATGAAAGGTCACTCCTACCATAGAGTTCAGCTACAGCAAGGGGAAGGCAGAGCTTATTGCAAATATTATTTGCCTCAGCTGTCTCTGCAATAAGCTCTGTTTCCACTTTGCTCTGCCTGGCTGTAGCTGTACTCTGCCCTCTCTCAGATAAACTTTGCCTTGTCGTAGCTCTGCCTTGCCCTCTCTCAGATAAACTCTGCCGTAACCTCTCAGAAGACCTGTCTTTCTCTCTCAGAAGAGCTCGGCCTTTCCCTCTCTCAGATAAACTCTGCCTTAACCTCTCAGAAGAGCTGTCATTCTCATTCTCTCAGAAGAGCTCTGCCTTGACCTCTCTCAGGTGCAATCTGCCTTGACCTCTCTCAGAAGAGCTGTCATTCTGTCTCTCAGAAGAACTCTACCTTGTATTAGGTCTGCCATACCCTCTCTCCAGCCCTACTGGGCACAATCAATCTGGTTTGGACATGGAAATGCTGTACTACATCACTGAAGCCTCAGAGACTTTTACCAGCCCTGCGAATCCTCTCTCTAAATCATGTTCACAAACAAGCCTGGCTATGATTTAACATCCAACCCGTTTAAACACAGTGATAGGAACATAGGAATTGTAGATTGTAGGGAGAATTATAGTATTAGGAGTAGGTGTAGGAGTATTATGTGCATTTATGCCTGTGTTGGACTGAAATGTGGTTTTGTTCAAAGCTGCTAACCGCGTGCAGGGTAAAACGTATGCTGTGTTGTTGTGTGAACTGCTGTTTTTGCAATTCCTCAAACAGCCACTGAAATATGTACACACTCGCGGAACCTGGTTTTAATAGAGAATTGTTTTGTAACTGAAAGAGGACGCAACATAACCTCTGCCGACCTAAGCTGCACCAGAATTATTTCTACCAGCAGGGTTTGTTATTGTGTCCGTATGTGTGTTTTTTGTTTTAGAGAAGTGTTTGATGATGATGTATAAAGCTTGGAGGATGCTCCAGGTCCCAGTAGACATTCCCCCTCCACCGCTACCCTCCCCTCTCACTTCACCATACCTCCTCCCCGCACCCCTGCTCACCTACCAGCTCCCTCTCCTATCTCTATCTTACCTCTCCCTGCCTCTCTCCCCTCTTCCTCCCCACTCTCTTCCCCATACCACTCCCCTTTTCCCCCCACCCTTCCCCCTACCACTCCCCTCTTCCCCCCACCCTTCCCGCTACCTCTCCCCTCTTCCCCCCACCCTTCCCCCTACCACTCCACACCCTTAGGGTTAACAGATTGACAGGCGGGGCCTAAGCAAATTGAGCCTGCCCAACCTGTGTGTCGCCATGGTGATGCATGCAGCTCTGCACTGTGTTGAATTGGATCATGTTCAGCTGAGACACATCTGAGACACACAGTCCAGTAACACACACACACACACACACACATTTGAATACTTTATTTGGTTCCACAAATTATATTATGCAAACAGGGAATCAAATATTTCGGGGCTAAGCAGCACTGAACACTTAAGGGTACACATAACACCTCCTTCTCCACACGGCCAAGCTGCCACACACACACACACACACACACACACACACACACACACACACACACACACACACACACACACACACACACACACACACACACATATTTACATACAAACATTTGTACAAGTGTAGAACTAGCCTAATGTTGTATGACATGATGATTGAATCATAGCATAACATTGAACTTTCGTTGTCTATCACAACATTTTGCGAGCAGAATTGAGGCATCTACTATAGCTAGTCAGTGGTATCGAATTGGAGCACTGATATTCAAAGCATAGTCTGTTGTGGACTTGTTATTTCCTGTTAGAGTTTATTTTGCTTTCAATCAAAAATGTTGTGCAGCAGAGACGTGTGTCTGTATACTAATGTCTGTAGAGACGTGTGTAATAAAAAGGCGTACTGGTGAACTACTGTGATGGATTTTTAAGCATTGATTTTAAGTTAGACAGTATTGTCTTACCCTGCTCCCATATCTCTATATCATACCACCAAACATGTTTTGCATGATGACATGGTCATTGGAGTGGGCTAAAAGCACATCCAGTACTTGAACCAAACAGCTGTTTAGTACTATGATTCAGAGTACCGTACATATGACTCACAGCCTATAAAGAGATAGGGTTGCTTTCTCTCTGATTCTGTCAGTTCTGTCATGTTTGTCTGAATCGTGTGTGTGTGTGTCTGTGTGTCTGTGGGTGGGAGGGAGGGAGGGAGGGAGGACAGAAGAGAGAATGATAAACGACCCTTTGACGTCCCTCCCAATGCAGAAATGTCCTATCAATGTTATGGTTGCAACTGTCAGTCAACCTCCCACATGAAGGGGCCCTAAAGATTTTACCGTAGCGACACGTTTCCACACAGAACTATTAGCACTACTAGCACACTACTAGCAATACTAGAATTTAATCTTTGAATTTCCAGTGATTTTTATTTTTTTAATAGGAAATCAACATGATGCTATCATTATATCATTTTTGTGTTTTGTGTTTTGTTTTCCTATTTTTTGTTCCGTTGTGTTTATGGTTTGTGATTTCTGGCGACATTGTCTATCAGTCGACATCCCAAAAAATGCTGGTAAGTTGTTTTCAACAAGCTCTTAGATTGCTGCACTCTTTGGTTTGTCTTTTGGCGTTTGTTGATTTATGATTTATGGTCGTACGCTCGCTGGCTCTGCCTCCTTGTGCACATGTTGGAACTTGGCCCTTTGTGTCAGTCGGTCACATTTCATCGCCCCCACCAAAAAGCTCCTGTATTCTGGTTTTGGATTGGAATGAAGCCGATTTATTTTTTTATTTTTTGGGGGGGGAGGGGGGGGGGGATATGAACCCTTTTTCCAAAGAGGTGTTCCTGATTCCCCATTGCCTGCTGTTGTAGGAGCATACCTACACACCCCTACCCCATTTGCACCTGCTACCGGCCCCCTGTGACATCATCACCCTCCCATCCCCAAAGCTTGCATCACACATGTTCTCGTTTCAGAGTCGGTTGTCTCTCTCTGTTGCTGTTGTGTTTCAATGACATGCATGTGACGAAAAAGCTTTATTTTTTGCATTTTGGTGAATCTTGTCAGACCAAATAAGTGTACATTTGTCTTTTGGCAGACAATTTACACAGTCCAGTGTTGGAATGTTTGTGGGTGAAAAGCGGGGGGAAAAATTAAGAAATGGTCAATGTTTGTTGTTGTTGGACACTATTCATTGGCACATTTTAGATTTTTGTTCACTGTTCTCCACATACTTTTTACCTAAAAAAAAAAAGTACTGGGGTGATATTGGTACCACCCTTTTCCCCGATGCCTGTTTTTCTTCATTATTTGCTTGTTATTCAGTCCCAGCTCCTTTATTTGTTCTCTGATACACAGTGAACGGATGCTAGGCTAACTGTCTCTCATAGTGTGAACTAGATTGATGCTAAGCTACTCATCTGTCTTTTGCTATAATTCTCCAATAATGCTGTGTGCCATAATGCTGTGTGCTTCTTTTCAGTTTCTCTCTCTTTTTGTCTGTTATCTTGTAGGCTAATTAATTATCACGTCTCTACTGCCTCAAATCTACGTGAGAAGAATAGCCACGCTAATTTTCACAAAACTACTTTTTCCACGACTTTCCAGAGAC
This sequence comes from Nansenia antarctica, assembly GCF_963989245.1. Taxonomy (NCBI): domain Eukaryota; kingdom Metazoa; phylum Chordata; class Actinopteri; order Argentiniformes; family Microstomatidae; genus Nansenia; species Nansenia antarctica. The sequence goes on from NC_137689.1 coordinate 59,224,099, forward strand.
ACAGTTGTGAGGACCAAAATTAAACCATGCTAATCAGTGTCAATCGAAGTAACCAATTCCCAGCAGCCACTTAGCAGTAGCGCTTCCCAACTCTAGACAGAAACAGCTGAGAGATTAGATCACAAGGGGCTGCTCTGAGGGAAGCCATTGATTCCCAGCTTGAATCTGCACTTTTCCTAATTGCACTAATTATTTCCAATGAGGTGAAGTAATCTATTTGATGATTCAGTGAAAGGATGGAATCTGTGAACTGCACATCATTGCTATCAGCCTAAAAGAAACAGTGGGCCGCATCACACCCACAGTTAACCCCAATGTGATTAGATTCCATTAGAAGTCATATGAAGGGCTACTTCTAACAGTTTGATCTGTGAGTGGCTGCCCGCCAGTTGACCTTTCTCAAACCATACGACCGGCACACTGATGAGCGCTAGCCGATGACTCGGCACTGCAAGACTTTGTGTCGCGCTTGGTTGTGATTAACCACAAACCTTCACTCCAATCGATACTCCAAGACACCTTTTAATTCCTCATTCCGGTTATGTTTTAAACATTTTAAGCGACTTACACTTCAGCATTTTTCAATACAATGGAAGAGGATGGGGGGGTCCACTTTGTGGCCAGATCGACTGGAGTTGAAGGTATGTGGTTTATCACAGAAATTAGATTTTAGACAGAACTATCCCTTGAGGCTAACATCTTCTCAATACCTCTCAGATCTGGCATACACAGTACCAAGGGGAGCACAAGTACAGAGGTTGAGCTCGGGGTTGATTTGGAACACAATGACCCTCTCACAAATGCTACTACGGGATGCTAACATGGTTTAGATGTGTTAACATGCATCCCAAGCCTGCACCTCCTGCTCTCTCGGGTGTTTTGTGGAGCTAGCAAGGTCTGGTCTGTTCAGACGCCCTCGTCCTGTTCTTATCCTCCTCTGCTCTGTGTCTGTCTCTTCTCTCCTGTAGTCCACCCCTCTACACTTGGCAGCAGGATACAACCGTGTCAGAATAGTGCAGCTCCTGCTACAGCATGGGGCAGATGTGCACGCCAAGGACAAAGGGTAAGTGTGTGTGTGAGTGTGTGCGTGCGCATGGTTTCACCAGGTTTCCTCTCAGAATGTCTGTACTGTTGAGTTGAGTTGAGTGTGGTTAAGACTCGTGTGTGTGGTGGGCTGACACTCTCTCTAGTGTCTACTTGTGCCTCCCTGCCTAATGAACTTGGTCTAATTAATAGTTAGTGCCATATCCTCAAATCCATGCCTGTGTGTCTGTAGGGGATCTAAACGCAGTCCCACCACCCTTCTGACCCACTTCTCCTACCTGCCTCTCACTAACAGGAGGAAATATGAGAGTGGGCATTAAAAAAAGTGAATTACAATGACATGTGAAGTCCCTATTATCATTCAACAAAGTCTGTTCCTCAACACATTAATTTATACTATTATACTGTATATTAATACTTTTTATTTGTGTTCCTCTCCCAACAAGCGGCCTGGTCCCTCTCCACAACGCCTGCTCCTACGGCCACTACGAAGTCACAGAGCTGCTGCTCAAGGTAAACATTTGTTTCATTTGATTAATTTATTTGTTGTAAAATAAAATATATTTTTTTTTACACAAGTAAGCCTCTTGTAGATGAAACACCTGGGTTGGCAAGGAGATGTCTGGCTAAAATGGATAGTTTGCCATCAAATATAACACCTATCATATACCCCAAAATGGTTATTCTTCTATGCTGTGATGCATACAAGTGTATAGATATGTATGACAAGACGTCTCCTCTGTGGTGTTACTCTGTATCCTGTATGGAAAGGCTTGAGGCCCCAATAGTCTTACTTCTTCTCCTGACATACTCTCTACTCACCTCCTACTGAAAATGCACTGGACTGCACTTATATAGTGCCTTATTCCAAAGTGCTTTACAATGGCCTCTCATTCACCCATTCACACACCAATGGAGGCAAGCTACCATGCAAGGTGCTGGCCCACTCATTGGGAGCAATTTGGGGTTCAGTGTCTCGCCCAAGGACACCTTGACCTGTGGCTAGCTGGGGATCGCACCTCCGACCTTGCGATCATTAGCCACAGCTGCCCCACAACAAAATGTATTGGAGGAGAGTATCTAAGGGTTAGGAACCTTGGATCTTCTCCTTCAAAGAATGTTGAGGGTGCAAGACATAGAGGAAGGGGTATTGGGGACGCAACCATGGCCTTCACCTGCCCATTCGCCTCTGTTTCCTGTAGCACGGGGCGTGTGTTAATGCCATGGACCTGTGGCAGTTCACTCCTCTGCACGAGGCGGCGTCTAAGAACAGGGTGGAGGTATGTTCCCTGCTGCTCAGCCACGGGGCAGACCCCACGCTGGTCAACTGCCACGGGAAGAGCGCCGTGGATATGGCCCCCACCCCCGAGCTCAAAGAGAGACTCACCTGTGAGAGCAACACACACACACACACACACACACACACACACACACACACACACACACATTGTACAGTACATACACACACATGTGCATACTACATACATTCACACCCACGCACACACACACACACACACACACACACACACACACAGAAATGTATGTACAGTATAGCACATACAAATTACAGTACACCACAGACTACACTCACACATTCACTCAAACTCTCATGCAGACACACACACACACACACACACAAACACACACACACAGTTTACGTGTTTGCAAGACTAATGCCAGTTTCATGATGTGTGTGTAGGAATGTCTTCATGACGTGTGTGTGTCTGTGTGTATAGACGAGTTCAAGGGGCACTCCCTGCTTCAGGCAGCACGAGAAGCAGACATGGCCAAGGCCAAGAAGACTCTCGCTCTGGAAATCATCAACTTCAAACACCCGCAGACCCACGAAACGGCACTGGTGGGACACACACACACAAACCATACATACCCACCCACACACACTCTTGAATCCCACACATACATGGTCAGACTGTTAAGTGTAATGGTTTGTTTTGCAGCACTGTGCAGTGGCGTCGCCCCACCCCAAGAGGAAGCAGGTCACAGAGCTCCTGCTACGTAAAGGTGCCAACGTCAATGAGAAGAACAAGGAGTGAGTGTTTTTGTTCGTTTATTTAGCTGACCTACTGTTATTGCGACGCTATGGCAATGTGTACTCACACCTCTCATTCTCTCTCTCTCTCGTGTGTGTGTGTGTGTGTGTGTGTGTGTGTGTGTGTGTGTGTGTGTGTAGCTTCATGACTCCTCTCCACGTGGCAGCTGAGAGGTCACACAATGACATTGTGGAGGTGTTGCAGAAACACGGAGCAAAGGTAACTACTTTAACAGTATTTTTGCATTGTCAGAGTGGACAATTTGTCTGTCCTTCTATCCCTCCATCGCAATGTATTCACTCCTCTCTCCCGCCCCATCGATCCATCCATCCAGCAAATGATCCACCAATCTATTCATCCCTTCATTTGTCCTGCATCCATCTACCCAGCAAATTATCCAACCATCCACCAATGCATGCATTCATTTGTTCATCCATCCATCCATCTAATTATCCCCCCAAACCATTCATTTATCTATCCATTCATCCTCTATCTATCCAAAGAAAAGAATCTGTCTCAATCTGTCTCTTTTGTATCAGGTGGCAGACTCTAGCCCCCAGCCTATTCTAGAGGTTAATCACTTTAAGTTTTACTCCAGCTATTACAGACAGGGGGAAAAGACTAGCCGATCAATGGGCTCATTCTGAGCTCTCCATCAGATAAGAGGGTCTTGATCGATGAGAGCGTTTTGCAGCCTGCCAGTCGTCTACATGTCTACCAAGACCCTCCGTTCCACAGCCTTGTCCTACAGATACCTGACTGGAGAGACACTAGTACCACAAGATTAAAGTTGCGTTCTGTTATCGGGAAAACAGCCAATTGGATGACCCACCACTCAGGCTACTACAAAATAGGGGTGCAACGGTTCTCGGTTTTATATTGAACCGTACGGTTCGCCATCCACGGTTCAATACGCACTAGTGAATGTTGGTTTTTCGGTTTATGCTGCGTTCCATTGAAAGTCGGAGATCAAGTTTGTCTGGAACGCAGTTGCTTCTTGTTCAAATGTTTGTTCATGGCTAGCTGAGTTGAGGCAACAGTTTGAGGAAGCCCCGGATTGCTACAAATCTGCGTTGTGGGGTCATTCATTTCGGTTTTGGCATTGAATACAATGACGAGGGAACGAAAACAGTGAACGGAAAGGTTACTGCAAGCATTGCTTCACGCGTGTCGTAGATCGCGCATAATATTCATATATATGGGCTACCAGCTGTCATGGCTAAAGTGCACATTTACTTTCTTTAATTATTTAATTTCTTCCTTTCCTATACCAGTAGTCAAGGCTAAGAGGCACTTTTACATTTGAAAGTGTTTTTTGTTTATTTATATATATATTTGTATTATACAATATACCAGTCATATTCTGAAATGTGTCTGAATGTTAAAGTTCCATAAGTATAAAGTAAAGTAACAGTTTGTAAATAAATAGTAGCATTTTTTTTTCTCACGTACTGATACCGAACCGAAACCATGACCCAAAAACCGAGGTTCATACCGAAACGTGGGCCAACTGAACCGTTGCTGCCCTACTACAAAACACAAAAAACATGGTGTTTCCCGATAGAAACCCCCCCCCCCAAAAAAAATAAATAAAGAACACAACCAAAAAAACAGAGAGACATTTTAGCCATGTGACTGCCCTAAGAAGAAAAGCTGTACAGCAAAATTGTAGTGAGGTTGGCGTTTTCAGCAGCATACTGCCTTGTCTGTAGGCAGGGCTGTTTTTCAGCAGGACACAGAGTGTACATCATGTCCATTTGTCATTTCTCTGCTATTGCGGACGAACATCCATGTTTATGGCAAGGGTACAGCAGCTTGAAGATTGTTTACACTGTCACTCACATGTCCATGACTACGGACCCTTTACGGTTGTGTGGCAACCAATATGATAAATGGGCCTTTACAATCAGACCGACAATAGACTAAAAGAGATCCTAATAAACAAACAAACAAACACATCCACGCCACAAGTCTCTCGACATCATGTTTCATGTGTTTCCTGAAGAAACACGTTGTCGACAAAGCTCCAAAGCTTGTTTTCCCGATGGTGACGAGACATCCAGACAGCCTTCACAGTGGCCCTGGGCGGGCACACTCATGCCCTGCTGGGGCTGGACTCACCCTATGAAATGTCCTCAGAGCAGCCAGGTATCCCCTATAGAGGCTTGGCACTACTTAGCTGACTGGAGACCATGACAGATGGACCTCTGAGCCAAAGTCAACAGCACATCCGCCGCCTGAACCCTTAACAAACACTGCCCAGTCGAGCGCTCCAGATCCAGGCTTTGAGTGGGTGTTAGAATATGGCCGTACTCTGAACAGTCTGTCGGGACTGCTGTGCACAGTGCGGATACAGAGACGAGTACACAACAGCCCGAGAGGAGACGAGACCAACGAAGACGTGATGACAGGCACTGAATCACAGCTGTCGAGACAGGAGATGTTCTATAACGGGGTAGTTCATATAAATGAAACTGCGTCGGAAAACCGCCGTGTCTCCTCTCGGCTGTTGTATCTGTACCCGGCTCACGACAGTTTGACGGTACTCTGGTGCGTCTGTGGGGACTGCTGTGTCAGTCTCCTAGAGGGTATTGCAGGAATTGACTGAGCTCAGATCAGTCTGTGGGGGACTGCTTTGTGAGGCTCCTAGAGGGTATTACAGGAATTGACTGAACTCAGATCAGTCTGTGGGGATGGCTGTGTGTTGCTTCTCAGGAAAGCCTGCTTTAATGAGTTGTAGGAGACAGGATTCACAGAAGTCACTCTGGAAAGCACACAGTATACTGTATATACACAGGACATGCTTTATTTGCACGTATTGCACAGGCACACTCATACACTTGTACACAAATACTAAATATTCCAACACTCCTCTCGCTAACACTCCTCCATTCATTCATTCATTCATTCATTCATTCATTCATTCAATCACACTCACATACAGACTTTCTACAGATTCAGTAGATACTCACATATGCTGCCACACATGCACATTCTCTCTTGCTCTTTTTGTTCTCTCTCTCACTCTCTATTTCTCTCCATCACTCACTGACTCAATCACCCTCTCTCTCTCTCTCACACACACACACACACAAATACATACACACAAACACACACACACACACACACACACACTCGCTCTCTCGCTCTGGGTTCCTGCACAGTGCCGATAGTCTCTGAAGAGCTTGCAGCAGCCTGAGGGCTGAGCTGATTAATTCATGTTTGTGTTCATTTCAAAATGGGGGAAACTCACTCACGGCTCTATCCCCTGTCTGCCCTCTCTAGAACTCCAACTGTTCTCACTGCTCCCTCCCAATCCCCTCTCCTCATCTCTCTCACCCCTCTCTCTCCTTCTCTCTTTCTCTAATTTTCCCCTCTTACTCTCAACCTGTCCCTCTGTCTCCACCTGTCCCTCTGTCTCCACCTGTCCCTCTGTCTCTACCTGTCCCTCTGTCTCTCAACCTGTCCCCCTGTCTCTCAACCTGTCCCCCTGTCTCTCAAGCTGTACCCCTGTCTCTCTCAACCTGTCCCCTTCTCTTTCAACCTGTCCCCCTCTCTCTCTCACCCTCTCTCTCTCAACCTGTCCCCCTCTCTCTCTCTCAACCTGTCCTTCTGTCTCTCTCAACCTGTCCCTCTGTCTGTATCAAGTATATGCTTTAATGAACCGGGGGAGTGTCTCTCAAATGTTGTTAACATTTTTGACTTGGGTTTTGAAAATGTAGCTTAGTTTTCACCTCATCAACACCCCCCCCCCCCCCTTCTCTGTCTCACACAGATGAATGCCTTGGACACCCTGGGTCAGACGGCCCTGCACCGCGCGGCCATGGCTGGTCACCTCCAGACCTGTCGGCTGCTGCTGGGCTATGGCGCCGACGCCTCCATAGTCTCGCTGCAGGGCTTCACCGCCGCACAGATGGGCAACGAGGCCGTGCAGCAGATACTCAACGGTATTGCGTGTTCGTGCGCGTGCGTGCGTGGCGTGTGTTCGCACGTCTTCAACATTTCTGTGAAAAGCGTATGCAACATGCGTTAGCAGGTGCTTGTACACGTACGAGCACATGCGTATTTGTGTAGGAATATGTGTGGGTGTCTACCTTACATATACCGTCTCTCTCAGTCGGGTCTATTTCAGAAGGTCTTTGCCAGCGTCGCTCTCTGTGTCAACAATGTCTGTCTGACACTTTTCCACTGGCTTTGAAACATCCCAGAGACACCGGTTTGATTCTGCTCTTTTACTTCTCGCCAGAAAACGTTCCGATGAGGAACTCTGACGTAGACTACCGGCTCCTAGAGGCAGCTAAAGCTGGAGACCAGGATACTGTGAAGGTAAGTGCCTGGAATGTAAACAATGGGAATTTGTGTTTTAACATGGAAAAAGCACTCGATTTCTATGACCTACGTGGTTGCGCTCAAGGAGTTAGGCCTACATAATAGCAGCTTAGTAGTTTTTTAAAACATGATTTTTAAGCTGTACCTCATTTGTTTATAAATTGTATTTTCTCAACAAAAGCTAAACAGTGGTAAGTCTTTATTGCTTTGGTTATAATGTGGTATACCACTTCCTTCCGTCCTACTTTCATATAGGTATTTTGGAGTCGTATTAATCATCAGGGAGTATATTAGATTTTGTATTACTCAAACAATTACTGATAGTTTCTTTAAGTTGTAACTAGCTGACTCAAGGGGTAATCTATAGTACAAGCTAAATCACACAGACATGCACAGGACTTTGTTATGGAAACAGTCTTTTGTTTATCTTGTTGTCGATTTCCCGATTCTGAATCGATCTTCATTGAATGAGCGATTATCGATTCATAAATCCCGAGATCGATTTTCATGCATTTTCCTGCTTGCAGCTTCAACCCGCAACGAGATCTCGTGGCCAGATCTCACGCTACAATAATTTATCATATCTCACGCAACGAGAGGTCTCAACACTGTAAAATCTAAAAACATGGCGATGGCAGGGACACTCAAGTCACCACCAGGCTTAAAGGCAGATGTCTGGGTGCATTTTGCATGTACAAATTATGACGATAGAGATGAGCTGTAGCAAATTGTATTTGCAAGGATATACGCCCGTACAGCGTTGTCGAAAATGCTGGCTTTCGAAGCCTCGTCAGTGTACTAGAACCACGCTACGTGTTACAGACACGCAAACAGTTGAGTGAAGTGATAGTCCCAGACATGTCCGCGCAGGTGAAACGTGACATCGCAACTTCTCAGCCAGCAGAGAGTTGCCATAACGTGTGACAGCTGGACATCCAGAGCAATGGACTCGTACCTGACAATCACTTGCCACTTTATCAGCGAGGCTTGTTTCGGATCAGCTTTTCCATGTTTCACGTCAGGGTGATGCCTCAATAAGTGGTTCCGTAGATTTGTGATGTTTCCACGAACTTATTGTTACTGTATACTACAGTATTTTAATAATCATTGATTTTCCAATTATGTTTATTCCTGAATAAAATCTTCCAATCTCCAAAAAGTGAGAAAGCAGTAATGAAGGGCTTTAGTTTCATGGACATTATGGTTTACAATCAAATAAAATTGTATTTGTATAGTGCATTTCTTACAAGATGCAACTCAATGCGCTTCACATAATGAACATTCTCAGTCAATCAATCAATCAATCAATCAATCAATACTGACAGAGCCGCAAGCAGGCAAAAGTAAAATGTGTTTTTTTGTTCCCCAAAATACCCTCATCTATTGCACTATTTTCGTTTGAGTTTTGCACATTTTTATTTTGTATATAACATATATATATTATGCAAATAAGCTATTTGAGACAGTCCTGAGGGATATGTGATGTCTTGTTTACCGATAGGCTATGTTTGTTGCCCCTTTATTTACACTGGCTGCAGTAAAGCACGTTAAAAAGCACTTTTTGTAGTGCCTGATTTAGCAAAATGTTGGTCAATGATGTTCATTTATGTTCCAATAAGAAGTACATTCATGTAACTGCTTTGGAGTCAATTCTTAATGTAAACATTGATGTGTTTAACAATGCTACATGTTATAGGGTTCCTTGAACCATTAGCATTAGTTCTGAGAATCTCTTCATATTCAAGGAAATTGATATTGTAACTAAATCGAATCGGAATCGAATCGAATCGTGAATCGAATCGGGAGCTGTGAATCGGAATCGAATCATTTTGGGAAATCAGTGGCGATACCCAGCCCTAGTCACAGCTGGTGTGGACATTCGTGCCAAAAACTGTGATATTCTAAGAATGTCTTGAAAGCTCACCAGTTTCATCTCGGTTGTTACTGGCTTGGTTGATGAACTAGTCGTTCGGTTGGTCTCTCTCCCACTTTCTGCCTGCAGAGTCAGACAGTCTGCGCTGACTGAATGTTAAGTGTGTGTGTTGTGTGTGTGTAGTGAGTGTCTCTTCCTCTCCCTCTTTTTGCTGCAGACTGCTGTCAGAATGTATACTGACTTTTTCTCTCTCTCTCGCTTGCTCTCCAGACGCTGTGCACTCCTCAAAATGTGAACTGTCGGGACCTGGAGGGTCGTCACTCCACACCTCTGCACTTTGCCGCGGGTTACAACCGTGTGGCCGTGGTGGAGTACCTACTGCATCATGGGGCGGACGTCCACGCTAAAGACAAGGGGTGAGGCAGTCTGTCTGTGTGGTCCTGTGTGTCTGTAGCAGTCTGGTAGTCTGGCTCAGTCTGTCTGTCTGTATGCAGCAGTAGTCTGGTAGTCTGGCTCTGTCTGTATGCAGCAGTCTGGTAGTCTGGCTCTGTCTGTCTGTCTGTCTGGTAGTCTGGCTCTGTCTGTCTGGCTCTGTCTGTCTGTCTGGTAGTCTGGCTCTGTCTGTCTGTCTGGTAGTCTGGCTCTGTCTGTCTGTCTGGTAGTCTGGCTCTGTCTGTCTGTCTGTCTGGTAGTCTGGCTCTGTCTGTCTGTCTGGTAGTCTGGCTCTGTCTGTCTGTCTGTTTGCAGTAGTCTGGCCCTGTCTGTCTGTCTGGTAGTCTGGCCCTGTCTGTCTGTCTGTCTGCAGCAGTCTGGTAGTCTGGCTCTGTCTGTCTGTCTGGTAGTCTGGCCCTGTCTGTCTGTCTGTCTGGTAGTCTGGCCCTGTCTGTCTGTCTGCAGCAGTCTGGTAGTCTGGCTCTGTCTGGCTCTGTCTGTCTGTCTGTCTGTCTGCAGCAGTCAGGTAGTCTGGCCCTGTCTGTCTGTCTGTCAGCAGCAGTCTGGTAGTCTGGCCCTATCTTTCTGTCTGGTAGTCCGGCCCTGTCTGTTGGTATAATCTGCCTGTCTAGCTGTTTGTTCTCTAGTCTGTCTGTCTAGCTGCTTGTTCTCTAGTCTGTCTGTCTAGCTGCTTGTTCTCTAGTCTGTCTCGTAGTTGCTCGTTAGTAAGGCTCTGTCTGGGGGTCTAGTTAGGAAATAATTTAATCTTCTCTTGCCATCAAGCCTCATCTCTAATGTATATCAGACCCCTAGAACCTCAAGAGTAGGGAAAGGCTCACTCTCTCTCTCTCTCTCTCTCTCTCTCTCTCTCTCTCTCTCTCTCTCTCTCTCTCTCTCTCTCTCTCTCTCTCTCCTTTTCCCCCCTCTCCAGCGGTCTGGTGCCTCTACACAACGCCTGCTCCTACGGCCACTACGAGGTGGCAGAGCTGCTGGTGCGACATGGGGCATCAGTGAACGTGGCTGACCTGTGGAAGTTCACCCCTCTCCATGAGGCCGCTGCTAAGGGCAAATATGAGATCTGCAAGCTTCTCCTCAAGGTAGGCTGTGTTTTTTATTATTATTCTCATATTTGTATTTAAGTGATTACAAAGAATAATATTTCACCAAAACTTTCCACCAAAGTGTGAGTAAATTACTACAATGGTTACATAGGCACATAAAAGGTCTTTGTATGAAGTGCAGGGGTGCACCTCCTTACACAAACACCATAGTAATAATAATAATTCATTATATTTATAAAGCGCTTTTCAGGGACTCAAAGACGCTGACAGTATGGGTACACAAAAACACAGAAAGCAACAGATTACATGAGTACATAAAACACAGTATTAATTAACAGGTACAGGGAACAATTAACACAGCAGTGTTCAGGGGAGGGGAAAAAAACAGGGGCAGTGTCTGATTTTCGCGACATTTCGGAGATGGAAGTATGAGGTCTTGATGATGGAGCTGACATGGGGATCAAATGAGAGGGTGGGGTCCAGGATGAGCCAGGGGGGAGGGGTGGTGTAAGTCATAGGGACCGGGGATGGACTGGGGCTAGCCCTGGACATTCAGCCGTCAAGACGGCCCTGGACATTTGCTCGTTGCGCACATGTTGTCGCGCCACCATGCCAGTGGATCCTCAGTGGAGTCCAGCTCTTCTTATCTGTCTAAGTTGATAGTAGTTTTATGCTTTATTCAGGCCTACCTCCTCCCCTCCCTCGCATCTAGCGTGATATCTAGTGGAAGCTTCAGAGGGATAGCGCAAAAATACAAAACAGTTTAGTAAATACTAAATAGACAGATTATTGTAGCAAAACAATTGTTAAATCCTGTTAAAAATCAGCCGGCGGGCCCTAGCGCCATGTGCAAATTGTCTCGTCCTGTACACGCTCCTGTACATGTTTACATAGGCGCACAGCCCACACATGACCATGGAGAGCCTTGCGCTTATTAATAATAATAATAATAATAATAATTATTATTATTATTATTATTCTCCAATCATGTTATTAGGTCAAGTATATCTACATGAAATTTTAAATCCCGGTTGGCTATTTTAAACTGCCTTCAGTACAATAATGTTACACAATATAAAATATGTAATGTTGATTGCAAAGTCCCAGTTCAATAGATTATATAAATGAATAGATACATACATACATACATACTGTACATACATACATACAAGCCTAGACTAAATAGATTCATAGACCCTAGACCACAGGCTTGTGGGAAGAATGAACAGGGAGGTACAGTAGTCTCGAGGCCATTGATTGACTTCCTCAACCTCCTTCTCTCTCTCTCTCTCTCTCTCTCTTTTGGTTTAAAGCTCTAATACGTTGAGGGAGAGAGTCTGAACATAAAGTAATTTCATTTTTATCACATGCTAAAAGCCCCTGCAGTTAAAGACAGTATATTGCCACTGAAAAAACATTTGTGGTAAATTCAATAAGAATGATTTGCGATGTTTTTTGGGCCTCATCTGCAAAAGCTCACTGCAGTGTTGTAAATATAATAGTCAATCACTGCTTTCCATGACAAGTTTAGGCCTACACATCACATTAGATTGTAACAGAATGGCTTTTGTAAATTGGGATAAAAATGTACATAAAATGCACAGAAATGCAAATATGTTTTTTGCATTTATATATGCATGATCATGATGGCACACATTCCATCCAATGCGTGTGGTTTTTGAATGAGCTGCAATTTCTTTTTGTGACGGTTTAACAGGCGCAAAAAGCCTCATAATCCTATGGGCAATTCGCCCCATTGTATTTTATGTGCTATTTATACTACACCTCCCATGGTTACATCACAGGGGGTGTTTCATTATTCTAATCGTCAGTATTTAATGCAGAGATCAGAACATCTGTTATTTTTAATACTTTTCACAGAATGCTGAGGGCTGGAGCATAACTCTTTTTACCTGCTAGTCAGAAGGGAACGGTGTGATGTTATAGATTCACATGAATAAGCCTTCGAGTCCTCCATCACCTCACTGATATCATGGTTTGACTTTGTACCCCTATCACATAGCTGAGCTGAGCTGAACTGAACTGAGCCGAACCGTACCTGGTTACACATCCATCATGGATGGTTCAACAGTGCTGAAAAGGGCATTGTGAAAAGAACATGTCCATCCAGCCTATTAGGTTTGGGACAGCCTCGTAATGTTTCAGGCCCCTTTGTCCTGTTCTCAGAGCTTATCAGCTCCCGTGTTCAATATTTTCGGAGGCAGTGCAAAGCAACCGTTCTCTGTATTCTCCCGGGCAGCGTTTTTCCATTCCAGCTCCGGGAAAGCCGTGAACCATGAATTATCAATGTATTGTCAGAATCCTTGCCTTGGTCTAGCAACGTTTTTAGTTATTGAAAACAACTTGTTTTTTATAGCTACATTATCCTGAAGAGTAGTGTTATGGCATATCAAACACTTTCAAGTGAAAGTGATTGGGTTAGCTGTACTAATATTGTGGATATCAGAACGGCTGGAATACATCTCTGCTCGTCATAATGTTTGGTCGGATCTAACCGCGTAAAAAACTATGCTATGCCTGGCCGATGCTTGACACTGCACTGACGACCCTTTCAGCATGGAGCAGACCCGACCAAGAAGAACCGTGACGGCAACACTCCGCTGGACATGGTGAAGGAGGGTGACACAGACATCCAGGACCTGCTGAGAGGAGATGCAGCACTGTTAGACGCCGCCAAGAAGGGCTGCCTGGCCCGCGTCCAGAAACTCTGCAGCCCAGAGAACATCAACTGTAGGGACACGCAGGGACGCAACTCCACCCCTCTGCATCTGGCAGGTAGAGTAACACTCAACTCCCCCCCCCACCCCGTTGTGCTTTAATCTAGTCCATGTCGACTGCTACTGCAACCACAAAGCCCTTTTAAATGACTTCACGTGTATGTATTTCCACTGTAACAGCCGTCCCTAGTCTATCATTAGTTTCCAGTCTCCTAATTAGAGAGCCAAGCTACTGTGAAACTTTCTCAGGTCTGCCAGCTTGCTAAGACTACTGTTCTATTATCTTCCCCACCAGAACATTAGCTCACATGAAAGACACAGAGATGTGGGTGGGTGGGTGGGGTGGATGAGAGAGTGTGTGTGTGTGTGTGTGTGTGTGTGTTTGCCAGACGTCTCTCCTCACACTTCCAGGATGGAGAGGAGAGAAAGAGTGTGATTTAGTTTTCCTCATTAAGGAAGAGGTGAGAGAGCTGGGTGTGGATAAGTACAGTAACATTGAATTTTCTTCTATGATTAGATTCAACTTTATTGTCATCGCAGAGTACAAGTTCTATACAACGAAATGCAGTATGCATTCAATGACATCATTGAATTCTCAAATCTGGAATGTCAAAAAAAGACAATCTTGCTTGTTTGCCATGCAAATGACACAAATGAAAGTGTGTGTGTGAAACTATACAGTATGTGTTATGGTGTCTCTTGTGTATTAACCCATGTTGCGTCTGCACCCCCACCAGCTGGCTACAACAACCTGGAGGTAGCAGAATATTTGCTGGAGCACGGTGCTGATGTCAACGCCCAGGACAAGGGTGGCCTCATCCCCCTGCACAACGCAGCCTCATATGGGGTGAGTACCTCCCCTCATTCCCTTTTTTTGCAGGACCAATCAAAACTCATGTGTACTCCTCCATACCAATCCTCCGGACCAATCGCGACCTCTCTCTACTCCTCTACCCCCACATGGCGTGTCTGTTCTCAACTTACCCCAGACACAGTTTGTTGTGTTCTTGAGTGTGACACATTGTGGCATGTGTGTAAATGATGCACTTGCGGTGGTCCCTCCTCGACTGGAGGAGCTCATAAAGGTTTCATGTACCCCCTACGCATCATGATTCTTTCAGTAGGCCTTGTCGGGGAGAAACATTGTAAACAGAGTCTGATATTGAGACGATATTGAAAGTGGTCACAGACGAGGCTGAGATGAGAGAACACAGCTCTCACTCTGTAAACAAACACTAGTTTTGCCTTCCCAGATGCTTCTCCCAAAACGTACAGTAAACCAAATCTCCCTGTTTGAGTTAACTTCCTCCCCAAACTTTTTTCTTCATCCGGTATCCTCATTAACCTCACCTGTCCTGTGAAACTTTGTAGTGGTTGGTAGTGATAGCAAAGAGACGTGATGAAACTCTTGCTGATCCGATCAAAAAGAATATGGTCAGAGCAATCTTCAACCCTCGCCATTTGGAGCCCCATCACAACAGTATCAGTCAGTAAGCTCTTTATATTTGAATATTGGGGGACAATTCAGAGCTCAGTTGACCTATGCCGCCTGGTCAGTGACCTCTGCCAAATGAGCTATGAGCCAACATGAACCAAATCTTAACACGGTCCCAGGGACAGCTCTGGTCTGGTCAACAACACAGATGGAAAAAACGTTGTTATGCTAGGCTAATGAGCGGAACGAATGCATGTTGTTTGTGTTTCCTGTCGTTCATTTTTGGTCCTGTTGTATTCGTCCTCTCGCTGACAGTAAGGGGCCCTGGAGACCTGATTAAGCCAAACAGGAAGCATGTAGACCAGACTGTTGCTGCTTACGGAACAGTTCTAGGACAGTTCTCACTCCAGCTCCCCTGACGGGGGTTCTTTAGACCTGCTGCTGCTGCCACCCAAGTCTCACTGAGTCTCATCCTGTGTGTGTGTGTGTGTGTGTGTCCGTCCGTGTGTGCGTGTGCGTGCACGCGTGTGCGCGGGAGTGCGAGTGAGCGTGGGCATGGGCGCGGGCGTGGGCGCATGTAAGTTCTTGGACCCAAGGGGTGGCTGGTTTCTGGCATGCCTTGGCTGACCTTGGTTGGGCCTGGCTGTCTGTCGAGCCATACTGCTTGAGGCTGTGTCCGGCTGAGTGACTTTTGAGTGACCTAGTGCTCAGCCTGTCTCTCTCCACTGCCGCTCTCTGTGATTATTAGTCTTAGTGAGGATTTGTGGAGGGAAATGTGTGTGTGTGTGTGTGTGTGTGTGTGTGTGTTAATGTTGGCTTCAACAGAAGTCGATATGAACCTTCCGCTACATAATTGATTGACTTGAATCCAATCAATTGATCGATCAGAATAAGTTTATCAGTGGTAGACATGAGTGATTTTATTGTTTCGTTATTTTATCTATTCATTACAGACAGTAATAGTATAGTCATACTTATTTGAAAAGAAAATATGGATTTTATCTTTCTCTTTTTTGTCTTTTTCTTACACACCAGCCCAGCCACCTATACTTGTTACCAGTCTAGGTGCAGACCCCCCATTTTGCTCTACTACGTTTGCGCTGGTTTATCTTAGGTTCTGCTCATGTAAAACGCAATCGACATACATACTGTACATAATCTAACTCCCTTTGGTTCTTCCTCCCTCAGCATGTTGACATAGCTGCTCTCCTGATCAAGTACAACACATGTGTGAATGCCACGGATAAGTGGGCCTTCACGCCGCTCCACGAAGCCGCCCAGAAGGGCCGGACTCAGCTATGTGCCCTGCTACTGGCCCACGGGGCAGGTCCCACCATGAAGAACCAGGAGGGACAGACGCCGCTCGACCTGGCTACGGTACAGAAACACACGTGCACTCTGAACTCCCTCAACCTTACGTGATACACATCATAGCTGAAGAGCTGCTTGTGATTTTGATAATGACCTTCTTTTGAATGACAATTACAGCACATGTTTACAATTAGGATATTCCGTCAATCTATGAATGTCGATCACGATGACCTACGGTTACATGAGTCCATTTCCTGTGCCATCTCTGTCCCAGGCTGATGACATCAGAGCCCTGCTGATTGACGCCATGCCTCCGGATGCCCTGCCCAGCTGCTTCAAGCCCCAGGCCACGGTGGTCAGCGCCGCCTCGGTGGTCAGCGCAGCGGTCATCTCCCCAGCCTCCACGCCCTCCTGCCTGTCGGCTGCCAGCAGCATCGACAACCTGTCGGGGCCTCTGGGAGATCTTGCGGTGGGCGGGGCCGCGGGGCCAGCTGACGGTGCCACAGGTTCAGACAGGAAGGAAGGAGAAAGTATGTATGATCATAAAAAATAAAAAAAATCTGTAGTGTGTAGGACATTTTATAGCCATACAGCATAGTTCAGGTTGACTGTTTTAGTTAGAGTTTGGGTTAGAATGCCTGTTCTGGACTAACACTAGCCCATTACAAGTAATTTTTTTCTGAGTGTGGCAGTCCCACTCATATTTTTCATTTTGATTGGACATGTATAGTGAAGACAGACAGGAAAGTAAGGAGAAGGGCATGTCAGCAGGGCATGGGCCGGATTTGAAGCCATGCCGACATGGGCAATAGTGTGCACTGTAAACCGCGGTGCTAGGCCACTGGACCACCCCAGGCCACTACAAATACGATTTTAAGAGTTGCTCTAAAAATCTCTTATCATCTGTTTGTCTTGTTTGAACCTCCAGCCATCTTGGACATGAACATCAGCCAGTTCCTGAAGAGCCTGGGTTTGGAGCACCTGCGAGATATCTTTGAGAGGGAACAGGTAGATCAATGTGCACATTTCCCCAATCCTTACATGAACTAATGCCCTTTACCAGAAGCGGATGGTGCCCACTGCCCAAGCAAACATTTGTCACACCACAATCTATGGAACTCACCTCTGCCATCTATGACTGCATGCAATGTTGTGTGAAAACATTCCTTGCACAAAGAAGTGTTAATTTTGCAAGCAGAGAGAGAGAGAGAGGGAGAGAGAGAGCGAGAGAGACACCATCCCTCCCTGAGCTCTGTACGTGATATGCAGCTCTACTGCCTGTTAGCCAGTGTAGCTTCTCCAAGTTGCCAGATGTCCCCCCCAGAGTCAGTCTAACGTGTTCATCCTAGCCCAGATTGATTGTTTGGGGAGGAACAGGGGGGTTTCACGCAGCGAAGCGCTTGCCGTTCAGAGCTCCCTGCGGAGAGAAATCAGGCAAGGGACACGGCAGCCGTGCTGCGTCCGTGCCAGGCCGGCAGGAAGAGAAGGGCTCTCATTTGCACATAGATGAGCAGAGGGGTCCCTGTGGAGAAGGGAGGGCAGCCTGCAGGAGCAGGGAGGGGTGGGACGAGATCTGCTGAGAGAAGCCAGATTTAAAACCTAGGCCCAAGCCGGACCCTGACAAATGCCTGAACGATGCCTGTTAGGTGTTAGACAATGTTGTTAGTAGCTTCACCTTGCTCTCAAACAGGCTTGGGGGGCGGGGGGGAGTGTTCACTTCCTTCTTTCTCCTTCTCTCTCTCAATGACTGCGTTTACATGCACACCATAATCCGATTAAGGTGTTATGGTGTTTACATGCGCTGTAGCAACTGGAGTATTCCGTTTACATGTTAATTGGCATATTCCGATTCGGCGGGAGAGACAAGGGTCTTCCACCGGCACCTCACCTGGTGGACTGTTCTGGTAAATCCTGCCTCCTGAAGTCTGTCACAAACGTTTTTAAATATGTCGTTATTTTCGACGACGTCTTCCATCTATATATTCCATTATATTCAAATCCTTCATTATTTGAAGGAAGACTGTAGTTTCTTCCTCGCTCCAAAAGTGCTGCACCCTGCTAGTTGCCATTTCTGCCATTGTCGTTTGTGGTTGCTATGCTGTCCCTATCAACAACACAACCCAGGATTGCATGCTCGAGGAGAATCGAGCATGCACAGACATAACTGAATATTCCGAAAAGGGTCATAAACCACTTAAGGTGTATATAGTTATGTCACTATTCCGATTCAAACAGACATACGCCAGGGGTCTTAATCGGATTGCCAAATTGCCAAATCGGCTTAAGCGGATTCGGTACGCGTTTACATGACACTTGCCCAATCGGATCGAATATTGAGCATAAGCCGCTTAATACAGGATTATGGTGTGTATGTAAACGCAGTCAATCTCACAGACGCACCACATAACTAGCAATCGTCCATCTAACCCACTAACAGACCACATAAAAACACCTGTCAGGGCTATTCCCACTGTGCGACTGAACGATACTCTCTACTTGAATCTGCACCCAGAACCTGTACCCATCCATTAATTTCTTCATATCCAAGCCCATGCTTTCGTTTTTATGTATATAGATGACTTATAATAACTGCTTTAGGCCTGGGGTTTTCTGAATTTCCATTGTTTACACAGTGAACCTGTATCCTTATATGAGTCATGCATTTAAATCCCCCTCTTCCCCTCCTCCTGTGCATGCTAAGTTTATCTCCTTAGTGGGTAGAGCTTTTAAGACACAGCAGCGCACCAGTTGAATGAATGGGGCATGTCTCTGTAGAAATGGGCCTGGCTATATGGCTTTAACCGGGGCAGGAACTTTTTGGTAATAATGGTGCAGTCTGACTGTGCTCCAGCTCTGATTGGTTGTGTGAAGGACAGGTTTTCTCTGTTTCTCCTGCTGCTGTTTTCTTCGGAAACTATTTTGGACGCTCCGCATCGATTGGCTGTGTTCTGAATAGCTACATGTTGTTTTTGGGAAGATAACGCTGGATGTGCTGGCTGACATGGGTCACGAGGAGCTGAAGGAGATCGGGATCAACGCCTACGGCCACCGCCACAAACTCATCAAAGGCATCGAGAGACTCCTGGGAGGACAACAAGGTCAGAGGTCATCTCCATGTTCAAATCATCTTCGTCTCTGTTCCAATACTTTAGAAATATATCCCCCCTTCCTCAAAGTATTCATTGACCTAACATGATTGAGTGAGTTAAAGCAAGCTCTCTACTACATCGCTTTCACCAATCAAGTCAATGTCAGATCAGTGAGGAATCCATTGATGTTCAATCCAACTCTTATATATGATCAGCCATGAAAATGATCATCATACATAAGGTGGTTTCTCCGGATTCTAACCCGTGAGTGTGTGTGTGTGTGTGTGTGCGTGCGTGCATAAATAATCATTGAACAGTGTGACTGAACAAAATCTAATCCTCATGACATGGTCATACTGATTGAAATAGATTGTTGTATGGCTATATTGATTATAAGAATATAATACATTTCAGATGAAAATCAGCTAATATTTCAGAATAAAAGTCAGAAAAATAAAATTTCTGAATAAAAGTCAGAAAAATAGAATTTCTGAATAAATGTCCGAAAAATTAAATTTCAGAAAAATATATTTTGCCTCCCCTCACACCTGCCTCTTTATTACTAAGTGTGTGCGTCCCTGCTGCTCCAGGTGCCAACCCGTACTTAACCTTCCACTGTGCCAGCCAGGGGACAGTCCTTATTGACCTGGCCACTGATGACAAGGAGTTCCAGTCTGTAGAGGAAGAGGTAGCTACCTACACACATACATCTCTCTCCTGTCTGGTACTTTCTTGACACCAGATGTGGGTCAAATATATGTCAAGTGTATTTGATTTGAGCTGGATTTGGAATTTGCCCTTTCAGGATTATTACACTGAATCCATTGAACTTGGGCAAACAAAATCAAATACAGCTCAAGTATTTTTCATGTATTTGACCAAGGTTGACAATAGGGTCTGCTAAGCGGGACAACCCTTACCATAAAGGGATATAACACCCCAACTGGGCTCTGTGAAATTGGCCTGAAATGAGATTGTGTGTGTGTGTGTGTGTGTGTGTGTGTGTGTGTGTGCGCGCGCGCCCGTGTGCGTTCTTGCTTACAGCTGCAAAGTACTATCAGAGAGCACCGGGATGGAGGCAACGCAGGCGGGGTCTTCAGCCGGTACAATATCCTCAAGGTGAGTTAATACTCACTCCTAATACTAGGAGTTCTGGAGTTAATACTCACAATCACTCCTCATACAGAATCAATTATTTTTCTCTATTAAATTATTTTCATTGGGATGGCTTGAACACTCTGGTAGTGAGAGCTAGGATTCCCATCATTGCATTGCATTGCAGGTGTTTCTGGTGCCTCTGGACATGCATATTTTATGTGCCTTACTGTCTAATAATGTACCTCTTTAATGTGCACCCCCCTCCTCCCTTTGTCTGTGTAGATTCAGAAGGTGGTGAATAAGAAACTGAGGGAGAGATACTCGCACCGACAGAAAGAGATCGCTGACGAGAACCACAACCACCATAACGAACGCATGCTCTTTCACGGTAAACAAGCGACCACCACAGTGCTCATCTAAAACTGAAAAAAGATCTGGATCCCTTGTTTTAGGTTCCGTCTTTGAGATGCTGTTGGTTATCTGCTCACATCTCTTAGATGCTGAATCGAGTCAGTCATTCAAAACATTGATTATTGATGTTATCAAGATCATTGATATTATCTTGGGCAGTCAAATGATTAAAATAATTTAAATAATTCAAGTCTGTTGCACAATGGACAATGAGGAGATATACTACTATATTCCACTCTGTTGTGTTGTGTGTTGTGTGGCAGAGAACAATATGTTTTCAGTCAAGTTATTATAACTGGTAAAATATGGTTTAAGACAAATAAAATACTATTGATAAATATTTTCCTTGCTCCCCACCCAGGCTCCCCCTTCATAAACGCTATCATCCACAAAGGCTTTGACGAGCGGCACGCCTACATTGGGGGTATGTTCGGGGCGGGCATCTACTTTGCAGAGAATTCCTCCAAGAGCAACCAGTATGTGTACGGGATAGGAGGGGGCACCGGATGCCCCACCCACAAAGACCGCTCCTGCTACATCTGTCACAGGTCAGACTCCAGACGCCACACTACTTTTTTTGTGTCATTAATTGTTTATTTATTATTTGTAAACCTTTTTTCTCTTTCTGACGGACGTAAACAATAATAGTAAACAGAACAAAACATTTTACAAACTAACAGACGTCACAGGGAGGTATTTCATCAACGTCGCTAAATAAAGCAGCGCTAAATTGAAAAAGCCTGGTTAGACTTAATGTCGACTGTGACTTAAGACTCAAGCCATTCCAATAACACAATTCAGCCGTGTCTCGTCAATGCTAACTCTGGCCAGGCTTGGAAAGTCTTGCTTTGGGCACGCGCATGGAGTAATAAGCACTGCAGGACATCCAATTGTCGAAAAGAAGAAGCTATAATATATCTGATCAGCAGGCTAGATAATATCAGATTGTTAGAATGGCAGAGTGGTCTAAGGTGCTGCATTTTATATTTACTTTTTTTTCTGCTAACATTTTCTTGGAACAACCCATTATAATCTTGGCTGCAAGGATTCATATTGAAAAGCCTCACTGGTAACACCGAACATAATATGGCTAAGACGTGCTCAACGCTGTAGCCTATATATTCTTTATGTAATAGTTTTGTTGAATGTGTCTTTGGGTGCAGCACTCTTAAAAAATGTATTCACTTTGGGGACACTATGAACATTTTAGGAACAACATGATATGTTGTCTGTGTGTATGTAGTGTGTGTAGTATTCTGACGTTGTGTGTTATTGTAGGCAGATGCTGTTCTGTCGGGTCACGCTGGGCAAGTCCTTCCTGCAGTTCAGCGCCATGAAGATGGCTCATGCTCCGCCTGGACACCACTCTGTCATCGGCCGGCCCAGCGTCAATGGCCTAGCCTACGCAGAGTATGTCATCTACAGAGGAGAACAGGTCAGTCACCCCACCCCCCCCCCACACACGCACGCACACCTGTGCACACTACACAGAGACACTTACAGTATGCACATACACTTCATTCCTATTTAGTTTAAACACTGTAGTCAGACTATTTCATTGTTAAAGTTTGGGATGTTAACAATGTTTTTTTTTTTTTTTTCAGGCGTACCCTGAATACTTGATAACGTACCAGATCCTGAAACCAGAGAGCTCGCCCCAAACCACACCCGGAGCCGAGCAGAAGTCCTAGTCCACTCCTAGACCAGCTCAGAACCACAGAGACTGTTTAAAACTTTAACCCCCAAAACACTTCACACATTCTGGGCTGAACCCCGCCTCTTAACTCCACGCAACCCAACCATCGCCCATGGAATGATGGTCTTTCCTCCACTCACTCACTTTTTTGTTGCATTTCACTCACTCGTTACAAATGTTCAGTTCCTCACCAACAACACCCATTTGTCCTGTTTTTTAATGTTTTTTTATTATTATTATTATTATTTTCCCACTAAACAGAGTTTACATGAAGGTGTTGCTGGTCTGGAATTGTGTTGTCGCCCTCTAGTGGCCAAGCTCCTTGCTCTCTCGTTGGTTGTCTTCACCGGTCAAAGCCGAATAAGGAGAGACCAATGGTTAAAGGTTAGGGCTAACGTCAAAGACAGGGATTCAACGTTTATTGGTTAAGGGGTTTGGCCAAAAACTCAAAGCTAAATGGTTACTGGTCCAGGCCAGAGACGGGTACTCAAAGCTCATTGGTTAAGGGTTTAGGCCAGAGATGAGTGAAAGCTCATTGGTTAAGGGTTTAGGCCAGAGATGAGTGAAAGCTCATTGGTTAAGAGTTGGTGGGCGACAGGAAGTTTGCTAGTCTGCCTTTTGTTTTTTGCACCAGTGAAGAATGGGAGAGGCTCCTCTACCTATCCATCGGACAAGGACTTTTTGCCGGTAGCGATCTGAATGGGTGTGACTTGCTGTACTGTACAAACTTCCACTATTAAGAACCATGCAGGGCAACCAACCTGTCCCACTCCTGCCCTTCAAGCACACTACTAATATGTAATATTTTCAACAGCATTAACACTTCATTTATCTATATTAGCTCTGTAATGTTTTTATTGCGATATTTCAATTATTGTTTGACTATTTACTGTTTTTACTATGTTTTTAAGATGATGTACACTAATCATGGGACCATGTCACAATGCTAAGTTGTGGGGACCTGACCGTTTTTGACCCCCCCCCCCCCCACCCAAATCATTGTCGTGTTAGGGAGGTCTACTCACCATTAATTTACCTACATCGTCTAGAATGATTCCAGCTTGAGAATAGCAAGTGTGCACATGACCGAAATAGAGTTCGGTGAGACAGTTAACAAGCTACCAAACATGTATTATCATGATGATGATGATATCATATAACAAGGAAAACATTTCACAGGAAAACACAAAACCATCAGACTTTCATTTCCATCACCCATCCAGTCAAACTCATCATTTTAATGGATTTGCACTTTTAAAAACTGGGATGATTTTCACTAAGTTATTTGAAATTATGAAAAATAACCTTGATCAAAAAAGATGTCCAGTATTGTACAGGTTGTGTAGCAACAGACAATGCCTTTGTAAAGCTTGCCATGTCATTTACTGATAAAGTGTGGACTTTATTAGTACTGTAAATTATGGGGGGGGGGGGTTGTGGATCTTGAATCTACACTTTAGGTGGGGTGAGGGCCAGACATGGATTTTTTCCGTTGAATAGCTCAATTGTACCCTCTTGAAGTTTGTTTATACAAACTGCTAGTTTATGTGTATTCCATCTCTTTCCTTTCTTGGTCACTCTTTGCTAAAGTCATCCCTGAGTGAAACATGACTAGGATTAAAGGATTTAACAACAATCTTGTTGGAACCAGAAGGTTAGAGGTAGAGGGGAGAGGAAGGAATGGCTTATTATTAGACTGGCGCGTGTGCCTGTGCGTGTGTGTGTGTGTGTGTGTGGTGCGTGTGTGCACCCGTACACACACACACACACACACACACACACACACACACACATGTTTGCGTGTGAGGTCCAACACCGGCCTCTCTTTCCTACCAACAGGTTCTCTGATCTCTCTGTTGAATTTTTGTTCCTGGTGCTGAAAGATCCTGCAATGACCCACGTGTAACCTCTGATGTGCAGACTAAAGAAACACTCCTCATTCTTGTAAAGCAGTCTTAATAAAGTACACAAACTGTAAACATCCAGCCTATGCCTCAGTCGCTGCTCTTTTCCGCTTCCTCTGTCACATTTTAGTTTAGTAGGGTACATTGGACAAGTTGGATGCACAGTTTTGAGTTAGGGTTTGGGGTTGGGTCATCCTAAGGAGATCCCAATTAGCTACCCTGAGATTGTGACTTTGACGGTGATGAATAAATGTATGTGTTCTCTGTATGTATCACTGTAAAAATGCTGTGTAGGGTGTTTACCACCACAGAGTGTTAGCAACTAAAAGAGCAGGAGGGGTATTCCATCAATGGTGCTAAACGAAAATCCAGGCAAGTCTTGCAAGACTAATAAACCTGGGTTTTTTATAAGTCTCGTGAAATTTATAAATAAGCCTGGTTTTTCTGGACGTTGATGGAATACCCCCCAGCTAACTTTGATAAACAATTAGATTTGTATGATTTTCCAAACATGATTATGAGTTGTTGAGAGTATCCAGTAAATAATACCAGTCCCATGTATTGACTAGTGTGTTTTTCTCTCCACTACCGGTGTAGTGTATTCATGGAAATGTCTAGAGCAGAAATGCGGTGAGACAGTGAGTCGAGTATTGGACATGCAGTGTCTTCCTGTAGAGTGTCATTGATTTCCTGTGAAGTGGGAGATGAATCGCCGTAAGGACAGAGTTGACCATTTGCTCAGCCATCAAATGAAGGAAAAGACTGCAATGTTTAATCAATCCGCCCATTAGAAACCAGTCTATCAAAGCATGCAATCTATTCTCTCATCACCCAGAGCTACACTGTCACTACTGTTCTTGTGTATAGTAAGTGTCTGGTTGACGCAACTAGAGCTTAGTTTATGGTCTATATTATATTATTATTGTATTATTCTTCACTTGGAATCTACATGGTAAAATGGTAGTTAAATAGTAGCGACCTAATAGTCACAAGCACGATTTATCACCATTATACTTATCAATTGTTTTAGAAATATAATTTTTTCATAGTTTCCCTTGGAAATACTAGGTAAATTCCTAGGGAAAAAATACTGGAAGATACAAGGTATATATGCCTAAATCTCATAGTGACGCACACTTTTAAATGGCTCATTATAGCCTGCATTATATATTGCGATTGTCTTGTGCTTTTGTCATTTTAACTTTTGGTTTCTATCACAAAATACTTTGTTCTGCGTAATCAACAGTGATTTTTGTTGCAACGTTTCGGAGTATGGAGTATCAGAATAGCCCACAAGGGGGTGATATAACTCCATTAATTTGGGTAAATTCCACACTGATGAATGACCTTGGATTTTGATCATTAAAGTCATACTTTTAAGGGAGATTCAACTATTTCAACATTACTGGGGTGACTTCCTGCTTACAGACTTCAGATGATGTCCTATTGCTGAGCTTTTAAATGAGTACTTAATGCTTATTAAAAGGTTGAGCATACAAGCCTCATAGATATCCTACTGTAATGACGAGCATACTTCCTGGAGAAGTGAGAAGATAATGTTATGATGCTTGTACCCAAAATATCAGTGATGGACTGATGAGAAATAGGCTATATATTTGTAATTAAGGATTCCAATTACCAAAGTGATAATAAAATAAAAATAATAATAATAAAAAAAGAGCATCACTGTTCAGCTAGCTTTGTGGAAAAGGACTGCCACAGACACCAGGGCATGGTGCTATCACCTAAAAACAAGGCTTTTACGGTAAGTGGTTTTCAAAGTATCGCTCTATTGTTTTGAGATCAGTGCTCAAAAAGTGTTGAACTTCATCCTGTACTGGCGTGTTAATGTAAGTAGTGTTTATGAAGATATATTGATTGTCATGAGTGACATCACATGCAAAGAAAGACACCAGAAACTGTCTTCTAAGAACATTGTTGTATTTAACAATGGAATCTTACAAATAAATAAATGAGCATACCCATTCAACAGAAAACCTGGGAAACGTTTTAAAATGTTCATCTTAATGAACGATATTGCCTCGATGAGACAACAGCATTTCACTGGACACAGGTAGAAAGTATTGCATTGTTCACCGACTGTTGAAGCAAGCACTTCATTGTTTCATTGACATTACCGTCTCTCAAACCAAAGGACAAATGGCTGTAGGAAAACTCATCATCATCAGATACCACCTGGTATCGTAATAATGTGCAAATCAATTAAACATTATAATACAGTATTGCATTACTTAAAAGTGCTTGAGAAAAGGTGCCAACATTCTTCAAAAAAAAGATTGAGCAGGGGGAATTTTTCCTTTTTGTCCCAGAAGCCTTTGCCTTCAATTGTCACAGGCTACGCCACTGGGTAATATTTGGACTCAAACACATAAATGATCACAGAACTGTCTCTTTTACAGACAGATAGTAACCATTAAATGTGTTGGTACAGTGGCAGCACACACAAGACTCTTATCATCTCATATTTTTTATATTTCCAGTGATGTCTGATAATATCCCAGTGTCTTGATTTAGGGGTGTTTTTGTGTGTATGCCAGGAATCTGTGGAATCACCCTGTATTGGTGAATGTGCATCAGGGCAACTTTTTGCGTGTAGACCACAACATGGCCCACGTCGCATGGACGGCTTTACAGTGATTAGACAAAATAGAAGCCAGAGACACTGACTGGTTCATAGGATACTTTCAATCTGGGCCAGTATCAGACTATTATCAAACCAGAACTAGGGTGGTATCAGACCAGAACTAGAGTGGTACCAGACCAAGTATTGTAATAGTAGACAGTATCAAACCAGTGTTTGGCTAGTACCAGTCTGGTGTTAGGCCAGTACTCCCATCAGTAGTGGACCAATCACCATCCATGGTCTGGAGGGATAGTACATTTGGCAACAGACCACAGAGTGTAAATCCTACAATGACAACATTCCTCATGTGAGAATTCGACAGTCATTACCCGGTAAGGCAAACATATAATTTTTCTGAGATCTGGTCTGTATGAATACATACACAAATGTTAAAAAAATTAAATAAAAAAAGAGTTCAAAACATGATAAAAAACAACAACAACAACAACACACAACATAGTGCTTTGGTGGCAACTGGGAAGAGAGAGAAATGCATTATTGCTCTACTTAGGGTGAGGAGCGGATACGGTGACATTGTCTGTATTGCAGTGTTGAAATGCTTTGTTGTCATTTTGTTGACATTTGTCAGTTTGTATCGCCTTCAGTTAATTTGAAATGAAAAGGTGCTGGCACATCTGTAGGCACCAAAAATCCACCTGGTACCTGACCAAAGGCACTGACCAAAAGAAAAAACACAACAAGACGCCTTATCCGTCCGATACAGTCGAATCCTCTACTCTTCTCTTCTGAGAGCGCATTAGTTCACTCCTCATAGGGAATTTATAAGGAAAATACTAGTATTAGGAATATGGTGGGAACTCCCTCAAGCTAGAGTCTAGCCCCATGTTTAAACCAATATAGAGCTCTTAGAATGTAAATTACATGAAGGGGAGAAGGGTAAAGAATCAGACCGCAGACCTAGTTTCTTCACCCCAAGAGACTACAATCCTCCTCCTCTGCAGGGGGTGGAGGGAGGAGGGGAGGAGGTCTTTCATCCAGTCATTCATCAGCAGTCCTGCTCCAGCTCCAGGAGAAGGGGGGGGGGCAGTTCTGCTTCAGTAGGGGGGGGTGTGGGAGAGGATGGGGATGTCAGGAAGGCAGGAAGCTGGACAGGACGCCAGCAGAGCACCTGTCACAACTAAAGAGCCTCCTGCACTCCATCAGGAAGCTAGAGAGTGACTGAGCACTCTTTCTCCTCCCCCCCCCCCCACGCACACACATACACACACACCAAGTCCTTCCTGTGTCAACCCATGCAATGAAATTCAGAAACTGCCATGGCAACAGCATCTATTCTTGAGCCAGCTTTCAAACAAAGCTTATTTATTGGTCACCGTAATAGTCAGGAATGGTGCCATATTCTAAATCGATAGAGTGAGAGTCTTATGTGTGTCATTTGACAGTTTTGAATCAGGCACCTGGATAGGCACCACTCCGTTTTTTTTTTCACCTTTCAGCTTGTACCAGTCAGGAGGGTAGAGGACCTCTCTCAGACCCACCCCCACCCACTTGTCCCAGATGGTCGAAGGAGTCACTGGGTACGTGTCTAATAGGGTGTGTGTGGAGAGTGGGGTGTGGGGTGGGGGGGGCGAGCTTTAGTAGCCAGTGTCTGTCAAGCAGTCTATGAGGATGAGTTGGGTGGGCGAGTATCAGCAGCTAGGAGAGGTTGTGATTGGACTCTGCAGGTAGGCCAGGCCTACACTAGGCTGCCCGTGCGACACCACCACCGACACAGGGAAGCTAAAGATGAAGGGTGAGGTGGGCGTGGAGGAAGACTTTGGCCCCTGCGAAGCAGCCGCGACCGCAGCGGCCGAGGGACTGGCGGCCTCCACGCTACAGCTGGTGGCCAGCACCTGGGACTCAAACTGTAGCAGCTGGCCCATGAAGCTGAAATTGGGCGAGATGATGCTGCGCCGCTTCTTGACAAACTCGAAGGCCTCGTCCAGACGCACACGCTTCTTCTTCATCAGGTACGCCAGGCAGATGGTGGCCGAGCGAGAGATGCCCGCCTGGCAGTGGACCAGCACACGCCCGTTGGAGTCCTTCACTGAGTCTGAAATAAGAGGGGGGGGGGGAAATAATTAGAGATATTTAGACTTTTTATCCGTGACATGAAAATAAAAAGGAAACACTACGTCATATTTACACACATATTTATTCAAAGATAGATACACCAACTTCTTGCGTTTCAGTACATAATCGCACACACACAGACACACCAATCACCCATGACCCCAGAGATACAAAGACATGCAAATTGACATCCTGCATCACAGCCAAATTCACACCTACGCTAACACCATCAACATAACTCCACCTAACCTCCATCAACATTCCTCCCCCTGCTTAAGATAACGAGGAGGTGAGAAATAGCATCAACAGTGAACTCGCTAACACATACATGCAAACACATACAGACAATTTTAAGGTAACAACACGGCGCACCCAGGAAGGGTGGATGAGTCAGACTCCGGTCCCTGAGCAGCTAACTCTGACGCATTTTAACTCCGACACGCTTGCACACCACAAACACACCTCAGTCTACTGGGGTCCCGTCTGGAAAAGCTGCTGTGTGTGTGTGTGTGTGTGCACAACCCCCCCCCCCACACACACACACTATACCTTGCCATGGGGGTCCCACAATGACTTTATCAACACACCCCTCCTCCCAATCCTAATCTATAACATCAATAACTAGCAACTGCAGCATCCCTCCTTCATATATAAACCATCTATAACAACAGCCCTCCTCCCACTCTCCCATCATAAACATCAAGACACACTGTGCCATAGCACGCTCACTCAAATCATTAAACATTCTAATCTAAACGATTTCCCATCTAATTGTATTGCTACTGATTATTAGGCTAACGTGCTCTCATTTTTCCCAAAACAAATACAAGACATCATATTTTCCAAATACAAATGCAAGAACAAATACTTGTCTTACTTTAACAAATTCAATTCAGGCTAAATTAAGGCCCTAAAATCATCAGGTATTATGACAGATCCTTACACTTGGCAATTATGTGACATAAAAGCATTTGCTTTTTTGTTATTTGTGAGGTAGGCCGTATAATGGATTTATGAGGGTTTTGTAAAGCTTAACCAATTGTTTAGCAGTTAACCCCATTCCCACACAAAAACATATATTGTTTAAATTGGGACACAATTCCTTCATTAAAAACATCACTCCGGTTTGGGGTAACTGCAGAACAACCCTTTCTGGACATCAGTGATAAATCCCCCCCCCCCCCCCCTTCAATAAAATGAGCAAATTAAGATTTCACTTCTCTATATAGGCTAGGCACACTGGGATGGACAATCATCTGGCCATGTACATTTCCTGCCACTGATGATGATGATGACGATGATGATAATAATACTTATATGTGTAAACAGACAGCATCTCACTCACCAATAAACTCAATGGCTTCTGTGAACCAGGAGCTGATGTCTTCCTTGTGGTTGTCCTCTACAGGAATGCACTTGTACTGGTACACCCCCTCAAAGTGGTTGGGACAGTTGGAGGAGACGTTAAGTAAGGCGGAGATACCCATGCCGTCCAGCATGTCTTTTTTGGAGGCATGGAAGGCACTGCCGAGGTACAAGAAGGGAAGAATCTCCACCGGACCTCCCTGGATCAGAGAGAAGACGAGAAGAAGTGAGAAGAGGCAAAAAAAAAGAAGTGACAAGTTAATAAGTGATATAGATTAAACTATGGATTAGTTGCATATAGCCTAATTGTTTACACGTCAATGAAATAGCACAATTCAACATTTGATTTGGGCTATTATATATTAAAAGAATAATAATCATAATAATCATGCCTACAGTGTAAAAACATCATTAGGCTACTTTTCCTACAAAATGTTAGAGATCCATCTATCTAATTCTAGAGAATGTATTGATTTTAGATCATGTTATGTCATTGCCGTTATGGGGCTCTGCTCCAAGCGGCAGGAAATGATCGATCCGTAGGCCTTGACCTGAAACAGATGTGTTGGACGGGGATGGGGCAATATTCTTCATCGCACCCCCTCGAGCATGGGAAGAGGGAACTAGTGATGTTATCAATCGTTGTCGAGCCGAGAGACCATGTAAATGACCGGAACCCTACTTGACGCAAGACAATCAATCGGCTAAATCTAAATAAACGGTCTTCTCACCTGTTCTTGAGTTCCACAAGACGAACAGCTGGAGTCCAAACTGGACTGGGTAGAGAATGTGGGCAACGTTTTGGTTTTCAAACAGAATTCTGGATACTCCGTGAAAAATCTGTCGTAGCCCCCTGTGAAAAGATAAAAAAATGTTTGTATTATTTTGATAGGCCTGGCGACATTCAATCTTAGCCTATTTCACACACATGCCGAACAGGGACAAGTGTAAAAAGCTGTGTTATTTGAAATGTATGGAATGTAGGCCTGAACATCAATAGCCTAATCCTAAATAGTGTTTAAATGCGCCACACGTGCTTCCTTCAATTGAAAGGCTCAATGCATTTTAGCTAGACATCATCAATTAATGGAGAATCCTACAAGCTGTGGAAAATATTAAAATGCAATCAGAACAGCATGTTTTTATTTAATGTCATGCGCAATAGTATATAGTCTATAGGCCTAGTCTATACTTAAAATCATAACGAATTGCTATTTCGACATTTAATAGAATAAACATGGTTGATTTTAGATTTTTTCATTTATCCTTTATATCCAATGTTTCATATGCTTAAGAACATCTGCTATACCTGTCTTTACCCCTGTGTCTGGGTAGCCTACACTGCTCCAATGCGTGTGCGTCATTTTAACCTTTTTTGCTTGGAGAATACAATAACCATACTGCGCCATGAACAACAGTAAGGTTTCTTAGCATGTTTTGCATTTAAAAACATGTTGATGGAAATACATCCTGCTAAACGTGGTTTTATGTTGTGGAACTGGAAAACACTGCAGCACATCTTCCCATCGCCAGGGCTCTGCATTACCTCATTACGAGACAATGAAGTGCAATGGGTTGCAAGGTTGCATACGTGCCAGCTGTAGTACAACATGACACTGTTTCAAATAACCTACCAGGTAAAACCATAAGCCTAGGCTACAATTATTTCTAAATATTAATATCTGGTTTGTTTGTAAACAAAGCCAATCGAACAACTCAATAGCAATTCTACCTATTCTGCCCATAGGGACGGCTATTAGTTTACCTTTGAGGAGGAATATTTCGGTCCCAACTGTGTCTCTGTACAAAGCATTGAGCACCAGGGTGATTGTGCTGTCGTCTTTAACCGTGTCTGTGTCGGGTGTCCTTTCGTCGTAGAGAATAACCGCGGAATACAGCCCTGACTTTAGCCGGGCTCTGACCTCTTCGTCACCCGACAGAATCTGGTCCAAACTCACGGAGCCCTTCGCACGCCTTCGCACAATGGTGTTACAGCGGATATTAACTGCGTCCCGAATGTGTCCGGCGCTAAATGCCAGGAATGATCTGCAGTCCAGCACCAGACATTTCGCATTGTCCTCCTTCAACAACCTTTTCAAAACGTTGCAATCCATTTCGCAAAGTTCATCCATTATAACCATATCTTCCCCCATAGCTAAGAGAATTTTGGTTGTCGAGTTGAGGCACACAACTGACTGCAATTGTTCAATCCTAAGCAGCTCCTGCGCGATGTTGTGCTGTTTATCCTCCTGAGAGCATTACTATCACGGGAAGTCACCTCGTTCCGTTTTATGAATGGGGCCTCTGCCGCGAGCTCCATAAAAGGGCGGTGGCGTCACAATGAAGGTAACGTCACCACTAGTGCATTCATTAACCATTCTCTCCTCCCTTTTCATTCATGAAAAGTCAACGATCAGTTAAAGGCGAGATAGAAGATGAAAATGCCGCTGCTGCCAAACCTCGAGCATTATTTAATTCATTTAATTTCTTATTTTAAGGTCCAACTAGGGACTGATGCTGAAAATTACGACAAGCATGATAATATGATAAGCATGATGGTGCAATGCATCTGACACTTGTTTATTTAATGGGTCAATGTTTTAATGTCTATCTGTCTACTCAATACAATTATTATTATTATTATTATTTAGAGTAGGCTAAACTTGTCATATTCTTAGGGGAAGAGGATATTTCATATTTTGAGTTCCTCCTTTTGAAAATGTCATATTTTACATGAGGCATTAGCCCAATCTTAGGCCTATATCATACAAAGCGGGGAATATTGCTTGGCAGCAACCAGCAATACTTTCACACGAAGGTCACGTGATGGTCAGCTTTAATATTCGCACGTCTACCGAATATGGCAGCAATGGGCCCTTAGTTATTAGCCTATTGTGAAATAGTTGTCTTGACACCAAAATAAAGTCATTTTATCAAAAGAATAAAGAACCAAACAAGAATGCAAAGATTAAATCAGTTTCATACAATCGGCAGTTTCACTGAGAGCAAGATCAAGCCCAAGAGAAATCCACACCTGTGTCTGAGTAAACTCAGAGTATAAGCCCATTGAAATAGAACCATGTATACTGATAGGCCAACACTTTTTTTCCAGAACATTATAAAATGGCCAACAGTGAAATATGCTCTATAGCAATGGAGTGTCATGCCAGAAACTGTGTTTTCAGTTGTTTTTGTCTTCTTCTCCAGTAATCATAGCTCAGAGCATTGTTGCCCTATCGGAGAAATCCCCATTACGATCATGCCTGAATTATTTTCACTGCAACGCAGTTAATGAGATGCTCCAACTTACTGTCAACGTGGAAAACTGAATCTGAACTGACCCCCTCTCCCTAACCCATGGTCTATTGTTCGATGGTGTCCATAATGAATGTTTGGTATTGTAGCTTTAGCAAGGCACTCACAGGAGGAAGCAACTGCTTGAGAAGAAAAGACCAAATAGATTAAGGCACCTTGATATCACAGAGTGGTTTCCTTTGTGGTCTGATGTGTATTGGTGTAAAGAAAGTGTGAAATGTTCTAGTATGTCTCTGTGGAGAGTTTCTGTTGCTATTCCTCTAATCTCACTTCACAATGGCAATGAAGACTCAGATTTGACCAAGCCCACAATCATATTCCCATTCAAGGAACAAACTGCTCATATGCAGATTACAGAACATAGTGGTTCACATACTGTACCAATGAATATACAGTATCAATGTCTGCTTGCTCTCTCTCTCTCTCTCTCTCTCTCTATGGATTGTCAATGTGCATCATTTGCATAGTTTAACACAAGCCCATTCAGAGCGCTCAGGTATTTTGCATGAAGATTTCATCTCCATGGCTACGGTTAGGTAGGGTGGAGATGAGGTGACATAGGGGAACAGATGTTTTACTGTAAACAAAGACAGACAGGCAGACAGAATATTGTGTAGGTTTTGGCCAAACAGCAACAGCAGACAATCACAATACAGCAAAGAGAGAAAAGGAGAGAAAGAGAGAAGGGAAGAAAAAAGGGAGAGAGAGAGGGAGGGAGGGAGGAAAGGAGAGAGAAAGAGAGAGAGAGAAAGAGGGAGGGAGGGAGAGATAAGCAAAGAAAGGGAGAGGGAGAGAGGGATGGAGGAAGGGAGAAAGAGAGAGGGGAGAGACAGAGAGAGAAAGAGTGAAAAAAGAGTGGGATGGAGGGAGGGAGAGAGAGAGAGGGGAGAGACAGAGAGAACTGCTGGGTGTGAATCAGGACATCCAGAGTAACAGCCAAGCGTAGTGGACATCAGTGTCGGAATGACATGTGTCCCGTCGCCATGGTGCCCAGCGCAATCCACAAAGCCTCAGAGGGACCTGCCATGAACATGAAGCCCCACCGTCATGGCAACAAGAGAGAAGTGTGCGAGAGGAGGGTGTGGCAGTCCGCCTGTCATTGGATGGGCATGTGGCCCCCTTCTCTGCTCTGACATCACTTGTCTCCGCCCCCTTCCATTAACCACCCCTCAGAAGCAGCTCAATCACAGAACAGACTAGGATAACTCCAGATCCACCCAAACACACACACAGACACACACACACTCCCTAGTAAACCCTTTCTCTTCCTCTCCAACTTATCCACCCCCTGTCCGTCTTTCATTGGCATGATAAATATCCAGTGCTTTGCATGCTGGGTAGAAAATGAGTCACAGGCCGAAGCCATGGGAATACAACCCACTCTGTCATCTCTATCAGGGCAGCTGTGTCTCCCTGCCTCCCCCTACCAGCTTGTTTGTCTTCTGTTCATCCCTGTGCTTGGCTGTCACTCTGGGTGTCCTGATTCACTCCAAGCAGTTATCTCTCTCTCTCTCTCTCTCTCTCTCTCTCTCTCTCTCTCTCTCTCTCTCTCTCTCTCTCTCTCTCTCTCTCTCTCTGATTTATGGATTCCACTGTACAGTATGCTCTGTTTTGAATCTTTTCCTATATAAAACCTTAATCCAATGAGTATTGTGTTCAGTGAGTGTGAGAGTAAGTGTGTGTGTGCGTGCGTGCGTGCATGTGTGCATGCGTGCGTGATTGCATTGTGCATGCATTGTCTATGATGACATGTGTGAGAAAAAGAGAGATGGGTGGGTATGTGTATCATGTGAACAGGATGCCTGGTGTGTGTGTGTGTGTGTGTGTGTGTGTGTGTGTGTGTGTGTGTAGGGTGGGGTTAGTGGGGTGGGAGCTGGGAGGTTGTCGACTATGTTTTGAACAGAACCATCAGCCAGCCAGTCATTTCATATATAGTCTCCAGTTTCAACTCTTTTTGATTTAGTTTGGTTTGGGTTAGAGAGTATAGAGTAGTAGTTGCTCTCCTCTCTGAAGATCTTGGATAAACTTTATTCAGTACTCCAGAGGGCAGACCATGGCAGTACTTACTTGTACTATGGCCTACATTTGTAAAACTTCTCAGGAAAACTTGGTAATGTTTTACTTGAACCACCATCCACATAGAAGTGATATAGTCATATCCCTTTACAAGCATTAATAGAGCCTTATAGATGCAGCTATTGAGTATTATGAAACTCTATGATTATGCAATAAGACAGAAGGGCTGTTTTTTTAAAATATATCACAGCTAAGGGGCCACTTGTTCCTTATTCCTTTATCATTTCTCAAAGGAGCAGGATGTAAGATTTAAAGCTCTAAATGCCCAGGATAAATCCATTCAGAGGAGGAAATGGAACATTGAATGGAAATTATATATATTTGTTGCATTAGGGCCTTTAAGTACCTATTTTACCTTTTACATGTGAAAAAAATCAAGACCGGAATACACTGATGTTTTTGGAAAGTCTGTGAGTTAATCAATGACAGAGTTCTGTGTCAATAACCCCAAATCCATGTGTTGACTTCTCACCTCTTGCTCCTGCAACTGTTGTCTGTAAAACATTACATTGGTCAGACAGACTTCATCCTGGGCATGGAAAAAACAGCAGTTTTCTTTCAAACAGTCATGGAGGTTATGACTTTAGAATCTAAGGCTACATTTCTGGGCCCAGTTTGCTTTGTAGCTAATGTGGTACTTTATTTATTCCTGATAACCCCGACCCATGACACTTGTATAACAGAAAGGTGCTGACTTTGGAATCTACAGCTACTTTCCTAGGCCCAGTTTCCCAAAAGCTTTAGCTTTGTAGCTAACATGGTACGTTTTATTTCTCTCAATGACGCAGACCCATGCTACTCATATAACGACAAAGTGCTTTAACACATTTATTATAATTAATAGTATCACATTAGCTACAAAGCTTTCTGGAAACAAGACCTGTATCTAATAAAGTTTGACTCATTCCTCGTCTTTATGCAGCCTAGTATTGATACATGGTGTGAGGGTCCATTGTCGAGCTCATGTTCAATGCACAGAAACAGGTTGAAATTAGTACCACACTCCTTGGGTTGAATGGGTAATTTATTCAGAAGTTCAGGCTTTGAGATGATAACAGGAAGAAAGTTGTGGTCCCACACATCTAAAGGCATGCTGGGGGTTTCTCCTTCTGGAGGAAAGAGTTTCTTGAATTTTTCAAAATATATATATTTTTATCTTCTTGCTTGGAAAAATG
Source organism: Nansenia antarctica (assembly GCF_963989245.1). Taxonomy (NCBI): domain Eukaryota; kingdom Metazoa; phylum Chordata; class Actinopteri; order Argentiniformes; family Microstomatidae; genus Nansenia; species Nansenia antarctica. The sequence goes on from NC_137689.1 coordinate 59,261,219, forward strand.
TATTGGAATATGCCTTGTTCACAGCTGAACATTATACCATAGACAAGTGGGTTGCAGCATTTAAAATCAGGACAGTTGAGAATGACAACCCATTAGCAACGTTCTACTGGGTATCCTGTATCGAATAATGCCATTTTAATGCATACTCTAGGTGTGCAACTGTTTTAATCTAAATGTCAAAATATGCAGCATTTTCACGTTCTCCCTTGCTAGCACAGCAGAGAGATTTAGATTGTCCTCTTCCTGCTAGTGTAACTGAGGTGGTTCAGTGACCCACGGTCATGTGATCAGAGGACTTACACATTTGTGTGGTGATCAAACAACTCAAGTTCAAACCCAGCGGATCAGACTAGTGACTGCTGTCCATGCACTACACTAGCTAGCAGTGTTCATCCTGTATAGTTCGGTCATGCCAGTCGTACTCTGCCAACGGATGCCACACAGACAGAGCATTAGAGTGAGAGAATGAGAATCCACAGGCTCGGTCAGGGCTGAGTAATCATCTCCTGATTGGTCAGTTGGTGCTAGGAAACACCTCCTCTCCCTCTTATCCTCGCCAATTATTTCCGATTGGTTGAAGTTCTCGGAAAGACACCAAAGACTATTTGTGTTGGAGTCATTCAAACAAAGAGTTTCCTAACATGTATTGACTTCTGTCTAAATGTCACCTTCTGAGAAAGTCCTCCTGGAATTTGAATGAATATGGACTGATAGTGTCCAAACAAGCATGGCAAGTTCTCACAATGTTTGTATTTACTATCAAAGACAGACAGAGTGGTGCTGTCACAACTGGACTACTGGAAAGCAGCCCCTTTATAATGTGTTATAATGCGATATGTCACCTTGCTCTCATTCCTTCTCTCCCTCTCCCTGTTTCTCTCTCCTCTTTTTATCTATCTCTCAGTCAATAAGGGCATTTGTGTGTTAATCAAATCAAAGCAGACAAATCTATTTACAAATACATTTTTGAATTCTATATTATTGAGTTAATTATTTATTCCACCTGCTAGTGATAGTGGTACGATAAGAACACATCTACTGTATCTTCTGTGAGATGTTAGGTATGTCCCTGTGTGTATGTATGTATGTGTGTGTGTGTGTGTGTGTGTGTGTGTGCACAAGTGTGTTTGTGTGTCACACAGACACAAATTCAGCCCACAACTCCGGAAGCTGACATATCCTCATTCAAAAACTTGATTTGATAGTCAAATGTATCACAGAAGATGAGAGGACTGCTTGAGGTCAGGATACCAATCCCACATTATTATGCAACACTAAGACAAACATGCTTCATAGACTGTATATAACATGGTGGGAACACTCTTAGGCCTACATATACAGAATCATCCTCAGCCTATTATGCCCAAACCAACTTATTGTTGTGTGACATTTCAATTATACTTTACACACAGATGTAATTTTTTATTTTTTTATTTTTTTATTTAACCTTTATTTATACAGGTAAAAACACATTGAGCCCCAAGGGCTCATTTTCAAGTGTGACCTGTTCACAGGCATACAACATCCACCACAAACAAATACAATACAAAACCTGGCCTACATAGTCTAAAACTAAACTAAAACTACATAGTCTAAAACTAAAACTAGTCTAAAACAGTCTAAGATAATCTAAAACAAAACTAAAACTACAAACCTAAAACTAGCCAGCTAAAGAGCTAGGGACAGGGAGGGGTCAGCAATGGGCAAAAGGGAGGGTCAACTCAATTGCAAGAACAAATCATGGACTCGCACTGTATGTCTCTCAGCAAGAGCTTGAAACTGGAAAGAGGGATCAGATGAGACAGTTTCAGACTCTGCTGTAAAGAATTCCAAGAGGAAGGGGCTGCAAATGAGAACGCCCTTTTGCCTTTCATGGTCCGGACCAAGGGGATGGAGTATGTGATGATGTCCTGTGTGCGAAGGCCGTAGATGGATTGCTTGCGTGACAGATGGTTAGAAAGGAGGAGGGGAGGGGGAGCAGACCAAGGATGGATTTGTAAATGAAAATATACCAGTGAAGAGTTTGGCGGATAGAGAGAGATGACCAGTTAACCAGAGAGTATAGCACACAGTGATGCATAAGGGGTTTACAGCCTGTTATAAACCTTAACGCGCCATGGTAAACTGCGTCCAGATGTTGAAGAGAGGTAGCAGAGGCATTCATGTACAAGACATCACCGTAGTCCAAGAGAGGCAGAAAGGTGGCAGCAACCAGACGTTTTCTTGCAGCAGCTGAGAAACAATACTTGTTTCTAAAGAAAAAGCTTAGCTTCAATTTCAGTTTCTTTAGAAGGTTGTCTATGTGCAGTTGAAAAGAGAGGCTGTCGTCCAGTTGAATGCCAAGGTATTTGTAGTTTGGCACAAGCTCAATAGGTGAACCCTGACATGATACAATGTCAGGAAGAGCACTTGGCACCCGCTTGTTATTGGAAAAATGCATGACTTTGGTCTTCCCTGTATTCAACACCAGTCTGAGCTGAAACAGCTGGGACTGAAGGGCATCAAAAGCAGTCTGCAAAGCCTCGAAGGCACGGTTGATAGAGGATGCAAAGCAATACAAGATTGTGTCATCCGCATACAAATTAACAGCAGCATTAGAGATTAATCCTATTTCATTGATATAAATGGTGAAGAGAGTTGGCCCCAAGACCGAACCCTGTGGCACCCCATTGGTAACAGTGAGCAAGTTGGATGAGAGATCACCAAACTGCACAGACTGTTTCCGTTGTGACAGGTAGTTGGTGAACCAGCCAACAGCATGAGGGGACAGCCCAATATCAGAGAGGCGCTGGCATAAGATGGCATGATCGACGGTGTCAAAGGCTTTAGACAAGTCGATAAAAAGTGCAGCACAGTGATTCTTCTTATCCAAAGCCTCAGTAATATCATTAACCACTTTGACAGCAGCAGACACTGTGCTGTGCTGCTTCCTAAAGCCAGACTGAAGGGGCGATAGGATGTTGTGTGAATCTAGTAAGTCCTTGATCTGATCGTTAATTAGTCGCTCAAGGACCTTGGCTAGGACAGAAAGCTTTGAAATTGGTCTGTAGTTGTTCAAACATTTTGGGTCACCCCCCTTCAGAAGTGGGAGCACAAAAGCGGTTTTCCAGACCTCTGGCATCACATTGTTAGAAATAGATAAATTGAAAATGTGTGATACAGGTTCTGCAATGAAATCTGCGAGATCTGTGAGATCTTAACATGGGATTAAATCATACCAATACGTATGTTACAAATAGTTTCAAATACTTGACCTGCATTTGATTTTGGTACACTGGCACGGGTACAATGGAACTACTGTAATGGAATGTACATCATACCAAATACTATAACATTTTTGTCATATTTGATCCAGGTCTGATTGGAATCTTGACACCATTCCCATATCCTAAAATCACATACAGTAAGTAGTGCCTTGCAATCTATGGGTTTCCAGGTTCCAAGTCCCTTCTTGACAGCCCAGCCCAGCCTCTCTCCCTACCTCCCCAGCCTATATCCCCCTACCTCCCCAGCCTCTATCCTCTACCTCCCCAGCCTCTATCCTCTACCTCCCCAGCCTCTATCCTCTACCTCCCCAGCCTCTATCCTCTACCTCCCCAGCCTCTATCCTCTACCTCCCCAGCCTCTATCCCCCTACCTCCCCAGCCTCTATCCCCCTACCTCCCCAGCCTCTATCCCCCTACCTCCCCAGCCTCTATCCCCCTACCTCCCCAGCCTCTATCCCCTACCTCCCCAGCCTCTATCCCCTACCTCCCCAGCCTCTATCCCCCTACCTCCCCAGCCTCTATCCCCTACCTCCCCAGCCTCTATCCTCTACCTCCCCAGCCTCTATCCCCTACCTCCCCAGCCTCTATCCCCTACCTCCCCAGCCTCTATCCCCCTACCTCCCCAGCCTCTATCCCCTACCTCCCCAGCCTCTATCCTCTACCTCCCCAGCCTCTATCCTCTACCTCCCCAGCCTCTAGCCTCTACCTCCTCTACTTCCCCAGCCTCTATCCCCTACCTCCCCAGCCTCTATCCCCCTACCTCCCCAGCCTCTATCCCCTACCTCCCCAGCCTCTATCCCCTACCTCCCCAGCCTCTATCCTCTACCTCCCCAGCCTCTATCCCCTACCTCCCCAGCCTCTATCCTCTACCTCCCCAGCCTCTATCCCCCTACCTCCCCAGCCTCTATCCCCTACCTCCCCAGCCTCTATCCTCCTACCTCCCCAGCCTCTATCCCCCTACCTCCCCAGCCTCTATCCCCCTACCTCCCCAGCCTCTATCCCCTACCTCCCCAGCCTCTATCCCCCTACCTCCCCAGCCTCTATCCTCTACCTCCCCAGCCTCTATCCCCCTACCTCCCCAGCCTCTATCCCCTACCTCCCCAGCCTCTATCCCCCTACCTCCCCAGCCTCTATCCTCTACCTCCCCAGCCTCTATCCTCTACCTCCCCAGCCTCTATCCTCTACCTCCCCAGCCTCTATCCCCCTACCTCCCCAGCCTCTATCCTCTACCTCCCCAGCCTCTATCCCCCTACCTCCCCAGCCTCTATCCCCCTACCTCCCTAGCCTCTATCCTCTACCTCCCCAGCCTCTATCCCCTACCTCCCCAGCCTCTATCCCCTACCTCCCCAGCCTCTATCCCCCTACCTCCCCAGCCTCTATCCCCCTACCTCCCTAGCCTCTATCCTCTACCTCCCCAGCCTCTATCCCCCTACCTCCCCAGCCTCTATCCCCTACCTCCCCAGCCTCTATCCCCCTACCTCCCCAGCCTCTATCCCCTACCTCCCCAGCCTCTATCCCCCTACCTCCCCAGCCTCTATCCCCCTACCTCCCCAGCCTCTATCCTCTACCTCCCCAGCCTCTATCCCCCTACCTCCCCAGCCTCTATCCCCCTACCTCCCCAGCCTCCATCCCCCTACCTCCCCAGCCTCTATCCCTACCTCCCCAGCCTCTATCCCCTACCTCCCCAGCCTCTATCCCCTACCTCCCCAGCCTCTATCCCCTACCTCCCCAGCCTCTATCCCCTACCTCCCCAGCCTCTATCCCCCTACCTCCCCAGCCTCTATCCTCTACCTCCCCAGCCTCTATCCCCCTACCTCCCCAGCCTCTATCTCCTACCTCCCTAGCCTCTATCCTCTACCTCCCCAGCCTCTATCCCCCTACCTCCCCAGCCTCTATCCCCTACCTCCCCAGCCTCTATCCTCTACCTCCCCAGCCTCTATCCCCTACCTCCCCAGCCTCTATCCATTACATTCCCAACCTCTATTTACTACGTCCAAGCCTAGCTTATTATTAACCTACATCCCTAGCATCTGTGTACTGAGGGGGATGGACAGGGATTATCCCAGCCCACGAGGGCAGCCAGAGCTAGAGACATTGGGGAGGGAGTGCTGTAAGAGTGGTAGTGGCATGGGGCACGTGGCAGACGAGTAGACAGGCATTCAGGGATTACTTAGACCGGAATCAGAACGATATGAGAGGCCATGTGAGAGCTGACCCTCCCGCCCTCCCCCACCCCCGGACACAGGAAACTGAAGAGAAAGATACGTGGGTTTCTCTGTTCCACTACTGCTCTCTGACTTCTCTAAGGACTCTTCACTGAACTCATAGTAACTGATGATTATTTCTCCCCCACACCCTCTCATTTAAAGAATCCACTCCACTCTCTCCTTTCACTGTCACACATAGCAGTCATCTCTCTCTCTCTCTCTCTCTCTCTCTCTCTCTCTCTCTCTAGTTCTGCTCTTTATGCATACATCTACTGATCAACTCTCCTAACCCATATTCTATTAAATACTTACACAACCCTACAACTTGATTATCTGTCTTTTTGTATACACTCTACAGTACTGCAAACTGTCCACAGATTCACAAAGACAGGAGGAAAGTTTTTTCTATCAACTCCTGCAGACATTTGTTTCCATGGTTACCCAGGGAATGGGTTCATATGTATGAATGTACTGCAGTTCTTTAGATACCACTTTGATATTAAATTCAACAAAATGTAGTTCGTTTTTTTTCTTCATTACTGAATACACAAACAAATACCTTTCAGGTTTTTCATCCCATTATACAGTATATACAGCATTTCCCTATACAGCTATACGTATAATATCTGCTATAGACATACAGTAGCGGTAGTAAAATCAATGAAACACTGGCGTGATGTTCTTAGCAGGTACAACCATGTTCCTGGAAGTAGACATTATTCTCCTTCCTGAGAGGAGGGGTCTCGAGGGTACAGCTTAACAACATCATTCATTCAGATTCTGTTTCATGGCCGAGGTAGCTCTTCTAAGCAGAAGGCAGGACGCTGACATGAATCGTAAGTGACATCAGCAGGAAATGGTGTCTGATGACTGACGAGCTTGGCTTTGATTTTTCCTTTCTCTCCTGAGGTTTGTGAATAAGGACGTCACACCCATGTCATTAAAATGAATAGAATTGACATTATTTTTCGACACTTACGCAGAGCTTGTTGCTTTCTAGGAACATTATCTCCATATGCAGGTTATTGGAAATGATCATGGTTGATTTCTTGCCTAACAACAGGAGAGTACTAGATTGACCTATTTCTAGTAACTCTCTTCAACAAAAATGCCTTCAAACAGTAAGTCATATAAACACTTAGATACTAATAAGCAATCACACCCTTACCATGTCCTGCCTTTATATTAAGTCTTCTATAAGTTCTGGTCTTGGAGAGCCATCAACTTTTGTCCCAGCCCAACACTCAAATTCAGCTTATCACAACATTGTGGCTTTGGCAAAATTCAAAAGGTTTCCTCCCAGAAAGGGGGGATTGTGTTCTTACTGAGATCTAAGGGACAGATAGACTCTTGTTACAGACAGTGTTTTTGTGTCAGACGTCACCGCACCTGATATGTTTTCTCTGCTGTGTGTTTTCAAGGCTGAGAGAGAGAGGCAGCTAGAGGGATGGAGTTGCCAAGGCGACCATGCACACTCTTGTCTGAAATATGTATTTTGTTAGTAGACATTAGACAAGATTGTGGTAATGTTTGTGTTTGCAATAATTTCATCAATCACAGTTGTATTGGTGGAGAAAAATACATGCAGTTACATGGGCAGACGTTGCCAGTCTCCACCCCAGAGCTTTAACATTCAACATTATTACATGAGTAAACATGGGGGAGAGAGAGAGGGAGGATGGAGGCCGAGAAAGAGAAGAAGGGGGACAGAGAGAGAGAGGAGGGAAGGACAGAGAGGGAGAATGGGACAGAGATGAGAGGGAGGAGGGGTGATTGAATGTACAAGAAAGGTTATAGACAGGGAGAAGGGGGGACAAAAGGGGAGGACAGAGAGGGAGGATTGGGGGAAAAGAGGGGGGCAGAGAAGGAGATGTGACAAAGAGGGAGGAAGTAGATCCCTGACACTAATGACACCAGCACTTCCAACAAGTGATTGAATTGAAATGTTCTCTCCTGAGTCTTAATGGGTGGTTCTCATACAGGCCAGGGTAGCTAATGACCAGTGGCTAATCTCCATGCAAGGCCAAGTGTGTGTGTGTGTGTGTGTGTGTGTGTGTGTGTGTGTTTACATGTGTGTGTACATGCATGTGTGTCTCTTGGGCCAATAGTCAGGTAATTACTAATGCACAAGCAGCTGACAGGCTAACATACAGTATAGTAAGAAGAAGTGGATTTCAAGATCATGACTTACAACATGTGCCCTGTGTGGGGCTCTTTAAATTGACTAATTATAGTTAGCCACTGTGTTACGTCCACAACCCTCTACAATAACAAACCCCAAACCACAACGGCAGCCTGCAGAAAAGCTAGTTTCCGAGCAAGAATGAGTAGAGTTTGTTAGTCTGGTCTTTCCTCTGTCCTATTCTTGAGCTGTCTTTTTCCATTCTCAACTCTACTCAGCTGTGAACGGGGTGAATCATTCTCTGACCGTGTCTGGGTTTGACTTTACGGACTTAGCTTAAGTTAGCTATGCTGAAGGTTTCTTGGAGAGGGAGTCATTTAGTGGTTTATATTTGGTGGCTTAAATTTGTCATTTCTAGTTGAGACCTTACACATTAATCAAAAGAGAAGGAAACATACGACATGTTTGACGTGTGTGAGTGTGTGTGTGTGTGTGTGTGTGTGTGTGTGTGTGTGTGTGTGTGTGTGTGTGAATGACCTTGACTGGCCCTATCACATGAGAGACAATACTCTGCTAAAACAGACACATCTGGTTCTGTTGGTCTACATGTGACACCCATGTGACAACTATCTGACAAATGTTCAGTTTTTGGGAACAATGCTGGTCTACTGGCCAGGTCATTGGGACAATATCCATATCAATGCCATAATAGTCAGTAGTATTCATTGTTCACCTAATAAATGTTCTTCTGAAACGTCTGGACACTCTTGAGCATTGTGTGGAGATGACCAACAGCGACAGCTTTTTACAGCTACGCCCACATCCGTTCTCTTCATCCCTTTCTAACTCGCGCTTCTTCTTCCACTTCTTCTTCAACATGCTTGTTGGTTCCGTGCCTCAGGTGAAACAGGTAAAGAGCACAGAGACATGATAGTGTATACTCTATAGTAGACACAATTGGAAAATGAAGATTTTCAAAGAACGATATGCAACACCTCCACCAAATTATACTTCCCTGAAAAGTTTTTGTATCATAATTCAGAATTTCAAAGGGGTCTGGCTTGGTTCTAGGCTTAGCTCTAAGCCTAAATGGGAGAGAGACAGGTTGGGGTGAGGGCAGGGACTGAGAGTGAGGGCAGGGACTGAGGGTGAGGGTGTGGGCATGGCTTCAGTAAACACAGACAGATTGGGGTGAGGGCGGGGACTGGGGGTGAGGGTGGAAGTGTGGCTTCAGTTAGCACAGACAGGTTGGGGTGAGGGCAGGGACTGAGGGTGAGGGTGGGCTTCAGTAAGCACAGACAGGTTGGGGTGAGGGCAGGGACTGGGGGTGAGGGTGGAAGTGTGGCTTCAGTAAGCACAGACAGGTTGGGGTGAGGGCAGGGATTGGGGGTGAGGGTGGAAGTGTGGCTTCAGTTAGCACAGACAGGTTGGGGTGAGGGCAGGGACTGAGGGTGAGGGTGGGCTTCAGTAAGCACAGACAGGTTGAGGTGAGGGCAGGGACTGAGGGTGAGGGTGGGCTTCAGTAAGCACAGACAGGTTGGGATGAGGGCAGGGACTGGGGGTGAGGGTGGGCTTCAGTAAGCACAGACAGGTTGGGATGAGGGCAGGGACTGGGGGTGAGGGTGGGAGTGTGGCTTCAGTAAGCACAGACAGATTGGGGTGAGGGCAGGGACTGAGGGTGAGGGTGGAAGTGTGGCTTCAGTTAGCACAGACAGGTTGGGGTGAGGGCAGGGACTGGGGGTGAGGGTGGGAGTGTGGCTTCAGTAAGCACAGACAGGTTGGGGTGAGGGCAGGGACTGGGGGTGAGGGTGAGAGTGGGCTTCAGTAAGCACAGACAGGTTGGGATGAGGGCAGGGACTGGGGGTGAGGGTGGGAGTGTGGCTTCAGTAAACACAGACAGATTGGGGTGAGGGCAGGGATTGGGGGTGAGGGTGGAAGTGTGGCTTCAGTTAGCACAGACAGATTGGGGTGAGGGCAGGGATTGGGGGTGAGGGTGGGAGTGTGGCTTCAGTTAGCACAGACAGGTTGGGGTGAGGGCAGGGACTGGGGGTGAGGGTGGAAGTGTGGCTTCAGTTAGCACAGACAGGTTGGGGTGAGGGCAGGGACTGGGGGTGAGGGTATGGGTGGAGGCGTGGCTTCAGTAAGCATCAGTAAGCATAGGCAGGTCCGATGCTCTACCCTTATAGCTGAAGTGTGTACTCATACACTTCCCTTCATGGGTGCAAAAGGAATGGACTGGTGTAAGCAATATGGTGGAATCATTACCCACCCATGCTGGTACCAATCCAGTGCTTTGGAAGGCATGAGAGAAAGTGAACGAGTGCACACTTCAGCCAGAACAGTAGAGAATCAGACTGCAGCCTTAAGGAGGCTTCAACCAAATCCACTCCTGGTAGTAAGAGGAGCGATCGGGGTAACACCTAAGCCAAATGTGAGTGACTTGGTATGCTTGGCATGAGATAATACTGAAGACTAAAAGGAGTGTGCACAAGGACAGTAAATTCAGAGTCAGAGAGTGGCAGTCTTTACTCAATGTAACAACCAAACAGATGTCTCGTATCTCTACTCAAGGCCGGTGGTAGCTATGGGCGGCGGTGGGCTCAGCCCACCTGATCAAAAGTTATGACTTTTTTTTCTGAATTGTTGATATTCCGGGGGGTGTATGTTTAATCTCATATTTGTATTTACTGTAGGTCGATATACTATGTTTATCGATTTAGCGCTGCCCATAGCCACAGCTAGCACCCCCCCTCCCCGTCCCTACCCTCCCATGGTGTTGGTTCTGGTGCCGGGCCTGTCTCTACTAATACTTCAGTCTACAATTCGTGAGCAGTTATTTACTTGTACAGAACAATGTACAGAATCACCTTAGCTGCAGCCATTTCCTCTTAATGACTAGCTTGTCCAGCTTGTATAATAAAGATTATAATGATTTGCAATATTATGTTCTTGGAGTAATCTCATTAGAATGAGGGGGTAATCTTGCAGAAAATATCCTGAACAAGTGTTACATACTATAAACATAAGCATTCCAAGTAATTAGACCTTTCAGGAAACTGACATTTTTCCATCACTTCCTCTTTTGTTTTACCAAAAGTCTTCCTCATAAGAAGAAACCACAATTGTCCTGTATCCCACGTTAAGACAATGTCAAATTCCCTAGCACTTCTCCGCTACTCCCTCTCTGCAACCACAAGAACAGCTTACAAAAACATTACCTCCCTCTGCCCTTTCCCAGGAAAATGTGAATATGCTTATTCCATATTGTGGGACTATGAGTCTAGTCATTTTTTAAACCAAATATAACCTTTTTTCTTCTTCTTCTTTTTTTTATTTTTATTTTTTAAACAAACCACATATTTGTGAAACCAAGACTACTTTGTGCATTAGACCTAACTAAACAATGAATTCCTCCATGTTCATTTCATGTTTGGACATTCATTGATTTTACCTCATGGACATTTTTCAATCAAAACAAAATAGCTTGACAGTTACCTCCATGACACAAAATGAATACCAGAAAATACCAGCCAGACCTCTATAAATTACCTCCAGTTTCACAGAGTGATAAAAAAAAAAAAGCAAGGCCATGGGAACAAGCAGCCTTTTGTTGTGTTTCTCTGAGTGATTGTTTGTAAGCCCTGTTGCCTAACTGGGATAAATATGCTTATTTCCTGGCCCTTCTAACTCAGTGCAAAGGTCATAGCTTTGGTCTGAATGAAGCAGAACGTCCTCCCTTACTAAAGCCAACCAGACATTTTCTGCTCTTGATCAAACAAAGCTGACCGGAGATGACCGTATAGGCTCAGCTCCAATTTGGATGAGGATGGCCACAGGTTTCTATTTGATCTCGACTGGACTAGTCTATTTTTAATGTTTGCATGACATCCTGCTTGATCATGGGAAACTGTGCTAAACAATTATTTAAGAATTTAAGTTGATACAGTATAGAGTCATGTGAACATGGTAAGAAGATGTCCATCAATTATCAACACTTCATAGGATCTAATATTCAGTGAAGTCTAATTTGTTTTCACACTACCCCTAGTAGATAGGAAACTCTATTGGAGTTTTAAAGCTCAGGTAATGTGGCCACAAATCTAACCACTTCCATTATATTTGAAGTGCAAGTTGCTAAATAACCAATATAATGACCTAAAGGGTGTCTTGGTGTACTGACTGGAGTGAAGGTATGTTGTTCATTAGGGTGAGCCTCTTTAAGATTGCATTTGTCGGTGCTTAGGTGGCGTAGTGGGTTAAGCGGTGACCATGTAACCGCAGGGTCCCCGGTTCGATTACGGCCGGGGACATATCCTGCATGTCATCCCTCTTCTCTCTCTCACCCATCCTTCCTGTCTAATGCTCCACTATATCTATCAATAAAAATGAAAAATATGAGTGGGACTGCCCCAGTTTTTTAAAAGTTTTTTTAAAGATTGCATTTGTCAAGATAAGCAGTCATTGTCTGTAGTAACATGGTCAGGAGGAGCTGGCCATCCAGGTGCACCTCCTTGAGTCCTGGGGGAAGAGTGAAAGTAAATCATTGTGTTTGATCTTCTGCAAGGATATGGTTATTTAATTTTTATCCTGAGTGGGGCAGTCCCACTCATATTTTTCAATGTATTGGACAGATATAGTGAAGACAGACAGGAAAGTAAAGAGAAGAAGGGAGAGAGGGCATGTCAGCAGGGCATGGGCCAGATTTGGACCTATGCCGACATGGGCATAACGTGTGTGCACTCTGGACCGTGGTGCTAGACCACTGGACCATAAGGCACTTAAAGGCACTCTATTTTCACCCTGCACAAAACTGACGCATGTCCAAACACAGGGATATTGGCAATGTGTGTTGGTGGTAACAGATGAAAATACCACTGCGCTCACATGGGTGAAGTAGCAGTAAATAGAGGTGTGTTCAGTAAGTAGGTCAAGTGCCATCACCTGGACTTCCCTGCGTTTGCATTCATACTGTTTTTTACGCCATTAAAATGCTGCCGCCACTGTCTCTAAAAGGAGGTGGAGCCACAGTTTTTCTGAACATTTAAATAGTTCACCCAAGTTACAAAACCAAATGATTGCTTCCTTACCCAGAAATCAGTCAATGGACAACGACAGGCTTAAATCCACACTTTGGTTCTGTTTATCTAGCCACTGTCACTAACTGCTGACCGCTAAAACTCATTGGTTGTGAAGGGTCCTGGAAAGGGGACCGACTGATTGAACTGGATATAAAAATCTGATTTTGTGGAGATTGTTCTTGGAGAATATAGCAATTGTAAAAGTGGTAACCCTTTTAACACTAGGGTACATTTCAGGGGAGGCTTATGGAGGTAGAAATCAGAGGATCATTGTAATGCATGGAACGGAATAAGGAATGGTATCAAACACACATTTGAAACTGAGTGATGTTTACTTCAGTACAGGGTGTACGGTACCTACAGTATATACACAATGAATACTAGTGCACCAAGGATTACAGCAAGCCACTTTTTGGTACCCCAAGTACATGTATAGAGAAAGTCACACTTTCAATACATGGGTTATAATAACTGTTTGTACCAGTTTCAGAGACAGCTGAAGTGTTGTTCAATGTTGTTGCCATTAATGATTAAGGAGAGAGAGAGAGAGAGAGAGAGAGAGAGAGAGAGAGAGAGAGAGAGAGAGAGAGAGAGAGAGAGAGAGAGAGAGAGGAGAGGAGAGGGGGAGAAACAGAGAGAGATAGGCTCCTGGGATGAAAAATGACACAATTAAAGAGCCGTTCATAGCATCCTAGTGAGTAATGACCCCCTCTTCCTGTCAGCACTGGTGGTCCAGACAGACAAACAGAGCAGCAAGCAGAGAGAGGAGGTGTGTGTATGTGTGTGTTTCTGTGTGTGTGTTTGTTTGTGTGTGTGTGTGTGTGTGTGTGTGTGTGTGTGTGTGTATAAGTGAGATAAGCTTATGGTGAAGAGATGAGGTGAGGGTGTAAAAGTGTGTGTTTAGAGTGTGTGTGCGAGCTGAGCTTGCATGGTGCAGAAATGAGGTGAGTGTGTGTGTCTCTATGTGTGTGTGTGTGTGTGTGTGTGTGTTTTAAGCATAAAGCTAAAATAAGACACAATGCTTATGGAGGACACTGCGCGTGAATTGAGCTTACATACAAGTTTCAAAGAGAAGTGATCAGTGAAAGAAGCAGAGAGAGCAGGTGTGTATGTCCCAACAGCACCCCTCTACCTTCAATGTAATATAACAATGTTAATATTGTAGTGTACTTACTTGACGAATTGACTAGATTATTGGTATGAAGGCACTTGACACCCTGGCTGTGACACTTGGACCCTGAATCTCCTAATAGTCTCCTTCATCACCCTCTCCACTCCCGCCTAATGGAATGTGACAATAAAGCCTGAAAAATACAAAAAAAACTAATTATCTTTGTGCTCGCCTACGTGACAGTGAAGGATGTTGTTTCAGTCTAGTAACTGATTTATTGCAGATTCTGCCATAACATTAGTTGGCATGTAGTGTCAAGAAATACATAGACTACAGTTGAGGGCTGCAAGTTGTGCCGCAAACAAACTAGAGTCAGTCAGTACACTCTTAGAAAAGGTGGGTTCCTCATTTTGGCCCTGTAGGGGAACCCTTCTTGGTGCCATGTACTGTAGAGTCCTTTGGGTTTCATGTAGAACCCTCAGTGGAAAGGGTTCCAAAAATGGTTCCTCTACTGTCTACAGGGACAAATCAAGAATCTCTTTTGAACTAGAACCTTTTTCTGAGTGTAGTGGAGAATGGGTTTGCAGTAGACATTACTTTACTTTACTTTACATTACTACATCTACACATAGGCCTACTGTACATATAAAAGACAATTTCAGATATGATGGGTGTGTAAGTTATGAATTTGCTATGGTGGATTTTATATTTAACAGTGGATCACCATTTTCAACAATATGATAATAATATATATAATGTATAATATCTAATCTAATCTAATATCTAATATATCATATATAATATAATATGTGATGAGGAATGAATGGCTGCTGTGTATTAGCTGGTCATGTCATTATGGGACAGGAGGAGCAAATTAATGTATGGTTTCATGATTCAGTTGTCTATGCTGTTCTTGCAGTCTAGACTCTAGTTATCTCTGTGTCCTCCCCAAGGTCTCCCCCCCCTCCCTCCTACCATCCCTTTACCCCAGGTTGTGGTTTTATTTATAAATGTGACATATTTACCAGTTTAGTTGTCATGGACTAATGCACAACCAATATTGCACCGGATTTAGCTGCATAACAAAAATCTACAGTCCCTGGGTTCAGCCTTGAGATATGTGTGAGACTGACAATGACGATGATCACAGTGCCAGGGCTGCATAGGCACATGAAGCTGGTTTCAATGATTATTACACTCCTGAGGAAACTGGGTGCAACTATTATTACGGTCCTTAAGGAAGCTGGGTGCAATGGTTCTTATGGTCCCTTAGGAAGTTGTGTGCGATGGTTATTGTGGTCCCTTAGCTGCAAAGGAAGTTTGGTGCGATGGTTATTACGGTCCCTTAGATGCACAGGAAGCCAATTCAATCTGCGATAATGGAATTGACCTGACCCCTGAGGGGCTGAGCTCTGACAGGCTGGCTTCCTGTTGGGCTGAGGCTATCTAGAGGGTGGAAGGGATCTTTTACCAGAGAGCTGACACAGACAGACAGGATCAGAGAGACAAGATCAGCCATAGGAATGTAGTACTTGGATTTCTACAGTACCACTGCAATTGTAATGGTCGATATGCACTCATAACTCCAGTTACACGCACTTACTTATTTAATTATTTGCACACATCCCTCTCCAAGCGGGCTCTAACGTCAGGTGCTTAGTGTAATGTATATCAGTGAGATATGTGGTTGATCTGGACTTGCACAAAACAGAGATGTGTCATATTGATGACACATAAGCACTGATTCATTCCTGATTCACTCTGACCGAAGGATGCTAGCTACAGTGTTTATACTTTCTATAGAATCTATATACTAATGATAGAATCTATATACTAATTATAGAATCTATATACACACAGTATATTTGATAATGTTTTTATATTCTGCTATCTGTAACCAAGGTCTCTAAGTCATGAACTATTCATTCACCAGACGATTCCTAAGGTGGTCTACACAGGACATAGCTTAGCATGCTTCACTTATGGGTACAAAGCAGAGCAATTAGTGAGCTGTCCATACATATCCAGTTAGACCCATACAGGGGTGTATCCTGTGTCTTCTTCCTGGTCTGATTACCATGTGAATGGGCCGTCCTGTTAGGCTGAATGGCACAGCGCTCCTTGTAGCCGCCATGCTCTAATTAGCACTGGTCATTAAAACATGGCTGTCCCTTTGTAGTGACATCTGGTTCCCTCCTCTGCCTCCTGTACAAGGGGAGGATAAGAAACAGGAACTACCCCCAAACACAAGGGAGGCTGAGGGCTAGCACTTCCTCCATGATACACCATGATAAGGCAGGGGCATGGGGTGAGAAGTGTGTGTGTGTCATGAGGAGCCTATTACTGTATCTGCTCTGGAATGGCCACTTTTATCTTAAATGGTATTGGCTATCATTTCACTGTCATAAGGAAAATTATAACATTGTGCTTTAGAAGTATGCAGAGGCAGGTAGTTAGAGCACTGAGCCAGCTTCTGATAGAGTTAAGAGGGATGGACACAACATTAGAGTTAGCTTTTTTTGCCACGGTAGGTAGTAAGCAAACTGTTTGAAAAGTCTAAAACTATATTAGAATTGCACACAATGTGCTTACAGAAGGCCACATTTGGGATTATTGTCCTCCCCACATGTTTAAAAAGCTACGCCCATGCTCTCAGGCATAACATATTGAGCCACCTAACCTTTAGTGGGTGTGGATGGTGTTCTACAGTACTTCCACAGTGTAGGACGTAGAGTAGGAGTCAGAAGTCTCTAACATGCGGTCCACACAATGCTACATTAATGCAAGCCGACTCAATACGCCAGTGTGTGAGAAGGTAGCCAGAATGGTTTTAATTATACAGCACAGAAGGAAAAGAATACACAGAGACATACAGACCAGTAGCTTGGAATTTGCTAACTATTGCACATGAAATTCAGATTGAAAAACAACAATAAGACTCATACATGACTCACATTCTATCAAGTGAGCTATTATTCATTAGTCCTTCTGTGCTCTGTGTGTGTGTGTGTGTGTGTGTGTGTGTCTGTGTGTGTGTGTGTGTGTGTCTGTGTGTGTGTGTGTGTGTGTGTGTGTGTGTGTGTGTTTGTGTGTGCGCGTGTGTGTGTGTGTGTGTGTGTGTGTGTGTTTGTGTGTGTGTGTGTGTGTGTGTGTGTGTGTGTTTGTGTGTGTGTGTGTGTGTGTGTGTGTGTTTGTGTGCGTATGGTGAGAGACTCACCAGGAGCTGAAAGAAATACAGGTCTGTGCAGTGTACCATTGTTAGACAATAGCGTCCTTCACAATCATAGAAAATCACTAAGGATCAGCAGCATAGCTTACATTTCATAGATATTTCACAAAGTCAGACTGAGCTGCTATTGCTGGTGATTTATATAAGGCAATGGGAGTGTTTACATTCAATGTTTTGCATTGAATCACAGATTTTTTTTTACATGTTTTGATTGATACAGTATAAGACACCGTACTAAATAAGTACTATGAGGTAATATAATAAATAGCTGTTCTAACTGTTCAACTACAAAAATACATTAAAAGACCTGGGCTGGCCTGGGCAAGCCTCTCAGTACAGGAAACAGGTTATAACTGTTCCAAAATTCTGGTCTCACTTTAACATATACGAATAAAAGCAACATTTAGAAGACGTCACAACCTGTCCTAATAGCACGATTCCCATAAGTAATTCTGTGAGACTTGATAACATCAGACTCTGATGAAATCCTGTTTCAACATGACCTTGAGCTAAAAAATTATTCAGATAATCAAATGATGTCTACTGAAGAAAGGGCTATTTTAATCAATCTTCTAAACATTATTACTATTTATATCATTATTCAACAAATAGAGTGTGTTATATTGAACTCTGAGATGCTCCATAACAGTATTATTCACCACAGATATCGAAATAATTGATGTGGTATTCATATTCACCAGACACAGCTTGCATTTCATGTGGTGTCTATGTGGTATTGAGGGCTCTGGTCTACAACAACAAGCAAAAGGTTTCATTTGTGGATGTCTGTGTGAGGATGCGGGCTGCATGATAACAGACATGAGATAGCTACCTCTGAGTCATTTAAGCAGTAGTGGTTGCTAAGCAGTAGTGGTTGCTAAGTCAAATTGAGAGGTGGAACATTTGGAGAGCCCATGGTGCAGTGGTGTAGTCTGAGGGCATTCCCTTGCTGTGTGTGTCTCTGGTGGTGCTACAGCATTGATGCAGGGTTGTTTCATTCTGAAGCCTCTCTCATCATTGGTGCAGCGAATTGAAACCTCTCTCTCATTGTTGGTGTGGCGAATTGAAACCTCTCTCTCATCGTCGGTGCGGCGAATTGAAACCTCTCTCTCATCGTCGGTGCGGCGAATTGAAACCTCTCTCTTATCGTTGGTGCGGCACTTTTTTAAACTGAAACCTCTCTCATTGTTGGTGCGGCATTGTTTACAAGTGATCTGGTCCCTTGGTTAGATTATCCTGCATGTCTACCGTAATTGGTGATTGCTGGTGCTCTGGTCACTGGGTTGTCCTGCCTGTCAGAATGGTGCTGTGATCTCTGGGTTCAGTTTGATTGGTCTTCGGGTCTCTGGTCTAGGCTGTCCTGCGCATTTGATTGGTGCTCTGGTGTTTGGACCGGGCTGTCAGGCAGGATTGGATCACTTTGCTCCAGCCTTGTGAAGCTCACCATTGGGTAGACAGAGGGCCGGGAGACAGGCAGCCATTTGTACTGCAGGTCCTGTGATGAGGGATCCAGCTCCCAATCAAAGTGCTGTAGCAGGTACCCACAGGCAGCCTGCAATAGAGATACAGTATAAGACCTGGGTCGAAATGGATTTTAAATGATTTCAAATATGTTGAGCTTTTGCTTGATTCTCGCTGGAGTGGAGAGGGAAAAGTGTTGAAACCAGGACCTTTGTGGGTTAAAGTACACTACCTGTGCACTGATGTCAGGAATGTTAATGCTCAGTCACAATACCATGCAGATTTAAATTTTTAATTATTGTTCGATATCAGTGCTTTTGCAGTGATTAATTCTGTGTTTTTTGTTTTTCCAACTCCATATACCACCTGCCCAATCTACAGGGTGTCTGCAGTACACAACAGGTGTGAATCTGCATTGTAGTCAACAACAAAACAGAGTAATTGATTCCTTGATTTGATACCACTGTACCACACATACATGTTTTTTTTATTGTTCTTTCAGTGCATTTGCTGTGATTAATTCCCAATGTGATTTTTTGTTTTTCAACAGCAATCGGTGCAATCTACTACTGCCCAAATCTGCCATCTGTCTGACATGCGAGTCATAGTGGTGTTTAGTCACAAGGTTCCATCAGTCCATGGAAAAGTGGCCTTTTGGCATGACAAGCCCTCTCTAAAGTGGCCAGTCTGACGCTAACTGTACATGAGTGACAGCCAGGCGTCCTTCCCTCCTCCTCCGTTTCTGAGTGCCTTTGCCAGGGGCGGCAAGGGGAGGGATTGAAGGGAGTAGAGAAGGATGACTCATAGCTCTGACCTACATCCCTGGGTGTCTCCAGAGTCTCTCCTTTGGCCACATCCATTCAGTCACCAGCATTGGCCAGGGCCACTTGAGTTGGAATGATGGGTCCTCTGTAATGATCGACTTTTGAGAATACATACATTTTGGCTCTACACTCCAATAGTTGAGATTTTAAAACAAACAATTACTATTAGGTTAAAGTACAGCTCAGCTTTTATTTGATGCTATTTGTGTACATATTGGTTTCACCATACATAAATGACAGATAGTGTTTACAACACTATGCATAAAAAGTGTCGTAAACTCTTGGAGTGAAGAGCCAAAAGAACCTTTAAAACATGCTTCACTGTCCCATTACTTACACAGGGCAGTGTGTATTTTCAATGCTATTTTGTGTGCCCATTATCTAATACATCTTTGTGGTGGCTTGCCTATAGATGGATTCTTATGTTAGTTTTGTTTTGCACATGATTTAACTGTACAAAGCCAAAATGTGGCTTACATGTCTGATTCAACTATGTAATTCATTGCTTAGAAAAGAGAAGAGAGAAAATATCTATACAGCATGCTTTTTTAATTACCTTGTCTTTAACAAGAGTTTAGGTAAACAGCATGAACATTTATTGCACAACATGCAATGGCTAGCTGCAATATTCAACGGTCCAATTGGATAATGCCCCATCCCATCCATTTTAAATATGATGGTTTCTTTTGCACAGTTTAATGCTATTTTGGAAAATGGGGTTCTTCATGGCCCTATTCAAACAAAACCTGTAAAAGGGTGTAAGCAGTACACAACGGGTGTGAATCTGCAATGTAGTCAACAACATAACAGAGTAATGTGCTCCTTGATTTGAAGAACTAATTATTTTAAGAACATTATGGTTCTGACCAGCTTTGCAAAAGGAATGTTTGGACACAACGTACCTTCTAGTACATGAATCATACTCAAGATGGTTGCCATGGTACCTGTCTCGAAGATATGCTCTTGTGGATGTGTCATCACTGTTACTAAGAGAGACACTATCTCTTATATATGAGGTTGATACAAAGCAGTATCTTCCCTATACTGATACCACAATTGAGCATTCACACGGTGAAGGGCAGGTTATCCTGTCCTTGGCTTTCAATGCAAACAAAAACCATAATATTCAAGTCTGAATAGAAGCAGCTATCTATTAGTCATAGTCAGTGTGTGTGTGTGTGTGTGTGTGTGTGTGTTTGCTTCAGCCATATAGCCAGTCAGTACTGTATTTGTATTCATGATGCAGTCTGTCAAGGATGCAGTGTGTGTGTGTGTGTGTGTGTGTGTGTGCGTATGTGTGTGTGTGTGTGTGTGTGTGTGTGTGTGTGTGTGTGTGTGTGTGCGTATGTGCACAAGCTCACCCATTATCAGCATCAGGATTGAGTCATCGTTCACAACAACAGTATGTCAGTGTACAGCAGGCTGCACCAGTCAACAAATCACTACACTGGAGCAGGGAGTTTTTATTCTAGTACTGACTGACATCCATACCCAGCTAAACGTACCCACTGTCCTGCAAAGATCATGAGCTTTCATCTGTTTTTTAGTTCAAATTCTCAATTTTTCCATGGTCCTGAAATATTATGCAGTTCCATTGTGAGTGATGGGGAAGACTGTATTCTTGACAATAACCTGTTTTATAAAAAATAAAAAAAAAGATTAAAGAATCAATGGATTAATAGAGTTCTAATTAATCATGTTAAGAAGAGACCTGAAATGTAATGTAACTCTTGAACTGAATAATTCTCATGGAATGCACTATGTCAATTTATATTCACTCTTCGTGTGTGTGTGTGTGTGTGTGTGTGTGTGTGTGTGTGTGTGTATGTATGTGTGCGTGTGTGTATGTATGTGTGCGTGTGCATGTGCCGGTGTCTGTGTCTGTGTGTGTGTGTGTGTGTCTGTGCGTGTGGGCTCTCATGAGTGTATGTGAGAGGCTTAGGCAGCTGTCATTGTTAAAACAATCGTTGCCGGGGTGGTGTCATTTTCAGTGCAATTACTGAACATCCTGTGTCACCGGCACAAACTGTGAACAGCAAACAGGGGACATCAATATCCCCGTCAACAGGGCCTGGCTGTGTGATGCAGAGATAAACGCCCTGGAGACCAGACGCTGGGGCTCCTGCCTGTCAAAGCCTCCGGATACAGTGGCACACACCCATCACACACATCACTGGCGACAGGAAACAGATCCCCGCCCACTTCCCATTCTGTTGTCAAGGCAGCACACCTGTCCTGTTCTCACCTGCCTCCCACTCTGTGCTATGTGTGCGCATGTGTGTGCGTGTGTGTGTGTGTGTGTGTGTGTGTGTGTGTTTGTGTGTGTGTGTGTGTGTGTGTGTGTGAACAGACTACTGTAGCTAACGCCTACTTGTGACGCCAGTGAGAACCCCGCGCAGGTGGTCTGTTCATACAACCAGCCAGTACCCGCAGGCAGTACTTAGCAAGGTAACAGCACCATGCCTTCAGCCAAGCACTCCCTACAGGAGAAGTCCATGTCTCCGGAGTGCTGCTCTACTTGCTAGGAAACTGGCTACAGCTATTAGTCAGACAGACTGATTCTATTCGTCCCACTTTAAACCAATTACAACTTATGAAGGCTTTATGGAGCATTCTTAAACTCTACACAGATGTTATATTTATATTTTTGGCATTTAGTAGACGCCTTTATACAAGCGAATCATCTATCCATCGGTCATCGCAAGAAAACGTTATCTATGCAGGGGCCAGGTACCATTGGCAGTCATAATGCTAGAAGAAGAAAGAATTAAGAATTATTATTATTGAGATTTTTTTTTTGCAGCATAAACAGTCTATAAGCCTAGTCATAAAGGGTGATATGTCATACTACATAAAGGTGTGACATAACAGATCACTCTGTCAGGTGCATAGCCTAATGTGACAATCCACAACCTCAGATAAACTAAGACGTTATGCTAATAGTGACATAACATGTCAAATGAAAAGGACAAAGAGCGCCTTAAAAGGGTTATGGACAGGTGCCATACGGAAGCCCTTATCACCCAGCTACCTCTTAATACCAACACACCCACACACACACTGCAGCTAGTGGTTGTGTAATCAGTGTGTTCCACACCGAATACATTGCAATCACACTTTTCGTACCAACCAACGGTTGCATACCATATCATCGACTGCTCAGTCAGGCATCATTGCTATATCATATGCATTTAGCTTACATGTTTTGTGAGATTAGGTAGGCAACTGCAACAGGACATTTAGGTTTTTCATTTTTAACTATTTCTGTCTTCAAACAAACATTTGGGGTGTTTCACTTTGAATGTGTGGAGCAGATTGTGAAGATCGATTGAAAACTAAATAAACTAAACTGCATCATAAACTAAAACTAACATAAACTAAAGTGCATCATAAGAAAAGAGTGTGACATCCAGTATATTGATTATGTATCATTGGCTGGAAGTGCTGCACACAGATCAGCTTTCTCTGTTCAAATTCTTATTTTCACATGAGTTATACGTAATACTGGACACTATAGCACACTATACACTATAGCTCTTGGAGATATTATTTCCACCAATAGCAGCACATCGCAACACAACGATGGCAAACATCAGCTTTCACAATTCTTGTGAAACCATTGTATGAATGGTCCTGGTTGAGCAGTGTGTGACCAGGCTGGTGACCAGCGTGAGGAGGAGGTGCCAAGCTGTTGTGACTGCGTATGGATCTTCCACACGCTACTGAGGTCCCTGACAGTGTAACATTTATAAAGTGTAAAAATTGCCAATATGTGTTGTTTTTTCCTTACAGTGGGTAATGAGTGCAATCATCCAATCCACCAAGCAACTCAAAATGAGAGTGAATACCAACAGAAAAATATTGCAGGGGATTTTGGCCAAAAGAATTGGGCCGCTACCCACACATTTAGCTGTGTTGCTCATTCCACGAATGCATGATCCTTACAAGTTGTACCTCGTTGTAAAGGACACTAATCAGGCTTTCCAACGATTTTGAGGAGTTTATATTGAACAGATTTGCCTTACTTTTATGTGCACAACATCAAAGTGGCATCATATTATGGAATCTATAAGCGATCACAAGTTGCAGTTTATCAGAATTTAAATATAATTAAGCCTATGAAAAGATATCTTCATAACATAATCACATTTGTACATTTTAAAAAAGCTTCTTGATATGTAATTCCTTAATATGTTAGTTCGCAAAGACATATGCAAACCTAATAAAAGAAAAAAGAAAGAAAAAAAGCTAAAATCTACCTTACAATGGATGTTGGATGGATGTTGCTGCTGTATGACTGGTCTGAGGCTCTTGTTAATTTACTAGCGTTTTCAAGTGCAATGTTAGTTACAAGGGTTTTTAGAAAAACAATGCACTAACATGGCTTCTAACAATGAACGTAGCTTCTGGGTAGCGAGGCCCTGTATGAGCGACAAGAGGAGTCACCTTGAGGAAGACATTGTTGAGCTGGACTCCGATGCAGTTCCTGGGGCCGTTTCCTAGGCTACAGAGGAGGTGCTTGTGTCGGGCATTCCTGAAGAGACAAAACACAAAGTAATCTTTAGACCATTCCTCTCGTGCAGTTTGGTTTCTATTCCCCAGACCTCTACAAGACCTCAATGAGACTCACCCAAGCAAGACGGTTCCTTATGTTGGAATGTAGTCTATGGGCCAGCAGTGTCTACAATCCACAGTTCAGATTTGTTTTAATATCTACTATATATATATATATATTTATGTTAACTGTAGTCACTGGTAACACAAACAAATGGATGTGATAGGGGCAAGTAGTGTAAGCTCAAAATGACATGGCCAAAACAACTCAAATGAACTGTCTGACTTGGTTGGAAGTTGCTTTGAGGTGATTTGGCCACATAATTGAAAGTTAGTCTTAATCTACTATTTGGCCACATAATTGGAAGTCTACTACCACATTAATTGATGTTTATAGTAGTGGATAAAGTTAGCAGAAGTCGTAGTGGCTGTTCAAACAAATCTGAACCTGGGACAGTCACAGTTGCTTCGTGTTCATCGACTACTTTCAAGCAAGGCAAGTTTATTTGTATAGCACATTTCATATAACGGGCAATTCTGCAATTATGCTTTACATACATTATTTAAAAAATACAGCAAGGTAAGGAACCTTCTAAATAATTTCCTTTAATGTCACACAGTCAACATTTTATTTTGCTGCATATTCATGTGCATTTAATGTTGTACACACAGCATCTATTTTATGTTGTACACACAGCATCTATTTCTGCATATATCTATTTATCTATCATAGTATCCTAGTTCTACATCTAGCCATCTTTTTTGGGACAGGACACACACACACAGGTTGTTGATATACTTCAGCCCTTTTCTCCACTCAGATTACAGGAAGGAAGCCCAGAGAGAGAGAGAGAGAAAGAGAGAGAGGGAGGGAGAGAAAGGAAGCATATTGGCTTTCTCTGAGACATAAGTGTAGACTAATGCACTAAATGGACAATGATGAACTACAGCTTCTGAGTGGCTCACTTCCTACAGTGTTGTAGAATCCTACAGTGTTGTTTGTCTGACTGTATCACCAGACCTGGTGGTAATTCTGAGCACAGCTAATTTGCTAAATCATGTATCTATTCATCTATCTATCTATCTATCTATCTATCTATCTATCTATCTATCTATCTATCTATCTATCTATCCATCTGCAGACAGAGAGACAGTCATTAAAATATCTGATTGTCCACAAAGTTCAGTAATGAATGTATGTGTGTTTTCTTTCCCATGTCTGCTCAGTTAGAGCTTACAGCTGCCTCCTGAGTAACTCTATGTGTCCGTTCACATATCAGATGGAGGTAGAATATCAGACAGTGTGACCATGTGATTCTGCACCTGATGACGCAAGCCCGCTTACATAACATTGGCCAAGGTTCAACCCACGGTAACATCAGACATGTGTAATTTTCCAGCAGGCAACAATGCCATGATGGATTCATGTCTGTAGCAGTGGTCACCTACTGGTTCACTGACACACTGAGTATGGCAGGGATATTACATATCTGAATGATCACTGTGATAGGACCAGTCAATAAAGATTAATGGTAATCATGGGCAATAATGATCAAATATTGGGAATATTATACAGGGAATAAACAATGAGTTGTCAACCCGGCATTGCAAGGTCTGTGCAGAACGTCTGGACTGTAAATACTGTATATCTAATCTCATTCCCCAAGTTCAAATACCCTCACCCGTGAGCTTAGATGCATGGAAGGAATATTGTTTGCGGCTGCATGAATATCCTGGTGTGAACGAGATACAGCGGCACACCTCAGTGTCATCCGCCTTCTCCAGCCTTCTTTTATTTTCCTATTTAAGCCAGCTCCCTCAGAGTCCCTATGTTGCCATGTATAGCTGAGGTTTCCTGCAAGTCATCTTTCTGAATGGGTTATATGAATGGTAATAATGGCTAGCTATAGTGTTTTGTGGACACAACCAAGTCAATGTGTTAATTTGGGAGTTCTTAGCCCACAGGATTTGCTGTATGGCATAACATCAGCCAGTCAGGTCTACTGCACTTGGAGTGGGATGAGGAATAACAATGTTTTATACAGATGTACTGGCTATCTGTAAACAATCATTTATCTATCTATCTGTCTATACACTACTTATATACATGTCATTAGCCATGCTTAAAGTGGCAGAAGGCAGAATCGAGGAAAACAGGGGTGTACTGCAGTGCACTAATGCCACACATATAAGTAGTGCAGTGACCTCCATATTCAAACCAAAACAAACCAACCAACAAACGGGATAGAGATGATCTCAGGTGATGATTTATTTTCTGCCCGCCAATTTCACTGTCCAATCACCAGGATAAACTAGGGTCATGTGACAATATTTGAGTGATTAAGGCCCAATCCCATTTCCCATTTCACAGAGTTACAAGGAGTAGTTGTTGAAAATCTCCCCTATGAAATGGGACAACCCTTCAAAACCCTGATACGTCATCAGTAGTATCATAGAAAAGCATGGACGCTCGCGATTCATTCACAATCACAACCTAAGTTTCACAAGTCATCAAATAAAAAAAAACAATGCTTCATTATCAGGCAAGTTCATGACAGAATAGCGGTGCTCTGTAGGCTATCATATCAACCCATGCTCATACGTAGTCTGCACTGACATTAGAGGAGTGGTAACAAGTGGAACAATTTGTGGCTGAACTTTAGTTACATTTTGGGTGTCATATGCCATCAAAGGGGGGAAATGCATTGTGGGATTTCGCATAACACTCTGTTTGTAACTCCATTTGGAGTGTGCATCGGAAATAACTCAGTTTGGAGGGCTATGTAGCCCTACCACTTGGCCCTACCACTACACGTGAACGCGCAAAACGGAGGGGCTTAAATGTAAGGCCAACGGGTGAATTGGGATTGGGCCTAAAACCTGCCTACTGCCACTTTAAAGGGGTTATACTGATCCAGTACACAGACACACACAGACACATACACACATGCTGATATTGCCATTGACCCCGAGTCTCATCTCAAATCCGATGGCTCTCTCTAGAAAAATGCCTGGCTCAAAGGTCATCACACACACGCACACACACACACGCACACACACACTGACACCGCCATGGGGTTATTGATCCTGTCCCTTCCAAAATCTGATGGGTCATTCAAAGAGAAGGGAGGTCATCAGTCTAGGAGATGAGGAGTCCCTAATTTTCTGTGCCCTTCACTACCCAGCAGCTGCACCTCCCCTCCCCTCCCCTCCCCCCTCCACTTCCCTACTCCCATTTGACATGCAAGAGGCATGGGTTGGTGAATGGGGCTTCTCTGACTCATTCCTGAATGCACCCGAAGGCACCCCTGAATCACCCTCCCGAAGGCACCCATGGGAGAGCATCCGTTCCCGCCTTCCCAACTCACCCACTCTCTACCAACACACACACACACACACACACACACACACACACACACACACGCACACACGCACACGCACACGCACATCTCTGATAAGTGATCACGTAACTTATGGAAAATGCTATTGCATCGCAATACAGGACCTCTATAAATTATGCAAAGACCTGCAGGGACTCAGACATCTCAGACATAGTACATACACACTTCATATGGCTAATGTGCACCGCATAGAACTGCAGACACAAGCCATGTAAATACTGGGGAATCCCCATTGGTAAAGAAAGGGGTCTGGTGACCAGTTGCCATAGCAACAGCTGCCTACTGCCTGTCTCTGGAGAGAAAGAGAGAGGGGGAGAGAGATGGCAGTCACTGGTTCCTTCATAGATGTGCAGCTCATTCTTATAAGGGAGTGCTCTCAGTAACACAAGCCAGCGTGAATGAAAACAAATGAAAGTGAGAGATGAATGAAAGAGGGAGAGAGACTGGAGTCACCAGAGAGAGAAGAGATAAGAGATAAGAGAGAGAGAGAGAGAGAGAGAGAGAGAGAGAGAGAGAGAGAGAGAGAGAGAGAGAGAGAGAGAGAGAGAGAGAGAGAGAGAGAGAGAGAATGTGAGAGGAGGAATTGCAACAGCAAAAAGGCAGGTAATCCAACAAGACAAGCAGGATTGCTGCAGTTCTACAATCACAGTAGATAAAAGTCCATATGTACTATAACGCATGACAATTTGTGTAATGAGCTCTAATGAACATCATACGGACAGACACTCTACAAATACATAAGGGAAAACAGCATTTATGGCAGGAGAACGGCACCAGACCTAATGCTGCAATAACCATCACGCTTTAAAGTACGTGGACGGAGTTGTCACAGGAGGACACTCAATCTGTAATTCATGTCTTGATGACTCATACTGTGGCTAATAAGGTAGTAGCCACCCTGACACTCACTCCTCTTGAACAGGATAGAAAGCACTTTCAATGGGATTAAAATCAGGACTAGACTACCCCACCGGATTAAAGCAGGACTATATACCCCTTTGTTCCATCTAAATACCCCTTCCCTCCACTTTAAAGCAGGACTAAATACCTCTCCATTCCATCTAAATACCCTTTCCCCTATCAAAATATCCCTCTGTTCCATCTATATTCCCCTTCCTTTATCTAAATACTCCCTTCCATCTAATGCAGTGCTTTTTGATTTTTTCCCCCCTGAATGCATTTCCCTCTCTATGAATTTCACTCTATTCTAAATGTGACCCGGCACTCTAAGCTTCCCCTCACTGCAACCTTTTATGGGTGGGCTTCTGGTTCGCCTCAGGGGACTCGGCAGGCTAAGAGAGACCATTCATCTCATCCT
The DNA here is from genome assembly GCF_963989245.1 of Nansenia antarctica. Classification (NCBI taxonomy): domain Eukaryota; kingdom Metazoa; phylum Chordata; class Actinopteri; order Argentiniformes; family Microstomatidae; genus Nansenia; species Nansenia antarctica. The sequence continues at coordinate 59,289,790 of NC_137689.1, forward strand.
CTTCCTCCCTTTGGTTGTGCAGCACATCCTCACAGGGCACTGCCTCCTACGCAACCCAACCAACCACACACACACACGCACGCACACACACACACAGGGGCGCCGCTAGAGATTCTGGGCCCCATGACAGAATATCATTTTGGGCCCCCCCACCTAAACCACCCATCAACCTAAACCCAGTTGAAGTTGATGAACTATTGATGCACTGCAAGAAATCCAATGATGGACATCTTTTGTAAATGTAATTTAAAATTACAGTTAATACAGGAATCAACAATTCAGCAAAGAAATCTCAACATTCTTTAACTTATTAAATTAAGACTTGAACAACACAAGGACAAAAGTATAATTAAATGAAGATTGGAACCCAATTATAAAAGTATAAATCTATAATAAAAAATAAAAATATAATTTTAATGCGGTGGTATTGTGTCTAAATAAATGTAGATCTTGTAAAGATCAGTTGGCCATAATACTGTCAGGATTAGATCAATGAAGAATTACAGCAGAGAGATATTTACTGACTCAGCATTGCTTGTTTCACACAAAGACAAACGTGTCTTATACAAGAGGGAGCAACACAGACATGGTGCCAGCGAAATTGAATGTGAAATGGGAAGATTTTTATTTTTACACTGCGGCAGTACTGTGGAATAGTATACCTGGAGAGCTAAAAACTATATCTAGCCTAATGCACAACGATTCAAGATAGGAGTAAAGAGATCAAATCAAATCAAAGCTAAACGCTGGGCCTTCTTAGTAGCAAAATCTTTAATAAGATCCTTAAAATCTAGTGATGAAGCCAACTTGCTGTGCTGCTGTCATTGTCCTTTGTTACTTCTTGCTCTTCTTCTTCTGCCTCTTTACCTCTTAATTTTTTAAATGTTTATTCATTTTACCCAAACAATTACGAATTACAGGGACATTCCCCCTGGAGTAACTGAAGGCTAAGTGCCTTACTCAAGGGCACACTAGTAGTGGTGTGGTTTCAGGCGGGATTTGAACTCGCAACCTTCCGATCACAAGTCCAACTCACTATCCACTACTAGACCACCACTACCCCCCCACCTCTGCTCTCCTCTCTGGCTGCCTTGCTTGAAGAGGGCCCTGGCATGGAGTATCCATAGGTACATAATTCATAATATGTCCTATAATAGTATTAACATAATAACACATACATTACACCAGATTAGCTAACTTAAATGTTATCTAGCTAGCTAACAATATTATTAAGATGCCAGTGTGGTCAATGTTATTGCAATTACTGGAAGAACTATTAACTAAATATGAATATTAGCTAAAGTTGTATTCAATGCTTGCATGGTAATGCAGCATACATTAAAATATTCTAAATATGTTTGTTAACCCCAAACTCCTACTGCTCACCCCCTTCTCCTTCAACTGGGAGGTGCATCTGTGCATGACGTCATTAGCATGTAACATTATACTAGCTAGCTAGCTATAATAGCAAGAGTGCATAGCTGCTGGATACAAATTCACTGAGCTCTAATACATTTGGACCAAAATTGCCCTAATCTCATACATTTAACTGAAATTATACTGACAGTGCACTGTAAGTTAACTATACTTGAAGTTAATGTTAATTAGCTATCCACTTGTTAAGCCTGACGTCAAAAGTGACGTTTAGCCATTTCCGAGTCCAAACCAGAAATTCTCCGCACCAGAATACCTCTGAACTACAGCGGTAGAATGACAGTTTAATAGTTTTTTAGACTCGGATCTATTCATACAACAAGGGACACAGCACTTTCCCGTTTTCTCCATATTGTCAGGGTATTTGAGCCTCGGAAAAGCGCTATATAAATATAATTAATTATTATTATTATTTCTCCATTTCGAAGACAGCACCTCAGCCAACGTTGGGTCCCGGAAACACGTCACGACTTAACAAGCGGATAGCGAGCTAACTAGATCATCCACGCAGTGATTAGATCACTAAACCACTGTTTTTAGTGATTTTTTTACTTTTCTCTTTTGAGACCCTGACTTTGGCTTTGCCTTTCACGACATCGTCCACGCACGCACACGTACATTTGATGCATTTCCAATCTGGCTGTCCTCCATCTGTCCCACACACATACTACAGCAGGACGTGTTGGTCATGGAAACCTTGTCAGAATATTTGCGGTAACGTTCCTCTCGTCTAGCAGCTCACGCGCGGTGGACTGAACCATGCAATGACTAATTAGAGGGGTAAATAATAAGGCTTAATTTTGTTAAACATAGAGAAACAAAACTCCAGTTTGTTTCTTTTGTGACTTTTTTTATTACATAGAATTATAATTTGAATTCGGCTACATTAACGTCCTTATGATAATAATAATAATAATAATATTTATAAATATAATATATAAAAAATAAAAATAAAAATAAAAAGATTCTCATGGGCCCCTGTCAGTGCTGGGCCCTTAGAATCGTCCTAACTTACCACCCCCTTAGCGGCGCCCCTGCACACACACACACACACACGCACGCACGCACACACACAGAGACACACACACACGCACGCACGCATACACACACACACACACAGACACACACACACGCACGCACGCATACATACACACACACACACACAGAGACACACACACGCGCACGCACGCAAGCACACACGCACACACACACACGCACGCACACACGCACGCACGCATACACACACACACACACACACACACGCACGCATGCAAGCACACACGCACACACACGCACACGCACACACACACACACACACACGCATGCACACACACAGGGACATGCCTAACATCTCACAGAAGATAGATGTATTCTTATCGTACCATCACTAGCAGGTGGAATAAATAAAAAAGAATATAAAATGTATATAAAAAATGAAAATGTATCAGATTTGTCTGCTGTTTATATTGGGGGGGGGGGGATACCTTAGCCTACCTCTGAGGGTTATTTGTCCGAGAGAGTCAAAAAGCTGTTCAATTAAAGCATGTCATCTGAATGTCATCTCTCTGTGCTTGTTTTTTTTCTAAAATGTTTTGCCATCTCATTATGATCCTGGAAAAAAGAATGCTGAATCTGCATTAGATACAGTATGTAATGCATCATAGACTTATCAGCAACACTACTGAGGGAAATGTGAGTCAACTGTGGCATCATACAAAAGAGCACCACTAAGAGTGATGACTGGGTTCCTCTCTTACTCATAGTTTCCATACCACAGCAGCCAGAGCGTGCCCATGGCTAATCACCAGAGAAGTGCTAAAACCTTCTCTTCTCTTCCTGTTCTCTCCCTCCCTCCCTCCACAGGCAGATGGGCGCTTTATTTACCCTAGGGAAGGGAAGGGAAGGGAGGGGGGGAGGGGGGGTGGTTGTGGGAGTTGGCTTACCCATAGAAATAAAATATGGCACTACCGTCCCACATGAAGGAAAAGACACTCAGTCACTCTTCCAATTATTCTCTTCAATTATACATAGTAGAGGCCAAAAACAAACCTGTTTCGGCATTCACCTTCTTCAGTGTTTCTTTCTTACCCTGCTACCTCCTGTCATCTTGCCCTAATCACTAACCCTTATCATCTAGCCCTACCCCACTCTCCATGCCATCTTGCCCTGCTCTCTCTACTATGTCCCCCCCCCCATGGTCTGATCCCCCAACCCACCCCACCCCCTTCCACTACACACACCACCCCCGCCTACCATCCCTGTAGTCTATATCCCCCCGTGGTTTCATCCCAGAGTCCAGAGTCACAGCTGGCGGAGCAGCAACAGGAAGCCCACCGCCACCACTGACCTCATAGAGGGCAGGTCCCGCAGCAGCATCATGCCCCACAGCCTCGGGCATCGGGCAGCTGTGGTCTCTGACTGACGAGGAGACGTCAGCCAGACTCTCTCCCCGTCCTTTTGTTATTCTCTCTCTCTCTTACTCTTTCTTTCTTACCATTTCTCTCTCCATCTGTTTTACCATCTATTATTGTCTCTCTCGCCATCCTTCTTACCATCCATCATCCTCTCTAGAAAGCTCTTTCTGTCTCTGTACGCCCCTTCTTTATCTATACCTTTTCTGAGTGGTTACACTAATGCGGAACTCCAACATTCAAGAAGAATCTTGGCATTGGCATTGACGTCAATGGGACATCTGTGCATGGATTCAAGTAAAATGTGTGAATCTGGAGCAAGAGAAACGTGAGCTCAGACAGACCAGATCTCTTAGAAACATTATCTCAGAGACTTTCCCATGAGCAGCCTCTCCCACAAAATGTGGTTTAAAGGGATTCTCTTTACTCTACTTGAGTGACGTATTTCGGGGTAATCCCCCCCCCCCCCCCCCCCTACAAGTAGCTTTAGGGAGGAGTGAGGTTATCGTTTCTTGTGTTTACTAATGTGCATCTTAGCTTAGACATGACTGTGGCTGGCTGGGAGGTGCAAAGCACTATGGACGTTGTAGGTGTTAATCATTCTTACATTTTACTTCCAGTTTTCTCACTTATTTGCTTGAATTTCAAGATATTTCCTGGCTATTTAGACAACAACCCTGAATACCCTGAACTCAACGTACAATAATGACAAGAGCATCAAATCCTTACATTATGACATGTGTTCCAAAGGAATAACTAGTGGAGATGGATATGCATCCATTACATTTCTACAAGATACAGTATTGGATAAAACAATACTGATAACAAAAAAGAATTTGTTTTGGATAATTGCCAATCCAAAGAAACTAAATAGGACTGCAATTCAATTGATTGTCAATAATGTGACCACTGAATGAAGGTTACCTATATGTTGTGAATATCATACTGTACATTCACTGTCTCTTACAGCATCAAGAGACAGTGAGCAAAAGAGAGCAAAAAAGAGAGCAAAAAATATGTAACAGCACAAGAGTGGCTGGTACGAGGGTAAAACAAATGCCAAGACCAGAAAGAGAGACCAGAGAAAGAGAGGGGGGGACAGGGAGAGGAAAAGAGAGAAGGGGGAAGGGGTCAGGGAGAGAGGGAGGCCAGAGAGGCTTGAAGCTGTGTATACCTTTTTGTAAATGTAACATCATTATTTGGTAATTTCTGATACATTTTGAATAGACTGGCATCTCAATTATCTATATTTGTGAAAATAATTATGTCACACTTACGAAAAAGGTATACACAGCTACAGTGGATTGCGAATCCATAAAACTGCTAGCCGAAGCAACGCTAACATTCTAGTATACTCTTATAGTATACTGTTATTATAGAAACAAATAGAAAGTGAAAGGCAATTAGGACGTGAAATGAGAATTCCCACTCTCCATTTTAGTGTAATGCTAGGCTCTGATGTCACTTCCCCTCACCTTCCGCTCCACCTCTCTGGCAGGAAATGTTCTGGCTGCTGGAACACTTCCGGGTCGCGGTGGATGGCGTGGCTGATGTAAATGGCGGCGTTGCCCTTGGGAATGTGGTAGACTCCCAGTGTGGTGTCCTACGGAGAGAAGGCAGGGCCAAAAAGAGTCAAACAGCTGAGTTGAGAGAGTCTTTCCTCTATTCCCTGCATCCTCTCTCCTTGCTTCCTTCTCTTTTCAACTTCATTGGATAGAGACAGGAAGATAAGGAGGAGAGGGCATGACAGCAGGGCATGAGCCAGATTCAAACCCATGTTGACATGGGCATACATGTGCACTGTTGGCCATGGTGCTGGAACACTGAACCACCCCAGGTTCACTCCTTTTTTTAAGGAAGTGCAGTACCATTTTTGTGGAAGCAAATTGGAGCCCTACAGTAGGTCCTTATTTCTGGATACACCCTGCTGGGTAGAGAGAGGACCTGATGGAAGTACTGTAGCCTGCTGTGTAATCTTCGTATCTAGTGTTACACAATTTATTGTGAAAATCTGTGTCTCTTCATCCCTTACAGGATGGGTAAAGAATAAATAATTAATTAATTAATTAATTCAGTTATCCAACCAATCAATCCCTCATTCATTAATTCACTCTGGCAGGGAAAGAGAGGGCCCAGAAGAGAAGTGTAGGCCTATATCCTGGCAGGAAGAGAGAAAGAGAGAGAGGAGCAGATGCTGATGTTTTTATGTAAAAACCCATTAGCAGGGAGCATATGGATCCACATGGTGGTTTGCTGGGTTCTCTGGGCAGAGAGTGCTGCTTAGGAAAATAAACAAACACATCCAGTATCTGGCACATAGGAGGTGAGGCTGATATGAAGTGAAGTAGGTTTCATAACAAAGGGTAGATTCAGCGATATGACTATCATATACAACAAAGCTACTTCCTGCAACAACAACAACAACAGGATTCAGATGCTGGGACTGCACACATAATGGAAGCATTGGCCCATTTGAATTCTGTTGTTGTTGTTGTTGTGTTGTTTTCTTCTGTAAGCAGGAAGTCTCTCTGTTGTGTATGACATGTCTGTGTTTTAAATGGCTGTGTTTTGTATGTGTACATGGAGTCTCTAATGCAGAACAACGAATGTCCTCAATGAGTTGTCAGGTTGTCTAATCTAATCGTATCGTATCACAATAGCAGTGTCAGTCTTCTGTACTCCCTGACCTGGCAGAGTTAATATGCCACTACAGAGCGCCAACGGGACATGCTCAGAATGCTGCGGCACACTCCCTGTTCCGGATGACAGGATTACTCCAGACTTTCCGACCACTCTGGAATCTTAATGATGTCAGGTGATGTCAGGAGCTTCACAGCTCGGAGACCTAGCGGGGGGATATGGGTAGTAGAAGTGCTCTCTCTCTCTCTCTCTCTCTCTCCCCATTATCTCTCTACTGTATCTCTCTCTCTCTACTGTCTCTCCACATTCTCTCTCTACTGTATCTCTCTCTCTCTCTCTGTACTGTCACTCTCTCTCTCTACTGTCACTCTTCTCTCTCTGTTATTGATGTAGATGAGGTACCGTATCTCAGTGAAAGGATCCAGCTATTATAAGCCTCCTCCCCCCTCACGCAACTCCTACATCAGTGTGTGTATGTGTGTGTGTGTTTTCATGTGCACATATGTGGATGCATTATTCATGCACCTGCCCGGTGGGAGGGGGAGGGGACAGGGTGGCGTCCCATCATGAATATTCAACACACACCTTTCTGTTACCACGGTGAATCAACACTCCTGAATAGCCAAACATGACCCGTAACATTCTTTCCCTCAACGCCTCCACATGGGTGACTGTGCCCCAGCATGGTTCTATATCGTGGAGCTCCGCCCCATAGGGGAGCTCTGCTCCTATTGGTTTACCCGCTACCTAAAGTAGCCAATGACTGAATTTTTCAATGCCTGCGCCCGCCTGGGGTGCTATATAAAGGGGTGTACTTCGCTACCTCATTCTCCCAAAAAGTTCAGCACGGGTTTATATCTGAAGACTGAGAAGGACGACTACTAAGACTGGAGAACCCGCCAGACTTTTCCCTTCAAGATATGGATCGTCCGCCGCCTATGGAGAAGTTCCTCCGGGACGCCTGCCGCTGCGACTTCCGAGCAGCGGAGGACACTTTTCAGCGGAGGAGACTTTTCCCTTCAGCGATGGATCGTCCGCCGCCGACCACGAAGAAGTTCCTCCGGGACACCTGCCGCTGCGATTTCCTAGCAGCGGAGGACAAGCACGACTTCTGCCACGTCTGCCTCGGCCCCGAACATGCCGAGGCGGCGTTGGTCGCCTCCCCCAGCTGCCTCCCCTTCCACCTCCTTTCCGTCGCGGAAAGGCGAAAGGGGATGGCCTGGATCAAGGAGAGCTTTTTTCCCCTGGCGGGCGCTATCTCGGGGATGCTATCCGACTCGAATAGCTCTGCCGATGATGCGTCCGGACAGGCCCCAGAGCGGCGTTCTGGGCAGGCACCTCCCCAAGTAGGGATGGTCCCGCCCGCTCAGCCGGCCCTGACACCACGCCGCCCTCACCCAGCTGAGTGGTCGGTGCCGGTGTCAGAATCAGAAAGCTCTGATGAGCTCGGTGCGCAGGCGGCGGCGAATAACATCGCCGTGTTTAACGCCGCCATTGCGAAGATCACCACAGACCGACCCAACGGTCTGTCTGCAGCGGAGGCGGAGTTTCTGAGCAAACTCAGTGCCGCGACGACACGAGGCGTTATTACATCAAAAACCCCTCCATGTCTATCAAGACCTGGCCCAGCTCATGAGCGTGCGGCCGGTTCTTTGATTATCAGGCATAATAAACCTGCGTCAATAAAGAGCATTGTTACACATAACAAACACTCTTTACAGACGGTAAGTCAGACGGTAAATCCCTAAGGAGGATTTTCCATGGTATCTACCAGAGCGGAGACCCACCTGCCTTGTCAGAGTGTGGTCGAATCGCTACCGGTTAGAAACGAAGCGGAGACTAGCCCAGCTTACCGGCGTGTGGCCAGCTCTCTGCCTAGCAGACTTACCCCTATCACGACACGAGGCGGTATTTACATCAAAAACCCCTCCATGTCTATTCAAGACCTGGCCCAGCTCATGAGCGTGCGGCCGGTTCTTTGATTATCAGGCATAATAAACCTGCGTCAATAAAGAGCATTGTTTCACATAACAAACACTCTTTACAGACGGTAAGTCAGACGGTAAATCCCTAAGGAGGATTTTCCATGGTATCTACCGGAGCGGAGACCCACCTGCCTTGTCAGAGTGTGGTCGAATCGCTACCGGTTAGAAACGAAGCGGAGACTAGCCCAGCTTACCGGCGTGTGGCCAGCTCTCTGCCTAGCAGACTTACCCCTATCACGACACGAGGCGGTATTTACATCAAAAACCCCTCCATGTCTATTCAAGACCTGGCCCAGCTCATGAGCGTGCGGCCGGTTCTTTGATTATCAGGCATAATAAACCTGCGTCAATAAAGAGCATTGTTTCACATAACAAACACTCTTTACAGACGGTAAGTCAGACGGTAAATCCCTAAGGAGGATTTTCCATGGTATCTACCGGAGCGGAGACCCACCTGCCTTGTCAGAGTGTGGTCGAATCGCTACCGGTTAGAAACGAAGCGGAGACTAGCCCAGCTTACCGGCGTGTGGCCAGCTCTCTGCCTAGCAGACTTACCCCTATCACGACACGAGGCGGTATTTACATCAAAAACCCCTCCATGTCTATTCAAGACCTGGCCCAGCTCATGAGCGTGCGGCCGGTTCTTTGATTATCAGGCATAATAAACCTGCGTCAATAAAGAGCATTGTTACACATAACAAACACTCTTTACAGACGGTAAGTCAGACGGTAAATCCCTAAGGAGGATTTTCCATGGTATCTACCGGAGCGGAGACCCACCTGCCTTGTCAGAGTGTGGTCGAATCGCTACCAGTTAGAAACGAAGCGGAGACTAGCCCAGCTTACCGGCGTGTGGCCAGCTCTCTGCCTAGCGGACTTACCCCTATCACGACACGAGGCGTTATTTACATCAAAAACCCCTCCATGTCTATCAAGACCCGGCCCAGCTCATGAGCGTGCGGCCGGTTCTTTGATTATCAGGCATAATAAACCTGCGTCAATAAAGAGCATTGTTACACATAACAAACACTTTACAGACGGCAGCCCATCCCTTTTCGAAATGACCCCACCTTGGGCTGTGCCATCTCCTCGGTGGGCAGCGGCGGCTGGGGTCATACAGAAATTCAAGCTTTTTCTGTCGACTGCACCACAACAGACGGCCCAGCCGCTGTCGTTGCTTTATGCAGAATGACTAGAAGGGACAGGTATTCTGTCGGGCTGGCTTGACAGGACATTGAGGAGGGGATATGCACTACAGTTCATTCAGCCTCCTCCGCCCTTCAGGGGCGTGAGAGAGACTGTTTTTTGTCCTGCCCGATAAAGACACGTGCGCTCCGGGAGGAGATTACGAATCTCCTAACAAAGGGCGCAGTGACATTGGTTCCGAGGGACCAGTGGGACATGAGATGGTACTCCCCGTATTTCCTTGTCCCAAAGAATTCGGGAGACATGAGACCCATACTAGATTTCAGGGTCCTCAACGAGAGAGTGGCGAAACGCCCCTTTCGTAGATACCTGAGGGTCGCGTATTTCGTGTGCCAATCACAGAGTGGCACAGGAAATTCCTACGTTTTGTTTTCCAAGGGAAGGTTTACGAGTACACGCGCCTGCCCTTCGGGTACGCGCTTGCTCCTCGTTTTTTCTCCAAATGCGTGCAGACAGCACTCGAACCACTGAGGCGTAACGAGATACGCATAATATGCGGATCTCGACGACCTACTGGTCTTGGCCCAATGCCCAAATCGAGCCATTCGGGACGCAACCTCACTGGTGCAGCGCCTCACTCAGCTGGGGTTAGCTGTAAACTGGACAGAGAGTGCTCCGTGGCCGGCTCAACAGTTTTCCTATCTAGGCATTCAGTTGGATACTGCCGAGATGAGGGCCAGTTTATCGGCACCACGGAGAGCGACACTGACGTCAGCTCCCTGGGTGTGTCGAGTGACAAATACAATCACCGCTCTGTCAAGGATGTCCTTACTAGGACTGAGGTCTGCAGCCCATGTAGTGGTCCCCTTAGGCCTGTTACACATGCGCAGACTGCAGAGGCGGTTCGCACGACTGCGACGGGTTCCAGTGAGAACGCCGTCGCAAGTTGATTGTAATACAGAGATCGGTTAAAACCGACCTGAGCTACTGGAGAGACCCGCGCGTCATCGCGCGCGGAGTCGCCTGAGTTCGCTGAAAGCTCTCCACATTCCAGGTCTGCTCAACGAAGGAGCAGATCTGTTATCACGGGGAGGCCCGAGGGACGACGACTGGAGGTTAGCACCCTCCATTGTGTCGCTGATTTGGGCACGGTTCGGGCAAGCAGAAGTGGTTCTGTTTGCGTCACGGACGAATGCGCAGTGTAGCCTTTGGTTCTTCCTGCGCGAACAGGACAACCCGCCATTGGGAGTCGATACATTCGCACACCACCCATGGCCGAGGGTCCTGTTATACGCGTTCCCACCCCTGACATCTATCCTCCCACTGTTGGCACGAGTGAGGTCAGAGAGGCTAGAGTTAATTCTTGTAGCCCCGGACCGTCCCGGAGCCCCGTGGTTTCCGGAACTGATGGAGATGTTGGTAGAGGGCCCATGGCCCATACCTCATCGACAAGATGCACTCTCTCAAGCCAGAGGCTTGGTGAGGGGGCCGCCTATGATGGGGGGCCCCCTCATGGCCTGGTTACTGAGAGGGATTTGTTAGAACGCAGGGGTCTGACAGACGCGGTCATTCAGACCATTCAGAGTGCGCGCGCGCAATCCACTGCAGGGGGATATGCGGCGCGCTGGCGAGTGTTTACACAGTGTGAGGGACAGGACGTTGACCCAGTCTGCTGTCGGGTCGAAACGTTCTTGTGCTTCTTACAGTCGCTGTTTGACAAGGGATTGGCGGCGAGAACTATTAAAGTTTACGCGGCTGCCATCTCAGCTTGTCATGAGGGTTTTGCGACAACGACACTGTTCAGTCATTCGCTGGTTAAGCGTTTTTTGACTGGAGTGTGTAGGCTTAGACGCCCTCATAGGACTCTAATGCCAAAATGGGACCTGTCGATTGTGCTAGAGGCGCTGTGCGTGCCCCATTCGAACCCATTGACACTGTGTCGTTGCGTTTATTGTCTCTCAAGACGAGTCAGCTCCTCGCCTTGACTACGGCTAAGCGAGTGAGTGATTTATGTGCTCTCTCGACACGGGCAGATTGTTTGATCATATCTGATGACAAAACAAAAGCTGTGTTACGCCCTAACCCGGCTTTTATCCCTAAGGTTAATCGTGGGTTTAGGGTTCAGAGCTGTGCTCTGAGCGCCTTTTTTCCTCCTCCTCACGACGGAGAGAGGGAGAGGCGTTTACATTGTCTATGTCCGGTGCGCGCGTTGGCACAATAGGTGAAGCGCACGGCAGGACTGAGATCTTCTCCCCAGCTTCTGATCTGCTACGGCGGACAGAAAGCCGGGGCACCACTCTCGAAGCAGAGGCTGTCCCATTGGATTTGCGAGGCTATTAGCCTCGCATACGAATCGAAGGGGCAGCCCGTGCCGACTGGCATTCGGGCTCATTCCACCAGGGGCATGGCCACATCAGTGGCCATTCTCAGGGGAGTGGGAGTGGAGGAGATATGTGAGGCGGCGTCTTGGTCGTCGCCATCACTTTTTGTACGGTATTACTTGAAAGATATTCTTCCTCATCCTTTTCTCATTCTGTCCTCAGTTTTGCTGATGACTGATGTAGTGGGAAGGCACTTGGATTACCCTGGTCATGGGGATTCTATTCAAGTGTTGTCAGGATGAATACGGATGTGCCTGGGGAGGGGACCCTCCTCCAGGACATGTTCCGTTAGATCAACAACCCTACGTGCTCACGTAAGGGTTAGATCAGTGATATTTCTTCCGCATCCTTTTCTCATTCTGTCCTCAGTTTTGCTGATGACTGATGTAGTGGGGAAAGCACTTGGATCACCCTGGTTGGGGATTCTATTCAAGTGCTGTCAGGATGATTACGGATGTGCCTGGGGAGGGGACCCTCCTCCAGGACATGTTCCGTTAGATCTACAACCCTACGTGCTCACGTAAGGGTTAGGTCAGTGATATTCTTCCTCAATCCTTTCTCATTCTGTCCTCAGTTTTGCTGATGACTGATGTTGTGGGAAGGGCACTTGGATTACCCTGGTCATGGGGATTCTATTCAAGTGCTGTCAGGATGAATACGGATGTGCCTGGGGAGGGGACCCTCTTCCAGGACATGTCTGTTAGATCAACAACCCAACGTAAGGGTTAGGTAAGTGATATTTCTTCCTCATCCTTTTCTCACTCTGTCCTCAGTTTGCTGAGGACTGATGTAGTGGGGATGGCACTTGGATTACCCTGGTTGGGGATGCTATTCAAGTGCTGTCAGGATGATTACGGATGTGCCTGGGGAGGGGACCCTCCTCCAGGACATGTTCCGTTAGATCTACAACCCTGCGTGCTCACGTAAGGGCTAGATCAGTGGAGCAGACTCGTGTGGGTTGGGCCAACTTTTTAAGGTTGTCTTGAACCAACATCAGTGGTCAGCTCCGGGTGCCGCTGAGATTGTTTTACGGATTAATAGTCTCAGTGGGGGTACATTTGGCCTCGTTCGCTCCGCCTAAACCAATAGGAGCAGAGCTCCCCTATGGGGCGGAGCTCCACGATATAGAACGATAGTTATGGAGATAGACTCCAGTTCTATGAGTGGAGCGGAGCCCCATAGGACTGCTGGCCCACTTCGACTCGTTCAAACCCGGCTGTTTTTGTATGTTTGGGAGAATGAGGTAGCGAAGTACACCCCTTTATATAGCACCCCAGGCGGGCGCAGGCATTGAAAAATTCAGTCATTGGCTACTTTAGGTAGCGGGTAAACCAATAGGAGCAGAGCTCCCCTATGGGGCTCCGCTCCACTCATAGAACTGGAGTCTATCTCCATAACTATCGTTCACTGACCACCACTGGGGTGGGAAGAAGCTGGCTAACTGACTCAGGGCATGGCTACACAACGTTGATAAGTGATTTCGGAGCCAATCTGATCTCTGGCCCAGGGTTTCCGTTAACCGGTAATTCCCGGTCTTTGTCCGGTAACATTTGTTGAAGTCCGACAAACTGAAAACTCGTCGGACAAAATGTCCGGTGAAAATAATCACCACCATTCTCAGCTGAGCACCAAACACACACACACCCACGCACACACACTGCCCGAGAGAGAAGGACCCGCCCCCTCCAGCCAGCCTATAGGCTAACCAAAGGGGGCGGGTCCTTCTCTCTTGGGCAGTGCCGCGCGTGCACGAGTGTGTGTGTGTCCGGTGCCCAGCTGAAAATGGTGGCCCGAAGCGGAAAGCCTTATCTTTATCGCACAATAACAAGGATAACAAACGAAACGGACAACATTTACACTAAGACAGTGTGCGAATTAAATCACGGTGTGCGGGGGAGCCCAGGGATTCAAGCAACAAAAAGAAAATCTCCTGACGGAAAAAAAAGTTCTGGCCAAATCGGGGCCGGTGGCTTTCCGCGCGCGTGCGATGTTCCGTTCTACGTTCTAATGCTTTGACTTTTCTTTCGAAAAATGTGAATACATTTCCGCGTTGTCGAAAATCAATGACACATCGCTAGTCAACTAACACGGCTTGTTTTATGAGCCTGCTAACAATGTAAAGTAGTGTTGTAAGATGGAGACAAACTTCAGCTATATGATCTAACAGCCGGTCTTCAGGACGACATACAGACCCGTATGAGCTTACAGGGCTATCCCCTAAGTATGATTTGACAGGCAGCTAAACGAAAATGCCTTCCCAACCAGCGAGACCTGGGGGGTGTTCCATCAACGTCGCCAAAGGGAAACCTAGGCCCACTTCGCCAAGTCCCGCGAGACTCTTAAAAAGATCCAGGCATATCTTGATAGATCTCGCGAGACTTGTCAAAACAAGCCCAGACTTTCCTCCAGCGACGTCGATGGAACACCCCCCTGGTTATAGAAATGACGTTGTTTTATTGATAAAAAAAAATTAAAAAGGGTAAAACTGGAAAGAGAAAATTGAAAACTCACATTAATCCCAAACAATTTAACAAACTTCAGTTAACGTAATGTGGAGTCCGTTCATTGATCGATGCTGTCTGTTCAGTTCCCAGTGAGGCGCCCGTTCAGCGCTGGACATAATGGCATAGCGCGCATGCGAATCATGTTATATTATTATATAGCTCGCATCTAATCGTATCGGATGAGAAATAGACATTAAATGGCATATATAGGCCGCTACACAACAGTAATCACCGCGACAAACAGCTATATTAGATTTGGAGAAAAAAAAATATGATTTTGAAAAAAAAATTTTTTATTATATTTTAATATGATGACCGGAATAATTCACGTTTGTCCGGTAAATCGAAATCTTCCCGGACACGATGTCCGGCGGCAAATTTTTCTAACGGAAACCCTGCTCTGGCCACACAAGCGTTTTCACACCAAGATTTTCCAGCCACACGGAATCGTGTTTCACAGCTGGTAGACCCAGGAAATGATTCAGCACATGCCAGTGTGACCTGGAAGCACGTCACTACATCACACAGGGCATGCGCGTATTGATACAAAACCAGAAAGCACAACAAAAAATTATCCACTATATTACTCTATATATAGAGTCACATTCATAGCATAGTTTTTTATTAATACACAATTATTTATTTTTGAATTATTACACATATTTCTAGGCCTGTTTTCTTACGCCTTTGTTACGCACACACACACAACCAAGATATGGCATGTACACGTTATTAATCTGTGTAATTTTAGCCGATGCATAATAAACGTTATGATTGAATTGTTGAAGTGCCTCTTGCTAAGATGTTTCTAGAAGACGGTCAAAAATATCACAGCACTGGTTCATCAATGGAGGGACAGCCTTCAGTATATATGCACCTAGACTGTGGAACACTGAGCCTGAGATTGTCCAAAACAAGACCTCAAAACCTACTTATTCAATCTCCCCTTTTGAAACTAGGGAGAAAAGTTGGGAAATTTGGGGATTATAGAACTAGGATTACTGTGCTGTTGCAGATCATTGACATCTTCTGTTGGACAGGAAAAGAGGACCTGTGTGCTGATGGGGCACTGATAGATGTCAGCGGCACCTGGACCAGTACGAGGACCTGCACCAGGCTGTGTTGTTGTTGTGTTGTCTCATCATAATTGCGCTTGAGATCTTCTGTTGACAGTTAAGAGTACCTGGGTGCTGAAGTACCAGGCTGTACCAGCGCCAGGACCTGCACCAGGATCTGTGCCCCGCGCTGGACAAAACAGTTCCGATGACAAGGAAATTACTTTAATGACTTGTGGACAGTGTGTACGCTGATAAGATGCAGGGGAATTTTTCCTGGATACGCGGTGTACAGGTTTTCCGCCCTTGCTTGCTTGCTGTGCGCCGGTGGTCCTCGGGCCACTCCTCGGGGGCCCCCGGCCGTCCTGCGTGTTTGGTCTATTCCGCTGCCGGGCACCTGGTTTGGCTAGCAACGTGCGGGGCTATTATGGTTGTGCTTGGTTGGCTGGGCCGGGTGTGCTGGTGGTGGGGCGGGGCGGGTGTGTGGGGCGGCTGGGGGTTGCTGGGGGCTGCTGCTGTGCGCTGGTAGGCAAACTGGAAGTAGTCTCTCTATGAGTAGAGGGCTGCAAGGGAATTTTCTTGGATGCACAGTGTAGGCTACAGGTTTTTTGCCCTTGCCTGCTTGCGTGTTCTGTCATCATGTGAAGCGCATTGGGTCACATTTTGTGCTATACAAATAAAGCTTGATTTGATTTGATCAAGTGTAGGCTATTTATTGTGCTCTCAGGAGGCCATACCGTGAATACACTTTATAAACTTTCAAAATGATAAACGTATTTCTTGAAACTCTTATTGGTTGGTTATTAGGCAACGTTCTGATTCTCCACCATTCCCCTTAAATTGGGTGATAACCGATTTTTTGGTTTCAGCTATATTAGTGACTGGTCACATTAGCCACACTTCTTGCACCAGTACACATGTATCGAATATCAAATACAAACTTTTGGTCATGCAAAAAAAAGAAGCTAAAATAGCTTTTTTGTCATGGTATTCTTCGATTATGATGCACTTCACCAACGTATTGGCCATGCGTTCTAAGTCGTGTACAAGTGTGGACATTGAGATATAATAGTAGTTAGCCATGACTTACATAATACAGACGTATCATATTGATATGGACATTTACATTTTTGACATTTAGCAGATGCTTTTATCCAGTGACTCTGCGTCATCATTATCAACACGCTCCCGTATCGCCGACCACACGGCTGCAGAATCCGTTCTCGAAAGTCAGTTCTCGAAATCGCCTGAGTCGTGTACCCGCAAGGTGCAAACATTATCAAAGCATCGCGGATTTAGGCGAATCCGGCTTTGTGTAGCCCCTGCCTAGGAACATTTTCCTCTCCAATAACCCTGGAGATCGTGGAAAACATCAAATGTACATATTGCAATGTTTATTAATTCTGGATAAGACTACTTTCAGATATGATTTGGTATTATTCTCTACTCTCTTCTCCTCTTCTCTCCCCTCCTCTACCGCTCCCCCGTTTCTCATCCTTCTCATCTCCTCTTCCCGCCCCTCCTCTCCTCTTTCTCCCTTTCCCACTTTTCTCCTCTCCTGTCCTGTCCCCTCCCCCCTCTCCCTTTCCCTCTCCTGTCCCCTCCCCCCTCTCCCTTTCCCTCTCCTGTCCCCTCCCCCCTCTCCCTTTCCCTCTCCGGTCCTCTCACACTGACAGCTTACTCTGCATGGATTCATATTCATAAGATATTTTAATAAAACACCCATTATACTATCAGCTGTTATTACCTGATTCATTTCAACAGTTCAACAGTCGTTGTGTTAAAAATGTTGCCAGCTGGTTTAAATCCCAAGCCACTTCTTTATTACCAGCATGTCCAGGAGGTCAAAGGTCAAATTCTATCCTGGACACAGGAAGTACATCAGGCTTACTGTGTGGAGCAAAGCCCCATTCAAACTGACAAAAGTGATTTGTTAAAAAGATAGCTTGTGAGTGTATAATGTATGCCATTGCAAATGGAGACTACTACTTTTTCCACTCACTCCACAACAGCCTGAGGCGAGAGGGTCAATCAATATGGGAAAAATCAATTCCTCTCACTGGGTGTTGTTGCATAAAGAGACATGAGGTCACACAGATCCAAGATGGATGACAGAGGCTGTACCAGTTTCACACCCAGAGTGACCAATGAGAAGCTGAGGAATTAAGTAAGCCGAGATGCTATTGGCCGACAGCTGTATTATTACCTAGAAATCAATGACGCAGTGTTCAATATCTGAGTCAGGGGATGCAGCATGTTTCAAATGTGCGTGCTAAGTTGTAAACATCGACAGGGAGCAAGGTGGCTTGTTTTGACAAGTAGCGTTCTTTATCAGTGCTTCCACACAATGACATAAGGTAAAACTGACATATACCAAAGCTCTACCCTACCCTCTACCCTACCCTAGTTCTACCATCAATACTCAAGTTTAGCATATACTACCTTGCGATATAAGTTGAGTTCATGTTACTGTATGTGCATGTTAACGCCATGGCATAGGTGGCAGTTGAATTAAAAAATAATCTAATCTAATCTATCTGTTCCTGTGTGGACTGTTTATGCAGTAGTCTATGGACATTAGTATTCAAGGACAATATAAATTCAGGACATACTTTCACCACAAAATATACTATGGTAATAGGTGGGGATCCTGACAGATAAATACCACCTACATGCCCTCCATAAGTACTAGAAAGGGTAAGCATTTTGTCTTTTAGCTCTATATTCCAGCAGTTTGGAGAATCAAACAATTACTATGAGATTCTCATTTTCTTTGATGATACAATGATTGGTTTCACCATTTAGAAATAAAAAATACAACCCAAAAGTACTGGAACATTGGCTTGATAGGTGTTTCTGGTCGATGTATTTCGATGTATTTCCGTAATCGATTACGTCGATTACTTCGAAACCCAGCCCTACTGCAGACACATGAAAATACATCTGAAGATGCTTCCACTTCTGAACAGATTAACTGTCTGGCATATTACTAGCATATTGCTATTGTTTCCACCCTTACTTGAAATTATCATTTTACAGATGTTAGTAGCAATGTTGGCTTTTTTCTTATTCTTCTGTGAAATGAAGCCATGCTTTGGACCGTTTTTTCCTCCTACGTCATCATGATGCATGAGTTTTTGCAATGTGCAACTGTCAGCGCATGCGCAAAACATGCCAGCATCGATAAGAGGAATCGATAACCTCAGGCATACTTTTGGAGCCCTGAAAGAGGGGGATTATGTTTAAAAATGTACTTTCTAAATGGTGAACCCAATCTGAAAAAACCCACTGAATTTAGAAGCTAAGAATCTCTACTGGTAATTGTTTGATTTCAAATCCAAACTGAGTATCAAGCTAAAAGACAAAATGCGTCCTCTTTCCAGTACTTATGGAGGGCAGTGTATGTGTTCATATCTTGCAGTCCTGCCCTCAGTAGAGCTTAAAGAGGCTGGTTCTCCATATCAGCACACATATCTGTACAGTGTTAAAGACCAAAAAGATCATGCAAAAAAAATTATGATGATGGCTTGCATGCATTTACTGTATAACTCCCCATTGTTTATCTGGTGGTAAATTGGTGGCAAAACAGATTATGTAAACACTTCTATGGAAAGTCCTGACTGAAGAGATATCACACATGGCTATCATGGAGCTGGGAAAGACGCAATTTGCTCCCTCTACTTTCAGGCTTGTTTTGAGCTGTATT
Organism: Nansenia antarctica; assembly: GCF_963989245.1. Taxonomy (NCBI): domain Eukaryota; kingdom Metazoa; phylum Chordata; class Actinopteri; order Argentiniformes; family Microstomatidae; genus Nansenia; species Nansenia antarctica. The sequence goes on from NC_137689.1 coordinate 59,309,052, forward strand.
TGCAAGTATGCAACACCCTCTAGAGCTCAGACCATGAATAAGCCAAGGGCCAAACCTCACATCCTCTCATCACATCACTTCATATCACCTCCTTCTCAAGGGGGACAGACAGTCTGAGGGGAAGAACCCCTGAGAATCTCCTCCAATGAGTATTGAGAAGGGGGAGAGAATAGAGGACAAGAGGAATCAAGGAAGACATTTGAGATGCAACCAAGGTAGAGAGCAATGGCGTGGACTCACCTGATTGGCTATTCTCCTTCCACCAATGAAGGCAGGCCATAGTCGTTGGACCTCCAGGAGGACATGGTGGAGGTACTCAGGATCTTCTCTTGCATGGCGCCGTATCTCCTCCTGATGAGAGCACATCAATCGAAGAAGTATGTCTCACCTTGTCTGGTCCACTCAGAGCCAGATTAAAGGCGGTGTGTCTCACCTGGCCCATTAAGTACCAGGATGTAGGAAGAAGTATGTCTCACATTGTCTGGTCCACTCAGAGCCAGAGTACATTTACATTTACATTTTTGGCATTTAGCAGACGCCTTATTCCAAAGCGACTTACAATACATTTGACTAAGTAAGTGAATCGTCTATCCACTAGTCATAGCAGGAAAAGTACTCTATGCTCAGGCCAGGGACCATTGTCAGTTGTTGTGCTAGAAGAAGGAATATTTTTTAAATGTATTTTTTATATTTATATTCAATATATTGACACAGGTGAAACAGTAGGCCTTACAGGGGGGTAGCAGATGTCTCAGGCGAAACAGTATAGGGGGGGAAGTAGGTGTCTCTGGAGACACAGTACAGGGGGGTAGTAGATGTTAGGGACAGTTAAGGTGTAGGAGGGACAGTTAAGGTGTAGCCTGAAGAGATGGGTCTTAAGTCTCACACAGAAAATGGGGAAGATACCAGGATGTAGGAAGAAGTATGTCTCACCTTGTCTGGTCCACTCAGAGCCAGAGTGAATGAGGTAATCAAGGATGCCAGTGCTTTGGGGATCAGAGCAGAGATGAACAGCAGAAGGTGCTGGGAGGCACTGCTCTCGTCAGGGAGAGGGAGAGCACGGAGAGAACCAACAAACCTGAACAAAGAGAGGGGGTGATAGATGGACAGAGAGACAAACAATTAGTGAGTGAGTGTGTAATAGTGTGTAATATTTGGAATTGTTACAGGCCTAGCTCCACTCTCAGCTCATCATTATGGACTAATGTACGGAACCTGTGTGTTTGCTCACCTGGATTACTTATGTCCTCACTCTCCTGCCTGCACTCCCTGCTCAGTGTTCTCTGCGTGTCGTGTCATGTGATGTGTTCCATGTCAAGATTGTCTGTTCCTAACTCAAGTATTGAGACCTTGATCTCACTGTTTATTTGTTTTCGTGTAAGTCCGTATTTTGTAGATCTGTCTTTGTTATTATCTCAGTAAACAGAACTTTTATTTTGCACTCGCCACCTGTTCCTTACTCTACACCGCACCTGGGTCCACACCTAACTACAAACCCTTATGTGTGTGTGTGTGTGTGTGTGTGTGTGTGTGTGTGTGTGTGTGTGTGTGTGTGTGTGTGAAAAAACCTCACCCCTGTCTCTCAGTCTCCAGCTTGTCTTTAATGATGTCCATAAGTTTGTCTTTGGCCGCCAGCGCCGTGCAGAAGCCCGAGGACCACAGAGGCACTTTCACACTGACTGGAGCAGAGATTATCCCTGTATGGGAAGGGACAAGAGTAATGAGGTCACTTGTTCATCCTGAAACTAAAGTTGTATCTTGCAACCCAACTTTGTTCCGAGAATGGCTAGAAACCCCCCAAAAAGCCTTCTGGAATGTGATCTGTCTACTTTCGAAATGAACATCAACTGCCAAAACAGGCCATAAATGAGCTGTCCTATTGCCATTTGAAGCACTGTTTGAAAGACTCGAGACCTAAAAGAGACAAGTAACTGTCCTGTATGTGAGACTTTCTTCAACCAGAGTTGGGATCATTTCCATTTCAATTCCTCTTTCAATTTCAAGACATTTCTTACAGTGGCAAGAAAAAGTAAGTGAACCCTTTGGAATTACCTGCATTTAAATGTGTCTTAAAATAATGGTCTGATCTAAGTTACAATAATGAACAAACACAATCTGTTTTAACTAATAACACACACAATTGTATTGTTATTGTCCATATTGAATACATAATTTAAACATTCATTTGGACACATTTCTTTAACCCATTTTCCCAACCCTATTTCCAACTTGACATTGACCAAAATCTCTCAGTATGGTACATTGATCAAAATAAAGAGATAAAATGTGGCCTTCTGTGAACGCATTTCTTAAAATGTTTCAGCAAATTTGCTTGGTGGAGAATGTACACCTACTGTAAAAAGAAAATACTGTATGTCTAGAGAGGCTGAGCTCACCGTGCCAGTGTAGAGTGCAGAGCCCTGTGATCTCTTCGAACAGCTCTGGCGTCTCCTCAGGATGCACGTTGAGGAATAGGCCAAGTACCAGCTCTGTGCCCAGACGCTTAAACAATGGGTAGACTGACTCCCTGCTAGACAACACACATAGCCTACTGTAAGTGAACATGTGGGAAAACAGGAGTAACACTTTACATTATGGTTGACTTGTAGTTTATATATATGGTTTACTTGTAGCTATATGTAGTTTATTGACTGTATCAAATGTTTTTGTTTGTTAGTTTATTAATCATAATAGTGAGCTTATACAGTATGTGGCTGTACAACGTTATTAACGTTTATAACTGCTGCAACAGATGCATATCATAATGTGCACGGTGCACCCCAACTTCAACCCTTTATAAACACAACCAAAACAGGTCTTGTATTTTGTGTGTGTGTGTGTGTGTGTGTGTGTGTGTGTGTGTGTGTGTGTGTGTGTGTGCGCGTGCGTGTGTGTGTGTGTGTAAAACCACTATACCCTGCAGAGATGTCCTTTAAGCAGCGCTCACACACACTGTATGGGGAAGAAAAAAGACAAACAAATACTTTTACACTATCAAAACCTTTCATGAATATTGATTAGATACTTTCCTAAAAGTATCTCTCTTATAGATATTTAGGATGGAATCCTGCATAACTCCAACATTCATGTAAATCTTGCATTGATGTCAATGGGAAATGTGTGCGATTTGACTGGGACCATGGCCTCTTTTGCATGTGCACCCTGTCCACAATATTTACAGAATAACAAAGCAACACAGTTCACAGTTTTAACGAGGTCGTTGAAAAAGTATGCAATGAACACCATCACCTATGATAAAACGACGGGCACTATGAATGAATGAATGAATGAATGAATGAATGAATGGTCTTTATTGTCATTGCTATAGTACAGGTACCAAACAACGAAATTTGGGAGGGGTGGCTCCCCTGGTGCTAGGAAAGAAAAAAAAAAACTAAAAAAACTATGGTATAAGGCCAAAGGTTAGTGACTGCTACATGTTGGTAGATGATATCACAATATCACTATAAAAGAAGCCCATCTTAAATATTAGCTTTTTAACAAGCTTCTCCGTATTTTTTCTGAACGTCAAGTCTTTGTCGAACCAAATGCCCAAAGTACATGCTGTATGCATAAATCAGATACATTTTTCTGTGATTTGGTAAATAACATATATTTTGTCTTTCCAGCATTAAGCACCAACCTTTAAGCCAAAGAATGCTCTCTGGAGGACAGTGAATGCAAACTGTAGCACATAAACAGTCTGGTTGGGGCAATAGCATATATAACAGTGTCCTCAGCATATAGATGCAGATAACAATTATTTACAGATAATCCAATATTGTTGATGTAAATAGTACAAAGAACCGGACCAAGAACTGATCCGTGTGGAACACCCTTTGTTATGTCCGAAAAACCTGATTTAACACCGTCAGTTAAGACACACTGGGCCCTATTATGCACTTCTTAACTTGCCGTCTTAAGCCTTAATTAAGACGCACCGCCAGGTTAAGACCTACCGCCACCCTTATTATGCGCTTCATACGCGCTACTGCTATTATGCAGGTGTCGATAGGCGCCCACACATAAGACGTAATACTCCCGTGCATATATTACTCATTGTGGGAGTGTTCATATGTTAATGAAGTGCACTAGGCGCCCCTGCTATTATGCGATCTGACTTTGCTCCTAGCGCTAAGAAGTGGTTTGAAAAGTTCTTAAGTTTAGACTTCATGCACGTTTTGAAACACGAGCGCGCCTCCGCGGTTTGCGCATGCATGTGGGCACACATGAACACGCACATGGCTCCACGGCAAGACGTCAATTACGGTCACAGTATAAATGCTTTATTTCAGAAGGGAGAGGCAGAGAAGCGCGCTGACCTCCTTCTTAGGACTTCCATAATAGCATAGCGCTAATGACTCAACGCAGCCGGTTCTTAAAGGGAATGGCACCTGGCACGCTGATTGGGTTGATTGAGAAGACGCCCAAAACACACCCATGACTAATTTCTTTGCTTAGCGCCGGGTTTTAGGCGCCCACTACCGCACGCATAATAGCAAAGTGGCCTTGACTACGCCTCCACGTCTTAAGTTTAGATCTACCGCCTCGTCTTATTGCTTAAGACTTATGAAGTGCATAATAGGGCCCACTGTGTTCTGTCCGTTAAATAATTTTAAAACCATCTACATGGTTTATCTATCCATGCCAATTTCAGACCACCTCTGAATAAGTAGGTAATGGTCGACCGTATCTAATGCCTTGGAGAGATCCATAAATAAGGCAGCACAATGTTTTTTTTTCTGATCTAGGCAATTTAACACATCATTTAAGACAACTGTAGCCGCTGCTTGTGCTATGACCAAGTTATGTCTTTACTATGACATTTATTATGTCTAGCAGGGTGGATTTATCTGGATGGAAGTTAGGCTGTGTTGGTTTTGAGATTAACTGTGATAGTTGTAAGCCATGCACAGGTGTTTGATTTTATAACTAGTGAAGATTAAAATCACCTATTATTACTACTTCAGAATGTAAATAGTAGGATAGCAAGAAATGTTTTCGAGCCAAAAAGCGGCAGCCAAAAAGCTGACAAAGAGTTGCATGCATGCTAATTAAGATTCCACCCTTAATGCAGAGATGAATACTAGATTATTGCACTTGTGATGTCCAATGAAGAGCCTTGTTGTTGAGCAACCACAGTGAATTGACCAGTTATATGTGAGTTTATTATAAAGCTACTTTTTACCTATTGATGTAATCAGAACAGGAGGCCAGACACTTCCCTGTGAAGAGGTTGGTGAGAGACAGACGCAGAAGGCAGGCCTCCTCACCTGAAAGAACAGCACAGAATACAACATTATGGTGTCTATAGAATATAATACTACAATCTTTATGGTGCTACCTGTCAACATAACACTGAATGACCAACACAATACTACAACACATAACTCTACAGATAAGTGAGGTTTAAAAACAGCCTTCCATGTTATAATTTGGCAAAACATACACTACTTTTATGTGTTTCTAAATAAATGATCTCCGCACTTTGATGTTTGATGATGACATACACTTACTCTTGAGTAATGAGCCAAATATGAGCCAAATTTAAGTGACACATCTAATGCTTCTATTGTAGAGGCTTTGTGATTTCCTACTTCAGCTAATAAAGTGGTTGTTAAAGGGGCAATCTGGAATTTAAACAAGAACAAAGTGGTCTCTCTTCCACTTTCTTTGGTAAACAGCTGAGGGACGGGCCTGGAGAAAATGTAACCACACTCAAAGTCATAGACGGAGCTATGGATGCAAGGACTGACCATCCATGAAATCAAAATTATAGTTTTAACCATGTTTGAAACTACACAATGTTAGTTTATAATTAAATTGTTTACAAACAATGGCGTAAAACACAATTATATTGTGGGTTCTGACGGGGCAAGACAGAACTAAGTTCATGAGGCATTTATAAGTTATATTCTTCAAGAATCAATGGCGATATCATGGTCAATTGCTGCTCTTGATGGATGGGGGAATACAGAAACACTGTACAATGGCGCTACCTACTGGTCTAAAAGTAAACTGCTATTCTTTCTCAACTTCTGGTTGCCTCAGGTATAATGTGTAATAACCATAGTATGAATACATAAAGGAATAAGGGAATAATATGTCCTATTAAAACAGTTCTATGTCACATATTATAAATCTGTATGGGAAAAGATACTTGTTGAGGCCAGAGGAAGTGGTGCAGCTATGAAGGCCTAATATAACGCCTGCTCAATAACACATCACATTGCGCAATTGACATGAGTGAGGAAGTATTGGGACATCAGCTTACCATTAGCTGTCACAATGTTGTCTCCGTACATGTGGTGCATGACGTCAGTGGGGTCTTTCAGGAATACAGATGACTTATCTGAAATACATTAATCATGTACATTAATGACCACATTTCCAAATACTTCTATGGCCTTTTCTGCATTGGGGTTATGTGTGTGTGTCATTCTTCTTGCACCTAGAACAAAAGGCAGGTAAAGTTATCTAAGTTATCTACGGTAGTTTATCTAAGATAAGAGCCGTATTCAAACTGCCATTAGCCATCGTACAACTTTGCAGCAAATGATTAACGAATACAGGCTTTCAACTCCTCAAATTAGGCCCCATCATGTTTTAACCTAGAAGCGCAGTTAAGCGCTTAATCGCACTTGTTGTGAGGTCTCAGAATCATATGGTTATCACCTGTTACTCAAGTTAATCAATCTTTAACTCTTGAGTTGGAGAAATAACGACCTATTCAGAGTGGGATTTGATCCTCCTATCCATCGAACAACGAAAGGGTCACTCACACCCAGGGGCGCCGCTAGGGGGGTGGTAAGTTAGGACGATTCTAAGGGCCCAGCACTGACAGGGGCCCATGAGAATCTTTAAAAAAAAATATATTTATTTATTTTATAAATAATATTATTATTATTATTATTATTATTATTATTATTATTATTATCATCATAAGGACGTTAATGTAGTGGTGTAGTGGTGGTCTAGTAGGGGTAGTGGTGGTCTAGTAGTGGATAGTGAGTTGGACTTGGGATCGGAAGGTTGTGAGTTCAAATCCCGCCTGAAGCCACACCACTACTAGTGTGCCCTTGAGTAAGGCACTTAGCCTTCAGTTACTCCAGGGGGAATGCCCCTGTAATTCGTAGTTGTTTGGATTAAAAGTGTCTGCTAAATGGCAAAATTAATTAAAATTAAAAAATTTAAGAGGTAAAGAGGCAGAAGAAGAAGAGCAAGAAGTGACAAAGGACAATGACAGCAGCACAGCAAGTTGGCTTCATCACTAGATTTCAAGGATCTTATTAAAGATGTTGCTACTAAGAAGGCCCAGCGTTTAGCTTTGATTTGATTTGATCTCTTTACTCCCATCTCGTTGTGCATTAGGCTAGATATAGTTTTTAGCTCTCCAGGTATACTATTCCACAGTACTGCCGCAGTGTAAAAATAAAAATCTTCCCATTTCACTATTCAATTTCGCTGGCACCATGTCTGTGTTGCTCCCTCTTGTATAAGACACGTTTGTCTTTGTGTGAAACAAGCAATGCTGAGTCAGTAAATATCTCTGCTGTAATTCTTCATTGATCTAATCCTGACAGTATTATGGCCAACTGATCTTTACAAGATCTACATTTATTTAGACACAATACCACCCCATTAAAATTATATTTTTTACTTTTTGTGTGATTTATACTTTTATAATTGGGTTCCAATCTTCATTTAATTATACTTTTGTCCTTGTGTTGTTCATGTCTTAATTTAATAAGTTAAAGAATGTTGAGATTTCTTTGCTGAATTGTTGATTCCTGTATTAACTGTAATTTTAAATTACATTTACAAAAGATGTCCATCATTGGATTTCTTGCAGTGCATCAATAGTTCATCAACTTCAACTGGGTTTAGGTTGATGGGTGGTTTAGGTGGGGGGGCCCAAAATGATATTCTGTCATGGGGCCCAGAATCTCTAGCGGCGCCCCTGCTCACACACCCCACACCCGCGGGCAATGTCACGGGTGTATCTCATGACATGGTCTGGATGAATTAGCATTAATCAAACCATATCATATCATATGAAAATAGCATTGAAGCCAACATTACATTCTTAAAACAGGATTGGTCGTACATGCCAAATGTAATTGTGCACTGAGCTGACTTTAATTAGGCTACCAGTATTACAAAATTAGTTTCGTTTAAAACTCAACAATTCTCTCTCTCTCCTCACACTCACACACACACACACACACACACACACACACACACACACACACACACACACACACACACACACACACACACACACACACACACACACACACACACACACACACACACACAAGATCATACCGCAAAGTAATTCTCTCATTCCTTGAACTGAACAGACGACGACTGTGGGTTTATTCAGCAGTCTGGATTGGAATATCCTTGTACCGTGTTTTTCAATGCGCTGTTCGCAAAAAGTCACCGGATTTCGGTAAAACTCCAGTGACTTGTCCCCTAGTACCGACACCCCCGCCGTTCCCGGTAATTTCGACATGATTCAGAACTGCTTAAGGCATAATTGCAATCGTGCAATTTCTCTGATGAGAAGCCGCTTTTCCTACATCCTCGGTCAACAGAAAGGTTGACAGTCCAACTAAAGCATTCGATACAACGGATTCACGTAGCCTATGTTTTGAAGTCAAATTCAACTATTAGATTATTTATTCCGACAGATCGGATAACTTGCCCTGCATTCACACCAGACTATTGTATTACTCCATCTCATTGTGTGATCTCGACATCTATGTTTTCAGAGCTTGAATAGTGGAACTCACCGACTTCCCCCTACTTCCGGCCAATGTAAATGAGGATTTATTCAAAATAAGAGCGCCCAAGTTCAACTTTATTTAGCATTTAAACATGGTAAATGAGGATCAAGGAACCACACAATATGCTAATCATAACAAATATATAGGCTATCAATAATCACCATATAATATTTGGTATAATATTGCTTGACTTTAGACTCAAACTCACCTGATCTATATTCTAGAAGTGTTGCCGAATCCGTTTGTCCTTATTTCAGTGGAAATTGTGATCCCATCACTTTCCATTAACGTTTTAAATCGCGCTTTTATTTTGAAACCACGAAAACGGCGAAAAGTGAAACCGGATGTCTTAATTAAGCTATATGGACCTTATTAGAGCTCAGAGAACACAGGCATCTGTCTCCACGGCATCCGAAAGTATTCAGTAAAGCGCTTCCTGACTTGTAGTCCCACCCCCAATTCGTCAGGTGTATGGCCTTGTTTTGTGAGGAGCAAAATGCATCCTCCAGCAGGGAAGCTATGATGCAATCAGATAAGTAGATAAATTATACATTTATTTATACATTAATTATACAATGATCATCTTTAATTGTACAACACTTTCAAACATAAAAAGCAACTAAAAGCGCTTCTATAAACACCCAAAAAGAAAGGAAATAAATGTAGCCACAAGTTAATTAAACACTGGCCATCTTCAAAGCAAAATTAAACCCCAATGTTCACCACTGCATATGAGCAAATCTGAGAAATAGAGGCTATTTGAGAAAAAGAAAACAGTAACACATTCTTTGAATTTTATTTTGCATTCATAACTAATTAATGGAGGTTAAGTCACAACGAACTTCATTGTATTTTCATAACAGACACTTTATGGTTCATATAGATTAAAATCTAGATATGTCATGGGAAGGGAATTGAGAATGTTTGTTGTAATAGTAGCTGTAGTTATTGAGCACTGAGTGTCACTATCCTGGTAGGTTGTAAATATCTGACTTTTCTGTTTAAAGGAATGAATATCTTATATGATATAGCAGAGGAGTGTTGTTTGTAAGCCTGGGCTACACAATCATCTGACATCACAATAGGAAGGGGAAGATTCCAAGTGACAAACAAAGACACAGAATTCCATGTGTGGAGTTCTAATTCCACTCAGAACCTTGGAACCCCGTGTTAGAGCTGAAACTGTTCATTAGCTGGTCAGCCAGACACAGAGAGAGAGATAGAGAGTGAACAGGTCATACAGAAAGAGAGATTACCCAGAGAAAGAGAAAGAGAGAGAGAGAGAGAGAGAGAGAGAGAGACAGAGAAAGGCTACCCAGAGAAAAAGAGAGAGACAGAAAGACTAAATACCCAAGGAAAGATAAATAGAGAGAAATAAAGAGAGTTCAGAGATGATCCGTGAGAGGTTGTCTGGCCCTCCCTCCTGGTCCCAGGCGGGTATGGAGATGCTTCCCCAGGCGTGGGGGGGTCTCGCCACCCAGGGGGTCCGGAGTGAGGCCTCCTCCTGGTCCCAGGTGGGTCTGGAGATGAAAGAGAAGAGTTCAGAGATGATCCGTGAGAGGTTGTCTAGCTCTCCCTCCTGGTCCCAGGCGGGTATGGAGATGCCCCCCCAGGCGTGGGGGGGTGTGGCCACCCAGGGGGTCTGGAGTGAGGCCTCCTCCTGGCTGGTCCAGGACTGGTCCTGTCTGCTTTGGGTCCTGGTCGGGTTCTGCCTGGTCGGGTTCTGCCTGGTCCGCTTCATAACCAACAGCAGCCGTAGAGGGGATGAACACAAGCAGGTAACTGATGGAGGAGAGGAAAGGAGGAGGGAGAGAGAGACAGAGGAGGGAGGGAGGAGGGAGGGAGGAGGGAGGGAGAGAGAGACAGAGGAGGGAGGGAGGGAGGGAGGGAGGAGGGAGAGAGAGGGAGGGAGAGAGAGAGAATGGGAGGGAGAGAGAGAGGAGGGATAGGGAGAGAGAGAAGGAGGGAGAGAGAGAGAGGTAAGACCCAGCAGTAAAAATTCAGTGACGACATTCAGAACGAAAACCCCCAGACGTCCAATTGACCTCTGACCTCTGACCCCCCCCCCCCTCCCCCAGCGTCGCCCCTCCCCCATGCCCTCCATAGTCCGCCAGGGTCTGGAGGTGCAGGCAGAGATCCTCAGCAGGCTCATCTCCATGGAGACCACGCTGGCGGCCGTAGAGGACTTTGTGTCCGGCCCGGCGAGGCGCGGTCGCTATGGCAACGACCACAGCAGCTCCTCCGATGATGGATCCGATTACCACTCTGTGACGTCTCTGTGACATCACCGGTGACATCATGGTGTCTTCCCCAACCACCATTTCCCCTTTAGTTCCTTATGTTGAGTTAATAAAGACCAAGTTACTTTTACATTTAAACCATGGTTGTGTCCTTTATGTTGCTTGTTCCTTTGAGCCGGGGTTGTAACAACACACACACACACACGCACACGCACACGCACACGCACACGCACACGCACACGCACACGCACACGCACACACACACACACACACACACACACACACACACACTCCTAACTTATAAACTCAACAAAAAATAACAGCAACATAGGCCCAACAAATGTCTAGTAAACATCGAGTTTTTTTGCATAACATGTGTGTGTGTGTGTGTGTGTGTGTGTGTGTGTGTGTGTGTGTGTGTGTGCCATGTATATAAATGCACCATGAGGGGTCTGAGAATTGCTGCAATGACTAAAAGAAAGGCCAAACAGGTTGCCAAATTTTGCTCTGTCTCAGCTATTATTGGCAGCTTGGCCGTGTGGAGAAGGAGGTGTTATGTGTATCCTTAAGTGTTCAGTGCTGCTTAGCCCCGAAATATTTGATTCCCTGTTTGTATAATATAATTTGTGGAACCAAATAAAGTATTCAAGTGTGTGTTTGTGTGTGTGTAAAAAGGACAGAGAGCACGATGATGCAAACTTACATATGGACTTGTCACCTGTCATGAACCCAGGATTTAATCTCGTTTTGTAACATGAGCTATGGTGGCTACCCCAGAATCTCAATTGTATTATTGTTTTGGACGAGGAGGACCTCAATCCGTGCAAGGTGTGCGTGTGGTGTGTGTGCATGTCTATCCGAACGCACAGGCAGCGGGGTTAGAAACAAACTAGAAGCAGGTTTCACTGTCACTATGACAAGGAAGGAAAAGCCACAGTTACTCAACAGTAGCCTATTCGAACAAAATGTCAGTGGCTGCGCATAGCCTGTAAAAATGCAATTTAGCAATAGAGAAATGTTGATATTTCGTTCAAAGAAATCACAACCCAGTCTATTTATCCATTATTATCACTGTCATGTTTTGATATCATGTTCACTAATTGCACTTCTGGTTGGATGCTGAACTGCATTTCGTTGTCTAGTATACTCTGCAATGACAATAATGTCGAATCTAATCTAATCTAATCTACAGCATCCTTTTAGTCGCCCATCAAGATTGGGTATAGCTCCTTAAAAACCTAATCCGTTACCGTTACACATTATAATAATGAAACTATAGGCCTATTTTAGCCTACTCATTACTTAATAATAATGGGTAATATAATCCCAATTTCACACACATGTATCTTTCACGTGACAAATTTGCATTGAATGTTTGTCAGCATTATTTTCTCATAGATCAATTAACCGTAGGCCTACCAACACTAATTCAGAATTAATTTAATTGACATAATTGCACAATTTGTACGCAATTGTGCAGAGAAAGAAAGATTCAAAAAGTATATAGTGAAGTCCATAGTGAAGTGTCTCGAAGACTCTCCTTGTTGAAACCAAATGGGGGCGCTCTAGTCCATCCTTCAGTCATTAGCCAGGCGGGTAGGTCTGCTTACCTGCAGCAACTCCCAGATCAAATGTAGTGCCAGGCTGCGACTCATCTGTTCAACTCCACCTCGCTTGGCGCGCCAAGGAATCACATTTATACCCGCACCCATGGCACTAACTGCTCACTGCCGGATGTTTTTAATACTTGAAAAGATTCCGACGGAATATGGGAGTCCATAGCAACCCAGGGTGCTGCTCGAACCCAAAAACCGAGGCGCAGAGCCCGCAGGTAAGGAACGTTTCAAAGTTTACATTTGTGTTCAAATTCAGAAACCAGCAGGCTGAGCAGCAGATTACAGGATGCGTGTTACATGTTCATAAATCGACCTAACTATTATAGCCTAATTTAGCACATCTTGTCACAAACTGTATTGCTCGCACAAATCAGACTATTATGTAACTGGAAACGGGCAATATGATACAATGAATACAATGTTGCACGCGCATTACATATTTATTAATTTAATGCCTACAAATGCAGTTATGAATTCTTAATTGCATACCCTAATGCCATTTAAGCTGTAGAGAGAGTTGGTTAGCTCTGTAGCTGCTTTTTGTTACATAATAATACTGTTGGTTGAAAGTCTCAAAGGTTTGTTATATTACCAAACTTGAATGTGAAAAGAAAGTGGAACATTTCCACCACAATAAGTTGAAGGACCAGTACCACCCGACCGCCATCCTAACCTTAGCCATTAGGGTAAAAACTGTTCTTATACATATTCCATATAGACCACTGTGTCATATTTCCCTGGCTGAAGTTTTATTTACTAATTCTTAGTCCACCGCCTTGCCATGTAGTACTGTTTTTCTTGTCTCTCATAAGAGTTACTTAAATGACAAATAACTGTCAGATGGCTACTGCTTGAAATGACAATTGATTATAGGAAGTATGCCATGGTAAAATAAAAAATGTTCCTTCCAAAATGACACAAGTGTACGTAACAGAGAATTCCTGTTCCATTTAAATTCCGCCTTTCTTATTTATTTTTTTATCATCACAGTAGGCCCTAGGCCTATCACAGTGGTGATGATGTTATTAGAAATGGACACCATGTTGTTGATTTCATTAGAGCTGTGGACCCTGGAAAAGATGAGTAAAAAGGGTCATACAAAAATTACCTTTTAGTGAATGAGCTTAAAGTCACGCTGCAAAAAATGAGAAACATCCAACCTTTAATTGAAGTAAATTTATTCTGAGAGAAAATCATTCTGTCATCAAGAAATAATAACACACTCACAATTATTGGCACCTCTAGAAATTCTCATGAACAAAATGTTTATTCCATTTATATTTTACCTTTTTTTTAAGTTGATCAGAGTGTTTAGGAACTTTCAAGCAGTAATCCATGACTTCTTGTTTCACTGGGGTATAAATATGAGGTGACAGAGGCCATATTCCTTATTCCCTTTACATCAATGTGGGAAAGATACGAGAACACACAAATCAAATGAGGGAAATCAAGTGTGTTGAGCTTCATAAGTCAGGGAATGGCTATAAAAAAAATCACCTGAAAATGCCCATATCTACCGTTAGGGCAATACTTTACAAGTTCAAAGTAACTGCTACAAACCTGCCTGGAAGAGGACCCGAGTTTATTTTGCCCCCATGCAGTGAGGAGGATGGTAAGAGAGGCAACCCCCCCCCCAAGGATCACTGTTGGAGAATTACAGAGGAGAGTAGCATCTTGGGGTCACCAAGTCTCCAAAACTACTATTAGACACCATCTCGATGCCAACAAATGATTTGGAAAAAACCTTTCCTGACATTTCACCACAAACATAAGCGTCTGGAGTATACTAAATGCTACTGAAACATTGATTGGAACCATGTTGTATGGTCAGGTGAAACAATATATTTTTTTGCTTTTTGGCGTAAAAAGAAGGATGGCTATACTGAAAAGAACCTGATCCCCACTGTTTAGTATGAGGATCCGTCATGTGGGGCTGTTTTTCCTCCCAAGGCCCTGGAACCTTGTTATGGTACATGGAATCATGAACTCAGGAACCAGGACATTTTAAATCTGAATCTGGCTGCCTCTGCCAGGAAACTGAAACTGGGTTGTCATTGGATCTTCCAGCAGGACAATGATCCAAAATACGTCCAAATCAACACAAAAATGGTTCACTGAACACAAAATCAAGCTTCTGCCATGGCCATCTCAGTCCCCTGACCAAAACCCTGTGGGCTGACCTGAAGAGGAGAGTGCACAAGAGAGGACCTAGGAACCTGCATGATCTGGAGAGATCTGGAATGGTCTCAGATTCCTTGCTCTGTATTCTCCAATCTTATTAGATGTTACAGGAGAACACTCAGTGCTGTTTTATTGGCAAAGGGAGATTGTATTAAATGCTATATTTGCCAATAATTGTGGCTCACATGGTTTTGTTAGTAATAGTTATTTTTTGATGACAGATTTTTTTCTCTGAATAAATTAAAGGTTGAAAGGTAGATTTTTTTCAGTGTGTCTCTAAGCTGATTCACCAAAAAGTGTTTTTTTAATAACGCTTTTATACTCGTCTTTACCAATAATTGTGCCAATAATTGTGGAGGCATATATAATTGTGGAGGCATATACCGGTATATCTATATTTATGGGCACCACAATAGCATTCACAGCGACATTTGATTGGTGGCACCACAGCCCTTCTTCTTTGTCTGACCTGCATCTGGTTGAATTATTTTGTGTATTCTTGTGACCTTTACCTGAATATGGCGAAGAAAAACAAAACAAGCTTCTTAAGTGGCTTGTTGGCTATGAAAACAAATCGGTCCCAGAGAGAAGACTACATATAATATTAGGAAATAAGAAAAAACCAAAATCACAGTCGAAAACAGTCTTATTTTGCCATTTGGAGTATGATGTTTAAAAATGGTTTCAATGGGGAAACATGCTTTTTGGCACTAGCTGCATTTCTCCACATGGCTTTATGATATAGCCACCTTCAAAATCTCTCAGCAGGATTGCTCCCTTGGTTGGACTGGACTGGACCTCAGTTCAACCAACATCCCTCTTCTCCATGGCAAACACTCTCACCAATTTAACAAAAAGCAATAACTCTCTCTCTTTCTCTCTCTTTTTCTCTGTCACACATATCTCTCTTGCTCTCTCTCTCACACACACACACACACACACACACACACACACACACACACACACACACACACACACACAGATCACACACGGACACACACTACGCTCAGTGGTCTGACAGGGCTCAGATGATCATCATGGAGAAATCTTCCAAGGCATCATTCAAAGTATGCCCGAGATCTCCTCTAGAGGATGTTGCATGTGGACTGAAGGTATATAGTAGTTTTATGATGAGGAGATTTGCCCTGTCTCTTAAGGCTCCAGCAGATATAATCAGGAAGGTAGTAACTATAGTCCTGTGACTACCAGGTGGGTGCACACTGTCATGAGCATGATGCTGTGTCTCAATTCTCTAACCTGAAGCATGAGGGATTATCCACCACATCTCTTACACTAGTCCATTACCTTTACAGTAAGTCTACATAACTAGGAGAGCACAACTCAGCATGTCTAGCACCCATGTTTACCAGGTAGTACTTAGGGTTCTTTTGTACTGTTGTAGCATTGTCTAACCTCCAAGTCCCACTTTTCACACATAGTGAACCTATACCTAGTCAATTGTAGCTGTATTCTCCTCAAAACATTCTTGCCTTGATAAGTGCTACTGTAAGAGGTTATCTGCAATAATCTGCAAGGGTTGTTAAACGCATAGTTAAAAGCTACAGCATGATTTAACTATTTATCATCCTTTTAAGCTTAGCCACAGTCACAGGTCAAAGTACCTCGGCCATCAGTGATGTTGACTGTGGTGCCACGAGAGAGTATCAGTGTAAAAACAGTATAACAGAACAGTGTGAAAACCAAATCACAGTTAAATGGTTGTTATAGCTGTTTTATTCCATGGTTTGTCATTCTGTCTTTACCCCCAGAGCAGCACGGTTTACCCAATTTTATAGCCAAAATTTTTTATACCCATTTTATACCCAACGTTTTTCAGTATCTATTATGGTCACCTATGAAGCTGCTTAATTTATAAAATATGTTTCTTTGCAAAGATTTGCATCCTGTGGCCAGACATTTGCGTAGCTTGTGAACTTATCTCACTGATCACATGGAAAATGTACATTTATGGAGAAAATGAGAGCCTTTGAATGATCAGCATGTGAATTCAATGACACCGTTGCAATATTGTAGAGAAGTGTGATTACGTAAGCTTTGGGGTAAGGGTATTCTGTAGCCTTTATGAGATGTAGGCCTAGATGTACTATACCGATATTATACGATTATTTATTAGACACTGGTTTAGACAGGTACAAGTACAAAATACAGGTGGTTTCAGTGGAGGAAAGTGGGCACTGTGCACTCTGTGCAAATCACTAAAACTAGATAGTAGCCAAAGATTCAATGCAAAACATTGTTCTTGGTAAACATAGAATGCACAGATGTTTGTGTAAACATGTTGTTTACAGAGTAAAACAGTTGGCTACATGTAAATAGTATATTTTAAACATGTTTACAGAGTAAAACAGTTGGCTACATGTAAATGTATATTTTACGCACGCAACACACATTGACTGGAATCATTGACTGGAATTGTTCTCAGGCGATGAGGGTGAAGGCATAGCTTGATGAATCAACTTAGAATTAGAATTAGGTTAAACTAAATAGCTCATGTGATTAGTAGAGGTGCTCAGAGTAAACATGTTCAAATGCTAAGTTTGCTGGTTGGAGAGACCAACAGTAAAGACTGTTGTAGGGGTCTAGAGTAAGGACAACCTGTCTGCATTTTAGAGAGACCTACAATACAGTAGAGACAGCCTCTTTACCTGATGGAGACCTACCAAATAGTAGAGACAGCCAGTCTACCCGTTGGAGAGACATACAGTAAACACAATGTATTGGAGAGACCCACAGTAAACACAATGTATTGGAGAGACCCACAGTAAACACAATGTATTGGAGAGACCCACAGTAAAGACAGTGTATTGGAGAGACCCACAGTAAAGACAGTGTATTGGAGAGACCCACAGTAAAGACAGTGTATTGGAGAGACCCACAGTAGAGACAGCCTGTTGGAGAGACCTACTGTAAAGACAACCTTTTGGAAACACCCAACGTAGAGGAAAGGAAAGACAGAATAGAGAGAGTACCAAACTGTCTGGGAAGGTGTCATATTTGATTATGAGAGCAGTCATAATAACAGTTTGTTTTTCTTCTGCTAATGTTAGCTAATTAATGCAGTGAATCAGTTAAGGTCTCTTGTAATAACTCATGATTATTGATTTCTGCGTTTTTGACATGGACCCCATGTCTGTTGGTTCTAGAACAAACTAAAACAGTATGCTATTTCTCCAATTCCCTTCAATTTCCTCTCCCCATGTTGGTTTATGTTTAAACCAGATCTGTGCTTGATCGTATCGGACAGAAGTCTGGCATGAGCTCACTGAGGAGTGAAATGTAAATTATGACATCCTTCAGAGGTGAGGGATGGGTTGGCTAACTATAATGGCAAGGCTTATGGATTTTTGTGTTCATGCAAGTTGCAAAACATATACATTACATCTTTGCAACTATTTTGGGAACATTTCAAACACATGCTGGGTAGTCAGTTAACTTGCTGTCAGAGTTTTCATTTGTTGTGGGACATGATGAGGATCCTCTCTCATTGCTACAGTATGGTGTCATGAATCATGTCATGGAATACAATCAGGCAAATAGTTCTATTGTTTAGGATTATCTAACCTTGTCCCCAGGCTATTGTGCACATCGCAGAGAAGCCTGGAATAATAACAACTCAAACCTGGCCTTAGTGGGACTGAATTTACTGAGTTAAGTATTTGGTATTAATTAATTTCAGCGAATCACACGGCTGCAAGGCGCAGCTCCAAATCAGAAACAGGCGAATTGCTGTGGGAGATGATTGATGCGAGGTAAAGCCAATGGCAATGTGCTACTGTTTTCAAAGCTCTTTTTATTGGCTTAAGGAAGGTCAAGTTTGATATGTTGATCCACCAGATGTTCCACCTCTGTATGGAAGTGTCTGGGGGACTAAGGATTCTCTAATGTGTTTAATTCACTTATTAAGAATTCATGGCACAAGCATCCTTCTTTCATGATTAATTTACTCTGTGCATTACATACTGTATGTCGGGGTAGACATCAAACTCACTCATTAGTGACATCCATTGAGATGGTCCCATGAAAGTGTGACCATTTCTTTTTTTACTGAGCACTTGAGTTTCCTGCTGCCACGTTCACTCAGTCACGTGGTCCTGCATTAAGTCGGTTAGACAGACTTTCCAGGGAGCAACAATCACACACTATACATTTACTCTGGCAATCCTCTGGTTTGTTTTCATGAAACATATTGTGCATGGATGGTTTTTATTCCACTGGATCTTTGTGTACCACAAATGTACCATTCTGCTTGACATTCCTGTCCTTCATTATTGTGGTGCATTTCTGAGGACTATGGACTTCTCTAATAAGCCATTCATTTTAATAACTAAAGTACAGTCTTTATGCTTGAATCTGACTGGATTCCCTTCCTCAAAGGCTTGGAATGAGGTGGCCTGGGGTGGTCCAGTGGTCTAGCACCGCGGTCTTCAGTGCACACATATGCCCATGTCGGCATGGGTTCGAATTCGGTCCATGCCCTGTTGACATGTTCTCTCTCTCCTTACTTTCCTGTCTGTCTTCACTATATCTGTCCAATAAAATGAAAAATATGAGTGGGACTGCCCCCCCCCCCCAAAAAAAGGCTTCACAATCAGAGTCATCATTTTGACACTGATGGATCCATCCAAAGTCACTAATGGCACATAAACAACAATGTTCAGTTTAGTTCTTAATGCATATTTTTACGATCGACCCATTATTATAGGTTCATTATAGGTTTTGTTCGGAGTTTATGGAATGCCTTTTATTGGTAACACTTTACAATAAGGATATGCATTGATAAACAAGTTTTAATGCATTAGTTAACAAATACAAACTGTTTAGTCAAGCATTTACAAAGAATACATAATGTAATGTTTAATAAACAAATAATAAAGACACTTTAAGAATCAATGACTTGCCATACTGTCTATAGTACCAATCAAATAATATGATTAAAAATGACTTCATGTTAATACCTTATTAGTATTAGTCCATTTTATGGACTCTAGACAAGTGGCAACAATTATTTCTCAGTGTTAATGGTATTTAATCAGTAGATAACAGTGGTATGGTATTTAATCAGTAGAGATTTTTGTCCACCAACTCTAACAGAAACTAATTCATGATTTTATCACTATAGTCGGCTGGACTACTGCAAGGATATTTTTACTGGTCTTCCCAAAAAAATCTTTAAAGAAATTGGAACCCATACATAATTCTGCTGCTAGATTTTTAACTGAGACCAAGAAAAGACAGCACATCACTCCTGTTTTAGATGAACTGCACTGGTTTCTTATAGAATTGATTTTAAGGTCCTTTTAATTACCTTAATGGCATAGCACCTTCATACATCTCTGACTTTTTAATATCCTATCAAGCACAAAGAGCCCAATACTGATCTTTTAATCGTGCCCACAGTACTCTGCAAACAAAGCAGGGAAGCTGCTTTTATGCATTATGCACCAAAACTGTGGAATGCTGCCCGTGTATATCAAACAGGCATTTATGTATGAAAGATGCTATACAAATAAAGTTGATTATTATTATTATTATTATTATTATTATTGTTATTATTATAGTAAGTGCGTGAGTGTGTGTGTGTGTGTGTGTGTGTGTGTGTGTGTGTGTGTGTGTGTGTGTGTGTGTGTGTGTGTGTGTGTGTGAGTGAGTGATGTATCTCTCTGTAACTGTGGTGTGTAGGGGTGCGTACTAGGGTCAGTAGGGTGTGATGCCTCTCTTCTGAAGTGCACTGAGTAAGGTGCGATATCCTGAGGAACGAGGAGTTTCCTAATGCAAACAGCATGTTGTTCTCATGTATTTACCCACTTGGATTTCTGAGTACTCCCACCTTCCTCTCACTCTCATCTCGTATTTACCCAGTTGGGTCTTAGAGCTCTAGACTATAATCATTCTGAATATTGCTTCTTTGTTTCACCTCTGCTGTTGTAGAGAGGCATCTGGACCAGCTAGATAACCAGCATCCTTTCAGAAACTATGGGCAGGTTAAGTCTGTGGGTATTACATATATTAGTGTAACCTCCCTCAGCAGAGGTGTGTGCACTGTGCACTACAGGTTTCAATCAAGGAGTTTCCAGACTGATAGTTACACAATTAAGGCAACCAAGTGAAACATGTTGAACCAAGTGATACAGTATCCAGTCTGGTCCCAGGCTCCTGGAGCTCTTGTTTGAGTTAGACCCACTGCTCCCTTGCTCTGTAGGTGTGATATGGCCACAGAGAACTCCCTGTTATGGATGTGACAACAATCCCTCACTTTACTTCATGTTGTGTTGGGCCTCGAGAGGGAGTTCATCCTGTTCAAATCACCTACTTGTCTGACAGATGAGAAATTTACGCTCTGGTCTGTGAAAATGTTCTATGGAGAAATATCAAAGAACAGCAACCTGTCTGAAATTCACATTGGGCAAATGTTGTCTCATGCCATTGAATGTGTGGGTAGAGTTTGTTCAGAAAGTATGTGTGTTTCACTGTATCTACGCACATGTACATGTGTACATGTGTGGTCAAGCTGCTAAGCTTTGTGAGGAAAGGAGATTTATGGGTCAAACTACCAAAGTCCTCTATTTGCTCTCTCTTTCTCACCATTGTTTTGTCAACGTACAGTATGAGTAGACAATACTTGTTGGTATCTTTCCTTGATGCAGATCTCAGAATGTGGTGGTTAGCTACATGAGCTGTGTTATCTCAAATCTGCTGCACACCAGGCTATATCTGTTGACTGAGATCCCTAAGGTAGAAGAGATCCTCAGCTGTGTTGACCTTGGCCCATAATAAACATCAGGTAAACCTTGCAAAGCTCTGTTGATATTGTAGATAATGAAATGAACTGTAAACTACCTCACTGATTATTGTTGACATTACCTGGACTTCTTATCCAGAGTATTGCATTCTTCAGGGATTTGTTGTTGCATGAGATATCTAACTGATATGGAAAACCAGCAGTACAACTGCTCTGAGGAACAGGACTACTGCAGTCTGTAAGAGCTTTGATGAACATGACTACTGCAGTCTGTAAGAGCTTTGATGAACAGGACTACTGTATTCTGTAAGAGCTTTGATGAACATGACTAATGTAGTCTGTAAGAGCTTTGATGAACAGGACTACTGTATTCTGTAAGAGCTTTGATGAACAGGACTACTGTATTCTGTAAGAGCTTTGATGAACAGGACTACTGTATTCTGTAAGAGCTTTGATGAACAGGACTACTGTAGTCTGTAAGAGCTTTGATGAACATGACTA
This sequence comes from Nansenia antarctica, assembly GCF_963989245.1. Lineage (NCBI taxonomy): Eukaryota > Metazoa > Chordata > Actinopteri > Argentiniformes > Microstomatidae > Nansenia > Nansenia antarctica. The sequence continues at coordinate 59,331,142 of NC_137689.1, forward strand.
CTGTGGTCTGTAAGAGCTTTGATGAACAGGACTACTGTAGTCTGTAAGAGCTTTGATGAACATGACTACTGTGGTCTGTAATAGCTTTGATGAACAGGACTACTGTAGTCTGTAAGAGCTTTGATGAACAGGACTACTGTAGTCTGTAAGAGCTTTGATGAACAGGACTACTGTAGTCTGTAAGAGCTTTGATGAACAGGACTACTGTAGTCTGTAAGAGCTTTGATGAACAGGACTACTGTAGTCTGTAAGAGCTTTGATGAACAGGACTACTGTAGTCTGTAAGAGCTTTGATGAACAGGACTACTGTAGTCTGTAAGAGCTTTGATGAACATGACTACTGTATTCTGCACCAGTAGTTTAAGAGCCCAGAGGAACGGGACCACTGTATTTTTTAAATGTATTTTTTGCTATGTTGTTATTATTATTATTATTATTATTATTATTGTTATTATTTTATTAAAAGTTGCAGGTACAATACATAACATTTTCAGCATTATTGTTATTTTCAGCATCATTTAGTATCATCATTGCGATACATAAATGTAGTAGTTAATCATAATCAGTCATTGATCATAACCAGAGATTCATAGTGCAAATGAATAGGCAAGAAAGAAATGAACACTACCACTGTAGTCTGTACCAGCAGTTTTAGAGCACTGAGGAACATGACTACTGTATTCTGTAAGAGCTTTGATGAACATGACTACTGTAGTCTGTAAGAGCTTTGATGAACATGACTACTGTATTCTGTAAGAGCTTTGATGAACAGGACTACTGTAGTCTGTAAGAGCTTTGATGAACAGGACTACTGTATTCTGTAAGAGCTTTGATGAACATGACTACTGTATTCTGTAAGAGCTTTGATGAACAGGACTACTGTAGTCTGTAAGAGCTTTGATGAACATGACTACTGTATTCTGTAAGAGCTTTGATGAACAGGACTACTGTATTCTGTAAGAGCTTTGATGAACAGGACTACTGTATTCTGTAAGAGCTTTGATGAACAGGACTACTGTATTCTGTAAGAGCTTTGATGAACAGGACTACTGTAGTCTGTAAGAGCTTTGATGAACAGGACTACTGTATTCTGTAAGAGCTTTGATGAACAGGACTACTGTAGTCTGTAAGAGCTTTGATGAACAGGACTACTGTAGTCTGTAAGAGCTTTGATGAACATGACTACTGTATTCTGTAAGAGCTTTGATGAACATGACTACTGTATTCTGTAAGAGCTTTGATGAACATGACTACTGTATTCTGTACGAGCTTGGACAAACAGGATTACTGTAGTCTCTGGACCAGCAGTTTAAGAGCGCTGAGGAGCAGGACTACAGTCTTTACCTTTTTCCCAGCAGTATGAGAGCTCTGATGGACAGGACTGTGGTTGTTTGTCCACAGGGCCACAGCGTCTGGTGTGGAGGAATACCCTCTGGTGACCTCCATGCAGATAAACAGTGATGGCCACAAAATCACACCCAACTCAACAGTAAGGAGATAGACCTTAATGGGTTGCATACACAAAACACTTGAAGACCACCACCAATTTCATGCCTTCGATAATTCAATATGCTTTTGATTGTGCCACACTGATAATGTATGTGTATTTCCCCAGGGCATTGAACTAATAACATCGTCTGTACCATTATTGTAATAAATAATGAAGTAGCCATTATTGTCTGTTTCTGTAGTTCTGTCGATGAAGTAGTAAACACAGAACAAATACTGAACCCCTTGGAGAAGATCATTCTCACCATTTTCCTTGTCATCATCATCATCATGACTGTACTGGGAAACCTGCTTGTGATGGTAGCACTCTGCAAAGACAGACAGCTACGGTAAGTTCACTTCCTGCCAAACAGACACTTACAGGGAGGTCATCATTTCCTGTCAAAGACACCTACACTGAGGCAAATACATTTACAAGGGAAGCCGTGTCACTCCCCGAACCTATTGGAGATGCCTCCAGGGCACTTATTTTTCGAAAAACAAACGCTGTGTTTTGCCTGTGCACCTAATGAAGGGCAAGACATAAACCCACCCCACGTCATAAGAATAAGCATTAGCAACCTTTATTGATCATAAAAAGCGTTTGTAATGGCTTTAAAATACAGTTTAGCATTTAGCTCTAGATTTCAACATGTTGCTACTGTAAGGGCAACAGCACAAGAAAGACACTATACGCCTTATTCACAGCTGACCTAGTTGAATGTTCATAAAAGGTATTGTATAACGACTGCCGTGAGATTAACATTCAAATACAGACAGTTATGATTTGGACACATTCTGTAAGCTGTGGACAAAGTTATGATGCAGACAATTTTTTTCAAATATGGTTGATTTAGGTCTGTCTGTTGGATGGCTGCACTGCACTGGGGGAAGAAATATAACCCCAGAGTGTTATTCTCCTGTGCCCACCACCCCATGAGAACATCTTCAACATATACTGTATACCCGTCATTACCTATTCTATTATGAAATGCATGCTCTATGAAAAGGAATTCAACTGAGTCAAATCAGAACATAATATGATTGATCAAAATGATCACCATTAATAATAATAATAATAATAATAATAATATCTTAGATTAATATAGCGCCTTTCTCAAACCCAAGGACGCTTGAATGAATGAACATTTGTTTTCATGTTTTAAAATAGTGGTTGTATGAAATGTATGTATATGTTCTGCTTTAGATTCATATCATATCATAAGAATGTCAATTAACCTTAGTGACATATATGCTGAGTCCTGGTTGTCTCTCTGGTGTATAGCTAAGCACCACAGGTGGTTAAAAAAATGCAATTATCGTCAGGGAGGTGCACATGGGGTCGCTAGTCAGTGACACAGTTCCACTTCAGGTAAAGATTATATAAGCCATGGAGTATTGTGGCATTGTGAAAAAGAATCATGATATCATTGCATTTAGCTGTTCATGGTCATCGTTGTTAATGAGAATTGGTTCTTAACAGACTCACCACGTTACATAAGATTAAATAAACTGCCTTAATGGAAGATGATTTCGGCGTTTTCAAAACAATTACCAGTTTCTTTGTTCCTATAATTCTCCTTTATAGGAAAAAGAAGACTAACTACTTCATCGTATCCTTGGCGTTTGCGGACCTCCTGGTGGCACTGGCTGTTATGCCATTTGCGGCCATGGAGCTGACCACGGGTCACTGGGGTTACGGAGAGATCTTCTGTCTGGTCCGGACTTCACTGGATGTTCTTCTGACCACTGCATCTATCCTGCACTTGTGCTGTATAGCACTGGACAGGTGATCTTAAAGGGATAGTTCACTATTTTAGATTTGAAAGTAGTCTATGGGCTAGAGGAGAAACTGTAATCCATGGTTCAGAGTTATTGAAATAGCCATTACTAACTCCAGCTAATTTCCGCCCATGGAGCTAACTTTTAATCAGACATCAGTGTTTATCCAAAAGAACCAAAAGTTGGAGAACATTTTTGGACTTGTTTCTGTTATACTTGGTATCAACATGGACCCAGCCTTAGGCCCATGGGGGCCCAAAATATGACTACAGGTACTCAGTATCTAAGGAAGCAACATATGTAGCTAAAAATTGTCTGGGCTAATTAACTACACCCAAAGTCAGGGTCAAACCAGGAACAAATGTTAAAGAATCCACTTCCACTTTAAAAACATAAAAACCTGCCCCACACAGAGGCAGAGGGAGTCCCTACCCCCTCATTCTACTAGTCAGATTGGTCCCTGGGTGTAACTATGACACATTACTCATGACATTTGTGATGTGAAAATACTGTTTTGATCAAATAAAAAAAAGTGTTGATTCATTCAGTCACTTTGCTTGTTTGTCCTACCCAACTTCTGGAATACAGGACTACTGCCACAGTTACACTTTGTATGAATATCCTCTTCATAATGCAAGTGTTATGTGTGTGTGTTGCCAGGTACTATGCCATCTGCTGCCAGCCGCTGGTGTACAGAAACAAGATGACACCTGTCAGAGTGGCCATGATGCTGGGAGGATGCTGGCTCATCCCTGTCTTCATCTCCTTTCTTCCCATCATGCAAAGCTGGAATGCCATCGGCATAGAGGACATCGTAAGTGTGCAATAGTGGACATAGGGGACATCATAAGTGTGCAGCGGTAGATATAAGGGGTATTCATAACAGTGTACGTAACAGTGCCCATATGTACAATACATTCCCCCTCATTCTTCATTTCATGCCCAAATCATCTTGAAGTAATTCAAATAAATCATAGAGCTCAACCATTTCTAAGTTACTTTGAAATGATTTAGGCATGAAGTCTGTGGAGATTGACCCTTCCTAATTTTTGGGTTACAAAATGCTAGCATTAAGCAACTAGCTAGTCAGGGGCTAGATAAACAGCACTGTGTGGATTGCAGTCTGTCCTTGACCATAGACTGCTTTCAAGGTACAGTAGGCATTAGGATCAAAATGTGATTATGTTATTGAGTGAATAAGAGTATCACTTTCATCAAAGCCTTTTCATTTGAATAGCAAGTCTATTGTATGATGATACAATATGATGAAGTCATCTTCTAGTTTTAAAAACAAGACAATGATGATTGTTGTTTACAGTGTAGACATAGATCATGCAACATAGCTCCGTTATCTGAAGACAAATAAGTGATTCAGTGAACAATCCACTGTAACTGATTTCTGAACAACAATAATGTGTGATCAATCAGCCAAAAGCTAGTAGTGAGACACTTAACATTAGACATTTAATTACGTTTCTCTTATAGAACAACTGTGTAGTAATGCTGTATTTACGCAGGTAACAACATTGTATTACCATGTTACTACTGTACATAGACATCTCTTGTTTTCCATTTCCTGGTTTTTCTTGTGTGTACATGCTAGCTTGTTTATTTTTGCTGGTTTCTCTTGCCTCAGATCGAGGAGAGGAAGTTTAGCTATGGCGGCAGTAACAGGACCAGCTGCGTATTCCTGGTGAACCGCCCCTACGCCCTTGTCTGCTCCTCCGTAGCCTTCTACGTGCCGCTGGGCCTGATGGCCCTGGCCTACCGACGGATCTATGTGACAGCCATGGGCCACGCCCGACAGATTGGCACGCTGAAGAGGGCTGGCTCCGCCCCCGAGAACTACCTCAGCCCCGAGCAGCACGGCTCCAGCCGCATCCACGTGGAGACCAAGGCTGCCAAGACGCTGGCTGTCATCATGGGCTGCTTCTGCCTGTGCTGGGCGCCCTTCTTCATCACCAATGTGGTGGACCCCTTCATCCACTACAGCGTGCCTTGGCAGATGTGGACAGCCTGGCTGTGGTTGGGCTACATTAACTCAGGCCTCAACCCCTTCCTGTATGCTTTCCTCAACCGGGCCTTCCGCCGGGCCTTCCTCATAATCCTGTGTTGTGGGGATGAGCGCTACATCCGCCAGGGCAGCTATGGCCCAACACGGCCCTACTCTGCATCCGTCAACGGGACCTCAATTGCTCTCAGGTAGGTAGCTGCTGAAACCCATAAATGACTGAATCTGCCTTCCTCAAGTAGGTACTGAAGAATTGGAAATAAAACATTGAACAATAGAGGACAGGTTAAGAATAAGACATACATGTTACATGTATTCCCAAGTACAACTTCAGATGTTATGGGCATGATAAAGCAAACTCAGTACAAGTATGACCAATTAACCCAAGTTAACATAACGTTAAATCTGACTCCAAAAGACATTTCACGGTTAATAATGATTGATGATTCTTTGCTCATCCCTGTGTGACAGACAATCGATGTTATCGGATCCTAGATTCAATTAAGAATACCCCAAATGCTATTTTACCATGGCGTCATGTTAAGATAAATTAGATTGCAAGGAGTTTACGCTCAAGCCAATATATGAAGCCGAAGCACTCTACGTGTCATTAATGATGCATGTGAACATAGATGGGAGAACCTTGTCACGATTATGTCGTGCTGTGTTAACATAACTTTTATCTAATGCACAACATCACATTAATGCACATAGGAAGAATGAGAATAAAATCAACAAAGTAACCAATTTAACAGTTTCAAAGCAACATATGACTGTACGTTTTAACCATATGTTGAATGTGTGTCAAGGACAACACGAGAGAGTAACTCAAAGGACATATTGTTATCCTTCTCCTTAAATATCTTTCCCAACAAAATGACAGAGGTGAGAGACACATTACAATCGCAAAGGAATTGACAAATGGTGAGGTGCAATTTCTTCAGGATGTCCGCAAGGCATGCTCATTCAACTGTTAAATAGGTATACACAATTAAATCAAGGCTGGCAGCACCAAATCCATCTACAGTGGGGTTAGGGTTAATCTAGTTAACCAGACTCTACACTGGAGAATACACCTCTTCACTAGTTTCTAGATAAACTGAGATTATATATGAGTTTTTTTAGTTTACCAGATTCCATACTCGATTATTTACCTCTTCACTGGCTTCTTGTTAACCAGAGGTCCTATGCTGGAGAATACACCTCTTCACTGGTTTCACATTAAGCAGATACTCTATATGAGATGATACATACATTTGCCAGCTTCTAGATAAGCAGAAATTCTGCATTGGCTGATATACATTTTCACTGGTTTCTAGGTAGCCATTGACTCGACACAGACACGGCCCAGACTGAATTAACATCCTCCTCTCTCAGGTAGGGGGGATAGGAATATCTGGTACCCAACCTCTCAATTAATTTGGATCCAACAGATGAGATGTTATCCAACACATCTGGGGTTTGGATAGAAAACCAGGTTAATCTCACACTTCCATCAGGGTCAGGTATAATGAACATTTAGTCCACTTTTTTTCAACATGTTGAATCATAAGCTTCAAAACGGTTTTTTTTAACTGTTGAATGCCTCTATGTCCCTTTTTATTTTCTATTCCATCTTTAATCTATGGTTTCTATCATTCTTTTTTTTAAACAGGTTTAGTTATGAATATACTTAGCTGTATGCCATACCTTTTTGCTTTGATCATTAATGGTTTTCTCTAATCATAGCTATAAATGACTTAGCATATAGTAATCTCATACATGACATACAGTATGCACCATTTATGTTAGAAAAAGGTCATGGACATTCTGAAAGTTTTTAAGCAGTGAAGAGGCGTATCAACTATCATATAATCCCTGTTTAACTAGAAACCTTCCAGGGGAGGTTATCTGCAGACCAGGGAAGAACAGGGATATAGATTATGACCCTAGTTTTTTCCATACCCAATTTGGTCAGAGCTGGGTAGCTAGCACACACAGACTCATGTGTGAGTGAAGACACTTAAACCCACTCAGCCTCACACCAACCAGCCTCAATGACATCATCATTAACACCACCGGTTTACAGACGGAAAACAAAATGGATGTGGCTCTCAAATCTGGAATGTCAATGTCTTACTTAGGTACTTTAGACACTCCATAGGCATATTTTATTCCGATCTTTTTAGATATCCGTGACGTGATTAATCTTCTATTATGATTAGGCTACTTTTTTTGTCTCTGGCTGGAGAAAGACACTTTTATGTGCATGGTTTTAGCACGTCTCTCTCTGGTGGGATGTTGTGTTATTGTTCCATGTTGTTTGCGGGTTTTTCACATTTAATGTGTATGACTTTGTTCCATATTAGGACGCGCCCATATGTTTTTGTTTTATATAGTGGAAAAGAACATTACATTTCATGCTTAGCTGGTAACTTTGTTGTTGTGTTCACACTTGTAATGGTCACTAGTTAGATTCATGAGTGGGTAATTTAGGAAGCAGAAAAACAAACAGTATTAGAGGCTGTCTAATGGCTGTCTATTAAAAAGTCTCTGAGACACAAAACAGATGCTCATAATCTGATTACTGCAACTAGAATAGAAGCAGTTGGAAACCCATTCCGGATTTGGTGTTGAATATCTTTTCCCCAGCGTTGAACTGGTTGGTACAGAAACATTTAGGAACAGTCCCATGTGGAGCCATGTGATGTTTGTGTGTGTGTGTGTGTGTGTGTGTGTGTGTGTGTGTGAGAGAGAGATGTTTTTATCTAGAAGTCGTAATCACAAGGGCTGATTGTATTTGACATAATTTGCTACCCTATGCTGTTGTTTAAATCAGTCACTGTTCTTCGATAAATGTATTTATTTATTTAATAAAAGGATCCCTATTAGCTGATGCCCATGGCATGATTTGACAAATCACTTATGTCTTTATAGTACAGTGTGTAGAGAAAACAAGGTGTGGTGTGTTTTCACTCACAAGGCCTCTGTTTGTTGGTGTTCAAAGCATCAACGAGGGCTCAGTCAGAGGTTTGGTTGATATAACAACAAAGACCTGAAGTTATTGCCCTCCCTTTGCCTCCTCACCTTGTCAAAAGTTCTGCTCATCAAAAAAAATTTTTTTTTAAAGGTAGACTCTAGTCTAAATAACTGCAACAAAAGCGTAAATAGTTGCCTCAAGCACCAACTGTGACAGTCTAGGTTCAATTCAAATCAGTTCAATTCAAAAAACATTATTCATCCACAAGGGGCAATTTATTTGAGTACATAGTCAGGTAAATCTTAAAGGGATAGTTCACCTAAATTACAAAATACATCTATGTTTCCTTGCCTTCCTCTGCTTGTCTATGCTGTAGACTGCTTTCAGTGTAAGGACACATTTGATAATTTCGGCAAACTATCCCTTTAACTCTATTTATGTATATAAAAAGCACGAAGTGGCCGCAGTGTTTATGGTAATGCATCTTTCTGAATCTATCTTTAATGGAGGCTACTGGCAGTGGACAGGGATTTGACCACAGGAGAAATGGACATGTGTACTGTACTTCCTGATATAAATAGCCTTCATCTTGTCTGCTGAATGTCTGTCTATTCAGTGTACTGTAGTGGGTTAGTGGATCCAGGCTGACACAAAGTTGAACTCATCCATCAACTCATCCGCCCTTCTCTAGGCACAGGTCAAATCCTGTACATAATGTCAAATACTCAAGTTGCGCTTTATTTAGTTTGCCCAGTAAAATGCAACCAATGGAATAGTCATAAAAGTGAAAACTCCAAGTAGACCTTTTTTACATAGATTTGACCCAGGTCAGGACCTCTTATGAGGTTTGAGGCAGTTGTAACACTTATTGATAGTTGTTTCATACATTCATAGTTATGTCATAACTAACCTTGTTAAACCTGTTATGTACAGTATTGTGCATAAATGATTCCCTGTGGATAATGGAAAACATTACTGTATGTGTTAACGCCATCAGCATGTTGAAAAACATTTTACTTTTCATAGTAGTTTTTGCCACACTGTATTTTCTTTCGAAAGCCGCTTTCAGGGTCAGAGCACAGTGTGGATTGGAAGTGTGTGTTGAGTAATCTGCGGGGCGGAGCATAACAAGCTGTACTGTGCACGAAAAAAGTGTGGTAATAATGCGAGGAGAGAAAGAAATCTCTGTTGAGTCTTGGTTCACCCACAGCTTAGCCACAGGCTCCGGTGTACACAGGTCTAGCATTGGTTTATTTATGGTCTCCATTGAGTACTCTTTTGTTTTGTTTATACAAGTAGAGGTTTTGAAGGAAAATGTGTGATAAAAAAGCACTGTAGAAATACAGTAGAAATGTGGCCTGGGGTGGTCCAGTGATCTAGCACCGCGGTCTACAGTGCACACATTATGCCCATGTCGGCATGGGTTCGAATCTGGCCCATGCCCTGCTGACAAGCCCTATCCTCCTTACTTTCCTGTCTACCTTCACTATCTCTATCCAGTAAAACTATCACTATCCATAATAAAAATATGAGTGGGACTGCCCCATTACGAAAAAAACAACCTTAAAAAAAATGAAGCCACAATCTGGATACAAAATATTGCAATAGTGATTGCAATGTGTCATTTACAATGTGGATCTGTCTGGGTAGAATGCAAATGGTATGGGTCCAGTGTGTCAGATAATGTGAGTTGATGTGGGCCTTTACCAACCTCTCAAAGCACTTCATGATGATAGATGTGAGTGCTGAGCGATAGCCTATTGTCAGTGTGATATTTCTAAAGATTTAAGGAGGGGATTGAAATGTTAATCTTTTGATGAAACGTCACAAAATGAACTGATAAACATAATAATTGGATAAATGGATAGTATGTTCCATTCTTCTTCCCTACTTTTCCCGAAGTTCAAGTTCTTTTTTTGTGTGTTATAGACTCAAATTAAAATGGATTAAATATAAACAAATTGTCATCAATTGACACACAGTACCCCATAATGACAAAGTGAAAACAATTTTTTTGACATTTCTGCAAATTAAAAAAATTGAACACAGAAATACCTCATGTGCATAAGTATTCAAACCCTTTGCAAGGATACTCTTACAATCAATACATTTGACTAAGCAAGTGAATCATCAATCCACCAGTCGTTGCAGGAAGAATAATCCAGCTCAGGCCCGGGGCCATTGATAGAAGGAAAAACCTTCTTCTAAACCTAGGTTTTTTTATTTTTTATTTTTTATTTTTTATATACTGTATAGACACTGGAGAAACAGAGAAACAGTACAAGGGGGTCAATGGAAGTTTTTAGGGGACACATTAGAGGGGAAAAGCGGGTGTCTTCAGGAGGCGCAGTGCTGGGGTGCAGTAGATGTCTGGGGTGCAGTAGATGTTGAAAAGGCAAAGACCATCGGAAACACCATCTTGGCCAGCATGGAGGGACAGACTACTGCTAAGTACACATTCAAGAAGAAGGAGCAGGCAATCACCATGAGTATGAAGTCCTCAGTCAAGATTGATGGTGAAGCAGTGCAGGTGGATCCTCAACTACTTTTCCAGCCTGGCAGTGTTCAGGTATGAGACCTGGCACCAGTGTGCAGGTATGAGCTATGTAGTTATCCTCCAGCGCTGTTTGACACCTCCCTGCTGCTTCGACAGCCACAGAAGCCAGTGCTAGCAGATGCCATTTGGGAGCTCCTCACACCTGACCTTCCGGGAAACACAGACACATCCACAAAAGACATGACACACCGCAGGCGAGCAGGTGGGAGGACTGGAGCAGCCGTAACCATGGATGAAGACATGCCTATTACGATGAATAAAAGACCTGTTCCTTTCAAACAACACAAACAAGCAGCAGTTCATCAACATGCTCAGTGGTCACCTACAGAATAACTGTCAGACATACCATGCTTCAGAATAAAAGTCTGAAATATTGTAATGTTAATTGTTAATATTGTAATTGTAATTGTTAATTATTAATAATATAATGAGTGAGCCAATATCACATTAGAAATACTGGTTCTCTGACCAATAAACCGCCTCTCTGTGTCCCTCGGCCAATAATGACATGCTTATTCTGTAATGCAAACCGTAACAGATTATGCAAAATAGGTATGTACAGTATGTATGTATGTATTTACACTAAATTTAGCTACACATGCTTGGAATTAACTGTTAATAACTGCTGTCAGGAAATTGTAAACTGAACCACTGTGAGATAAAATAACTAAATAAAGAAGAAACATTGAACAAATATAGAAATTTACAAGAAATCTGTCTTCAGAGGCCAACTCATTGGTACCCTGAAATAGACAATAAAAAGTGAAGGCTTCTGATATCTGTTATAAATCTTAGAACTTTTTAGGAAGGATGACTGTGATAATTTAAAGATAAAATGAGATCACAGATATGATAAAGAAGATTGTTTTTTGTTTTTTAAATTTAATTAAATTTTCTACAGTAAGAGATACTGTAGTTTTTTTACTTGGAATAACAAGTCAGAGTTTTCCCACAAGGTATAAGGGGGTATATTACTGTAAAAGGGCGTTTAAACATAGCTCATAAAGGGAGGCCCTAAAATGATGAGGATGTTTCTTCTGTTATCCTCGTATGTCTTGATGTACTGAAATAACTTCCTGACCCGAAGGCACCTTGCAGGGTTTCATTTGTTTTAGTCTAACAATGAAGGCTCTAGTCATTCCTAGTGTCGTTTTTCATAATATAAGAAAACAAAAACAAAAAACAAATATTTCAGTTTAGTGTTATTTTGTGCACAATACACAATATAACTTGAGGTCTTCATATTATTTCACAATATCTCTTTGTGCCTTTGGCGCCTGATTCAAACTAGACATGTTATCGTTGTACATGCCTCATAACACAACCCCTTCAGGCTCTGCAGACTCTGGATACTTTTAAACACTTTCAACCAAAAGATGTTGTAGGATTACTGTCCTCCAGCAGAGAATTACAGTTAAACATTGTGTGATGGATACACGCTTTGAAGCTTGTGAACAGAACACATAATGCAGTGCATAAGAAATGTTTAGTTAATTTCTGAAATTACACTATAATCACCAAGGACCTATCAGGGTGTTAACACTGTTTATTTTCGCATGATGACGAAAATAAATCAATTGATTCATTTATTTATATATAGTGTTTTTACAGGGACTCAAATCCCTTTACATTTAATTGTACTATATTGGGGGAACCCATAATATCTCCTATTTCAGGCCCAGTTGTTCTTCATTTGAAATTAGATGGGACATGATAGGGATTTGCTAGAGCTGGAGAAAAAAGAAATGTATTTGTTTTTAGAGGCAGAACTTATCTTTCACAGCATATTTTGGTAATAAGAGAAGCTTGTGTCCTTGGGTACTGCAGCAATGTCACATGCTATATTCTGAAACCTGTAAGATAAAGTAGGATTATCCTTATATCTCCATGAAAGCATATTTATACACACTTTGCTGTCATAACAAAGATCAACTCAATCAACGATGAACGACTCTGGAAACTGACCACCACCTGATTCGGTTCTGAAGTCCAATGTTTTGCTTTTGATTTCCAACCCAGTGTCCCTCTGGGCTTTGAGAATTCAAGGCCGATCACATTATAGTTTGAAAAGCTGAACTTGGGGGCTTGTGGCCGAGGAATCAGGATGAAATTAAAAAGCAAATTAGTCAAGAAAGCCTTCCCTGAAAATGAACTTTTTCAAATAATGGTCCAACCTCTCTGTTGATGTAGAGAGGACGATGGATAGCAGACATCTGGACTGCTCCTGAAGAATAACCTTGTATAATGTATTTCAGCAGTAATAGCAGCAGCTGAGATTGATCAACTGTTGATGAAGCATTAATATCATCATTGCATATTTATTTTTAACGAAATGACTACACAATTTGTTCATTAGTGTGATCAAAGGGATTTGAACCCAGGTCTCTTGTATGCCATAGAACTGTAAGCCTGCCAAGGCATTAGCTTGAGCAGCTAACACAAGTCTTCATGTCTCAGACAAGATAATTCATCATCACATGAGCTAGGTACACCATACCACCTCTTTACCCATGAGCCCCCTTTGACCTTTGACACAGCATCAGTATGACTGAGTGAGTGTGATTCCCTGAACCACCTAAGATAGAGATGGATATGTGGATCAACAAATAGGATTACAATGTATCACGGTATGATATTATTGTTGTATACACAGTTTTAGTATTTTTTATGTCATATGTAGAATATTTGTAAAATAGTATATTAGTGTGTTTATTTTGTGGTGTACAATGTTTGTATTTCTCAGAAGATATTTTTCCCCTTTCGTTGTAGGCCTACATAGCCTTCCTGTGGGAAAATACCTATTTTATCCACTATTCACCTACTACAACTTATTGCTTAATGTTCTAGCGCTCGATAGACATTCTCTTTTGGGGAGTCATATGGATGTCTGATAGATGTTGGAATGTTTAGGTCAATTTCCAACATGTTCTGAAAGAACTAGTGCCAAAATAAACCCACACATGGTCAAACACACAACATAAGCAGAACATGGTGTTATGTCAAAAGGAGAACTAGGCCTATAGGCCTCTGGTTTGACTCTATACATGATAGACATGATTAGAAATTCCCCAATTTCTCAAAGATGTGGACAACACACTTTGTTCTTAATGAGGAGTTTGTGCTATATCCAAAGATGTTGCCTTTTATGTTAGCAGTTATGTGTTATCTGTGATGTCTATACCTTAGTATGAGAGTTGGGGAGACAACACTGCCAAAGCATTTACATGCACAATGTTAACAACATTCTGGTGAGTTCAGGGGTTACTATGAGATGACTTCAAACCCAATTTAGCTCAAACCTGGGAAAGTCTGGAAAGTCTGTTAAGTCTGCTATTATTTGCTCTTATACCATAAACACAGCCCAAACTGAATACAAATATCTGTTTGGAAAAGAATAGAAACATATAATGATGTCCTAAAGACATGGAATACATCGTTGGGAACCAAACATGAGATTTCTTTTTTTTCCCTTCAGTTTTCAATTGGCCAATTCAAGTTGACCCAAATGAAACAATGACTTGCTTCTTTACTTGTTTTACCCTGTGGGTATTCGTAATGGGGTTTGATGGTCTGATAGTGATGTAAACTTGATCTGTAGGTATGAGAGAACTGGATAGGTTTAAGCAATATACATATTATGGTAACAGCTACACCTAGCTCCCTGGTAGGGTCATGTGTAATTTTCCTCTTTCTTACTTAGTCCTAGGTCTGTCAAGTCTCCTCTGATCTATAGTAGTGCTCACAGGGTTAAGGGCTAGGGTACAGTAAACTGCAATAAACGTGCAGATTGTATGAGTGATCTGGTGTCTTGCTTTAGGTAGTCTAATGGAAGTGCCCAGGTAATAGTTTTGCTATTATATTGTCCTCTACTGCTGAGCACCAAAATCCTCGGATCTTAAACTTGGCTGAAGCACGTTTGGAACTCTGATTCTGATTTTTGTTGGAGTCCAGACAGGGCTGTCTCGGCCAGGAGCACTGAACACAAGGCCTTCTTATTGTTTAGAGCCTCAGAGAGAGGCTCAGATAGGGCTCCAACAGGCTTGAGCATAAATGAACTGAGCAAAAAAAAAATCAGAGCAACAAATGTACCTTTTTGTACCATGTTTTTGAGAAAACGGTGGTTATTCCACCACAGTTTTAGTGAAAAGTCTGTACACATTGCACATAATCCAAACCCTAGTTGCAGTCTCATGGCGTCTATTATTAATATTGCAGTTAATATGGCACTTTTTTGTCAAAAAGATTAGAAATTAAAATTAGAATCCTTAGTCCACCAATAATAAATTATGATAAAGTATGATAAAAACCCTCATATGATCAGTCTTTAACTTGACAACATCAATTTTCTTTTCTTCTGATAACTAACAGTAACTCATTTCCATTCTCCCTCTCCAGCCTCTCGTTTCTTCCCAGCCGAAGCTATAGTGACAACAGCAGGAGGATTCTGTCCAATGAGATGGAATCCCAGGACTCCATGGGCGTTCTATGATGACGTCAACAAACAAACAAACAAACAAACAAACATTGATGAACGTACGTACAGAGTAGAAATACATTTGGATATGTTTAGTTGTGACAAGGAGATTCAGACTGAGTTGAAGGGCTTGAGAAGATTTCAGTCCCATCGCGTAGACAATCATTTGTATGGTTTGTGAAACAAAAAGGCCCAAAAAAGACCCTAACCCACTGTGTGGTCAATAAAAAATACAACTGAAGCAATTAGAACATTAACACACATGACTAGATCAAAAGCCAGTTCAAGAGCTTCTGGAATAAGTCAAGCTTGTGATAACATGTCAATTTGTGGTAGATTTTCCACAGGGTTCATGTGAAAACAGTTGTGTGGATAAGGATCTCTCTCAGTCCTGCTAGTGGCTTCTATTTTGTGAGGAGAGCATTTACTATTTATATTATTTTATTAGGGTTCTTTGACATGAACTATTGTATCTGAAACACAAAGAAATACAGTATAACACTTATCTACACAAATGTATTTATTTCAATGTCCAGCTTCAAAGATAAGGAGCAATGATGTATTGTTACTGTGTGACAGTTTATTTGTAATTTTATTTTTATAGTTGAGCAGTTTTGCATTGTATTGCATGTACTATTTGTGATAATAAATGTTTAACTTTTGAAAGCTTCTTGCAACTACAAAACATGATATTCTAGCCTATTGACGCCTTAAAGCCACACTTGTAGAATGTGTATACAATCAAAGAGGCTCCTTTCTTTCTATGAAATATCTGTGGTCAAGGATATTCTATGAAAGCAACATTTCTTTTTTATAAACCTGATTCGAAGCTGTACACCATTTGGTAAACTCTGGGATGTGACCTCATGGCAGGAAGACATAGCTACTTTTGCCAAAGATATTTGGAGTAAGTAGAAATGTGAACAGTTATATCCACTAAACCCAAACCTGATGACTGAGAGGCACCACTACTCAAGTCTGGCCATACCTCCAAATCACATTATTCTCACACCTCTTGACCCTGTGATGTGACCCTCCCCCCACATGCCAGTAGAATGGTTCTTGTTAGGTGTGTCTTTTCCAAGGTAGGAGGACTATTAGCAGAGTTGTTGCCTATGCTAGATTGCAACATTGAAGAAAACGGCAGAAAACCTGAGGGATACTTTTTTAGCTCCACACAAGGCATTTGATTGGTTTTGACCTAGCATGTGTGTATAATGGTATAAAGGACACAAGGAGGAATATAGTTTAGCCTAGATGTACCCCAGGATTGACAGAGAAGCAGAGGAATGCATCTCGTTCTCTGAACACAATATCAAGTTTCCAAGTCTGCTTCAATCTCCGGACTTTGGCTCTGCTCCAACATGCTCCCCAATATGAAGAAAGCCAAGCACACCCCTGGTGTCTGCTCTCATTTGTTATATGAAGGCTAAAAAGACAGGTGAGATATTGAAATATATTTATTGAAGCAGAATAAAAAATAAAAAATATATACACAAATAAAATCTGCTACAGCAGTCCCTTTTGTACAACCTGCTGCTAAGCAGGATGACCAATAAAAATGCTGCGGTGGCATTTGATGACAAATAGCATCAACAGTGAGAGATACTGTATGTAGAGGAACCCATTAAACATCATTAAAACTGAACCTATATAGCAAGCAAGATCTTCATCCTTTCGCTCCTAATCAGCAGCTGTTTTAGGTATGGCCGTGGACAGGGACACACCATCAACCAGCAGACAGATGGATAGACTCGTCCCATCAGAAACCGTCCTTCACTGTTGAATTGAGAACAGCGTCATGACCTGTCTTCTTGGACAACTCACTCTGAAAGAAAAAGGTACACATTTACTCAGATCACATTTACTCAGATCACTTCACTATCACAGCAATCTCAAGTGAAGTAGAGACCAACAAAGACATAACTCCTTCAGGAACTTTGGGTGTTTGAATCAGGGTTCCTGCAGGTTTCAACAAGTCAAATTTAAGACCACTTTTAATAGAATTTTAGACCTATTTCACGGCCATACTGCCCCCCCCAAAAAAGCGTATTTCGCTCTTGATGTGCCCTGCTAAACTTTCATGACATATGATGTTGTCACCACCGCACATGAAGGTTTTCATGATATTGGAATCTGGGAACATGTTAAAAAGCATGAACTTTTAAAAAGATCACCTATGCCATCGTTGCTGTTGTAGGATTCGTGTTTGGCTGAAGTATTTAGCACCCACAACATCACCTTGTTTACTAACTGAGTGTTCTCCGAAAGGTTCTCACCGGGGGCTGCAAAGCTAGTCTGAAGACCCATCTCTTCAGGTTACACCTTAACTGCTCCTCCTGAGACATCTACTGCCCCCCAGCACTGCGTCTCCTGAAGACACCCGCTTTTCCCCTTTACTGTGTCCCCTAAAACTTCTATTGCCCCCCTTGTACTGTTTCTCCAGTGTCTATATATAATAAAAGAATAACAATAATAAAAAAAGTCTAGGTTTAGAAGAAGGTGATAGAAGGAAAAACCTTATTCTATCACAGAGACTGCCAGTGGCCCCGGGCCTGAGCTGGATTACTCTTCCTGCTACGACTGGTGGATTGATGATTCACTTGCTTAGTCAAATGTATTGATTGTAAGTCGCTTTGGAATAAGGCGTCTGCTAAATGCCAAAATTGTAAATGTCAATGTATTGGTGCCAGACCTATTTCCATACTATTGTTGGGGGCGGCGGGGGGAAGACTGAGATTAATTACCATACTGCTTACGTTGCAGACTGGACATTTCAATTTTCCCCAAACACATTTAAAAGTGATAGAGAAGTTATTGCAATTTCCTAATCGGAATACATGTTTAAGACCTAGCAACTCCTATTTAAGACCGGTCGCAACCTGGTAATAACTAGGGCTATCACTGTCATGGAATTCTGAGTGTCAGTCGATCATCATGCAAATAATCATTATAACATTCATAATCATTTGAAGTATGGCTAACACTAACAATACATATGATTCTATTTAAAATGATTATTGCAATCGCTATGACGGTAATCTCATTTTGTTTGTAATGTAGATACATAACAAAAAGTCATTTCTCTCTGACTTTAAGGGAACACAAGCACCAAGGTGGTTGGGGCTTATAGGTGTCAATTTGGGACTTGAGTAACTGTTGAGGGATGGTCTTACAGTGAAGTCTGAGTAGCTGATGCCAGCAGGTTTCTTTATGCTGTTGAGCTCCTGAAGTACACCCTCCAAGGGCTTGATCGACTGCTGAGACAATCAAAGAACATCTCAGTTAGGCTGGAAACAATACATCTGAACATTTCTTAACCAGAGATATTAGCCTTACATTTTGCATTTGTAAATGGCTCTGCTGCTAGAACAAGCCAAATTGTAGAGAGACAGCATCACCTAGTGGGTAATGTTAATGGTCCTCAAGCTATAAGAACATCATCATGTGCAAGATACGAGCCAGAGAAACCAAATGACAAACTGAATGAAACTACAGTTATGTAGGACTTAAGGGTGCATCACCTTTTGAGAGGAGAGGGGGGCCTTGCTATACACACAGATGAAGGTGGAGGACATCTTTGATTGTGTGGACTGGTTAGGGATCTGCTGAGAGAGGCAACAGGACAGTGGTTAGGTCCATTTTAGGATGTGACATCTCACACCTTCTACTTCAGCCCTACCCAGGTGAAGAGTCACCTCTCATCTTAGATGTATTTCTTATCCAGCAACAAGTTGGATATGCATAGATTTCCTACGCAAAATGTGACATAGGCCGTCTTAAAACTGTCATGATGTGCCATGTCATGTCTGGAACAACCTTACATAGGCTTGCATATGGAACATAATGAAGAAATGAAAAGTAGTGCTGAGGCACAAATGTGTACATTTCAAGCCTGCAAACTGCGACACTTTAAATGAATGTGCAATAACACTATGTGCAATATGACAACCCTAGTCGTTTTATCTGTACAGTATAGTATAGTGGATAGTGTACATAGCCTTTATTTATGTAAACCAGCTCCTTTCCCTTCTTGTCTTTTTTTGTTTTTGTTTTTTTTCTTTCCTAGCACCAGGGGAGCCCCCCCTCCCAAATTTCGTTGTTTGGTACCTGTACTATAGCAATGACAATAAAGACCATTCATTCATTCATTCATTCATAAGTAAAAAAATAACATGAGTGCAGCACTCCCTATGGGATATAGTGGTAACCGCACCTTCCTGATTTTGCTTGGGGTAGGCCCGCCCGTCCCTCCATGAGCTCTCTTAGTGGGGGTCTTGGATGTACTTGTATTCCCCTTCATGGATGTCTGCAACTTCAGGGCAGAAACAAAGCATCAATAATGGCAGTAGGCAACTGTCAGTAGCAAGGAACTCTATTCCCCAGGACTCCTAACACACTAGTTCCACATGCTGACCAGTGCATTTTGATGAGGACCATTTTTACATTTACGGCATTTAACAGGCGCCTTATTCCAAAGCGACTTACAACAAATACATTTGACTAAGTAAGTGTATCATCTATCCACCAGTCACGGCAGGAAATGGTAATCTATGCTCAAGCCAGGGGCCATTGGCAGTCGTCGTGCTAGAAGAAGGATATTCTAAAATTTGAATCCAAGTTCGTAGTCTATCATAGACTTTATGGCTGTAGCAATAGATATAGTTTGAAATGGAAAAACCAACAGACCCTGTGAACTAGTACTGGGAGACTGTGCGTGTTTGTGCACCAACTCACCCGCTCACTCTTCTCCTTGCTCCTCTGCTGACGGTGCTCCTCCCATCGATTAGTGATGTAGGTCATGACCTTCTGACCCCAGACCAGGAAGTAAGAGCCTAGGTCCTTCTCCCAGGCCTCCACCCTGGTCCTCAGCTCCTCTTCCAACTGTCAAAACACATCCAAGCACACAAAGGGAAGAAGATTTTAGTTCTCTATCTTGGCAGCATTGTTCCAAATAACTAGCCATTAAGTGATCCCAACTTCAGATATTGACATTAGCCCTCCTATAGGACAGTGGAGGCCAGAATTGACATCCAGATCTGAGAGAATAAGAGGGACATTGAGGATGACTGCTCAACTGAACGGTCCCGAATAGAAGCGCTGCAGATTTAACGCTCGATTGCAAAGTGCCTCGGCTAGTCGTGAGAGTTGTCTCGTCCTTCCCTGATTAGTCAACCGTAGCTGCCACTTTTCATAAACAGGGAAATGTAATTACCCTCAACTTCGGAGACCTATCATTTCAAATGTCAATTGTAATCAGGTCAAGAGAATTCCCTGAAGCAAATGGAACACTCATGGTGAAAAACACTGCATCTAAGCCACTTAAAATGTGTGATTTAAAACAATCTTATTAGAAAAGCACAACTTATGTTCCATCTCATCATACTTTTCTTCAATACTGTGTGCAAATACATTCTTCATAAAGCTGAATTCTGAGTGCTTGGCCGCAGAGACTCACTAGTCCGGCAGCCCATGACATGTTTTAGTCTCTGGAGCCACAGTGCATACAGCTCGAACACACTTTAAGATCATTTTCCAGACAGCACCACTCTAATTGTAAAAACCGTGGACAATCTGTCTTTTTGGGGGGTCTTTCAGACATGATGAGTCAAATCACTCAACTCGAAATTAACTCTATGGTTACATGCAAGTCTGTAAATGTGAAGAGGAAAAGTAGTATTCATCACCTTGGGCAGCATCTTCTGAACTTTGACCTTATCCTTGGTCTCTTTAAGAAGAGCTCCACCTCGGTTGGAGAAGCGGTTCGGATCATTGGCCTTTTTCTGCAGAGAAATAATCGATTATGTGTCTCCCTCAGTGGTCCCCGAGTTGAAATAAAGGCTTGAAATGAATTGACCATTCAATAAAATAATTAAATACCTCAGATACACATTGAAGACAGACGAGTACAGTAGTATGTCAAGTCTTGGTTGCTTTGGTTTGTCACCGTTTCAACTATTATAAAAATGTCAAATGGTTCTCAAGGAACACAAACACACCAATATATATATATATATATACACACAGTGGGGGAAATAAGTATTCAGTATATATATATATATATATATATTTTTAAAGTCAATATATGTCCATTGTAGCTACACACACAGGTAGTGTTCTACTTTCCAACTTATTGCATAAGCAAAGGAGATACTACATTTGTCCCGCACCTCAAACTCCAGGAAGAGAACCCAGTTCCTCTCCCATTTCTGAAAGGCCTCCAGTAAAGGCCTGGCCTGCGCTTGGTATGCGTTTGCCTTCAACAGCTCCACGTCGTGCAAGGCTAACAGCTCCTCTGTGAAGTTACCTGTGGAACAACAGAGGGGTTCAGAAAGGAGTGGTGTGATTGTTGTGGTCTGTTGTGTGACTACCACTGTGTGTAGCTGTGTCCATACATGAGTTATTTGATATCTTTTAATGAGCGAGTGTGCGGCAAGTATGCATGCATGATGTGAACACATTTTTGACACTGCTCTACTCACGGTCACAGAAATGGCTGTTGAAGGGCTCTCTCTGCTCGGGGCCGAGCATGCACAGGTCCCAGAGAGAGAGCAGTTCCTGTCTGACCTTGCCAATCACCTCCTCTAGCTTGGCCTTTTGTAGCTCAGATAGTCGCTCTGCCTCCCTCTGCCACTAGCGGGGGCAACAAATACATGTTTCACACTTGGGAAAATGGGTACTAAAATGGGCTACCATTCTCTCTACACTGAAATGAAGAAACGCTAGTGTGGTGTTGTTGATGTCGGTAGAGGGTGTGAGCTCTTGCCATTGGTAACCAAGTCAAAAAGCAGGACCAAAGAGTTAGCCCGCTGACACCACAGAATATTCTAAAATACCGTAATATACATAAGAACTGAAATTTCAATGTGGTCCAAGAACTATGTACATTTAGCGGTTGGGCCTTCAACATGTAATTTGTACCCTTAGTAAATCTATGAGGTTCTAACCTGGGTGATGCGGTCAGAAAGTGTACCCTGCACACTCTCCTGAAACCCCTGTTTCTCCTGCTCGGGACAGTCCAGACGGCTCCACAGGCATCGGAGTCGTTCCTTCAGATCCTCCAGGGACTTCATCAAGGATTCCTTCTTTACCTCCATCTTAAGCAAAACAACACACAACTCATGAGTACAAAGTCCTGGAGGCACAACTTACATTTATTAAATATACAATTTAGTGATTTGACAAGATTATCAAGTGTCTTATACACCTTTCATGGTGCCCTGCCCATAAGACACAGTCAGCAAATACTGTGTACACTCTTGTATGCATAGTTAGATATTACATAATAGCTAACATAAGGAATACATCCACATACGGATACATACATGCCAGCCCTACATGCACATACAACATGGGTAGAGAAATCTTTTCATGATTTTATTTTCAGCATACCACTGGGTGTTGGAAAAAAAGGATGTTTCTAACCTAATAATATCATGAGAGACAGGTAGAATAAGAATATTCCTTAAAAATAGAATTGCATTCATCTTCATGCCAATATGATTGTAGTAGACAGGGAACGTCTGCTGTGTACCTGGCCCTGCAGCAGTTTGAGGGCCTTGATGTTTCCAAGCGTGAGCAGGAAGACTTCCTCGTCACTACCCACAGACTCCCTCTCCAGGCTTGTCTCAGGCTCGTGACCCATCTCCTCCATCAGCTTCCGGATGGCCTCCCTCAGGCCAGAGAACACCTTCAGGCGGCTTTTCTACAGGGGGGGAAGGACAAAAGAACACCCTTTCTAAAACACAGTCACATGGCTCACTCTTCAGGGAGGGCCAAAACACTTTATGAAACATCAGTAATGAGACAAGACAGACATTCAAACACCGCGTATCTAACATGATCATTAATCCAATATTCATGTCATTCAACAGCAAACCACCGGTTACAGTACCTTTTCCTCACCAAGGGTGTCGACATGCTCCTGGAGCTTCTGCAGCTGTGCACGTGAGGGCAAGGTACCGGTGGGGATGTAATAGGGTGTAACACACAGCTCGACACACAGTTCCCCATCCTGTTGCTGGAGCCTGTGCAGCTCCTTTAATCGTTCCCCCTTCTCCTTGTTCAGAGCCTCCACATGCAGACGCAGCTGCTTCTCTTCCTGCAGGACCGTCAGGTCCTCCTCCAACTGAAAAGAAGGGTAGAGTTACAAAAGGCATGGGGAGTTTTCTACTGGTTTGACCAAAGGGAACCAGTGTGGGAAGTTTTTGAGGAGTCTGTTCACAATGAAAAAGTAACCCTACAGTATGACTACAACACATTACCAATAGCATGACTTAAGTTATTTTCAAATTTCCATAATATTAAGAAAAATACATTTACATTTTCTTTATTAAACTATCAAACTGTGGCTAGTAACACTGACACAACTAGAGTTAACATTTGTCTGCAGTTCTGCATCTGAGCCCTTCACCAGTCCCACTTACCAGGTATGGGTCCAAGGACATTTCCAGGCATAAGGTATCCAGCTGTTTCTGTAAATTTATGACACTGGCCCGGATCCGGATTTTCAATGCTTCCTCTTCGGCAATCATGTCATTCAAGAGGCCCTTTGGGATTTGAGTGTTTGGTGGAAGATACATAGTTACTTATACTATAGCATTTATCCTAATTTCTTGTGTTCTAGCTAGCTAGTTGAGAGAGGACTGCTTAAGCACAACCAAAGTTCACCTCTATGTGGTTCTTGACCGTCTCCATCCGCTCCGTTCTCTGTTCCTCCATGATTCCAAGGCTGTCCCAGATGTCCACCAGCTTCGCCTGGGCGAACTTAATGCCTTGCACAAGCGAGAGGGCCAGTGCTTCACTGCAGATGAGTGTCATGAGAAGAAATATCAGATTTGTGACAGCTCAACACCTATGCAGCAGCAAAAAGCATTAGCGCCCTCTGTTAACTCCATATTCATTTTTAGTGTGAGTAGTGTGAATAATACACAACGCCCAAATTAACATCAAAAAATTAAACATTCAAATCAATACAAACTTACAATGGGACTAAGATAATCATGAAACACAACTCCCATAGAACTAGGGACACTCTACCCTGTACCTGCATACAGCTAGTAGGCCAACTGCAACCAGAGACACAAATCCAACACAGTTTATACAACAGTTAGTTCCGACCAAGTCATTTGATTGGACCCGCCGCACAGATGTTCTACTAAATGACCGTTAATTAGACTACATATCTGTGTTCAGGTTACTAGGCAACAGTCCATCTGAAGTTCAGTTGCGGAACTATTTGTTGTTTATTTTTATGATTAAATAAACAAACAAAGCACAATCTGTTGTCGCTTATTACTGTTAACTAATAAATCGCGCTGTAGAACTGTTGTATAAAAGCAATATCACACTCGAGGTCGTGTGTTATACTGAATATTACTGTGATCGTCTTCGGTACTCGTACCTACGACTGAATCACAGCCGTGCTGATACTCAGTATAACACACTACCTCTCGTGAGATATTGCTTAATCGACCTACAGTAGGCTTCTGCATCATACGTAGAGTCGACTTGAATACGAGAGTCATGACTCATGATTACCTTAGTTTGAGGGCTAATGAATGTCAGAATGCAGCCAAAGGAGGAATAACAATCTGGGTTAGGGTAGCTAGGCTAGCTAGAACATCGAAAGAGTGCTAATCTAGTTAGCTCGATAGAGCGACAAACATTGAGTGATACTCATGTTAAACAACTTACCTTCTCCGCACTGACATATTGTATTGGGTAGGTTAGGCGATTCTACTTGGCGAATTCACAGTCTGATAACCGACAGTGCAAACTGCGCTCGAACTTTTAAATGTTTGCTTTTTCTAAAGGGGCTATATGATTGGGTACTTCTTCTTCTTCTTCTGTTCGAATTTCCGGCAGTGTAGACGCTTTCGCGCATTACTGCCCTCTACAGTTCAGAGTGATACTCCGCTCTGCTCTCTATATCCTCTAGTCTAGACTAGGTCTGTCTTGTGGAGGAAGGACAGGACACTTCAAATGATTGGGTACTGACTATAATGACAGACTTCCGTTGTTTTCTTTCCCCGCCTCTCGTGGTCAGAGAGGGAACTTCGGAAAGAGAGTGCACCTTTAGAATACCGCCACCTAACAGTACCTGAACAATTCATTGCAAAAATCTACCCGCATAATAATAATAATAAATAAATAAAAATCCATGGTGATGATATGCAGTGCCGCTTTACTTTCATGCATCTCAAATGTTTGGAACCACAGTTTGGGAAGTTGGCTTGGTGATTACCAATGTTAATACTGACAATGATTAAATACATCTCTCTGTTTTACAACATACCTGTCTTTTTTTTGATTGATTGAAAACTTTATTAGAATGTTTGCAGAAGTAGGTACATGAAAGTACATATTACATACAAGGTCAACTAAAAGGATAAAAACCCAAGAAAGCCACTGGCTTATTTCAATTGGGGTCCTTGATTTTCAATTCATCGTTACATGTAAGACAGACATAAGAAAAAAACTAGTACTATCTACAAGATAATACAGACAAATAACTATTACTATCTACAAGATAAACGTACATCCATCATGGGAAGAACAATACAACAAAACATAAGGTATCGGGTAGGACAGGTGGGGACATACACCACAGGTGGGGGCGGGGGACAAAACACAAAGTATGTACAGTGGGTAGTTCGGGTCTTTTAATCTGATTTTTGTTTTTGTTTTTGTTGTTTTAGAGGGTCCAGTTACGGATTGCAGCCTCCTGTAAATGTTTTTTGAGAGTGGTTTTGAAGGTGGCCAGTGTTTTGCACTCCTTTAAGATTATAGGAAGGGCGTTCCACATTTTTACTGCATAGTTTGCAAACGAGTTTAACCCCTTGTTTGTGGTGCACCGCGGTTGAAGGTGGTTCGTGGAGCTTCCTCTGGTGTTGTATGTGTGGACGTTGTTCACTTTTTGGAAGTATGTTGACAGGTACTTGGGTGTCTTTGTGGTGTAGCGTATCTTGAAGACCAGGCCCAGTGCAAGCTGCTGCACTCTGTCAACTACTCGTAGCCAATCAAGGCTCAAAAAATGAGCAGCGGTTAGATGTGTCCTAGGGTTGAGGCCTAGCAGAAGCCTAACCAGTTTATTTTGGGCTGTCTGGAGTCTTGTTTTATGGGCCTTTGTGGTTCTATAGTACCATGATGTTACGGCATAGTCGAAGTGACATTGAATGAGAGCTCCTGATAGGGTCCTCAGTGTGTTTTTACTGACATGTGAGGATATCCTGTACAAGAATCTAGTTCTATGGTTCACTTTTTTGATTACTTTTGCTGCCATTTTATCTCCGGAAAGATTTGCCTCTAAGATGGAGCCCAGGTATGTAATATCCGCTTTTCTTGTGATATTAATGTTACCCACTTTTATTTTAAAATTTTCAGCCTTTCTGAGTTTAGATGGGGATCCGTATAGGATGGTTTCAGTTTTACCTAGGTGTATTGATAGTTTATTGTCAGCTAGCCAGATGCAGATTCTACTCAGTTCAGTGCTTAGCGCTTTTTCCACCTGCAATATGTCCCTGTCAGAGACCAGCAGAGCCGAGTCATCCGCGAACAGGAACAAATTGCAATCACATGCTGATGACATGTCATTCACATATATTAGGAACAGTAAAGGTCCCAATATGCTTCCTTGTGGAACGCCGCAGGTCACTGGGAGGGGGGGGGACAGTGTTCCGTTCACACTAACCACCTGTTCCCTCTCCTCTAAGTAGGATTGCATCCAGCTCACCGATGTTCTATCGAACCCAATTGCTTTCAGTTTATCTAACAATATGTGGTGATCTACTGTGTCGAAGGCCTTCTGGAGGTCCAGCATGACCATGCCGCAGTACTTGCCCGAGTCCACCTCATGGTTGATGTGATCGTTCAAATAGAGAAGGCATGTGTCAGTGGAATGGGATGTTCTGAATCCTGATTGAAATTCATACATCAGATTTTTTTCGGTAAGGTACCTATCAACCTGTTCATAAACAATTTTTTCCATAAGTTTCGAGATGGAATTAAGAATAGAAACAGGTCGGTAGTTGCCTGGGTCTAATTTGCTTCCTTTTTTATACAGTGGGGTTACCCTTGCTATTTTAAAGTCAAGGGGGACGTGTCCCTGTTTGATGGAGAGGTTTATTATGTGGGTGATGATTGGGGTAATGGAGGCAGCTGAGTCTTTTAGAAATCTGGCTGGAATATTGTCATGGCCCGTGGCCTTTTCTGAGTGTAGAGCGCCCAGCTTTTTAAACACCTCATCGTTTGACACCATGGTGAGTTTAAAATCATCATTGCGTACACCCAGTTTATTGTAGAACATTGTCAACATTGTCAACATTGGGATTTGAAAATAAGGGATATTTTCCCGAAAATAAGGGATATCCCCCGCACATTTTTGACGGTGGACGCAGATGTCACAATGAGATAAATGGTATATTTACAATTGTAGTTGTTGGTTATAATTGTATAGCCTATTGGTTGTTTTCTGGTGTTGTTTTATTGTTTTGCTCTGTTTGTAGTACTTGATATTATGATATATATATTATACTTTTTTATCAGCTGTTAAATCACCACAGCGGTTAATAGAGATAATACCAGATTGAACATTCTTGTAGCCAACTACTCAGCTATTGCAAGCTGTCAATCACCACAGGTGCTTGAAAGCTTGTTGCAGGAATGGACGACGAACGGCTGATCCTTGAGGTCGAAAAATATTATTTTTTATATGCGACAAATGATCGATTGTACCATGATGCCCAGGTGAAGGACCGAGCATGGGGTGAGATCGGGTCCACACTTGGATTATCACGTAAGATATAATGCTACACATCACAATTCTAACGTCAGCTAGCTACATATGATTTTCAATGTTGGATGAGCAGCTAACGTTAGCTAGATAGTTAGCTAGCTAGCCTATGAGCTTATGATATAAGTGCATAACAACTGTAAAGCCGGTAGTTTAGTTTTTAAGTTAGCCAACTGCTTGTGGGCTCTATGAATAAGATAAGATAAACTAGATAGACTTGAATAAATACAGATACTTAAAAGTAGAGATCACACTGCTATGAAAGCTCCCTGCTCTCTTCTCCTCTGGTTCAAGGGATGAACCCACCATCTTCTCCCTCTTCCTCTTCTCCGAAGCCTTTGGAGGAGTAAAAGAAGAGCCAGTGCTCTCCTATAAGCAGCTGCCAGAGATGGGAAGAAGAGAAAAAGTATATTCCCAATGTAATTGTAATTGGTGTATTTATTTATTTATTTATTTATTATAACACTGAGGACGTTTAGATACATATCCATTTAGCACACATACACATTTTGTTGTAGGCTATATTCTGTTCTAATGGGTGATGCTTTCCTGAAGTAAAAAAGAAAAAGCTAGCATACACAATTACGTTACTCTGAGGTACTTTTGCTAGAGGTGTTTTTTGTCCTGTGATGGGCTACCTGCGTCAGTACCACGGACAGCAAGTACGACATTCAGCTCTATGTCAATACAACCCAACTTGTGTCCTCAATAAGTTTATTAAAACCGCTAGCAGATGTGGATAAATTAAGCTATACGTACCCATAACCATAATTGATGAAAGAGATGTTGTAAGAGAATGTAGGCGCTCTCCTGATCCAGAAATTCCCGCTATGAACGTCTCTGTTAATAACCGAGCGCTCCTCGCGCTTCGCGGGCTCCTCGGGCTCTGAGCTCTCCTCGCGCTTCGCGGGCTCCGCGCGCTCGGTGGAGCATATGACAGTATGACAATTCATACTTGACTGGGGTCACACTTTATTCCCTTATAGATGATCCACAGCTGCTCAAACTATCAACTGCAACTCTGTTGATATGTAACTAGATTTATGGTTAAGGATATGGTTAGATTTAAGGTTAGGGCAAGGTTTAGGATTAGTGGTTAGTTAGTTGAAATGTTGTTGACAGTTAGTTGAACATCTACTGAACTAACAACTATCTATTTGGGAATATGTAGATAAAATATTACCCTGATTGGAAAATGTTGTTGTTGTGGACATATTGCAGTCAAGGGTGAAATTATTCCCGTATACAAAAGATGACAGTGGAGCAGGTAGAACGTTGACGGTGACGCAACGCAGTAGGTGGAGCTTGGACAACGGGAAGTTGACGCAACGCCGATGGCGAGGTGACGCAACGCAGTAGGTGGAGCTTGGCCGTAAGCAGAGATAGGTCACCATCCTGTTTTCACCTATTCAAAACACAACAAAGTAAAATATTCCAGAGCAAAGAGTCAGGCCTACTGAAGTCTCAGTAACAGATTATATCTGTGTATTCAGATACTTCACCTACAGTTGACCAGACACACCCAGAAGAGGAGGTTAGTGGAGTTGAGTGTGATCCAGCAGTTACATTTAAAAAGGATGGTCCATGTTGTGTACCTACTGTGGTTAGTAGGCTACTCAAATAAACACGGAGAAACGGACTGTAGTTTACTAGCTTCTTTACTTGGAGTAATGACAACGTTACATTGCATGTCACGTCCTACATAGGAATGCTGGGAGGTACGTCCAACAGGTACGTAATAACGTAGTGACGTAACGTACTCAGGCCAGGTAGAATAAACAATGCTAGAGCAATAGATGCAAACCCAAATACTCTACAACTCCTCCCCTTCTAGATAACAACAACATTAAACACCATAGCATTTACTAGGTTGAACATAACTAACAATACCCTTGCTTTAAACGGATAACTAAACACACTAGTGTCTTATTCAGAGAGATAGTTTGTCTGGAGGTCTGTGGGTGCGTGTTGGATAACGTCTCTCCTCCGGGGGTGTGACCCCCGGGCTCGCACCACCAGCAGGGAGACCCAGGCGTGGGGTCAGGGGCCGACCAGGGCTAGGCAGACACCCCGTTTCACGGTCGGAGGTCGGCAGGCCCAGGCTCTCCTGAGCAGTGTTGGAGGTAGGCAGGCTCAGGCTCTCCTGAGCAGCGGTGATACGTGCAGCAGGATCCACCACCTCTTCTGCAGTGCGTACCTCTGACCTCCGTAGTTGGTCAAGGTGGCGTCGCCAGACAGTGTCAGGAGCTACTTCTACAGTGTAGGACAAAGGCCCTTGTCTTTCTTTGATTATGCCGGGCACCCACTTGTGTTCTCCACGGTAATCCCTGGCCAGCACAGTCTGTCCAATCTCTAGTTGACGTGTTTCCCTGTCGTGCGCCCTTAGACCCTGTCTGATCTGCCGATCCATTACAGTCCGCCGCAGATTTGGCTTAAGCAAGTCCAGTCTTGAGCATAACCCACGTCCCAGGAACAGCATGGCGGGTGTCCGGTTGGTAGTAGCGTGAGTGGCGTTACGGTAGGCAAACAGGACATTGGCCAGCTTCTGACGTAGAGAGAGAGAGGCATCTGCCATAGCTCGCAGACCTTGTTTTAGAGTTTGTACGAACCTCTCGGCGAGCCCGTTGGTAGCCGGATGATAGGGGGCTGATGTTATGTGGCGAATTCCATTGAGCTTCAGGAACATCTGGAATTCATTAGCCGTGAATTGAGGACCATTGTCACTCACCAACTGTTCGGGGATACCAGTTCTTGCAAAGAGGCTTCTCAACACGTCGATCTTGTGGGCTGTTGTCGTGGAGCTCATGGTGAACACTTCTGGCCACTTTGAACATGCATCGACCACCACTAGGAATGTTGTCCCCATGAATGGACCGGCGAAATCAATGTGGATACGTTGCCATGGGGATGCAGGCCATTCCCAGGCATGGAGAGGTGCAACTGTCGGCTCATTCTGTACACGCTGGCAGCCAGAGCAATGCATGGCGAGCTGTTCTATCTGTTGGTCAATCCCCGGCCACCAGACGTAGCTCCTGGCGAGTGCTTTCATCTTCACCACTCCCAGATGGCCACTGTGTAGCTCTTCCAGCACCCTGGACCTGAGCTTGGTGGGGATGACGATCCTCATTCCCCACATAAGGCATCCAGAGTCAATGGTGAGTTCGTCCCTACGTCGGTAATAGGGAGTGAGGGGAGACCCTTCGTGGGTTGTCCAGCCAGTCTGCGTTGCTCTGTACACTTGTGAGAGAGTTGCATCTTTCCGGGTCTCTCTCTCAATCATTTCCGCCGTCACCGGGAGGCTTTCGAGTTGCATGAGTGTGAACATCTCCACCGGTTCCTTGTCCCCCTTTGTCGTTGTTGCTGTGTCAAGTGGCAGCCGGGACAACCCGTCTGCGTTGGCGTGTTGCAGTCTTCTCTTGAATTCGATCTTGTACCGGTGCCCTCCTAGGAACAGGGCCCAGCGTTGCATCCGTGCTGCAGCTGTCACGGGAATCGCCTTCTGGGGGTTGAATATCGAGACCAGCGGTTGATGGTCAGTCACCAGGATGAACTCCCTGCCGTACAGGTACTGGTTAAACCGTTTTACGCCCCAGACCAGGCCCAACGCCTCCTTGTCTATTTGAGAGTAATTCTTCTCGGCCGGGGCCAGGGAGCGTGAGGCGAACGCTATTGGTCTTTCGGTCCCATCCCGCATCACATGTGACATAACGGCTCCTATACCATACGGCGAAGCGTCGCATGCTAACTTCACAGGCAAGGAGGGGTCGTAGTGTGTGAGTACTGTCTCCGATGTCACAAGCTTCTTCACTTCCTGGAAGGCCTGTTCACATTCTGTGGTCCATTTCCATTTCCGTTCTGCCTGAAGTAGTTGGTTCAACGGGTAGAGCACCGTGGACAGGTTAGGCATGAACCGGTTGTAGTAGTTGATGAATCCGAGAAACGACCTCAGCTGCTGTACATCCTGTGGCTGAGGAGCCTCCATGACGGCCTCGATTTTCTCTTTGCATCTATGCAAGCCCTGTGCATCGATGGTGTGGCCACAGTATGTGATACATGATTTTAAAAACTCACACTTGTCACGTCTGGCCCGGAGTCCGTAGTCTTGAAGTCTCTGTAAGACCTTCTGGAGGTTCTCCAGGTGTTCGTTATCGTTGGCCCCCGTCACAATGATATCATCTAAGTAGCACTGTGTGCCTGGAATCCCTTGTAACACCTGATCCATGGCTCGCTGCCATATGGCCGGGCAGAGGCCACTCCGAAGACCAGCCTGTTGTATCGGTACAGGCCTTTCAAAGTGTTTATCGTCAGGAACATCTTTGAGTCTTCTTCTATCTCCATCTGTAGATAGGCTTCAGCCAGGTCCACCTTGGTGAACCGTTTTCCACCGGCCAGGTTTGCGAAGATGTCCTCAATCCTGGGTAATGGATATTGTTCTGCTTGTAGCACAGGATTGATGGTGATCTTGAAGTCTCCACACAGCCTCACTGCCCCTGACTTCTTTGCTACTGGGACAACGGGTGTGGCCCATGGACTCCAGTCTACCTTGGACAGGATCCCATCAGCTTCCAGGCGGTCCAGCTCAGCTTCCACTTTCTGTCGTATGGCGTATGGAACTGGGCGTGCTTTGTGGAAACGTGGGTTGGCTCCGTCTTGGAGAACGATTTTTCCCTTGATGTGTTTTAACGTCCCGATGCCGTCTTGGAATACAGGTGCTGCGGCATCCAAGACTTTCTCCAGTTTCACCTCTGTGGACTTGTGAGTGGGGTTTGGCGCCACCTGCAGGCTCTTAATGGATTTCCAGTCCAGCTGCAGCTTCCTCAGCCAGTCTCGCCCCCACAACGCTGGTCCTCCTCTTCTTACGACGTACAAGTCCAAAATGCGTTGTTGACCATTGTGTTGTACATCCACAGGCAGTACTCCGAGGGGCTTGATTTTCTCTCCAGTGTATGTTTTTAGGAGGATAGATGATGGGTTCAGCTTCTGGTCTCCAAAGTACTTCACAAAGTCAATGTGTGTCATCACTGACACTGCAGAGCCGGTATCCAGTTCCATTTGTACTTGTTTGCCATTCACCTGTGGTGCAAGCCAGATAGCTTCCCTGCCGCCTCCTTTGACATGGTAAACATCCAAGCTATTGGTATGTTCACTCTCCTCATCTGACTCGTCGTCTGCAGCCTCCTCCATGTTGTGCACTTTCCTGTTCTTTTGCGCACTCCACTGTGTCTTTTTTTCATTTTTGTTCACTCTTGATTTTCCAGAGCGACACACCCTCTGGATATGTCCAGTTTTGTTACATAGTCTGCAGACTTCGTCTTTAAACCTACACTGTGATGGGGAATGTGAGCCCCTCCCACACCTGTAACACAGTTCTTGCTCTCTTGTTTGTGTGACGGTTGCCATTTTGTTTACATTTACTGCCTTTACTCCTGTCTGCAGTTCAACAGCATCCCTGGCTGCTGTTTCCATTGAGACTGCGATTTCCACTGCCCTTTTGAACGTGAGGCCGGCCTCTGTTAGCAGTCTCTTCCGTATGGCCTCATCAAGAATGCCACATACCAAACGGTCTCTCAACGCATCATTCAGTCCATTTGCAAATTCACAATGTTCAGTGAGTCTCTTCAGCTCAGCCACGTAACTGACTATGGATTCACCCTCATGTTGATTTCGTCTATGGAATCTGAAACGTTCAGCAATTAGTAGTGGTTTTGGGGATAAATGTTCTTTCATTACCTCCACCAGTTGCTGGAATGTTTTTACGGAAGGCTTTTCTGGGGCAGTTAAGCTGCGCAACAGGCCATATGATTTCCCCTCCATTGCACTCAGCAACACTGCAACATGTTTGTCATCCTCAATGTCATTTGCCTTGAAATACTGTGAAATGCGTTCCGTATATTCGACCCAGTCATCCGTCGCGCCGTCAAACGGGTCAATTGATCCAATTCTAGCCATCTTGCCACGCTGTATAACTGGACTTTCACTTTCACTACTCACGTCGGAGTCTCCGTTTGTTGTTCCCGCGAAACAAGTTCGGTCATATCAGAGACAGGGTTCACTTTCCAACCACCTCGTCGCCACTGTTGTGTACCTACTGTGGTTAGTAGGCTACTCAAATAAACACGGAGAAACGGACTGTAGTTTACTAGCTTCTTTACTTGGAGTAATGACAACGTTACATTGCATGTCACGTCCTACATAGGAATGCTGGGAGAATCAAGGACCCCAATTGAAATAAGCCAGTGGCTTTCTTGGGTTTTTATCCTGTTAGTTGACCTTGTATGTAATATGTACTTTCATGTACCTACTTCTGCAAATCTTCTAATAAAGTTTTCAATCAATCAATCAAAACGTCCAACAGGTACGTAATAACGTAGTGACGTAACATACTCAGGCCAGGTAGAATAAACAATGCTAGAGCAATAGATGCAAACCCAAATACTCTACAGTCCACTTTTGCTCAAAATGTATGATATTTAACTTGACTTGACTGAAATTTGACTAATACAAACCCCACACTTAAGCATACACAATCTATTCTTTAGATATCAATATAAAACACAAAAGAACAAAATAAAATATGCGACTCCAATGTGTCCATGTCCAGATATATGATGGTTATTATTTTTATGACTTCGGGTACTTCACCTAATGACCAAGATACAGGATACAGGGTCTCCATGTCAATAGGTGATGGCGACAGTGACAGTGATGTCAGTGATGCACATGCACATGCTGCCCCACCTGGACCTCACAGTATATTGTGACATGTTATCTTTTAGTCTTACACAGCATTATGAGGGCCTAGTATTTACATGGAACAAGTTGTAATACTGACTACTAATTACGCACAACTATGACAGACAGCAGACAGAGCAACCTGGGTGTTCTCAGCATTGAGGCTAGAAGAGCTAAGTTACTTGACATGGACAAGGTTATCAAACTTTTGCCAGCTTCACTAAAACAGGAGAATTAATCTGATTTAAGATGAATGAACCCAGAACTAGTCCTGTATTATGGTCTGTGAAAGCACTTTGTAGCAGGATATTTCAACTGTGCAGTGTAAAGGCCAATGCACACGGTGTGCGATTTTGTCGCACGACAACATTCGACTCTCAATTATTTCAATTGGTGTGTGAATGGAGAATCGAATGTTGTCGTGCGATAATATCGCATCGCACGCCGTGTGCATTGTCTCATTCAAAACAATGGAATCGAATTCGGCGGTGCGACAACATCGGGGCCGTGTGCATTGGCCTTAAGACGAAAGCAAGAGCTAGCTACCTGTATTGTACTCTTATAATCCTCTATTGTTCATGAGAGGTTAAAGTTTACATAAATTACTTTATAGTACATACTTTATTGTCCTCTATTTTTCATGAGAGTTCAAAAGTTTACATAAAATGTTTTTATAGTAGATACTTTGTTTGGAGTCAAGGTTTGTTTGGTTTATGTAATTCATTTTTTTCTTTAATAAAAAGTCAAATGAATCATTAGTTTGGTGTCATTTTTTCCTAAAGTAAAATGTTTTTCCTACAGTAGGCCTATACCTCATGATAAAAGCAGATGAATGTTGCTACCCTAATCTAACTTGTGAAGAGATGAGGGCTTTACTCCACTACGAAAACATTTCTCTTATAAAATGTGTAGCCTATCCTGAACATATTTACTGATTAAAAATATACATATTCAAATAACCACAGCTTCCCAGAGACTGTGATAGGTGGAATAGAAATGGAATGGAAGTGGAATAGAAAACTGAACAGAATGGTAGCTGCATGTTAATGCTGTTGTAATATCAACTTAAGTTGTTGTGGATGGTTAGCATAGCATAGTACCTTTAGTTTAATGCTGTGTTATAAAATACAATTAAAAAATAAAAGCAACAACCTGAACTTGAATATAAACATTACAATGGATGCTAACCTGAACTTTGGAATTCAATAATGATTTATCTGTGCATAGGTTGAAGCAATATGATGCATTGAACATCTGTATTTACACATTTTGATCACCTGCCATTCATTATGGTTCACTATGCCTTGCCCACCCCATACTAGCTCTGTGTCCCACCTTGGCCACCCCAATCAAAATGTCCTATAAGAAACTGCCTATAGGCCCCTGTCTAATGGTAAACTGTAACTTGGTCAATGCTTATTAGTAATTGACACTGAAACTGTAAATGGGTAATTACATAAATACAAATTCATAGTCTCAACATAATTTGTCTTTTTTGTATGTTTTATTGGAGTGATTTATTGATTTATCAAAATAAGTTGAAGGAATCTTTATAAATAAAAATTATAAATTGCAGTACAAACACATTCCCCATCCCTATGACAAAACAAGACTTAAAGTTTTAAGAAAAAACATGTCATCATCTGAAATATTGACTACTAGGCTATCATTATACGAGAACAGTGTCATATTGGGTTGAAGTACGCAGACATTGTTAATTTGCAACAGAAAATGAACACTGCACCCAATGTGTTGAATATATTGTAGGAGTGTCCTGGTCAATCTAACAAATGTATCTTAATTATATAACTAATAACTAAACATTGAATTATCTACACAGGGTTAGGGTTAGGGTTTCATTTTCCAAAATTGTTAGTTTATACAAAAGCTTATTGGTCTCATTCTCAAGTAGTATTAAGGCAATATTTGGTTGTTTTGTTGTTCTTGTGTCAACAGTACAGTATGTATGGAAACAGGAGTCAAGAAAAAAACACATCTCCCTTCCAATGCTTCTCTTTTAGCATTATTTCACTTCATGATTCCTAATCAAGTGATATACAACATGTAAAAATACAAAAAGGCAATGTTTTGACATTGACACACACAAAGCCTTCAAGCGAGGAGCATAATCACTGATTATGTTCTCTTATTTGAACTGACAGTATATTATCTTGTACAATCACATTCACGTACTAAACCCCCTCACCAGATTCTGTCATATCAAATACCTCAACTTGTTTTATGCCTTATGTACTGTACAATGCTTTGAGATTTTCTTCTATAAATGAAATGTATTGTTATTATTAATAATCTGTTATGATCATTAGTTTGTGCTTCTTTTTCAGTTTACACCACTGAGTCACCTATTGATGTTTCCCTGCTGTTGGCAAAGAGAACTGCAGCATGCACAGTATAGAACGCCAATCTGTTCATGTCAGCCTTCCCAAAGAAAGAGTCTCGTTTCAGGGCATCTATGATTGTGGTGTTACAGCTTGCCAGCAGTACCGTCACAGCCACCTTTTTATAGTCTTTGATGATTCCTGTGAACGTGTTAATTCCTGTTGAGTCTATAAAGGGGATGGCGGAGCAGTCTAAGATGATGGTGTGAAAGTCTAGTTCTTGGGCTACCAGACCCATGTTTGCTTCCCTGTTGCACTTGTCATTCATCCCGGCCTGCTTGGCTGCCAATTCTTTGTTGGCTTTTTTCTCTGCTTTCCTCCTCCTGGTCATCTCAAGGAAGGGTTCCACACCCACAGCCTTGTACAAAGACTTCAAGAAGAAGTCCTTGTTGGCGTAGTACAGAGGGGCCTGGAAGCGGAATATCTGGACTCTAGAGGGCGCCGCAAGGTTCTCATATTCCTCCATGTCCTCATAGTGTTCCGTATTGGCAATGTTTCCCAGTAGAGAAATTTTCGGCTTCTGGGTTTGAAAGACAACGCAGAGCATGGAGAAGACCACCCCAACCAGCAGGCCCAGCTCTACACTGATCAGAGCTGAGGCACTCATAGTGACCAGCCACACCACGGCATCCATCTTGCTGACCCGCCACTTAGAGGGCACGTCTCTGAACTTACGGAGCGCCCCCCTCAAGCTGACGATGATGATGCATGCCAGGACACACTTCTGGAGGGAGTAGAAGAAAGGGGCAAAGAAAAGCAGGACCAGAAGGACCACGAAGGCACTGACAAGGCTGGATACCTGAGTCTGACAGCCAGTCGAGTCCTTGACCATCGTCTTAGCCAAGGCTGCGCTGGTGGTGAAACAGTGGAAGAAAGACGGGATGATGTTACATAAACCAATGGCTATCATCTCCTGGTTGGGCCGGACGGTGTAGCCATTCTTCTTGGCGAACATCTCAGAGAGGGAGACGGTGAAGGCGAAGCTGATCACAGCAAGAGGGATGGCATCGAATGCCACCCGGGGCATCAGGCTGAAGTTGGGCACTTCTGGGGGGATGAAGCCAGTGGGGATGTGCCCGGAGACGCTGGAGCCGTAGCGCCCATTCAGGTCCCCAAAGTGGGACACCAGTGTGGCGACCCCCACCACCACCAACTCAGTGGGCAGCGGGATCTTCATCCGGTCCTTGTAGCGATCCTGGAGCTCTTTGCACGCTACTAGGATGAAGATACAGATGGCACTGGTGAGCAGGTCGCACATGTTGGTCTTGTGAATGTTGCTGAAGATATTGATCCAGGTGATCATCACAGTGCCATAGCCCTGGTGCCGGGGGATCTTCAGGCCCAGGAGGTACTTGGCCTGGACGGTGAGGATGGTGACGGAGGCGCCAGTGGCAAAGCCATCTAGCATGGGGGCAGAGAGGTAGACAGAGACAAAGCCCAGCCGGAACACAGCCATCAACACCTGGAGAAACAGAAAGAGAAGCAGGTATAATATTTCATTTATGATTAGGCAACTAACCCTAAATGAATTGAAAACGAAAAGCATTTGGCTTGAATTGACCACAACATTTTTTTTACATTCACAAACATGCTCTGTTTGTTTTTTCTAGTATTATTCACAATTTCAATGATTAAATCAGTTAATTTGTAAGCTTAATGTCAAGATAAATAGATTTTACCTGGTAGATCCCAGCCAAAAATGTCATGGCTGCTGCAATGCTGATAGCATAGCATTCCTTCCCACACTCCATACCCAAGACCCCCACAGTCATGCCGACTGCTGAGTTGTTGGAGCCCTCTGTGCCATTCCAGGTGGTAATGGCAGTGCCCGCTTGGCCTTCGTCGTTGAGGTCGAACCCAGCCAGGTACACCTCCCTATCCACCACCTGGCCCACCATTAGACTCATCAGACTAAAGATGCCTACCGACACGTGCTTTGATGTGCCCATGAAGAAGTAGATGATGTTGGCGAAGAAGGAGGTGTAGAGGCCGTAGATGGGGTCCACACCCGCCAGGAGGCAGTAGGCAATGGCCTGGGGGATCAGGATGATCCCCACGATGAGGCCGGACATCAGGTCCCCAAAGACATACTCCCTCAACTTGTACTTGGGCAGCCAGAGCACTACGGGGAAAAACCCAGTCAAAGTGCTCTTGATCTTGGGCACAGAGCAGGACAAGCTACGGCTCAGTTTGGTTCGGAGGACGGCGATGGGCTGTCTCCGTTGGCGGACCCTCCGCTCCAGGGGGGGTAGCTCGGTCACCTTGCCTTCCTCCATGACCTCTGGGTGGGGTGGGCTGAGGTGAGGGTGAGGGTGGTGGTGGGGGTAGGCCACTTAACCGTGTTCCTGGAAGAAACACATAGAGAGAGATCGGTACTAATCATGAGACTATTTGATAATTAGATAGGGTGTCCTACCAAGGGAAACAATGATTAAACACAGTGAATGAGGTAATTGCACTCATGTCTCTAGTTTGATTAGCTGGTGTAATTAATTACAAAAGTAAGTTGTAATTTATTAATGGCTCGCTTGTCTGAATTACACGAGCCAATTTTGAAATAAATGAGAGTGAAAATAAAATGCCTGTCTATAAATAAATCATTTAGAATGATGAATGTCATGTTGATGTCATGACTCATCCCTGAACCAACCTGATGATTTTTTTATTTCATGCTTTTTGTCTTAAGCTCAGTTGCAGTTTAACATACAGTAAGAATATTTGCAGACTAAGACTCACATTAAATTCTAGTGTCAGCTAAATGTTTATAATACAGGAGAAATAAGCCTTTCAAGGCAAACAACTTGACTGTGATCATACTCAGTACAATATAAAAGGCAGTGTCAATCACATTGGCAATGGAAACATTTATTGATGGTACACAAGGCAAATACACTTAGGCACCCATCTGTCAACTGCTTGATGCAAAAGCAAACACTGAAAATGGGTTCACGATCTACATACAACTTCAATATATACTTCAATGTTGTCTTGGGGGGGTATTCCATTCCAATGTCTCTAAAGGAAAATCTAGGCTTATTTTTTATAAATCTTGTGAGATGAAATGTATCAAAATAAGCCTGGATTTTCCTTCAGCAACGTTGATGGAGTTCACTGTGAAACTTGTAATGTTTCAGAAGCTAGACTAGATCGATGTGATAACCTGTTGAAGAAGCCTATAATCAGCATATTATGTCTTATCATTAAATGTGATCATAACCTCATTATAGGATTTGATTCCTGCTACTGCATCCTGTGACAAAGTCAACACCCAGCCCTCTCATAGACCAGCTGACGGGATTCACATAGTAGCCAGAAGTCAGTTTCCAAAAAGATTATACATTTGTCAATAGATATTGGTGCAT
Organism: Nansenia antarctica; assembly: GCF_963989245.1. NCBI lineage: Eukaryota > Metazoa > Chordata > Actinopteri > Argentiniformes > Microstomatidae > Nansenia > Nansenia antarctica. Next base: position 59,371,699 of record NC_137689.1, read on the forward strand.
GTGGGATTTTGTTTTACTATTATGAAAGGTCTGAAAACAGGCCTTAAAACTCTCCTCTTGCTTGAACTACTTGTGTCTGTAAAACATTGACATACTGTATTCAATTCAGTTCACATTGTTATTTTCTAAAAGCGATGTAAGACAGTAACTACTCACCGACAGTGTCAATGATCTGCCAAGAGGGCAAATCACAGGTATCAGACTTAGATGTTAGGAGGTCAACCTAAATAAAAGTCACTGGTATCTTTGTACACTCACATTCAGACAGATCTAAAAAAAAAACTTGTTTTGTTTTTAGTTACTTTGTCTCTCCTCTCCACTCTCTTTTGCAGTCTCTTACATACCACCCTCTCTATTCCTCCCGGCAGACTGACATAAAAGTTGGCAGATCTATTTTGGATGAATGAAAGGATATAGGCTTGACAAACTGTAGCTTGTTGCTATTGGCTGGGCAGCTCAAGGGGGTGGGGAATGTCATCTTCTATGTTGAGATAATGTAAGCATATTTGTCAAGCCAGCCTCCCTTGGGCAATCCAGTGAGGATCAGGGCAATAGGGTAAAGCAAATCAATGTTTTACTGACTGGCGTAGCTTATCTTGCATGGTGTGTTAATATTCAGGGACCTGACCTGGGATCTTGTTTGTGCTGTAGGCTGATTTTGAAGAAGGGTTACTCATTGTCCACATCAAACTGTTCACATTATTCACACATTGACACTGTGGCCTAGTTTACACATTGTCGTTTACACATTGTCTTACATCAGAAGGGCATCTTCTCAGGCTTGTATAATGCTTTCAAATAACTGAGCGACGATTGATTTAGGTTGTGTGATACAATGGAATAGTCCTGAAGAGCATCCTTCAAGCTAAATCAAGCACATTTCAAATACTACCCTTGTCTACCCTTGTCTTACCCAAAAGGTGACTTAATTAGACCTGCTCCCAATTATTTTTGTAATAGCCTAATATACACACGCCACAGTCGTAGCATCAACTCAACATGCGTTTACTTTAATCAACTGATAGAACAGAGCACATCTATCTATAACATATATCATCGCTCAGGCATAACACCACAATAGCAGAACAATTGAACACTCCTATTTGAACTCTGATGCATCACAGTGTGCAGACATAACACATGCTATCAAAAAGTAGAACATTTAATGAAAAAGCATAAATTGTATGGCTTTTTAGAAATAATGTAATGATTTTATGTCAAATAAAATAATAAAATAAAAGTATAGCATTTATGGGACAGATATTAATTTCTTTCTGGTTTCTATTGAAGTAAACCTACATAGACAACTGTTATATTTGTGAAAAATCATTTACAATTTCTTATTAGGAAAAAGATTAAGCCTGCTTCGGGACAAGAAAGCATTTTCAATTGAGAACCTGAACCTGGTTTATTTCAGGGCTAGGCTTAATCTGGGTCCTGGTAATTGGATCATGATCATGTTCCAGTAGTATAAAAAATGATCCCAAATGTGTCTATAGATGTCTGGTCTCTCTCCCTTATGTGATCTGCAGTGTTACCATCATATGTGTGAACTCATTAGAAAGAGAATGGCTTAAAATCACATGACGTGGTGTGTATGAAGACGTTTTGTCTGATCTTTGCTTTTAGAAGGAGAGATCACATGAGGTGACACGGTGCGGTCCTGTGAGATGTGTGGAAATTTGATTGGTGCCACCTCTTAGCATATGTGACGCGATGTGGTGGAATGATCATGGCAAAGTCATTTTTCAGTTTTTTACATATGCTTAAACTACAGATTGTAAGCTTTCAAATGATGCGTCATACATAGAAATCGGGAAAAAATTGCAAATGTCTACCCAACTCTGAAGAAACCTCAGTTGAAGACTCATGTTTAGTCCTGAACTGACCATGTGGCTCAGTGAAGAAACAGCTGAGACAGAGAGACAGACAGAGGGACAGACAGAGAGACAGACAGAGAGACAGACAGAGAGACAGACAAAGAGACAGACAGAGAGACAGACAGAGAGACAGACAGAGAGACAGACAGAGAGACAGACAAAGAGACAGACAGAGAGACAGACAAAGAGAGACAGACAGAGAGACAGAGAGAGACAGACAGAGAGACAGACAGAGAGAGACAGACAGAGAGAGACAGACAGAGAGACAGACAGAGAGACAGACAGAGAGAGACAGACAGAGAGAGACAGAGAGACAGACAGAGAGACAGACAGAGAGACAGACAGAGAGAGACAGACAGAGAGACAGACAGAGAGAGACAGACAGAGAGACAGACAGAGAGACAGAGTAGTCCAGGAGTGCAGTAGTAACCAATCACAGAGGTCAAACTGCCCCGATAAGCAATTTTTAATATTCACAACTAAATCATTGCAAAGTAACTAAGAAAAGGAAGTTCTACTACTTGTTTGACAATACTTTGAGATGATTTGAACAAGGAAGTCACTAAAATAGGGGAGATTGACTTAAGTAAGCGTCAGTGAGAATGGATAAACAACTAGATTAGTCAGGGAGAGTGGATAAACAAATAGACTAGACAAGACTAGATAAACACCAAATGTGAATTGAAGTCTGTCCTTCTTCATAGACCCCTTTCAGGGTAAGAAACCAAAGTGATTATGTCATTTGGGTGAACTATCACTTTAATATGTCAGCGAAAAATCAAATATTTTTCAAAAACATTTGTACAAAAAAATTGCTTTCATGCATAGTAAATACGACTCCACTATGCGTTCATTTGATTTGGTGTCTGCCTTGAGCGGCTGTATTTCATAGTGAATGACACCATTGTTGTATAAAGACGTGGCACCAGTTCAGGCCCCTTGCTACAGAAACAGCTCTCAATAGAGTAACGCCACTAAATTACCCACACATGTCAGTGGCGTCATTGTTGCTACTGTATGAATATATGTGCAAGACAATACAGCTCTTCACACAGTTGTAGATGTATTCTAGATATTCCAGGTATTCCAGTATTCTAGAAATATCACTTGAGCGGTCAACAGGGTTACAAGAAGTATAAAATAAACCAAATGTATCTTCATTCTACTTTGGAATAGGGCAGTTAACTTGTTATGCATGAACTGTAATTACATCCTAAATATAAAACATGTCTCAAACACACAGCTGTACATGTAGACATACTGTATAAACCATTGCAGTGGTTTGAGATGTGCTTATATATTAAAGCCAGAATTCATAATTTAAATAACTACAAAAACGTCAGCCCCACCACATAAGCTGAGGAATGGGGATACATTAATGGGAGTTAACATGGGAGTTTAAAAACGTATGATGAAGCTACACAGTGTTTGTTTATGTTCGTGTTGTTGGTAAACAGTAAAACAGCCTTATGTGTTGGTTTAAGATGGTGTAAAGCTGCTGTATTAAGATCATGAGGCATATATAAGTAATATTCTTAAAGAATATCATATTCATATATAGATTTCATTCATCCAAAAACAGCTTCACAAATTACAATGTAGCTTTAACACCACTTTCTTGAAAAGCACTGTAGAATTTCTTTAGCTGTGATGACTTGTAATTCTACAGGAGAAACACTGAACACATCAAACCAAGTAGGATCAATGCTCTGCCTCTTTAAATACACTGGCAGGCACTGTCTGGCCAGGAATGAATAAATCCATCATCCAGACTCTTAGTTGAACCGCCTTATCTAGTCTTCAAGGAGGGGATGTTTCCGTAGCTGAGCAGAGCACATGCAGTACCACAGACCAGGAGATGAGAAGGGACTCACCCCGAGGGAAGGAGGCTGTGATGTGTGGAGAGGAAACATCAGCCATGTCTCTTCAGCTCAGAGATCCATTCTGCACCAGCCTAGTTCCTTTCCACAACCGGGTGGGGCAAAGCATGATGGGAAATACTAGCCTCATTGTCATCCAGGCTCCCTCATCTTATCCTCCAATCAGAGTAGGAGAGAGGGGAGGGGAAGGGAGCTGCCTGGGTGGTTACCATGGATACGGATGCATCCGCTGATGTGAGGGAGAGTATGGGGTGACAGTGAGGGAGTGGGGGAATATTATTGTTTCAAGGTACTCAGAAGCTGATAAACTGTGAAACTGAAATTTAATAATTATGTATTTTGAATATTCAAAAAGGAATACTGTCAAATTACAGATTTTTTACTGTTTTATTTTGGGATATTCAAGTTTACATTCATTGACCAACATGTGTCAAATGTGCCACTGTCAACTAAGTATTTTAGATTTTTAGATTTTGTAGATTTTTAGATTTTTTAGATTTGTCTGATTTTATTATCTCAATTCAATTATATTCTAGATTCATTCATAGCCTTGAAGCTCTTTAATGTTAGCTTCAATGCCAACTCAGGTAACTATGCTTGTGGAGTAACAGAATAATCAAACCTCGTCCTTTACACATTAACTCCTCTACAGAGAAGTAAGTGTTTGTTTGGCTGAGCACGTATGAATGTTTGAATGAAGTTAGCCAGAGAGAGAGGGGAAAGTCACCCATTTGTTAACCTCCTTGACCCTCACCAATCCGGCTTTAACCCCTGGTTCACAACGAAGCTCTACCTCAGCAGCACGTGTGCATGGCGAAACTGCTGCGGCTCTCACGCTTGCGGCTTCCATACTGACAGTGTTTCTGCTGCGGCTCTAACTGCGGAGCTTTGATTGATTGATTGAAAACTTTATTAGAAGATTTGCAGAAGTAGGTACATGAAAGTACATATTACATACAAGGTCAACTAACAGGATAAAAACCCAAGAAAGCCACTGGCTTATTTCAATTGGGGTCCTTGATTCTCAATTCATCGTTACATGTAAGACAGACAAAAAAAAAACTAGTACTATCTACAAGATAAACATACATCCATCATGGGAAGAACAATACAACAAAACATAAGGTATGTACAGCGGGTAGGACAGGTGGGGACATACACCACAGGTGGGGGCGGGGGACAAAACACAAAGTATGTACAGTGGGTAGTTCGGGTCTTTTAATTTGATTTTTGATTTAGAGGGTCCAGTTACGGATTGCAGCCTCCTGTAAATGTTTTTTGAGAGTGGTTTTGAAGGTGGGCAGTGTTTTGCACTCCTTTAAGATTATAGGAAGGGCGTTCCACATTTTTACTGCATAGTTTGCAAACGAGTTTAACCCCTTGTTTGTGGTGCAACGCGGTTGAACGTGGTTCGTGGAGCTTCCTCTGGTATTGTATGTGTGGACGTTGTTCACTTTTTGGAAGTATGTTGACAGGTACTTGGGTGTCTTTGTGGTGTAGCGTATCTTGAAGACCAGGCCCAGTGCAAGCTGCTGCACTCTGTCAACTACTCGTAGCCAATCAAGGCTCAAAAAATGAGCAGCGGTTAGATGTGTCCTAGGGTTGAGGCCTAGCAGAAGCCTAACCAGTTTATTTTGGGCTGTCTGGAGTCTTGTTTTTTGGGCCTTTGTGGTTCTATAGTACCATGATGTTACGGCATAGTCGAAGTGACATTGAATGAGAGCTCCTGATAGGGTCCTCAGTGTGTTTTTACTGACAAGTGAGGATATCCTGTACAAGAATCTAGTTCTATGGTTAACTTTTTTGATTACTTTTGCTGCCATTTTATCTCCGGAAAGATTTGCCTCTAAGATGGAGCCCAGGTATGTAATATCCTCTTTTCTTGTGATAGTAATGTTACCCACTTTTATTTTGTAATTTACAGCCTTTCTGAGTTTAGATGGGGATCCGTATAGGATGGTTTCAGTTTTACCTAGGTGTATTGATAGTTTATTGTCAGCTAGCCAGATGCAGATTCTACTCAGTTCAGTGCTTAGCGCTTTTTCCACCTGCAATATGTCCCTGTCAGAGACCAGCAGAGCCGAGTCATCCGCGAACAGGAACAAATTGCAATCACATGCTGATGACATGTCATTCACATATATTAGGAACAGTAAAGGTCCCAATATGCTTCCTTGTGGAACGCCGCAGGTCACTGGGAGGGGGGGGGACAGTGTTCCGTTCACACTAACCACCTGTTCCCTCCCCTCTAAGTAGGATTGCATCCAGCTCACCGATGTTCTATCGAACCCAATTGCTTTCAGCTGCTACTGTCATCTTTGTACATTGAGTTTGCCTTTGATAATGGCCATCAATAATATAATGTTTCATTTTTTCAGAGACTTGTTTAGACAGTTCTAATTTATTTGTATTTATATTGTTTAAAGTGCAATGTCCACACTTATTTTTCACTTATTAACAGATAGAGGAAGAAAAAAAAATCTTTTACGACATATTTACAGATAGAACTTAGACAATGAAACTGTAGTGTATATTGCTGGTATGATGTCAATATGACTATCAATAGCTAATAGCTACTATCACTTTATGCACTTTAGTCAAATGTACTAAATGTAAGAAAATGTAAAAGTAAAATGTAGGGAGGTATTATCCATCTGAACAGTGTGTCCACTGGGTTCAAAGAGGGTCACAAGTTGGCACAGGGATCCAACCTAGAGCCCAGACAAAGAGCAGTCTTGGCTTGTCGATCCACGTGCTTGCTTTGATCTCAGTATCAACGACTGTATAAGTGATATGCATCAAGATAACAAGACATTTATGGTGGTCTGTCATTTTGCAGAGTTAGTACAAAGATGTGAAACTTATAAATTATTGTACAATTACATACGGTATTATATTTGAAATGTTGGGGAAGGGGGTGCATTTTCTTTACATTACACCTTGAATCATGACACCATGAGTTACCAAGCAGAGAGATGTGAATTGCTCAGACAGAAGAAAACTGCAAGGAAACACATTCAGCCACGAGAGGGCAGGGTCTCTTATCATGAGAGCTCATAACTCACACTAATAAACAATGGAAGGAGTTCTTGAATGATGTTGATCCTGTTCATAGAACAGAAGAATTGGTCAGTGGATGATCATGGTTTAGCATGGATATAAGTTGTGTAATACTTGTATATAGGGTATCAAAGGGTTTATAAGGTGGTATGTATATCATACACATTCGTTCCTGTGTTTATACAGCATTAATAACAGTGCAGCCACACTTAACTCCAATTAGAATCAAAGTCATAGTGTGCTTCAAAAGAACTTCTCACATGTACGGTATCTTTACAAGCTTGCAACCATTGTAATGTTCTGCAACTTTGAGGTTTGTGGACATCTAAATGATTACAAAATAGGGAAACACAGGTGTTGGCAATGTTGTAAAGTCTCAGGATTGTTTGCTCAGTGGAAAAAAACATAAGCCTACCTAAGAAGACTACTTGCACAGAAACGAGTTTCGAGATTATTGCAATAGTGCAATTCAGCTGTTGTGTTGATTCTGTGGAATGTGTGGAAAGCATCCATACTCCTGTGGCTATTCTGTGTAATGGCTCTAATTATGAGAGTGTGTGTGTGTGTGTGTGTGTGTGTGTGTGTGTGTGTGTGTGTGAGTGTGTGTGAGAGAGAGAGAGAGAGAGAGAGAGAGAGAGAGAGAGAGAGAGAGAGAGAGAGAGAGAGGGAGAGGGAGAGGGAGTGAGTGAGTGAGTGAGTGAGTGTGATATTCATTATTTTATATACTTCAGTTGGGCTGCGTTAATCTATAGATTGTTGTGCTGTGTTATGTTGATGTGATTCCTGAGATGTAAACTCTTATCCAGGTGTTGGAATTAATCTAATTATCATTGCAGTGTGACTGCAGTGTAGGGAATATGGTCTGAAATACCACATCTGGTCCAGCCTGTGTGAGATGTGAAATTCTTGGTCCCAAATTCAATTAATTGTAGATAAAGGAAAATTACATTCTGGAATATATTCTGCTTTAAAACAAACCACACAAGCAGTGTTGAAACCTAGATTGTGATACTATGGTTTGCCTTTATCTGCAACTGATAATTCGGGGCCATACATACACAGAACATCTGTCCTGGACCATTTCCTCCTTGTCGCTGCCTGTGTTTGAGCCAAGCCAGAACTGAACAGCTAAATCCACTTATATTCTTACCTGTGGCTTTAACAAAGACTCTATGTGAGGAGGCTTTCATCAGCAATCTGTTGCCTGTGGTGGGTGGGACTGTCGGGAACACTAAACTCCAACAACAACAATTTAACTAACAAACAACAACATCATAAAAGACACACTCATGACAAAACATAACATACTGCATATTATTTGCAGAATGGATTAGATTAGAAGAATAGAATAGTAATGAACTTTGACACCTCCCAGACGTCTGCCTTCTAAGTGGACCTGCGTTTTCAGGATTGTACAGTGAGTTTAATTAAGAAGGCTCAGAGAGCCCTAAATGTATATAATATAATAATGAAATGTACAACTACTAATCAGACTTGATTCTCTGTGTCATAGATGTAACTCAGTGTGGAGGAAGTAGTCGCAGTTTCTCTATTAGCATAGCCTTTAAGCACAACACAGTTCTGATCAAACATGAACGCAACCCGTGAAGGTTTGCTTAGAAAAGGTTTATTTTCACACGCACACAAGCACACACACACACACACACACACACACACACACACACACACACGCGTAATACAACACAGCAACCAACGTCCACAATGCTCCCAATTCACACACACCACTCACACATGGTCTATGCATCTCTACAGTGCTGCTAGTGGTGGCCGGCCCATGGATGCCCTCCTCTCATGCTTAAGGAATCCTCACAAACAGAACAGCTTTAACAGGCTCCAGACTGCAGGACGGGCTCGAACTGGCCAGCCATGCAGATCTCATCTTGTTTCTGGCGGACAATGCGCTGGATGGCAGGGGGGAGACCACGGGGGTTGCGGGTGAAGATCAGGGCGTAGCCATCCTTGCAGCTCCCATCCTCCTTCAAGGTGCGGCAGGCGTAGGTAATGGCGTAGTTGTCATAGTCAGTGTCGATCACCCAGTAGTTGTCACCTAGTGTGTAGACAGGTGTGGATGTGATGTACAGAATGTGTATATGTATGTGTTTTTTATATTTGTGATATAGAAAAAAATAGTTTTTTACATGTACCGTATTCCCACATGTACCGTAACATATATATATATATATATCAGTATGTCTGTATCAGTGTTTGTACTACTGACCTCCACTGGACAGGTAGCTGGCCAGACCCTGGTAGTTCATGAACATCTTGCCGGGAGTGGTGGGGTCAGGGACGGTGTACTGGGCAGCCATATCAGCACACACAACCCAGAACCTGCGAATACAAGTACATTAGAACACACTGCAAATAGTCTATAACCACGCATTATGTTAGCACACAACCCAGAGCCAACCAAAACACAAGTCTGGTAGCACACACAACTTAGAACCTATAAACACACACATTAGCACACACAACCCGAGAAGGTCCAAACCCATTCATAGCATTCTTATAAGTCATAACTTATACAGACAATTATGAATTACATTTGATACATTTTAAAACGATTTAATCCATCAAAAAGTGAATAAGCTTTCTCTGAAGTCTTGCTATGCGCAGATGACATCCTACTCATAAAGCCCTATGGCGGTTTACCAGTGGGCCTATCTATACACACTTTCAATAGTTCCTTGAAATGTTGTATAATTCCTATCCACTTCCATGGACGTTGAATGTCATATCTTGTGGTGTACAGACTCTAGGTTATCCTCTCATTATGTTATCTGCTAGATAAACAAGTATTTCTCTCAGCTCAATGTCCTACCCACCCAAAGAGAGTGACACGGCCCTTAGTCATGGCTGTCATGGAACCATCATCATCAATGGTGTACTCAGCCACGATGTTGTCCTGAAGGAAGAGTCCCTCTGGGTCTTTCTTCTGGAATGCGTACCATTTCCCAGCATACTGCAATACAGAGAGGGGGAGAGAGAGAGAGAGAGAGAGAGAGAGAGAGAGAGAGAGACAGAGAGGGGGAGAGAGAGAGAGAGAGAGAGAGAGAGAGAGAGAGAGAGAGAGAGAGGAGTGAGAAACACCGTGTGCATTTTAGATAAACCCTCCACTGACCACATTTATCTGATCTCATCATCTACCGACTATAGAGATGGAGTGATCCATGATCAAGCAAAACGCACCCTCTTGGGATTGAAGTCCTGTTTGACTGTGAAGCTGTCGACCACACAGGAGGCAGACAAACAATGCTCCACGCAGGACAGGAGGACCAACAGCAGGGCCAGCTTGGAGGATCCCATGCTGTACCATATAGAAGGTAGAAAGAATGGATCAATGTACAACCTCAGGCTGCAACGCAGAAGAAGAGCCACAGTAGAGGTTAGGTCTCTACACCAGACAAGATACTGGTGTCATCATAGAAGAGAGCCTCAAATAGTCTGCCTCTCAAGTTCAAAAAACATTCAAAGCATTTCTTGAGACATTGTTCTAATCCTCAATGGAGGAAAATGGCATCACAAAATAGCTGCTTTCTTTCTCTCCTCTCTTGTGATGATCGTTCAGTCATGTCATTTATAGGGCCCCTAAATTGGCTGTCCAAATTTTGCATGCCCACATATCCTAATTAAACAGATTTTGTTAACAAGAATAACAGTATTACGGTTTTCTCCAGCATTTAGAATAGTTTCCCTGAGCTGCCTTGCATTTCCTAAGAACTATAAATGTACACTGTATATAAGTGATATAGTCTTCTTACGTAACAGCATAGAACATGTCTCTGGATACTCACCAAGTCAGAGGACTGTACCAATGATGTCCTCTACCTAAAGTCTTTAGTCCTTACCTGTTTATGTGTAGGTGATCAAAGAAGCAGGTAGGATTCTGTGGCGTAGCACCCTTAGTTTATGGTTGTCCTAGGCTGTGAACCTTTATATACAGGGTCCACAAACAAGCTTCCAGCTTATTTTCACTTCTTGTAACTAAATAAGATGCTTAAATTCAGGGGTTAATCCAGTTGATAAAATCCTTTCCGTTATGTGGTTTTGCCTGCGATCCCGCCCAAGCTTGCCAATAAAACAAAAACAATTAAAGCTTTATGTAAGACACACTGGCAGGACAGGCAGGATTAAGGAAACACTAGCACATGGTAGAAAACACTAACGAACATGTGCCTGAGTCTGACTCTTACTGAACCTTGTTGCTCCAACAGCTGTATTGTAAATGGATTGTAGCTGAAGAGTGATTGAAGGGGCAATCTGTGATTTTAACATCAACAAAGCCACTTTTTTGGCAAACAATTGAGGGAAGGGGCTGCAGAAATGTAACCACTCTCAAATTGATAGATGGAGCTATGGATGCAAGGACCAACAATTCATGAGATTGAAATGATTGTCGGTAGTGAGTTGGACTGGTGATCAGAAGATCATGAGTTCAATCCCCACCTGGGAACACCACCACGAGATTGCCCTTGAATGAGGCACTTAGCCCTAAATTACTCCAGAGAGACTGTCCCTGTAATCTCTTATTGTAAATCAGTTTGGATAAAAACATCTGCTAAATGCAACAACAACAAAAATGTTACGATCACATAGCTTTCTTTTGTAAAACACACTTCATTCTGATGGGCTAAGACAGTTGAACAAAGCTCATGAGGCATTTATAAGTTATATTCTTCAGAAATCATTAATTTAAAAGTCAAAAAATGTATGTAGCAATCCCAGATTACCCTGTTAAGCAGCTAGCATGCGAACAGAGCATAACGGCACAGAGCTCTTTAGTGAAATATCAGATCTGACTACTATATTGTGATCGTCTTTGTGCTGTTCAAACAGACACACACACACACACACACACACACACACACACACACACACACACACACACACACACACACACACACACACACACACCAAGCACAACCTTTGCCCAAACAGTTAAGCTTCTCAAAACAGCTGACACAGAACAATCTCTTGCCAGCTGCTTGGCTCTCCCTGCAAAGTGTAAACAGTAAAAGGGGGCACAAACTAGCTACAATTTAAACAGCAAATACTCAGCAAAGCCTATTGTGGTCCCACCTTGCTGTGTGAATTTACTGGCGCTGTCATGATGATTGACAGTACATGTCCATACCAGAGTCAGGGCCCACAGGCTAGTATGTCTTCATTCAATTACATTCTACAGTAGCATTCTACTACAAAGTGATGTTGCAGTGAACCAGCTATAAAAAGAACATATGGAGAATCTGACTTAGTGAAACTAGCTAGTTATTTGGATTTAGTTGCCAACTATAACATGAAATGATTATGGCCACAATAAAGTATACTATTCGGCAATTGGTAATTGACTGCAGTTGCATGGTAACATGTCCCCCTCAACCTCAATGGTACTCAATGGATAAATAAGGGTTGAATATTGCATTTAAATAAACATAACTATCCATGCATTTGTAATCTAATTGAAGTGTACTATTAATGTACATAGGATATGCCAATGACACATTATTAATACTATTATTTATACTATGTAGCTTTGAATATGACTAAGATAACATGTAAAGTACATCTCAAACACTAGAGGCTGGTTGAAGTAGATATCCCAGCTTGCCTTGTTAAGCAGCTAGTACGCGAATGAAGCATAAGGGCACAGAACAGTTTAGTGAAATATCACATCTGACTACATATTGTGATCGTACAGCCAAATGCTGCACATGCCTGAGGCATTTTTACTCTATGACTCTTGACTGTGGACCGCCCCAATACGGCGACCACACAGACGCATGTCAAATCACAAACGCAGTGTCTACTGAAGATATCTCTAGATATCTCGCCGGTGTCCACTCTTTGGTGTTTCCGGGCCGACCAATATTGCTGGTAGCCATTTGTATAGGTATACCATTTGGTAGTATAGTATCTTTCCACAGCCGTTGTGCAACACAACGTCTGTTCCACTTATCTGTGAACATTGTTATACAGACCAACATTTTTGGAATGCAATTGACCACTGGGTCCAACCAGTTGTGTCTGATAATTGGGAAACTCTCATACTTAATCAACAATCATTTAATTTAGCACTTAATCATGCTAATGAATCCGTGCACTGGGAAATGTTGGGGTGTTTAGTCCAGTTCATATGAGATTAAGGCATTCTGAAGAACATCATTCACATTCTACTGTTTATTGCTGCCTATCAATTTCCTATAAATTCCTCCTAGCTGGCCTTAGAAGCTACAGCATGTGAGCGGAGTCTATGGGTCTGCTGCCATCTGGTGCTATGTTGTAGCACTGTAACTCCATGATATTCACTCAAGACACTTGGAGACTACTACTCTCTATAGACTACTTACTACAGTACATAAGTAAAGAGGATTATCAGCTTCCTTATGTACCTGCAGTTCAGAGAATTATACCCCAGCCTACCTGTGCAGGATGTGTGTGTGCGTGTGCGTGTGTGTGTGTGTGTGTGTGTGTGTGTGTGTGTGTGCGTGCGTGTGCATGTGCGTGCATGCATGCATGGAAGCGTGTGTGCATGTGTATGTATGTATGTATGTATGTACTGTATGTGCTCATCACATGCTCACAGGCGCAACTTTAATAAGGCTCTTCCCACTCACAGGCACCAGATCTGCCTTTTCAGATACCCACCTTTTCCGTTCACCTAAGATCTTCTGGCAGGCTGTTCAAGAGGCTGGGGGCATAACAGCTAAAAGCTGCATCTCCATGGTGCTTGGTCCTCGGCTTTGTGATAGTTAAAAGGCCAGTGCCAGAGGACCTGACGGATATCCTGGGTACATAGTACCTAAAAAGTACGTCTGTAATACTTGGGTGCAGAATCATGAAGTCATTTAAAGACCAATAAAATAATCTGAAAATCTATTCTAAAACGAATAGGTAACCAATGTCGAGACTTTAAAACCTCTGTAATGAGTGCTCTCTGTCTGGTCTTGGCCAATACCTGTGCTGCTGCATTCTGTATATTTTTCTCTTCTTCTTCAGCCTGAGAAAGAAATGGCCACATGGCAATGTCTCTCAGGTAGTAAGAAGCTTGCTAATGTATGGTTCAAAATGTATTGTTTTACCTGGTGCTTTTCTTTAGTGCCCGTGAAATGTACAGACAATTTCTCTCTCTGGGCCTAAAATCCTCTGGTGACACAGAAACGTAAAGAGGTGTATTGTCTGCGTAGCAATGATAATCAAAGCCGTGCTTTCTGATAATGCTGCCAAGGGGTAACATAATAAACTGAACAGTACCAGACCCAAAATGAAACCTTGTGGAGTGCAACATATGACATCTACATCAACTTAATCATCCCAACAGGAAGGTAGAATTGGTGATGATATAATGTTCATACGACTCAATAAAATCCACAGTGAGGTAACTTTTCTTCAACAAGGCAGTACATCACAGTAGTGATCAGTTAAAGCAACATCAACAGTGGATATGTCATAGAAAGCCCCTTGGTAATCACCCAATGTATGGACCTGGAATTCGACTGCAGAAGCCTGTGAAGACTCTTTGGTAGAACTAGTCTGTAAATGCTATGGTCTACGTCTATGAATGCTACAGCAAATGGAAGACTATCACATTGAATGAGGTGAGAGATGTGGTGCTGAGATAATCAGGTAGTGGCCTGGCTAAATAGGGCTTAGGAATGAGGAGTGTTTTTTTAAATAAGAACATAAAGAGCTTGTGCACTGCCAGGGGCAAGGGGATTATGACTGGGGACAAAAAGTGGGGACATATTTTACTAACTGCTTTCAGAGAGGTGTCTTCTTTCCAGGGGATCCACATTTCTGTCACCCCCATCATCCCCAACTTGTTTATCCATACCTAAAGACAAACGCGTGAAGAGGAGGCAACTACCTGCCATTAGGACTGGGTCAGCCTTCATACAGATCACCTGATCAGTTTTGCATGAGCAGATCCTGTCTCACCTTCAACACTATTAAGAGAACAGCTTGCTGATGACAGTGGGATTGGACTCAGCCCCCTCCCCCGTCACCGGAGGTGTCTCTGTTCACAGAGGGACCGTGCCTAACCTGCTCTTTTTTTCACCGCGTTTGGGGATTTCAATTCATCACTGTGAATGTGTCCATATTTTTACTCACCAGTAATCAATAGATAATTTATTGTGGAATCTCTTAGAGATCTTGGATTTGATTGCTAGGAGGACTGGGTTAGACGCATTCCTAAGTGAAGATGGGTGCGAACAAGGAAGATGTTGAGAAGTTCCTTGATGGGAACCCGGCTTTCGCCCAGGGCTACTTTACTAAGAAGTTGTTCCAGGAGCTGAGCCAGGTAGAGGAGAGTCAGATCCTGTTCGATCTGATCAAAGACATGCAGGAAAACGTCAACATGGAGAAAGTTGTGTTCAAGGTCCTGCAACGGATCGGCGCCCTGATCCAAGCCGACCGCTGCAGCCTCTACATGTACCGGCAGAGGAACGGCATCGCAGAGTTGGCCACGCGCCTCTTCAACGTCACCCCCCAGTCAGAGCTGGATGACTGCGTTGTGCCGCCGGACTCAGAGATTGTCTACCCGCTGGACATGGGGGTGGTGGGACACGTAGCTCAGACCAAGAAAACGGTCAACCTGAAAGATGTCGCGGAGGTAAGGCTGGCTTCGGAAAGTGTCACATAAGCAATGAAAGGGACAGTATTTACATTAGCACAAACTAACATAGGTAATGACGTTATTGTACACTTATTACATATTATATAGGTTTAAAGGCTCATATGCTGACAAATCATACTTAAAACATGTCTCTTATATTTGTTGCTATAGCATTAATGAGAGAAATAGCCAGAGGGAAAATAGGTGCACACAAAAGCTGCTATTCAAAATACTAAAGGAATGGGGGGAAAAAGAAAGAAAGAAAATTTATCATTTTGTGGGGGCAAACTGAAGCACAGATAATTTAATTTAATTTAATGTAATGTTACTATCACATTCACAGTAAGATACATGTGGTTATCTACACCTTTATTTTTTTTATTAGGAAGCTGCTACAGGTTTATTTGGATACAATGCAAATCCTCTTGAGAGACATAATCCATTTATTTCTATATCCCATCACCCCCCTCTATCTGGGATTATGGCAGCTGTAGCATTTATACACGGGTCAGCGGGAATCTATAACGGATCCAAATTATTTTTAAAAAGAAGAAAAAAGGTTTATATGTAATGATGAAGTGCATAAAGATGAAGTTGTTGAGTTGCTGAATATATCCCCGTTTTATTAGAATCAATTGAAACAGTGCCATTGTTTTTATTTTAATGCAAAATTAGGGCAGGAAACATCAACATGTTCATGGGTATCAACCATATTATGATCCCCACCATGTATTTCCCAATTAACTGTACAAACTCCAAATGCATAAACTACAACAACCGCTTATTTATCTATTAGTATTTCCGTGTTTCTCTTCGCCTTTATTTTTTTCTTTCCATATCCCTTGCAAATTAATTGTAGATGGATGCTACTTGTGTCTACCTTCATCTAAAATGTCAGACATTGCAACATCCTAAATGAATAGGACTCAGTCACAACCATGAAAGAGACCTTTATTAATTCCTCCATGAGTATGATCTACTGTATGGTGTCATCAATGTCATGTGTTTCCTGTCATTCAGAGCCCTCACTTCAGCCCTTTCGTCGACGAACTGACAGAGTACACAACCAAGAACATTCTTGCCACGGCCATCATGAATGGCAAGGATGTGGTGGCGGTGATCATGGCGATTAACAAGAAGACAGGCCCACACTTCACTCCCGAGGATGAGGATGTGAGTATTGACGATGGCTCTTATAAAGTTATCCAGTTGCCCTGAGTCATCAGGGTGCCATGCTTATAGTGAACCCTGAGGAGGACCCCCCACCCCATCCAGTTCGAATGGAAAGCAGTCAGTCAGTATGACGTTAGAATTGAATATATGAGAGGGTCATTACTGTCAGAATGGAATGCAGCTCAAGAAAGACATCTCGCAATTAACTGTATACATTTCTTTTTGTCTCCCAGCTTTTTCTAAAGTATCTAAAAATTGCCACTTTGAACCTGAAGATTTACCAGCTGAACTACCTACACAACTGTGAGACACGTAAAGGACAGGTAAGTTTGCTGTATGCGCTGATATTCACAATATTACTTACTTTTTTTACTTACTTCAGCCTTTCAACTCCTAGGGGATTAGACTGCCTTTTAATATTATTTGGGTAATATTCAACAAGACATGTATGCAGCCTAACTGCCTTCATAATATATCCTAATATGTTAGCGTATGTCCATCTATAACACTTTTATCAACTGATGGAAAATATCTGAATAACCTAGGATCATCATGGGATATGAGATCAGTTTGAGTCTTAAAATACAGTATAAATCCATTATATACAATGATATGATCACATGATTGTTTGTGGTTGTTGTTTCTCTGTTGACCAGGTCCTGTTGTGGTCGGCCAACAAGGTGTTTGAGGAGCTGACAGACATTGAGAGACAGTTCCACAAGGCCCTGTACACAGTGCGGGCATACCTGAACTGTGACAGGTACTCTGTGGGCCTACTGGACATGACCAAGGAGAAGGTTGGTGAAGCTCTGTATGTGGACATAACGCTTTATGTTACAGTCCACCATACTTTTTAGGCATTTACATTGAAATTATATGATAATATGGCAATGGGTATGTGTGCGTGTGTGCATGTGTGTGTGTGCGCATGTGTGTTACTGTTATGTGTGTGACTCCAACTCGTTGTATTGCCATTTCCGCCACACAGGAGTTCTTTGACATCTGGCCAGTGTTGATGGGAGAGCAGCCTCAATACTCTGGTCCCGTTACCCCAGATGGGAGGGTAAGATTTCAAATTTACTGATCTATTTCCCATGTACACATCTTTATCTATGTCTATTCCTCATGCCAAAAGTCCAAGTTTCATGCCACCTGTTTTGTAGATCCGTTATATGCCTCAATTCCATATCAATGGAAAAGATAGGCCCCATATTCTTTTGCTTGAGACCTAGAGCTGGATCTACACAACCAATGGCATGGGATGTCAACAACATCTTTATATCAGTGTAGTTTTGAGGTTGAAAAACAACATGTATAGTACACCTCTGTGCTCAACATAGTTATAACCTGTGTAGTAATGTTAACGTGTAGCAACACTAAGCTTATAACAGGGATTTCTTTCCTCATCTCTCCACTCTGTTTTGTGCTTTGTCATTTTCCAACTCTAGGAAGTCATATTCTACAAGCTCATTGATTATATTTTGCATGGAAAAGAAGACATCAAAGTTATCGCGTATGTTTTTTCTGTCTTTCTAACAAACAGTAGTTTGTAAATTAAGTAATGAATATATAATAACAACATGAAAAAGGTGTATATGGAGGTGATAATCACCTTGTTATCTGACTGTTTTGTCAACAGGACTCCCACACCAGACCATTGGTGCTTGTCTAGTGGACTGCCCACATATGTGGCTGAAACAGGTTTGGTAAGTTTCCTCTTCTTCAATGAAATGGCATTAATCCCCTTCTTTTTAAAAACTGACTTAAGCAAATTGTGAAACATTTCTCAATGTTCAAATTACTTATAACTTATAACTGTTTATTATGCATATATAGATTTGCAACCTCATGAATGCACCAGCAGAGGAGATGTTCAAGTTTCAGGTAAAATATTGGACACATTTACTTCTGCAAAGTGTGGTGACTTACATACTATATCCTGGGTACAATTTCCTTGTTGAAAATTGTGATGAGATGAAAAAGTGATATTTTTTCCCCATAATGCAGGCTGAGCCATTGGATGCTAGTGGTTGGACAATAAAGAATGTGCTGTGCATGCCAATCGTCAACAAGAAGGAAGAGATTGTGGGCGTGGCTACATTCTACAACAGGAAGGATGGGAAGCCTTTTGATGAGCAGGACGAACAGCTCATGGAGGTACAGTAAGCACTCCAGTGTCTCTTTAACCCTGCATCTCTACAGACACCTATTTCTTTAACTGAATATCTTTACCTACTGTCTCTTCACTCCATATCTCTACAGCCACTATCCTTATAAAGACACTTGTCTCCTTAACCCTATATATCTTCATATATATATACATGTAGACATACACCTGCCTCTTTAAAGGGGCAATCTGGGATTGGTACATCCATTTTTGGACTTTTAAATTAATTAATTGATTCTTGAAAACAAACCTTATAAATGCTTCACAAGCTTATTTCAACCACATCAGACCCGACACTATAAGCTTGTTTTACTACATTGTTTGTAAAGAATGTTATTGGAAACAAAGACGGTATAGCTTCATAACATGGTTAAAACTACTATTTTGAACTCATGGATGGTCTGTCCGTGCATCCATAGCTCTGTCTATGAATTTGAGAGTGGTCACATTTCTCCAGTCCCATCCCTCAGCTGTTTACCAAAAAAGGTGGAGTGGTACGGTAATTGCTTTCTTGCTGTTTGAGTCCCATATTGTCCCTTTAACTCCATATTTCTGCTCACCTCTCATAAACCCCATATATCTGCATATTGACACCTGTCTCCCTAAACCTGTATCTCTACATACTGTAGATATACAGTATACTGTAGACACATGTCTCTCTAAATGTAAACCTATTTCATTATAACACAAAATGTTGGCATAATGGTATACTGGTCTCTACTATTTTGACCCATACATTTGTTTTTAGAAAGATATATCTATGTTGTTGATCGATCCAGATAAAAATATAAATGCATTTTCTCAGTTGAGCTGGACATAGCATCACATAAAAAGCATCTACAACATGAGAGATATACATAAAAATGGAGTTGATTAATTGACATATACTGCACAATAAGCATTGAGCTTCTTTTTTGAGACACAGCATTTAATTTGATGTTAAAGGTTCAACATACTGATATCATTACACACAGTAGGGACAGGTGTTGACAGACAGAAATCAATACATGAATTAAAATACTGTCATTGGGTCTTCCCAATTTGTGTCTTCCCTTGAGGTACGCCCAAATTGGTAAGAGTCAATTAGGGCACTATTGGCATATTTTAATTCTGTCTTGTAGGTTCCTGTCAGCAGAAAGTAACCCCACTGTTTATGATGACGATGTCATATTGCTGAGTTTACTTTTAATTCTTAACTTTTAACTTTTAACGTCTCTCCAGGCTCTGACCAATTTCCTTGGCTGGTCACACCTCAACACAGACACCTACGATAAGATGAATAGGATGGAGAACCGCAAAGACATTGCTCAGGACATGGTGATGTACCACATCAAGTGCCGGGATGACGAAATACAGAACATTCTGGTGAATACTGACATGTTGTTTGGACGTGGTCTAATACACACCATAGCTCTTACTTATCCTCCTCTCTCTAGGCACATGACAGATAATTCTGTTGTTTTACTGTTGTTTGTTGATCCTAGAAAACCAGGGAGTATTATGACCGAGAACCGAGAGACTGTGAAGAAGAGGAACTCCAGTTTATTCTGGTATGAATGAATGGTCTTTATTGTCATTGCTACAGTACAGGTACCAAACAACGAAATTTAGGAGGGGTGGCTCCCCTGGTGTTAGGAAAGGGGGAAAAAAAACACTTTAAAAAAAAAATCACAAGAAGGGAAGGTGCTGGTTTACATAAATAAAGGCTATGTACACTATCCACTATACTATACTGTACAGATAGACGACTAGAGTTGTCATATTGCACAATAGTGTTATTTCACATTTATTTAAAGTGTCGCAGTTTGCAGGCTTGAAATGTACATGTTTGTGCCTCAGCACTACACCTGATTTTTTCAGTCCAGCAGCTGCCATAACTGGTATAGCTGGTATAACCCTCTTGTCTTTGTAGAATAATAATTTTAGCTTGGTTTGAACAGAAAACACCATTCTGAAATAGTGAAACAAATGTTTAGAAAGGGCATTATAGCACCCTGTTATCTGGCATGTAGACTAATAAGTAGCATGCAATAGCATATCATGTGGTCATGTAGCCTGTGTTATACCAGCAATTGCGGGCGTGTGTGCAAAAAAAAAAGCTGACCCTGGACATAAAGTATGTTTCATCGGAACTGCATTAGATTGATCTCGACATATATTCTGTACAAACATTAATTCGCATAATCTGACAGAAAAAAGAACTACCAGGCCCCAAGAAGTTTGAGATCTACGAGTTCCGGTTCTCTGACATGGACTGCACAGAGCTGGAGCTGGTGATGTGTGGCATCCAGATGTACTATGAGGTTGGGGTGGTGAAGAAGTTCCAAATTCCACAAGAGGTAATGTTACACTAACCAGTTTTACTGTGGTCTGGAACAAATTTCACAGTGTCTTCTAAAAGGCACGTTACAGTCAGCCGTGCTTCAAAATAGACTTGTGGTGGGTCTAAATTCACTACCTGTTCCTACATCTCATCTTCATAGATGATAACACCAAGAGTGTCTGACTCATTTGTGTATGTGACTAAGTTCTCTATAGCTTTTACGTCATCCAGCCCTCCTGACTGTCCTTATTTCTTTGAACAGGTCTTGGTGCGCTTCATGTACTCAGTCAGCAAAGGCTACAGGAAAATTACCTATCATAACTGGCGCCACGGTTTCAACGTCGGTCAGACGATGTTCACACTGTTAACGGTATGAATCCTGTAAACATTTACTGTTATATTGATCTAGCCTAACTCCAGAGAATCTTTTATTTGTCCCTACCTACAAACAAACTTAAAAGACATATCAGCAACACGTTACTTAAAGCAAACTGTAATAACGCATCATTCTTGTTGTAAGCATGTGTAAGCCTTTATTAAGGTCATACTTATAATACTTGTGAAGACTGGACGGTAGATAATACTGTCTAACTCTGGACAGTAGATAATAACATATTCTGCTCTAAAGAGGACTATGCATTATAATTATAATCCATTATGACTGCATCATAATGCATTAAACAAGTGTTACACGTATTTCTAATAATTTTAGTAAAACGGTGGTGTTTTGTGGTGGCAGACAGGGAAGCTGAAGCGCTACTACACTGATCTGGAGGTGATGGCCATGCTCACTGCTGGTTTCCTCCATGATATTGACCACAGGGGGACCAACAACCTGTACCAGGTCAAGTGAGTATACCTGGGACATTATTATTATTATTATTATTATTATTATTATTGTTATCACATTATCACTATCCCAATTCTTCATCTCTCTTGGAGTTGATATAGTCAGTGCTTCTAGGAGGAGAATGTATTTGTTTCCTTTCAATTTTAATTTCATGTGCTTGTTTTAGCTTGCTATGGAATATAGTCACAAAACTGCAAGTTAGGATGCTCAAATGGCGACCCAGGGAAGCAAAACAAGCACACCTGATGTATTTGAAAGAAAATAAATACTATTTCAACCTACTGTATGTTGGCCATATTATTATTATTAATATTATACATTTTTGGACACAGTTATTGTCTCTATCTGGTTTTAATGGAGACCATAGACTTGGAAGCAGTGTCAGTGGTGTTTTATGAGCAGCTAATGAACTCTCTGTATAGTGTTGGGTCTGGGATCTCTAATGGCGCATTTCCACTACGATGCAGACCTGGTGCCGACCTGGTGCTGACCTAGGTCTGCCCGCTTCGGTTCCCTTTTCCATTCGTCGGTCCGGGTCGCTTCAGTCCTAGGTCCCAGGTACCACATCCGAGCAGGGTCCCAGGGTCCCAGGTCCCAGGTCCCACACCGTTGATTGGTCAATGGACAATCGTCATCCCATGTCCCATCCCATATTATTTCTTCACAACCGCCATCTTGAAAATACCACATTCACTAGGAAAATGTCACTACATTTTCTGTAATAGCTTATTAATAAAGATTCGGAAAATTATGCTGACCATCGTATTATCTTAGTTTAATGTCATTTCAATGAATCATATAACTTTTATTTACAACAAGCACAACACAAAAATCGCTATTATGCACCGTGTTTGTCCGTGAATAACACCGGCTGTGGAGGTGGTAAAAAAAACACAATACTCCTTTGCTAACTTCACCATCTGTCTACGGTCATTTTGAGCCCTTAACCACCGCGCTGACACCCCGAGAAGTTATGCTTTTAACCGTAAACTCGATGAACCGGGAGTTCGCCAGCAGCCGTCCAGCCATTTTCACCATTCACTCATGAGTCAAATGCCGGTTTTAACAGGGAATTCGCTCCGCGCTGTGTCCACGGTGATAGGAGTGGATGATCGACTCCATTCAAAAACTTTTGAATTCCCTGGCTTCTCCTCTTTCCGGACACGTTTGAATTGTTATCCTAACCCCCGGTAAACCGAAGTTATTAACCCGCAAACGGCACCGTGTTTGTCTGTGAATAACACCGGCTGTGTCATGAGTCAAATTCCGGTAGATTCGCGTCTTGTCTGCGTTTCCCGATGATGATACTACAGTTCATAAAGCAGACAAGTGAAGGCAGTGGTTTTAAGGGTTCAAAAAACATGACTTTATTATGTGTACATAGCTTCCTCTCTCTCTTTCTCTTTCTCTCCCAAAAAATCACTGCTGTGTACACCCGGAAGCTTTTTGCCAGGTTGCGTGTGACGCGTAACTCCGCCTACTATCGACGACTCCTCCTACTAGTCCGGTTCGGTTTGTGTAATGGAAACAGAACAGATCAAAAGTGACCCGACCTGACCCGACCCGACCCGACCTGACCCGACCCGGGCCGGTCAATGGAAAAGCGGCTTAAGTGAACTCTCTATACAATGCTGGGTCTGGTATCTCTAAATGAACTCTTTCCATAGTGTTGGGTCTATTTTTTCCCCATGAACAGATCTGCCAACCCTCTAGCCAAGCTTCATGGTTCATCCATTCTTGAGAGGCATCATCTTGAGACTGGCAAGTTCCTGCTGGCGGATGAGGTAGGTTTCTTGATCTCCAAGTGTATTTTCTGGAAAGTGGGCCGGCAATCATGCGAGTACGCATCACATACATATATTATATATACAGTACATGTATTATGTTACATTTCAAATGTACTCTTTGGATTTGGAGCTAAAACTCTGATGGCCATGATCTGTCTGCTCTGTGTGCTTCCATGCTAATCACTTTTGAATGCCCCGTCTATCTTCAGTCGTTGAACATCTACCAGAATCTGAACCGCAGGCAGATGGACCATGTTATCCACCTCACGGACATTGCTATCATAGCTACAGACCTGGCACTTTACTTCAAGTTAGTTCTGATTATAATTAATATGATTAACAATGGCCATAGTTAAAACACTGAATAAACATACAGTTACATACATATATTCTTATCTTATGGTAATACCAGGCGTAATGTTTTATGCTGTATTATAGGTAAATGATGGATTGTGTCATTGTCATTCTTGAGATTAATACATTAATTATTTGTAATGCAGAATTAAAGATTGTAAAGCATTTATATCCAGACACATTTCAACACCTTTTCTGATGTTTCGCAAATAGTGTCAAAAAACGGTTGTCAAACACTTTCTTTGAACAGTGTAGTAACTACTGAAAGTAAAAGTGGACACCGATAGTACTGTTTTGTACATCTCACTTCTCCAGGAAGTAAATATAAGCTAGGATATATTTAATTTAATTTAATTTAATTTAATTCAATATATTTGAGGCTTGTATGCACAAAATGTTCTTTTGGAACCATACTGGACAGACCAAGAATGAGCACAATCACCCAATTTACTGTTTTCACTTTCTACAATATCATCAGAAAGCGAACAATGTTCCAGAAGATTGTTGACCTATCACAGACCTATGAAGATGAGAAAAAGTGGGTGGACTGGATGTCTCTGGAGACTACAAGGAAAGAGATTGTGATGTAAGTCAATGACACAACTTGTTGGGAGTGGGTGGGGTGTAGTGGTAACCAGCACAGGTAGGATATTTAGAATGAAAGACAATGCAATTATGTTCATGATTTCATAGCTGGCCATTACTTACTGAATCTTCTCTTCCCCAGGGCCATGATGATGACAGCATGTGACCTGTCTGCCATCACCAAGCCATGGGAGGTACAGAGCAAGGTGAGTCTATCCCCAATTGCGAATGTGGAAATGAACAGACATACACAAAGTAAAAGGTTTTGCCATGTATTTCTCTCTTCTCTAATAAGGAACAACAGAGAAGGATTCAATTAGAGATTTACTGTCAGAGATGGACAGTCATAATATCATACACAGTGTCACAGCTGAAACTTCAAATCCTTATCGACCAATGATGAAAGGTTTAGCAATTAGACAGCCTTCAATAGGTTACTAAATGATAAAAAAGAAAGTAGATGTATCGCTCACTAAATACAAATCACCACTTTTAAACCTTCATTAAAGAGGAAGTATAGCTAAAACTCGATTTAGCTATAACTAAATCAAGTCAGGCTGAGAACAGACCGTGATTGGCGGAGAGTTATGACACCTGTCCTTTCACTGACAACATTTCTGATAGGGTCTGGTGAACAAGTCCCCATGTAGGGCAAGGTCATTTTTCTGTTTTTTACAGATTAGTGCAGATTGTACATTTTCAAATTATGTGAAATACATTGACAATAGTTATGCTTATTTAAATGTTGGTACACCTCAAACCAAATACCGGAGAAACACACTCTGAATCAAAACAGCTCATCACGTTGGTAGCTAGCTAGCAGCTGAGAAGGACCATCGCTAGAACATCTAACTGCATGTTCAGCACATCACAACATGCTGATAGAACATCAAAATGCTAAAAACACATAACTACACATAATTAGATGATCACACAGTCCTTGCTTTTGAACACGTCCTAAAACAGAAGTTTGTTTACAAGCCATGTATCACTAACCCAGTAGCCTGAAGCAGGATGGGACGCGATACAGTGAATCCAATTCACAAATTATAAGCATTTTGAGATCCTAAAACTGTTGTTTGTTATATTGAGTGGGCTATTCAACACTAAAACTTTCGGAATATGAAGAAAAAAACTGAAAACACACAAAAAACGTTTTTTTAAAAGAAGCTTTTTGGTCATTTGCGCGACCTTTTCACCAGACCTTGTCACAAATGTGAAGGTTGTGCTTTGAATGGTACTTTGAACCTCCAACAAACGAATCTCGTTCTCAGTTGCAAAAAAGAAAAAGCAAAGAAGCCAATCAGCCAGAGGAGTCCCTCTTTAACTCTCTATGTCTACAGGCCTATCTATGTACAGCAGATTCTTACAGTGTTAAAACAGGTTTTGTGATGCAACATTGTGGGCCCTAAGTGTTTATCAGGGCTTAATAAAGCCTTAAAAGTGTTAATTTGTTTAAAGTGGGCCCAATGTTATAAACTAACAACCTGTCTTCCTCCAGGTGGCTCTGTCTGTAGCAGCAGAGTTCTGGGAGCAGGGTGACCTGGAGAAAACGGTTCTTGAACAACAACCCATTGTGAGTGTCAGCATGTTTGTTTAGGTGTGTGTATGTGTGTGTGTGTGTGTGTGTGTGTGTGTGTGTGTGTGCGTGTGTGTGTACCTGGATCCATTTCTTCATTCACATTTGCTGCATACATATGTGTACATCAAACATATCCTTTTCCCCTAGCCTATGATGGACAGGACCAAGTCGGGAGATCTACCAAAAATGCAGTGTGGTTTCATTGACTTTGTCTGCACATTTGTCTACAAGGTACAGTATACTTACACACTGAATGTGTTGGATATCCATAAGACTGGCAGAATCATCCAGACTGTTGCATGGCCCTAACTAAACTAAACCAGGAACCAATAGACAGGGGGATGATCACTTGTTAAACCAGGTTGCCCTACCCTACCCTTCTCCAAGTGTGCACTCATGCACTTCCCCTCATGCACTTAAAAGCAGGGATTTGTGGCTTTGAATCATCTACATAGATATGAAAGAGAGTCAATAGGTTCCACTGAAAATGAGTTTGTTTTTTCCCCCTCAGGAGTTCTCGCGCTTCCATCCTTGGATCCAGCCGATGTTCGATGGCATTCTCAACAACAGGAAGGAGTGGAAGGCCAAGCAGGAAGAGTATGAGGCCAAGCAGAAGATCCTGGACGAAACGAAGGGTGCCAACCCAGCGGCTGGAGGCAATACAGGTCCTTGTTGTAGTATACATACTATCTGTACATCTAGTTTGTAGTTTGTGTGAGTGTAATTAAAATGAGTAAAACAGTATATCACATATACAAATGTTTCTATCGATTTGATGTAGGCGGCGGCAACAACCCGGGAGGGTCGGGATCTAAGACGTGCTCAGTCTGCTAGAGCCCTGGAGAGGATGCGGATGTGACTCTGGGATATATCACAGCCATGCTGTCTTACTGCCGGGGCAGGAGCCAAGATCCGGCATCACCTCCTCAGACCACCTGCAGCGGGACAGCGCAACCCCCGGACAGAGCACCAGACAGCACCTTAGAGGAGAGTGAGAGGGACTATAAATGTGATCACATGCAGTCAGGCGGCAAGGCCATTGGTCCTGCTGGTTCCAGACAACCGCCCCCCATCAATGTATCTGTTTACAATCGTATTTGTTGCATTGGCAAATCTAAATTCTTATTTCTAAATCATAATTACCCCATTTAATATGTCGACAGGCCTTTGGAGGAATGCTGCATGTTTTGATGGCAAGTAGACACGTGGAGTGTGTGCATCTCAGTGGAGTTCTGTCTTTATCGGTACCACCGTAAAAAAAATATTTTTTCTTTTGTTCTCAAATGGGTAACTGTTCATAACTATCATATCAATACGAACTATTGTATGTACAGGGCTGTTTCACATGGATATTTTGTGCTGATGTAATGTTTGTAATATGGATTTAGAATTCATACACAGATTCAGTATAATAGGATATAATAGGATCTACATAATACATGTTAAATATGTTTCATAATACATGTAAAATGGTACAAAGCTGGGTACATTTATTCTGCGTCCAGTTTAACTTTTATTGATGTTCTGATAACAGTGACTTACATTGTTCATCACACCTTCCAGTCAGTAAGCATTTACATGAGAGAATGTTTAACCTGATTGGACAATCAAAGGTAGATTATGCAATATTAGAGTTGGTATCCAAATACATACAGTATGAAGAATGTCTTGTGCTTACACCCCATTAAAAGGGACTGACACGTAATTTTAAACATTTCTGCAGTAAGATAACTATGTTGTTGAGAAGAAGGAGAATGGGGTGTTGAGTTGTTTCATAGCAATCAGGGTGATTATCAAGTAATCAGGGAAGGGATGCTGCTCAAAGTTACCTACTGCAGTCAGGCAGTCGGAAACAATAGATGTTGAGTGTGTGCATGTGTAATATATTGTACTGGGCTATACAGGAAGAGTTGCATGTGAAATAAACTGTAGCCTACTGAGATTGGAGAGAGGATGTGGTTTCAGGTGTTATATATTGTGCTGAGATGGGAAAGGAATTTACATTTTCCTATGGTATGTTCCTATGGTCCTGTCTATCAATCATAAGGCGCTAATGTAGCCTAGCATGCTTCATTTTGAAAACCAATGACCTTCAATCGACTGTATACTGTACAATGAACTACAAGTGTTCATTGTTTGACACATGATTTTAGAATATATATTTGAAATTGAAATATGTCTCACAATATAGTTACGGGTTAATATATTTCAAATATATTTTTGAATTTCTATGATCTGGTCCACTAAGAAAGTGGTTGAAGCCCAATCGCTCGTAAAAAGTTTGAAGCCAGCAGACCTGGGTTGAAACCGTGTTTGAATTTCTTCAAATACTTTGAGCATTTGCATTTTTTTACTATTCCGTTGGCTCTATTGTGCCAGGCAAACTCGATCAAGCACAGCAAAGTATTTCAAACTATTTCATGCTTTTTGAACCCAGATCTGGAAGCCAGTGGCCTTGACTCTGTCCATCTAATGCTACACTACTGAGCCTAATCACTGGATCCATGGAATCTCCAAGTGTTCTGAACAAAGGAGAGCATAGGCGAGAACAGCCCCTGAGACAATGGGCAAACTACTGTATGCTTTTCATAGATGTAATCAGTTGTAAATACTCTTCTTGTGTATATATATATAAATAATGCTGTATTATATTTTCAGATGATTAGTACTGTAGATTATATTGATTCTGCTTCCTCTATGTTTCAGTTCTGACACAATGGCAAGATGGTAAATAGTATATACCCCTTATTAACAAGTTAATAATTTGTGCTTGTACTTTCCAATGTCTGATTTCAATCTAATTTAATTCTGAACAAGCTTTCTTTTTCTCATGACTCAAACACATCTTTCATATTGAACATGGCCAAAAGTCCTGGGGGGTATTTACCTTATTTAATTGCAATACAATTTATTTGTGGGGACACTTTGCTTTTCATTCCATCAATTGCTGTTGGAATACATATTTAAAAGTAGATTTAAATGTACTTTAGAACCAGGATTCTGAAGCTTGTCTCTGTATGTGCTCTGTATACAATGACCAAAATAAAGCAAATGTATTTTTATGGATGAGTTTTGTCTAATTATATCTAGTTTGTTGTAGAGGTTTAGAATATAGAAAACATCATCTGTAAAAATGTAAATTCCGTCAATATGTACTTGGATATTGCTAGTGGCTGGGTTAAGTGGACAGAATGTGGACAGAAACAACCAGTATGTGTAAAACCTTTACTCGTCCCGGGAATGTATGCATTGTCTAAATATTTGTTCCAAAGTATTGCGTGCACCTTTATGACTCCATTGTCATCTCAGGGCTGTCTGGTTGGTGACTCATCTGATATAAATAAGTAGTTAAAGCCTCTTATCCAACACCAACAAACTCTCAGCACTTTCCACCTGTCTCTGGCCACTGTGCATGTTAAGTTTCAAGATAGATCAGCAGAATGGATAGGGTGTTGGTCTTAATTTGAAATATGAATAAACATCTTTCTTTCTGTTGCTTATGCGACTACAGTTGTCTCGTCACTACAATTTGTTGGGGATGACAATGGACAGAGGAGCCAGCTAAAGCACAACCAGTACAGATCTGGATCCAGGCTAGAGAAGTGTTCACTCTGCACTTTCTCCTATTGGCCACTGACCTGAATCCTGGGATTGATGCTAAACCAGGCCTGGATTACACTCTAACCCTTCTTCCTGTCATCTCCAACTGAAGGGCAGGGAACACCTGAGACATAGAGCTACGTAGGTCTAATTCAATCAATTGCAGATGAGGGCAGATTCAGTCTCTCTGCATCCCTTTTCCTGAAGTGTGTACAGTATGTGTGCACTACCCAACATGGATTTGAAAGCATATGATTGGTTTCCACCACCTCTCTTACAACAGTCGATTTCTTTGAAATCTAGATAGGGGAGTGCTGTCCTGCAGCCATGGCCCTATCTGATAAAGAAATGAAATGACAAAAAAATACAATGTTAGTGAATATGCTTGAACCGCTTTGTCTTCATCTGCACTTATTGAACTGGAACCCTTATCTCCCTTTACACCATTCAAGACAACACAGGGAGTTCCTGAGCTGACACAGAATATCCGAATGTGAATGAGTCTCTTAAATTAAAGCGGAAATTTACTCAAAATAGGGTAAATTCAGAAAAAGCTTTGGAAAAAACTCCCAGAGCCCATCATTGAGATTGTCCCAAAAGCGAAAATATGATTACTTTTTGCTTACAAGCCTCATCGATATCCTAATGATAAGTTTATACTTACCACTTGAAATGTTTTTCCCAAATTCCCAAAGCGTGTGAATGGGTGAAGAGGCTATTGTAAAGCGCTTTGGAATAAGGCGCTATATGCGTCAAGAGTCTGGTGAAAAGGTCTGCATGTTTGCAATTCTCAAGTCGCGCAAATGACCAAAATGCTTCATTTATTTTTTATGAGAAAAAAAAGTAACAAATAGGTTTTAGGATCACAAAATATTTATAATATGTGAATTTGAATCACTGTATCATCTGCCGTAGGCTACTGGGTAAGTGATACATGGCTTGTAAACAAACTTTGGTTTTAGGACATGTTCAAAACCAAGGACTTTGTGATCATCTAATTATGTGTAGTTATGGTTTTAGCCTGTGGATATTTTATCAGCATGTTGTGATGTGCTAAACATGATGTTCCTTCTTAGCTGTTAGGTACTAGCAGCTGTTTTGCGTGTGTTTTGATTCAGAGCGAGTTTCTCCGGTATTTGGTTTGAGGTGTAGTAAGTAATGCAACAGATGCTAACACTACCTAGCCTGTATTCCCCTCATCTACAGTGACTAATAAACTGTTATGGAAGTAGACAATTAAGAATGTAGAGGACACCATGAAGGAAACAGGTTTAGTTACTACATTTACAAATAACACGTTACTAATTCAGTCATAGGCTACATGAAAATAATTCTGTTATTTTATTATAGTTCAGAAATGACAGAGCGGATTCAGTGGAAGATCATTTCAGGATAGATTCACTGGCTGTGGAAAGAAAAGAAAAGAACGAAAGGTTGCAGATTAGAAATAAAAGACACATATCACTATGAATACAATACCTATAATTGACCTGTATGGAATTCATTGGATCATTTAAACATGATCTCAGTCGTATGTGGTATCATAGACATTAAGTTGTCTAACAGTTTTTTCCCCCAATTGCTTTGACACAAAAAAAATCTAAAAATGCATATTTCAAAACTCTGACCACATTTTCAATTCAAGAGACACATACATCACTTTTTGACAATTAAATCATGGTCACTGAAATACGTTCTAAAGGCAATAGTCACAGTACTTTGACCATGAATTCATCCAACTGTAAAGTAGCCTACTTTTCAGTAAAAAGTTCAGTAATTACAATAAACTTGTAATCACTGAACTATTTGGTGGAATTCCTACAGCACAAATACTGTTCAATACTAATTGGTGACTGATGGCAGCATATTACCTGTAGACACCGACACTGAGACCATAATACTGTAAAATGTACACACTCACTGCAATGTAAGTGGCTTTGGATAAAAGCGTCATATAGACACGACTTTACAAATTTGAATGAGGCTGTCACATGGAGTGCTTCAAGACTATGAAACATTATATGTTTTTTCCTTCATATAGCCTACTGTAGCTCTACAGGGCTAGTATTGACTGAAGTCGTTTTTTTAAACTTTAGACAGGCTATGTAGAGTTGTGTGTGGTTTTGAAAGTTTAGTACATCCATATGAAATTAGTATTAAAGTGATTAAAAAACATTTAATTTGAAAGTAACACAACACAGGATTAATTTGATCAAAATCAAATGGTGTGAGAAACTGTCCCCCTGCTGATATTGTGAGGGATTGTGTACCTTCTTCAAGCAGTTTAGCGATGCGGTCATTTTCCTCCCGGACTTTCTTCTCTGCCTCCTCAACCCTCCTCTCTTCCTCACCGATTGGCTTCAGATAGTCTGGATGGGAACAACAACATTAATTAATTAATCTCCCACACCACAGGAACACAAATATGCCTGGCTAAATAAATAATAACATATTCAACTTGAATAGGGTAATTTACCAAGTCTCTGTTTGCCATAGAACATGCCGAGGAACAATGCTGACCATCTGGCCGTCTGAAATACACAAGGTGAAATGATTTGAGTTGTCCTGCTCAATCTGAGGGAGAGGGGGTCAACCATACTGTACTTCAATTGGGGTGCTGGTCTATAAGGAAATGTATGGTTTAAGGCTATGTGATTAAACTTGAATGAAGTGTGTAGGCCCACAAGTGCTGGGCTAGAACAGAAATGTGTATGTGTCCCAGAAATAGAATAGAAAACACTTATGACGGATGTCAGATATACAGAAGCTTGTAGGGTTTATTTTGGCTAACTCTGTGCTTGATGTCGCTAGCACGCTAGCACTGGTCTAATGCTCTGACCTTGCAATACCAAATAGCTGGATTAGCCTATCAAAGCTAGCTAGCTAGCTATTAAACAGTCTAGGTAGCTACTAGCTAGCAAGTAATATAGAAGGCATTCCATTGCAATGTGTCAGATAGCTAATTACTAACAGTAGCACGCCTGGTCACTGACATCTTTCAAGAAAGCTACCAATCCCCTCTAACTAGGTAGTCTGGAAGACTGAACCAGTCATTCAATGTCATCTGGATGGCAACTAGCTAGCCAGCTAACATTAGCTACGTCTACCAGCTAGACGTCTGCTTTCGCCAGGTCAAAATGCGAGACTATACTTTTAGCATGCATGGACATACATTAAATAATAATATAATATATGGTTGATTAAAATAAATATAGTTAGCTACGTTTACCTTGATAAGTGGGGACACTGCGACAGGAGGCACCATGTTTGCTGTCAGATGAGGAAGAAGCTAGGACGAAATGTAGATCACAGATCAAATCGAACCGCTTTTCTTTCAGCTTTGTCTGATTTTTGGGTGGATATGTCTGAATGGTTGTGACGTATTCGTTTTTCATGTTATTAGAAATAAGAAGTTTATTTTTGCTTGATTCGTAATTGTATTTTCTTCATTTACAAAAGAACAAACATAATAAGGTGTGTTACTTTTGGAATACAGGCTACAGGTGCAATACATTGTGTTTTCATACGAAATACAAATATTTATTATATCTTACTTTATCATATCATTAGGTAAATTAGATTTTTCAGTGGACCCACATTTTCAATCCCCAAGTTTGAAACTGCTGCCTGCTGTGGCAGGCTACATGGTATAATGTTGGATGATTTTTTTATCTGAAATCATGACAGTGCATTCATCACTCACACCCTCACATCATTCACACCTTCATTCATCATCACACCCTTTATGACTCCTACATTTTCGAACCTTTTTTTAATACATATTTTTATACATTTTTTACATGTGTGTGTACAATCTAGACATTGAGTCATTTAAAGGAACAGAATGTAACTTCTGCACTTTGCTCACCTCTGTGGCCACACAGAAAATGTAAAATAGAGCCAACCAAAACGTTAACTGATACAGTAGCCTATATAAAGACCAGTGCTCAACCCACACCATATTTTGAAATGTGAGTTTTAGAAATGTGTGATTTTGTGTTTAATGTGATTTATAAATGCACATTTCAGAACTTTGTGCTCAATTTTACATCAAAATAGAAGATTACAGAAAACTGAAACTGGATAATAAAAAAATAATTATAGCAATTAAACAAAAAAAAACTTTTCAGTTCAGTTCACATACAATTCACAAATGTACTAATCATTTGTTCACAAATAAATCACTGTTTTAGAAATACATACGTGATCGTATCATGGATATTTAGAGCTTAAAGATTAAAACAATCATATACTGTATCATTTGCTTGTTATTCGGGAAAAGGTTGTGGAGGCGAGTATATGAACTATATTGTTGTCATGAGAAATAACCCACATACATATCATTTAACATATAGAATAAATAAGATAAAGACAACAAACCAACATACAAGGTAGGTGCAGCATCACTCAGTAAAAAGGGCACAGTAGTTTTCAGTCATTGTCATAGATGCAATCTGCAAACAAATAATAACAACGATAAGTGATAATAAGTGTTATATTCAACATCACCATTGTTGTATTACTAAAATAAGAAGGATATTGATCATACAGAGGTGATTTACTTGATCTGTAAACTAACTAAGTATGTTGTTAATATGGTACCATAAGAAAATATATAAAGAAATAAGAAATGTTTAAAATAACCTACTGTGTAAACTATGTTATTCAAATTATTTAAGATTATTGCATGTCAAATAACAACCTACCGTCACCAATGTCATCATAGATATCAGCATCTCTGTTAAAGCAAAACAGATGATTGATATCACTTTCACATGTTAGGCAATCTTTAGTTTGACATATTTATGTGTGTGTGTGTGTGTGTGTGTGTGTGTGTGTGTGTGTGTGTGTGTGTGTGAGTGTGTGTGTGTGTGTGTGTGTGTGTGTGTGTGTGTGTGTACATGTGTGTGTGACCGTGTACGTGTATGTGTATTTGTACATGCTTTTTTGTCTGTAGTTGTGTTGTACTCACTCAACGACAATGTGGCTGGTCAAGACGTAACCGACTAAAATAAACAGAGATGAGATCATTAAAGTTTTTCTCTGTCCTTTTAACTGTGTTCCACTTTATTTAGACAGGTAGACATTCATAGAGGGAGACAGGTGAAGAGAAGATACAGAGAGTTGGCAGCCATAACCACTGGACTCCATCACAGCCTAACAGAGTAAAGTTGTGCAGAATACCTGATGGGTTACACCAAAGACTGATTGTTACTCACACTTTCCCTCCTCATTCCTACAGATGAGTTTGTTATTGATAGCCTTAACGACGACATCCACTGTCTCCCCTGGTCGCAGCGGTAGATCTTTACTGCTCCACTTCTTATTGGCCAGAGAGGAGACAATGGTCACCTGATACAGGACCTGAATCTCCCCATCAAACTAAGGGCAGGAGAGGTCAAGATTGAGGATCAAACAATTGAGGATCAAACAATTGAGGGTCAAAAACATTGAGGTTGGCATTCAACCAATCGCAAATAACAGCAGTGTCAACTCCATCTGGGACACATGAAAGTCTGCAATTGATTAAAGCCTTACTTTGAACTTCTTTCTAAAATCCTTTTCTTCCTTCTCAAACTTCTTCATCTTCTTTGGATCAATTTCCTCAGCCTTACTCTTGGTCTTCAGTTGTGGGAAACTGAGGAAGGGAAATAAACCAGTTTTTGACAACAAGGTCTTAGCATTCTTTCTAAGGTTACCCTTTGATTGTTGAATTTAAATGCCAAAAAAAAAAAACAGTTTTCTTATATTTCATATAGGTATGACAAGAAAAGATTGTTAGGTGAGGTGAGACATTTAGAAAGCTTCAACAGAGGAAATCCCAAATGTCTATATGTTTGGATGATCTTTGAGGCATATTAAGCCGATGTGTAGTGAGCATTCTGGCACAACATGGCTGCCATTACCAAGTAGTGGCTGAGGTTACATGTTATAGAGCAAATAAATAATTTCTAATTTACTATTTACTTGGGTATTTACATGACTATTTATTATTATTATTATTATTATTATTATTATTATTATTATTATTATTATTATATAACCTGTTGAGAGGTGGGGGTGGAGGAAACCCAGACGAGACCACATCATCATAGATGTCCTCATCAATGACTTCAGCAGATTGGTCTATGATAACAAAGTTGGAGAAAAAAATACTTTTTAATTTATTGACATTTTTGAAATACAAATGTTTCAATATTCAACATACAATGCATCAACCATTCTTTTCTGCACTATGCACAAGCCATAATAATCATGGATGTACAGTTATTTACAAAATAAAAAGTTACCAGAGTGTCCTTCTGGAGTAAATTGGAAAGGTGGGGCAATTCTGAAAACAAGAAACATTTAATTAAAACACTACTCCATGTTATATCTCCATCACATATCAATGTTGTCACATGTTTATTATGTTTTGGGTTAGTTTAAAAAAATAAATCATCAAAAAACAACATAGAGACAACTCAACAAAATCATCACAGATTCTGTCAAAATGATAATCATGATAAATCAAATTAAACTTGATTTATTAATTGAGTGAATAAGCATGCATGCACATTTAAATGAATGTTGTTAAATTATTGAAGGACATGCAAATCTATTTGATTTCATGATCTGTAAAGTTGATTGCACCTCAGCACATGATTAAATGTTTTAGAGTGATTGAATTATCATGCATGAGGTATGCCAATCAAAACCCCTCATATACATTGAGCGTCAGGGGTTAGGGATCAGCGACAGAGGATGTGCCTGATCCATCTTACTAATGACTAAGGGAATTACTCAGTATTGCTGGCTTGGTTTTTTCTCCACTCGTCAAAGCCTTTAAAAATCCTGAGGAGGCCACGAGGTCTAGTGTCAGGTTTGGTATCCGGTGGGCTAGTAGAACTTCAAAACAGGGCCAAGGATGAAGAGCGCACACACACATACAAACTCTCTATTTCTCTATTTCTCTCTCTCTCACACACATACACACACACACACACACACACACGCACACACGCACACACACACACACACACACATGCACACACACACACACACACACACACACACACACACACACACACGCACGCACACACACACGTGATGTGACAGATGAATGATGTGCTTATGCCCAAAACATATACAAATCTTATATCATCACAGTACAGCAGTCGATTATATTCTCACCTGACATCGAAGCTCGGATCATCCAGATCATCATAGATATCTCCATCCTCTTCAGGAGGTGGTGGCAGGACCACTATGAGTGACAAACACATTTGTGACCATAATATTCAGTTACTTTTCTTTGTACTGTTATTACTGTAATTTGTTTAGAAATGTAATAATG
The DNA here is from genome assembly GCF_963989245.1 of Nansenia antarctica. Lineage (NCBI taxonomy): Eukaryota > Metazoa > Chordata > Actinopteri > Argentiniformes > Microstomatidae > Nansenia > Nansenia antarctica. The sequence goes on from NC_137689.1 coordinate 59,408,911, forward strand.
ATGCTTTCCATTAGTTCTCTCCTTAGCAGTTGCTGTTTAAATGACCTTCTCAGATGAAACAGACTTTACATTATTTGGAACATACCTCCTGGGCCCTTGATCACACTGGAATAAGGAGAAAATGAAGTTAATGGATCGCACCATGCCATGACACAATAAGACAATCAAAAGACATTGAAAGGAATTACTGGAATACATTAAGGAATAAAGATCCTTGAGTTGGCATTACTGCCAAGGCTCAACTCATATCCACAATGACATGTTGCCTTGAGTATTGATCAATAGTGTACAGTATGTTGGTTTTAAGGTCCCTTTTACCTGTGGAAGTCATCGTGACAGGCCACGTCATCGTACACTTCCGGCTCATGGTCCAACTGACTGGGTATGGACACTATCTGACGCTTCAGAGTGTCAAAGTCAGTCTCAACCGAGTCGGTCTTCACATAGCCATCTGAAAATACAGTACACACTCTTTCCAAAAAGGAACCTTTTTTGGTGTCATGTAGAACCCCTTTGGGTTACATGTAGAACCTTTTTGGGTTCCAATTAGAACACTCTGTGGAAAGGTGTCAACATGAAACCAAAGGGGTTCAACCATATGGCACCAAAAAGTGTTCCACTACAGGGACAAATAAAGAAGCCCTTTCTGGTACTAACAAGAACATTATAGGATAAAGGGGGATGGAAGGAGAAGAGGTTCAAGGGAAAAACAAGGCCAGGAAAAGGAGGAGGAGAAGAAGAGGGGGAGAGAGGAGGAAAAGAGGGGGAGGATGCAGTTGAGGAAGAGAAGGAGGGGGGAGAGAAGGAGAAGAAGGAGGAATACCAAAAAGGATGAGGATAGGGGGGATTTTTACAGGAGGAGGAGAAGAGGAAGAAGGAGGAGTAGGAAGAGCGAGAGGAGGAGCAAGAGGAGGAGGAGGAAGGGTCCTTACAAGAACCATCCTGTGACCTCCCCAGCCAGCGTCCCTCAGGGTTGTCCAGCACACGGATGATGTCGATAGACTCGCCCTGCTTCATCCCCAGGTCCGTTTTCCCACCTCTATAGTCCACCCGGGCCTTGACCTTGTGGATGACCAGCAGCGGGCCTGACAGCTGACACACAAGGGTAACATTTCAAAGGTCTTTCCTTGATTCCTAGTGTCCTTTCTACTCATTCTATTTTTTTCAAAACGCATTGAGGGGAGGAATCCCAGACCTTCTCCTTCAATACGTTTTGAAAAGGAGGCGAGGATAGAGCATGTGAGGAAGCAAGGAAATACTTTTGAGAGATGGACATGGACAAATAAACTCATGACAAAGCCTGGAAATGTGATACACATCCAAAGAACTCTAACCACGTGTAGCTCGGGGAGCCACTCAGTAGGTTTCTACACTACACTTGACCACACTCCACTTTTACTCACTTTGAATTTCTTTCTGGCCTCTTGTTCTTTTCTTTCACGTTCTTTCTGTTCTTTCTTCTCCACCTCCTGCCTTTTCTTCTCCTCCTTCTCTCGCTTCTTCTCTTGCTCCTTTGATTCTATTGGCCCCCTGATCAGTGAGAGAGTGGTGTCAGTAGTGTTAACATCCTCTAGAGGGCGATGTATATCTGAAACCTGCTCCACATTGCCGATGGTCCGGTTGTAATGTTGTCCCCTTCACGTGGCTCTAGGATCCAGCTTTCCTTGCCAGGAATTGTATGTCTTTCCAATCCAGTAGGTGGGAAAACATACAGTACATTTGACCCATGAACAGTATGTGAGGGCAACTTCACCCACCACCTTGGGTACAGTAACAGAAGCAGCTGACCAATTTGGTGATCCGATTGCAGTACTAAGCAACTGAGCATGTCCGATTGGTTCAGTTTATTTCTAGAAGCAGTTGAATAGAAACTGAGGAGAGTCTCTCACCATCTTTCATCCAGATCTTCATACATCTCGTCATCGCTCCCACTGTCCTATAGTACGACAAATACCACAAAAACCAGGACAATCGATCAATGTGGCCAGACTCTATGGTTGTATTTTGGACAATACATAGTAACAACAGATGCAAAGCATTAAAGCAGCTATCAGTGATTTCTGCTGGCAGGTTCACCAACAAAATGTCAACATTTGTTCTAACAAATAACACTAGATTTCTATAACATATTTGTTGTTCTCAATTCCCTGATCAAACAATTTGTTTACAAAATGTCCTATGTTAAAAACCTCATAAATACAGTAATATGTTCATATTTCTTTGGTTATGAAGAGCTACAACATTTGTTCTACTCTACTTTTACTACTTCAAGTAAAAATGACTTGTAGCTGCTTTAACATCTTTCTTTGAGGTTTGATAACATTCTGGCCAATTGAGACAATTGCTAAGTTTAAATAACTGATTTGAAAAAGTACACGTTACCTCTGTCCTCTGACTGGGATGTCCTGGAAGAGAATGACAGCATTAGATTTTAACATAGTTTACAAAAATAACTATCACTGAGTACTACATGCACGCTAATAATCCGATACTATCTGGAATGTAGCTATACTCAGTCATATAAACTGGTTCTGGCTTTGTTATCCTGATTAAGGTCTTAATAGAACATGTGGAATATCAAGATATTGGTAATTTGGACTATACATCTTATTCAGAATTCCCCTCTCAATAACAGTATTTCCCGACAGCATGTGTCATGCATCCTCTAGTGTCTGCACTCTGATCAGATCAGATGAAACATACTTTTAGATAAGAATACATTTTGGCTGCATTTGTGAATACCAAACCGGTTGGCATTGATGCCATTTTCGGAACAGATATCTAGCTTGTAGAGAAAACGTTACTTATTATTAGTAACAGTAAAGAGACGCATACTGGTGTATGCACCAATTGCATGTAAACATTTATTTTTGCTTATCGTGTAAACAGCTCATTTGAAATATTGTTTATTCAAAGTAATTGTGTGAAGCATACATACTCAATGATACAATATTCTATGCAAAAAGGTCAGGTCTATAGAATATTTTTTTTTATCTTTAATGATTTTATTTGCGACTATGACTAAACTGAGTTCATGTGTCTCTAGAAGAGGATCAAAGAGTTTACCTCCAGAGGGCAGAAGAGGAGGACAGTTCATCAAACCAACATCGTCGTAGTTTTCATCTACGTCAGGTTGGATTCTGGAGGCAATGACACACAGTCAATCAGCTGGTCAACACGACCAGTCACGTGAAAACACGGAAAACACACAAGATGGCTGGGCCAAAATTATTGTACTTTTAAGTGACTGTAACTAAAGGGGCATAACAAGGGGGCGGCAGTAGCCTAAAGCTTAGAGAGGCCGGCTAACCATCAGAAGGTTTCTGATTCGATCCCTGCCTCAGGAGGGAGCTGCATGTGCCCTTGAGCAAGGCACTTAACCCCAAATTGCTCCAGGGGCGCCGACTATGGCTGACCCTGTGCCTAGAGCAAAAAATACCAAATTCCAACAATTGACTGGCAAGTCAATTGCATGGCAAAAGAAAAAGCAATCTTCGAAGATGTGAAATAGAGCTCTTTCCTGTAGTCCTTGGGCCAAACCCCCAAATTGAACATTTCACTACCAAATTCTGGGCAAATCCTAGATGTGATTTTCTTATTCCTATACATCCCTAGATTATGTTTTGATATGATAGACCTTTTGGATTGGCAGCTTATTAGTAGTTATCACCTCGTAAAGGTACGGAGTGCTTTTTTCAAAAACGGAGTTTTGCCTAGAAAAGTCCCCTGCCATATATTGCTCCCCTTCGTATGATTCGCGCCTAGCTGTGGTGTGGTTGTGATAGAGACATGAGCCTTTTCATGTTCTTTATGCGCCTGAGTCTCCTAAACACGTAGAGACCAACCCCGAGTCGATCAGAGATTCCTACGATGAGCTATGGTAACTTTACCGCACCTACCCCCTACCGACGAATGCCTAATTTTTGCGGTTTTCCGGAGGTATTGTGCGGTAGGTGCGGTAAAGTTACCATAGCTCAGCGTAGGAAGCTTTGATCGACTCGGGGTTGGTCTCTACGTGTTCAGGAGACCCAGGCGCATAAAGCTAACCTGGCTCATGTCTCTATCACAAGCACAGCCCGAGCTATGCGCGACTGACGTGAAGGGGAGCAAAATATGGCAGGGGACTTGTGGACCCGAATGCAGGACACTGAGGCGGAGTCAGATGAAAGGTCAAACCCATGGATGGGTACATTTATTGTTTTCTGAATTTGTATGTTTAAATATACAAATGATACATTATCTACTTAAAATATGCGTTAATTTACATAGTTTTTCAGAATAAAAATCTAAAACAAAGTGCTTAAAACAAATAAAGTGTGTGTTTACCTCCTCAAATAAATTACCTTAGCCCCAGCCAGATCCATATTTAGAGGTAAGTTAGCAAGCTAGTTTAGAGTTAGTGGTAATGTATAGCTGGTTACTGGTTAGATAACGAAGCGACCTTGGGTTCCCTGAAAGGTGCTATATAAATGCAAGTTATTATTATTATTATTATTATTATTATTATTATTATAACAAGCTAGCTAGTTTTTTCTACCATAAATCATCTCCTGAAGCCACAACCATCTCCCACTACTGAGGCTACAGAGCAGCGATGTAACAGCTTCATTTACTTTTTCAGATCCAAGGTCAACAACATTCGCTCTCTGATGCCCAGCTCTTCCTCTCTGTCTCCCTCTGCTACCAACCCCTCGCCTGGGAGTTTGCCATCTCTCCCATGTTTCACAGAGGTTCAACAGAGCCACATTATGGAAATCCTTAGAGGAATGAAATCATGCACTTGCGCCCTGGACCCCATTCCCACTGCTCTGCTCAAGTCATACACCAACCTTGCCTTCCTGTCCAAGGTGCTAGTGAAGGAAGTTGCTTCCCAACTCCAGGATCACCTCAAACACAACAACCTGTTTGAAAGATTTCAGTCAGGCTTTCGCTCAGCCCACAGTACAGAAACGGCTATGCTAAGGGTGACGAATGAACTGCTAATGACATCCTCCTGGACCTGACAGCAGCATTTGACATGGTGGATCACACTATCCTCCTAGAGCGCCTCCACACCACCATTGGACTCTCAGACTCTGCACTGAAGTGGTTTCAGTCCTATCTCTCTGGCAGGACTGAATACGTCTCACTGGGAGGATGCAAGTCCAGACTTCTCCCTGTTACCTGTGGTGTTCCACAGGGGTCGGTTCTCGGCCCCATCCTCTTCATCACCTACATGCTCCCCCTCGGTCGTGTCATCACCAGATATGGGATGTCTTTCCATTGTTATGGTGATGACACACAGCTCTACATTAAAACTACCCCAAGCCCCTCTGCAGCCATGTCATGTCTCACCACCTGTCTTGAGGAGATAAAGGCATGGATGAACAACAACTTCCTTCAGTTAAACAGTAACAAATCCGAAGCTCGTCTTGTTGGCACCCCACACCAGGTTCAGTCTTCGCCCATATCACAGCTCACCTTCGAGGGTCAAGTCATCCTCTTCTCCTCCTCAGTTTCAAATCTGGGGGTTAGGTTTGACCCTCACCTGACCTTCAGTGACCATATAAAACACCTGTGCAAAACCTCCTTCTATCATCTCAGAAATATTTCCAAACTCCGTCCCACTCTAACCCTGTCAGATGCAGAGAACTTGTCCATGCCTTTGACTACTGCAATCCGCTCTTCATCGGGATTCCTGGCAAAAGCATACAGAAGCTGCCATATATCCAGAACAGGGCTGCCAGGATCCTGATGAGAGTCCACAAATACAAGCACATAACCCCTGTTCTACACTCACTACACTGGCTCCCTGTCTCATTCAGGGTTGACTACAAAGTCCTTCTTCTCACCCACAAATGCATCAACGGACACGCACCTCCCTATCTACAAGAACTCATCACTCCACAAACCTCCACCCGCACCCTCAGGTCTTCAAACAGTTTGCTCCTCCAGGTCCCCAATACCAGGCTCCGCACCATGGGGGACCGAGCCTTCTGTTCGGCTCCGCCGTGCCTGTGGAACAGCCTTCCTATAGCCAGCTAAGGGCAGTACAGAGCCTGTGCAACAGCCTTCCTAGCCAGCTAAGGGCAGTACAGAGCCTGTGGAACAGCCTTCCTAGCCAGCTAAGGGCAGTACAGAGCCTGTGGAACAGCCTTCCTAGCCAGCTAAAGGCAGTACAGAGCCTGTGCAACAGCCTTCCTAGCCAGCTAAGGGCAGTACAGAGCCTGTGGAACAGCCTTCCTAGCCAGCTATGGGCAGTACAGAGCCTGGACTCTTTTAAGACAGGCCTTTGACTGTTGAACTGTGTTCATTTTTGTGATTTATTTGGAGTTGTTTTACTATGTTTTTAACTTATTATGTTTTAGTTTTTTTTACTCTGTAGCACTCTGAGATTCTTTTGAATGAAAAGTGCAATACAAATAAAATGCATTATTATTATTTATAGTTAATAACACTTTAGTTAGCTAGCTAAACTAGCAAAGTAGCCTGTTGTGTACCCAGGCTTGAGACAGGGTTTTATATTGTAGTAATATTAATGTAACTTAATTTACATTAAATTTACAGAAGATTCCTTGTTTGTAGCCCCTCTAAGTTGTAATGAGATCTGCCCCAATTACTGCACCCTGACAATATTTTAGTTTAGAATAAGGTTGGTAATTTAATGTCAAACTAGATGTATTCCTCTATTTCAGAGACCCACATCATCAGCAGTAAGTGTAAGTCTAATGATGGATCCAACTTCAGGTGAATGCAGCAGCAACCTGCCAAGAAAGCGGCATGGACAGCATCATCCACTGCTCTGATGATGGACAGCATCATCCACTGCTCTGATCATGGACAGCATCATCCACTGCTCTGATGATGGACAGCATCATCCACTGCTCTGATCATGGACAGCATCATCCACTGCTCTGTCATGGACAGCATCATCCACTGCTCTGATCATGGACAGCATCATCCACTGCTCTGATCATGGACAGCATCATCCACTGCTCTGATCATGGACAGCATCATCCACTGCTCTGTCATGGACAGCATCATCCACTGCTCTGATCATGGACAGCATCACCCACTGCTCTGATCATGGACAGCATCACCCACTGCTCTGATCATGGACAGCATCATCCACTGCTCTGATGATGGACAGCATCATCCACTGCTCTGATGATGACTCCAACTCAAACCTGGTGTCACCCCAAAACCTGGACTTATGGAGAACTTTGTTGAGGGCGGCAGAAATCAGAAAACATCTCCCAATTTTGGACCACACCTACCACCGGACTCCATACACCTACAGCTTCCACTGCCTTGTGGGCTAAATAAATGTAACTGTTCATCTGCCTCCGCCTCAGTGTCCTGCATTCGGGTCCACTCCCGTACAGAACGTAGGCTAACACACATTTTAAATGACAGCAGTCCATACTTTAAGAGGGGATAAGGTATTAAACTACTAACAACAAGGTCCAACAAGGTCTATCACATCAAATAATAATCTAGGGATGTATAGTAATTAATTACTGTCTTTATCCAATCTGTGGTCCAAATGTTCTTTAAAGATATGCAAATTAACTCATATTTTAAGTAGATAATACATCATTTGCATATTTAAACAGAACATTTCTGAAAACTTGTAATACAAAAAAATATTGTCTCAATGTAAGTAATCAACTGGGGAAGTTTCATGGTGATATCTATTAGGTAAAATGTTTTACCCATCAAAAAGTCCCCGGCCATATTCTGCTCCCCTTCGCGTCAGTCGCGCATAGCTCGGGCTGTGCTTGTGATAGAGACATGAGCCAGATTAGCTTTATGCGCCTGGGTCTCCTGAACAAGTAGAGACCAACCCCGAGTCGATCAGAGCTTCCTACGCTGAGCTATGGTAACTTTCCCGCACCTACCGCACAATACCTCCGGAAAACCGCAAAAATTAGGCATTCGTCGGTAGGGGGTAGGTGCGGTAAAGTTACCATAGCTCATCGTAGGAATCATTGATCGAATCGGGGTTGGTCTCTACGTGTTTAGGAGACTCAGGCGCATAAAGAACATGAAAGGGCTCATGTCTCTATCACAATCACAGCACAGCTAGGCGCGAATCATGCGAAGGGGAGCAGGATATGGCAGGGGACTTTTCTAGGCAAAACTCCGGTTTTGAAAAAAGCACTCCGTACCTTTACGAGGTGATAACTACTAATAAGCTGCCAATCCAAAAGGTCTATCATATCAAAACATAATCTAGGGATGTATAGGAATAAGAAAATCACATCTAGGATTTGCCCAGAATTTGGTAGTGAAAAATGGTTTGGCCCAAGGACTACTGGCTCTATGCTCCGAAGCAAGAATCAGTTAATGTCTCTTTAGTGTGCGTGCATGGCATGTGTGTGCCTGTGTGTTCTGTTTGGGTCGTTGGAGCTTCCCAGTTACTCACATGGCTCCTGGAGGTCGCGGGGGGAGGCTGGGGGCCACAGGGTGAGAGGGCAGCGGTGGGGCGCCATGGTTACCAGGGTGAGAGGCAGGGGGAGGGGGGACACTGCCCTTCTTAAACCCAGGACCTTTAGAACAACAAATACACATGTCGGATGACTTTCTGATAATATGTTAGACCAGTGGTTCCCAAACTTTTTCAATCAGGCCCCCCTTGGGTAATTGGAAATATTTTCGAGCCCCCCCTAACCCGGTTCCCACCTAGATTGATATAATTAATTGTATAAAGTTGTAAAAACATTACATTTTCTCTTCTAATAATAACAAGACACATACAGTATATCCAACTATAGTTTTATATTTTATTATGGTTTGAAAAGGAACATAAGTGCTTGGCAAATGATCCTGTGCCACTGAAATATTCAACATATCAACATTAACTAATTTCTACTGCATCACTATTCTTACTCCTCACATTTCTATCACAATTACGATCAATGACTTGTGTGTGCTTGCTTTGCCTTGCAAATCTTCTCAAAGCGGGGTTGTTGTTTTGAGACTGCCACTCTCAGTTCATTCTCAATGTTCAACTTCGACCTGTATTTGCTTTTGATAGCAGCAACAGCAGAAAAGCCTATCTCACACAGGTACGATGTTGCAAAAGGCAGCAGTATTCCCACAGCTTTCTGTCCAATGAGAGGGTAGTCCTTCTCCACTCCAATCCAAAACCCAGCCAAAGTCGTGGATGTGAACTGCAGCCTCATGGTTGACTCTGAAGTCATGTCGATGTACTGTTCCTCTTCCGCAGTGCTGAACATGGCAAGTGGTGGTGCAACAAATGGATCTCTAATCCAGTCGTATTTGGCACTGTCATCCACAGAGAAGTATTTCTGGAAGCTTTGTTTCAGGGCTGAGATGTGCTCTCTCATACATGGAACCACTGTGCTCTGCAGCTCATTGGTCTCGATGAATGCCTTCAGATTCCCAAATGAGTCGATGTCCCCCTGTTCAAGTCTCCTGCCCCACATGTCCAGTTTCCGTGTGAAAGATTGTATCCTGTCTGCCAGATGTGGAAGGTGTGTGTTGTTGCCCTGCAACTGTAGATTCAATTCATTGAGCTTCTCAAACATGTCGCTTAGGTAGGCCAATTTCATGAGGAAGTCTTCATCATTAAACTTGCTGGCAAGTTCGTTCCCTTCCTCCTCCAAGTAGATTCGGATCTCATCTTTCAGCGATAGCACCCTGGACAGCACCTTTCCGCGAGAGAGCCAACGCGACTCGCTGTGAAATAGCACGGCTGTGTGCTCGGAGCCCATCTCCTCGCACAAAGCGGAAAAAAAGGGAGCTTTCAGTGGTCTTGTTTTTATGTAATTGACGGTGGTGATAACATGAGACAAAACGTCATTCAACTCTGGACTCAGCTGCTTTGACGCGAGTGCCTCCCTGTGTATTATGCAGTGAGTCCACACTGCTTTCGGTGCAACGCGCTTGATGAGCGTCTGCAGCCCTCCCCGTTTTCCTGCCATGGCCTGGGCACCGTCGGTGCATATCCCCACACAGTCCTCCCATTTCAGATCGGCTTCACTCAGGTATTTGTCTATGATTTTGAACAGTTCATCAGCTGTTGCTCTGTTTGGGACATAGTTGCAAAATAGCAAATCCTCGCTCAAACCCTCCGCATCAATGTATCTGACATACGCTATTAACAGACAGTCCTTGTTACTATCTGTGGCCTCGTCTACCTGGAGCGCAAAGCGTTGGTCTTTTATTTTCTCAACAAGCTGCTCTTTCATGTCTTCTGAGATGTCATTGATGCGTCTCGCAATAACTGTCACAGTTCCGCCCCCAGCTCCGCCCCCGGCTCATCAGCCATCTATCAGTGGCGCCAGGTGTGGCCGATTAAGACCGCGACTGGATCCTACTTAAGCCCTGCTCCTGCTTCCAGTCAACGCCAGATCGTAACCACTTGATGGTTGGTTCCTATGTTCGTTCCCTGTACTCAAGACTTATTCCGATACCTTAGCCTAACCCTGTTCTCCCTGTTCCCCGCTAAAGGATTCCCTGCCTGCCGACCTCCTGCCTGTCTGACTACCCGCCTACCTGCCTGACCCCCTGCCTGTCTGAGTACCTGCCTACCTGCCTGACCTCCTGCCTGTCTGAGTACCTGCCTACCTGCCTGATCCCCTGCCTGTCTGACTACCCGCCTACCTGCCTGACCCCCAGCCTGTCTGAGTACCTGCCTACCTGCCTGACCCCCAGCCTGTCTGACTACCTGCCTACCTACCTGACCCCCTGCCGGTCTGAGTACCTGTCTACCTGCCAGAACCCCTACCTGCACTACCTACCCCCAGCCGGATTCCCCTAACCCCAAACCCTATAATAAACTACTGTTATTACCATACTACCTGTTCTCCGTTGTCTGCTTCTGGGTTCCGCCTTCTGGTCGTGACAGTACGATCTGGCCTTGTCGAACCCAGCAGACATCGAGACAGTCCGGCAGATGGTGAACAACAACTACACCGTGTTGGAGAAACACGACTCCCTCCTACAGGAGATAGTGGGGAGGCTCCGTGACATGAGCACCACTCTGACCGGGTTCCAGGACACGGAAGCAGCCGCCGCTGCTAATACTACACCGACCACCCCCCAGCTCCTACCCGCTCCGGTGATCCGAGAGCCCCGGGTTCCCATGCCGGATCGCTACGACGGCAAACAGGGTTGCTGCCGTTCCTTCCTCCTACAGTGTGAGCTGGTGATGGAACAACAGCCCACGTCCTTCTCCACCGACCGGGGTCGGGTATGCCTGGTGATCGGTCTCCTCCGTGGGGCCGCTCTGGAGTGGGCATCGGCGCTGTGGGAGAGAGGGGACCCGCTCACTGCTTCCTATACAGCGTTCTCCGGCGAGATGAGGAGAATTTTCTATCACCCGGTCCGAGGACAGGACGCTTCCAAGCGCCTCCTCGCCCTCCGTCAAGACTCCCGGAGTGTCGCTGATTATGCGATTAATTTTCGCACCCTGGCAGCTGAGAGTGGGTGGAACGATGCAGCCCTCGTCGCGGCGTTCACCGGTGGACTCGCTGAGACCATCAAGGACGAGCTGGTTTCACATCCCGAGTCCTCCGACCTGGATGGATTAATCTCCCTGGCCATCAGAGTAGATAATCGGATCTCAGAACGGAGACGTGAACGCGGAAGTCGTCTTCCCGTTAGCGTCGCCAGCCGGCGTGCTCCATCTATTCCCAACCCGAGTAGCTATTCTCGTCCCTTTCAGCCCAACATCACTCCTAGAGGGGAGACGTCCTCGGATTCCGAACCGATGCAGCTTGGCCGGATGCGCCTCAGCCAGGAGGAGCGCCGCCGGCGTTTTGAAAACAACAGCTGCCTGTACTGTGGGGAGCCCGGTCATTACCTCTCCACCTGTCCTACTCGGCCGTTAAACCAGCAGGCTCGTCAGGAGAGGGGAGGACCCTAACGAGCCGATCTGCTATCTCTGCCGCTCCCCGCACCCGGACCCAGCTCAACGCCACGATCTCCGTTAAAGGTCAGTCCACTGTGTTCCCTGCTCTCATTGACTCTGGTGCTGATGGCAATTTTATGGATGTGTCTCTGGTAGAGCAGTTAGGTCTCTCCACCAGCTCCCTAGATGCACCCCTAGAGGCCATCGCATTGGACGGCAGGCTCCTCGCCAAGGTTACGGATAGGACGGAGCCTGTGTCAATGTTACTGTCCGGCAACCACCAGGAGGAGGTGAGTTTTTTCATCACATGCACTCCCCATGCTCCCATTGTTCTGGGTCACCCCTGGCTGGCTAGACATAACCCTAATATCAACTGGGCCCATGCCAGGGTAGATAGTTGGAGTCTCGAGTGTCATGCCACCTGCCTTCGGTCCGCTGTGTCAACCTCTGTTTCCTCCCAGGCACCCAGACCAGAGGTCCCTGACCTGTCTGCTATTCCGCCGGAGTATCGGGACCTCCAACAGGTGTTTTGCAAGCAGCCCTTTCCCTACCCCCTCATCGGCCCTATGATTGCGCCATTGAGTTACTGCCCGGAGCACCCCTTCCTAGCAGCCGCCTGTACAGCATCTCCAAACCCGAACGGGAGGCCATGGAGTGCTACATCAAGGACTCCCTGGCTGCTGGCCTTATCCGTCCCTCCTCCTCACCCGTGGGCGCTGGGTTCTTTTTTGTTGCTAAGAAGGACAAGACCCTGCGTCCCTGCATTGATTACCGCGGTCTGAATAATATTACCATCAAGAACTCTTACCCTTTACCCCTCATGAACTCTGCTTTCGACTCTCTCCAGGGAGCCACGGTGTTCACGAAGCTCGACCTCCGCAACGCCTACCACCTGGTTCGGATACGAGAGGGGGATGAGTGGAAGACAGGGTTCAACACTCCCTTAGGCCATTTCGAGTACCTGGTGATGCCTTTTGGCCTCACTAATGCCCCTGCGGTGTTTCAGGCCTTAGTGAACGATGTCCTCAGGGACATGATAGGCCTGTTTGTTTTCGTTTACCTTGATGACATTTTGATTTTTTCTAGGGACCCAGTCACCCATGTCCAGCATGTCCATCGGGTACTCCAGCGTCTCCTCGAGAACCGGCTGTTTGTCAAAAGGGAGAAGTGCGAGTTCCATGTCCCGTCGGTATCTTTCCTGGGTTACATCGTCGCTAATGGTCAGGTGAGGATGGACCCCGCTAAGGTGAGAGCAGTCCTGGAGTGGCCCGTCCCTGGTAACCGTAAGCAGCTCCAGCGATTCTTAGGGTTTGCAAATTTTTATAGGCGGTTCATCCGCAACTATAGCAGTGTCGCGGTTCCACTCACTGCTCTCACCTCCACTTCCTGCCAGTTCCGATGGACCCCCGAGGCCGAGAAGGCTTTCCTCGACCTCAAGAACCGCTTCACCTCAGCACCCATCCTCGTTCAGCCGGATCCCTCCAGGCAGTTCGTGGTGGAGGCGGATGCCTCGGACACCGGGGTGGGGGCTGTCCTCTCCCAACGCGCTACGGACGGTAAGGTCCATCCCTGCGCCTTCCTGTCCCACCGTCTCTCTCCGGCGGAGAGAAACTATGACGTGGGTAACCGTGAGTTGTTGGCCGTGAAGCTGGCGTTAGAGGAATGGAGGCATTGGCTGGAGGGCTCGGAACAACCCTTCCTCGTGTGGACTGACCACCGAAACCTGGAGTACATCCGCACGGCTAAACGGCTCAATTCCCGCCAGGCCAGATGGGCGCTGTTTTTTGGCCGTTTTAATTTTTCCCTCACTTTTAGGCCGGGATCCAAGAACGTGAAGCCCGATGCCCTGTCCCGCCTTTACGACAAGGAGAGTGAGACCAGCTCAGTGCCAGACACCATCATGCCGGTCACCTGCGTGGTCGCGGCCGTCACCTGGGAAATTGAGGAGGCGGTCAGGACCGCTCAGCGGGCTCAGCCCGACCCGGGAAACGGTCCTCCTGGTCGCCTATTCGTCCCTGACACCGTGAGATCCCGGGTGCTACTATGGGCTCACGCCTCCACCCTCACCTGCCACCCTGGGGTGACGAGGACCCTGGCGTTCCTCCGCCGGCGCTTTTGGTGGCCAACCATGCCTGAGGACACCAAGGCCTTTGTGCTGGCCTGTTCTGTATGTGCCCGGAATAAATCGTCTAACCAACCCAGTTCGGGCCTACTGCGTCCTCTACCCATTCCCCGTCGCCCCTGGTCCCATGTGGCCCTGGATTTCGTTTCGGGTCTGCCCATGTCTGACGGCATGACTGTGATTTTGACTGTGGTCGACCGCTTTAGCAAATTCGCCCACTTTTTGCCCCTGCCCAAGCTTCCTTCCGCCAGGGAGACGGCGGATCTGTTGGTGAGAGAGGTGTTCCGGCCCCACGGCCTACCCACTGACGTGGTGTCTGATCGGGGACCACAGTTCACCTCGGCGGTCTGGAAGGCTTTCTGCTCCGGCCTCGGGGCATCCATCAGCCTGACCTCAGGGTTCCATCCCCAGACCAACGGTCAGGCGGAGAGGGCCAACCAGAAGCTGGAGTCCACCCTGCGCTGCTTGGTGTCTGCCAACCCTACTACCTGGGCAACCCAGTTACCGTGGGTGGAGTACGCCCACAACACCCTGGCTACCTCGGCCACAGGTATGTCACCCTTCCAGTGCCTTTACGGCTATCAGCCTCCCCTGTTCCCTTCCCAGGAGGAGGAGATCCTGGTCCCGTCCGTCCAGGCTCACCTCCGCCGCTGCCATAGGACCTGGCATCGGGCCCGTGCCACCCTTCTTCGGGCATCGGATCGTTACCAACGACAGGCCAACCGTCGGCGCATCCCTGCTCCCAATTATGCCCCTGGGGACAAGGTATGGCTATCCACTAAGTACCTACCACTAAGGACTGAATCCAGGAAATTGTCCCAGAGGTTCATTGGTCCCTTCACCATTGAGCGGGTGATCAACCCCATGGTCATGCGTCTCAAGCTTCCCCGTACCCTCCGTGTCCATCCCTCCTTCCATGTTTCCCTCCTCAAACCTGTGTCCTCCAGTCCCCTGTCTCCTCCAGTTCCCGACCCACCCCCCCCCAGGATGATTGATGACCTCCCTGCCTACACCGTCCACCGCCTCTTGGATTCTCGTAGCCGTGGTCGAGGGTTCCAGTACCTGGTGGACTGGGAGGGCTATGGTCCTGAGGAGAGGTGCTGGGTCCCTCGGCGACAGATCCTCGACCCTACACTCGTTCAGGACTTCCACCGCCGACACCCCGGCAAGCCTGGCGGTCCGCCCAGAGGCGTCCATCGGAGGGGGGATACTGTCACAGTTCCGCCCCCAGCTCCGCCCCCGGCTCATCAGCCATCTATCAGTGGCGCCAGGTGTGGCCGATTAAGACCGCGACTGGATCCTACTTAAGCCCTGCTCCTGCTTCCAGTCAACGCCAGATCGTAACCACTTGATGGTTGGTTCCTATGTTCGTTCCCTGTACTCAAGACTTATTCCGATACCTTAGCCTAACCCTGTTCTCCCTGTTCCCCGCTAAAGGATTCCCTGCCTGCCGACCTCCTGCCTGTCTGACTACCCGCCTACCTGCCTGACCCCCTGCCTGTCTGAGTACCTGCCTACCTGCCTGACCTCCTGCCTGTCTGAGTACCTGCCTACCTGCCTGATCCCCTGCCTGTCTGACTACCCGCCTACCTGCCTGACCCCCAGTCTGTCTGAGTACCTGCCTACCTGCCTGACCCCCAGCCTGTCTGACTACCTGCCTACCTACCTGACCCCCTGCCGGTCTGAGTACCTGTCTACCTGCCAGAACCCCTACCTGCACTACCTACCCCCAGCCGGATTCCCCTAACCCCAAACCCTATAATAAACTACTGTTATTACCATACTACCTGTTCTCCGTTGTCTGCTTCTGGGTTCCGCCTTCTGGTCGTGACAATAGTGTTGTTTGACAGGGGGATAGCTTTGAGTTTTGGGGCTGTTGCCTCGTCTATCATATGTGAAACCATATCTATTGCAGCAGGGAGTATTAACTCCTCAGCGATGGTGTGTGGTTTTTTAGACTGGGCGATACGATATGCCACTTTGTAGGAGGCAAGTTGAGCATTAGACGTAACAGATGCTGTTTTAACGAAACGGCTCTGCTGACCACGGTATTCTTGGAGTTTTCTCTTGAAGAAATCGAGGGGCTTCTTCACATCAGTCGGGTGTGTGGTCTCCAAGTGACGTTTCAACTTGCTAGGCTTCATGCTTTCTGCCGCTAAAGTTTTGAGACAGAGGACACACAGTGGTCGTTCCTCTGCACCGACCACATTAGACGTGAAGCCCAGGGAGAGGTATGTATCGTCATACTTTCTTGACTTTGGCTTTGGGACGTTTGTCATGGGCTCCTTCGCTTTTCGTTTAGCTTCTGGCTCTTTCATAAACTTATCCATTGTTGTTGTTGCTGCTAGATAGCTGGAGGAGGGAGTGCGCGCGTCAATGACGTGAATGGAGCGCGCGTCAATGACGTGAATGGAGCCCCCCTCGCTGCCTCTTTGTTACAGTTTATGGCCTGCGCTCCATTCAGGTTCTCATTTTTATCATCCAACGCCCACAACACCCCTGATGGTAACCTTAAGCAAGCAGTGTTTGTTTACAGCTCTTGTGTGTGCATTTTTTTCCCCTCCCATTATTTCTGCGCCCCCCCTGCAGTACCCCCGCGCCCCACTAGGGGATCGCGACCCACAGTTTGGGAAACGCTGCAAGACCATAGGCGTACAGTAGGTTCCACTAGGACATGTCACCCCCACATCCTAAAATTCCCAACCCCTTTTATCTGAGATCATATATTTGCTATCACTGACTGCCATTCTGGATGTCTATATCATTGCCACCTCAGTCTTCTACACCAGTAACAACTCGTCTGCTACGTCAGTCTGCCACAGCAGCACAACAGCTCAAGGCACATAGCCACCAGGGGGAGAGTGGGCTTCACATTGGATTTCTGTCCCATCTGCTAATTTACTGTAATGAAAACCATGCTGACAACGATCTCTGGCCAAAACCACATTCACATATGGGTCCAAAATTAAAACCTTTCACTTGAATGTGTCTCTGTTTCAAGAGGAACTTCCCATTTAGGGGGCAACATCAGCTGTAAAAGGAGGAAGAAAAAATAGAAACTTGTGGAGGAAGAAGTGAATAGAGGAAGCAAGTATGTTTGTGTCTTTGGTGTTGCATTTGTATTTGAGCAGTGCATTATTAGTACCTGTAACTTCAATTAACTTACTGTGTATGTAACAGAGCCAAATAGGACACATGCATGGTAAAGACACATACATTTAGGTAAGAGGGGGGTGGGGAGGGGGGGATGTGCATGTGTACCATCCGTCTCTGGGAGCTCAGATCAGGAGGCCTCAAAGCCACAGAAACAATCGTGCCCCGAGGACTAGCCTGCTGCAAACTGGTGTGTGTGCAGCAATGGGGGGATGTTAGAAAAGCACAGAGCCCACTTTTGGTCCACTTTGGGCAGCTAATACAGTAGCATGTGATTTTCTTGGTTAAAAGGGTTAGTGTGTGTGTCTCAGTTGGATGTATTTCACAAGTCACCATTGTCAGTCTGAATTACAGTATCCTTATATTACTACTATTACATTTTAAAAATTCTTACATTTGAATCCTCCTCAGTAAATCACACACACAGTACCTTATGACTAAGCAGTTGAAATGACATTTCTCTCTATCCTTAGAGAGAAAACACTTACCATCAGTGCAAGTGACCTCTGTGCCCTTGTTGAACTTGTCCAGGTTCACCCTGGGCGGGCGGTTGGGTTTGGCAGGGGCACTGCCCAAGGCAAATATATTGGGCAGAGGGTTCCTCCTCGGTGCAGAGGGGTCAACCTGAGGGGCAGGGCATAGGGGCTTCTTCACAAAGCTGGGTTTCTTAGTGGCTGGAGGTTTGGGGACAGGAGAGTTGCTGGAGCTCAGGGGGGGACTGACTATCTCTTTGCCCCTGTCCTCTGATAGGACGTCTCCTCTGTCCTTATTGAAAGTGTTCTGAGCAGTCCTGAAGTTGGTGGGGGGTTTGGGGGCGGGGCCTGGGAAAGGTCTGACTTTCGAATCAGTGGCCCCACCTTCTTCTGGTTGTTGCCACATCTTTGTGATGATGGGTTTCTGGAGAAGGGGTATTTTCGGTGGGATGGCGTTGGAGGTACCCCCGCTGTCCTCAGGTTTTGGGCTGTCTTTAAGCCAGTGGGGTTTGGCCATGGCTGGGGAAGGTTTGAGAAAAGGGGGTTTGGCATCGGGTAGGGTGGAGCTCAGGGAGGGCTTCTGGAGAGGGGGTTTGGGGATCGGGTTTTTGGACTCTGGGTCCTGAGACGACTCAGGGGGTTTAGGTTTGAAGGTGAACTGTTTCACAAAGGGGGGTTTGGTGTCCTCCTGGGCACCTCCAAACATACTGGCCAGTGCTTTGGTTTTCGGGGACTCTCTCACCTCAGGGGCGCTCTTGGTGGAGACAGTGCTTTTGAGGAAGTTGGGTTTGGGGGTGGTGGAGGCCGCACTGCCTGACAGGCTGGTCTCCAGGATGGGCTTCTTTGGCGCGATAGGCGGTCCTGAGGACAAGGTGGGGTGCACAGCTGCTTTGGGACGTCCTGAGGAAACACCCTCAATGGTGTTACCCTCAGTGTTGAAGCGAGCCATGATGGTCTTCACATCGGCCTTGTTGTTCTGCTGGCAAGGAATAGACACAGGTACAGTAAATAATCCAATAGTATCCAAAAATATGCTTTCATTTGTATTTTTCCAACTCTCAATTCTGTCATTCACATCTTGTTCAAACAGGCTGCAGTATTGGTGTAAATGGGATCAATGCATGTGGATGATACAGTTCCTGTTTTGTTAGTGTACACCCTGGTAGGTTGGTTAATAACCTGAACCAGATTACAGGCACTGGTTATAGTAAGAATAGTATTTTTAATAGGACAGCTTGATGTGAAAATGTATGTTTAGGTCTCCCAGGACATAGATTTCATTGCATGCTCGATCAAACATTTCACACAGATTAATAATATAATTATATAATAATTTATAATATAATTAACTATAACAGCATCCCAGCAATATGCTGTAGGTTTGAGGTGGGGTAAGTGAACCCGTAACCATAGCATTTCAACCTCACACAACATTAGATCCCTTCATAGTTTTTCTTCTGAGTTTAACAGGGATGTGGCTCTGAATGTGCATTGAATGAATGAATGGTCTTTATTGTCATTGATATAGTACAGGTACCAAACAACGAAATTTGGGAGGGGGGGCTCCCCTGGTGCTAGGAAAGAAAAAAAACAACAAAAACAACAACTCCTCCCCCATATATATCCCAGTCCTTTCTATAAATGCTGTATCCCTGTATCTCCACTGTAACATCATGAAATGTATTGTCCAAATGTATTGCCAGAAATGGCTAGAAAGTGAATTTTGTCAGATCTTAACAAGTTATCTATATCCTGAACTTTATTATACTTTTTAAAAATGTATTTCTTCAAGATTATTGTGTACCCATATGCTTTTATGTATGTTATGTGTTTTGTTAAACTAACTAACTATCCACTAACCCAGGCCCTTACCCTAACCCTGACACTGAGTGACAACATAAAGTGCCCTGTGTAAGTAATGGGACAGTGAAGCATTTTCTCTTCTTTTAGCTCTACACTGCAGAAGTTTGGATTTTAAATCACTATGAGGTTAAAGAGATCACCAGAGAAGATACCCGGCATCTGGTGGGTTCAATGGGTTGCAGACTTCAGGCATTGCATGCAAAAGATTGTCGATTGTTGAATACTAAACATGAGTTCTTATTTTGGACATTTGATAAATCTGTCCCATTACTTTTGGGTAACCTGAAAAAAGGGGGATAATGCATAAAAAGTGCTGTAATTTCAGGATGATGACACCAATAAATACCATCAAATAAAAGCTGAGAATCTTTACTTTCACCTCATAGTAATTGTTTGATTTCAAATCCAAATTTGGAGTGTAGAGCCGAAAAGGCTTTATGGCCAAAGGTTACACACAATGAGAATATGCTATCTAGTAAGACAAAAATGTCATGTTATCCATATTGCCTTTAAACTACTGGTTACTATCATAGTGTACACTCTGGGAGAAAGAAAACAGGAGGTTGCAGCAGCTGTTTCAAAACAGACATTTGGAAACTGCTCAACACAGTTTCTCTCTCAGAATTTACACGACCCTCTATTGCCTACCAATAATCAATCACAGCATTGCAGAGGAAATGCATCAACAAAGCTATATCTCACTAAATAAAACAGGAAGTGGGGAAGTTGTGTAATTTCACACTTTACACTTGCTTTCATACACAATAATACACATATGATATAAGCAATAACGATGTTGGATAAATAAGTGACTTCGAATGGATGGTAGTAAGAAAAGTACTTTTTTAAGAATAATTGAACCACAAATGTTTTGGTGCTGTATGATGGTGTTTATATGGTGTTTGACCCCCAAAATTGCCAAATAGAGTTGTTATACAGGCACAAGCCCCAATAGACTTGTTTAGGTGCTAGTTAGTGTGTGGTGTGATTTCGATCATGTCAAGTCACCCTTGAAGCTGATGTGGCAATACAATCACCTGTCTATCTAATTATTAGTCACCTCAGCTGAAAGGGTTAAAACTTTTGTGACCATAATTTGTTGTTGTAGCAAAATAATGGTTGGCTTGTATTTCCTTCGCTCAGATGCAAATACTTCTCTGGGACACACAAAGATGTTTATGTGATGTGTGAGGGTTCCGGTACACACCTGTGACAGGGGTGAGAGGTTTTGAATATCTGTTATAAACTGCAGTAAAAGGCTGTGCCTCCTAATGTTGATGAATGTATGCTGGAGGACTCACAAGTGGACGTTGGCTACACCCCAGTTTAATGAGGGTTGTTTGAATGGAGACAGACCAACCTATCATGAGGAAGTATAGATAAGCCAAGAGGACAGACATTCCTATTCTACAAGGCTGATGGGAGGGAGGGGAGTTGGGACAACCTGTTCTATGAACTTATGGAGGATGAACAGAGAAGAGAATGGAGGGGCAGAATTGTCAATAGGATGTGGCGTCAATTCACCTTGATCAGACAACCTTAATATAGCCTATATCTCACTGACCATTAATGACTAATGTCTACCTTTCCCATGATCAACATTCTTTAAAGTTCATGGCCAAATCATTGCAAAGTAACTTAGTAAATACAGTGGAGCTCTCTGGCTGATGCCTCTAATCTCTACAGAGGACGACAAAATAACAAAAAAGGACAGACACAGTGACATACTGTAAGTAAAATCTAAACATTAGAAGACAAACAACAGACAATCATGACACAATGACATACATGTTGGTATGGCTAGGTAGTTGAAGATGATGACTTGGTTCTTTGACAGGTTCTCTGACAGGTTCCTTTTAGGTGAATTAGAGCTAGCTTCTCATTTAAAATCAGTTAGCACTTAGTGACAATGGCTGGATAAGCACAACCAAAGTGTGGATTGAAGTCTGTCCATGTCCATCGACTCATTTGAGGGTAAGGAACCAAATATGATTTTGTTATTTGGGTGAACTATCACTATCACTATCACTAACCTGTTGACCTCACTAGCACTAGTACAATATTACTAACAAAACATTACCTACCTAATGTGTGATGCACACAGCTACAGTGGAGCAACAGTGGAGCAGTGTGCCAAACGCATCCATACTGACACAATGGCGCAACCTGTGTTAAAGGTTGGTAAATCAGTGTTTAGTGTTCTCTCCACCTTAGTGAGCATAGTGAGCACCAGAGTTAGCAGGAATTTAATCTGGCATAGCCATACCTCTAAATCACGTTGTTCTCACGCCTCCTTTGGAGGTCTGGAGAAATTGTTATTCACTGATTCGGTTTGAATAATAATAATAATAATAATAATAATAATAATAATAATAATAAAAAATAATAATAATAATAATAATAATAATAATAATAATAACAACAATAATAATAATAACAGCTTAAATGTATATAGCGCCTTTCAGGGGACCCAAGGTCGCTTTACAGAAATACAAGAAACAACAAAAAACAGTCAAACATACAGTCAGACAAACAAAAACAACAACTAAACTAGAGGCCAAAGACCTTGGCAAACAGGTGGGATTTGAGCCCTGTTTTAAAGGCGTCCAGGGTAGGGACGTTGCGGATCACTGCAGGGAAAGAGTTCCAGAGAGTGGGGGCTGCCACACTGAAAGCTCTGTCCCCGAAGGTGGGCAGGTTACTGCGGGGGGTGACAAGCAGACCCAAGTATGATGACCGCAGGTTTCGGGGAGGGGCATGTTGCCAGATAGGTACTGGGGGGCGCGGGGATGGAGGGACTTGTAGGTGAGGAGGATTTTGTAGATAATGCAGGACTTGACTGGAAGCCAGTGGGTGAGTTTTGCACATACTGGAGCCTGTCCAGGGTTTTGTTGGATACCCTGAACAGTACACCATTGCAGTAGTCCAAGCGGGAGATGACAAACGCATGGACCAGGGTTTCAGCAACATAGTCCGAGAGTGGATAGGCGGATTTGGTGATGGGCTTGATGTGAGATTGGAAGGAGAGGGTGGAGTCAAGGATAACACCCAGGTTGCGGACATCGGGAGATGGGGAGATGGAGCAGCCGTCAACCTGGAGGATGAAGTCTCCAACCTTCCGGAGCAGCACCCTGGATGCCACAACCATGAGCTCTGTTTTCTTGCTGTTTAGTTTGAGAAAAATTAGATCTATAAATAGATACATTTTATTTCACGTAGGCAGTTGACAAGAGACTGCGGGGGGAGCTGAGAGGATGGAGTAGTGCTACGTGCTATGGTATCGTCAGCGTAGCAGTGGAAGTTGAGGCCGTGGTGGCAGATGATCTGGCCGAGGGGGAGCATGTAGATAGTGAATAGGAGGGGTCCAAATACAGAGCCTTGAGGAACACCTTGGTTGACCGGGGCTGAGGGGGAACTAGAGCCATTGATGGTAACAAATTGTTCCCTGTTGGAGAGGTAGAACTGGATCCAGGAGAGGGCTGTACTGGTGAGGCCTAGGAGGTCAGATATCTTATATAGCTAACTACATTGCAGGGTAAAATCACGATTAAAAACAATAAGATAAGCAAACTACTGCAATGTTATTGAGGAGACCTCCGCTTGCCATATACGGCGCCGCCATCTAGGTCTCCAACCCTAGTTGATAAAAACATTTAACCTGCTCCATTTACACAGACCCTTTACCTGCAATTTACCAGTAGCATTATCATGTCTGCCACAATTCATCCATGAGCCTAGTCAGTGGTTTGCTATGGATGGAACAACATACTTCAAATTCAATTGAACTGCTGCCTTATGCCAATACATGGATTAAGGGGCATTACCTATAACATTGTAACTGAAGATGGTGAAGGTCCTATAGGTTTGGCCTCAGAACTATTGCATACTGACATTATTACACTAGCACTATTGTCACTTTATTGTCACTTCTTGTCACTTTTTATTACTTATTATTGAATTGTTGATTGTTGTTGACTGACTGCTGTTGGGAGCATGGAGCAAGATCCCAAAGCATTTCAAATGTGACACATATAATTTGATTTGATTTGATTTGAAAACTGAGTGTGTTTAGGTTTTTGGAAATATCAATAATGTCCATTCTAATAATAGTCATTAGTCATGGACTTTTACTAAAGGTTATATGAGTGGTTAAGGTAAAGGTGGAAAGGGCCGGCGGGGCGCACGCGGGCGTGCACACACACACACACACACACACACACACACACAATCACACACACACACACACACACACACACACACACACACACACTCACACACACACACACACACACACACACACACACACACACACACAGTTAGCCCTACAGAGAGGTTGACGTCCTTTAGACATGACACTTGTTGAGAAATGAAAGAGAAGATATTGGCTAAAAATAAAGAGGAACCATGTTTTTTTCAATGTTGTGAAAAAAAGTAACTGACACAATCATGTTGACCCAACCCTGGTTAGTCAAACTGCTCTAAAAAGCAAACACTTCTCTTATCTAGGCTACAACCAAAAGTGCAAAAATGTACAGTAGAGTAAAACTACATCTAAACATTGTATGATAAATCATGAGATTGGACTTTAGGCTACAGTATAACTGTTAAAAAAGTTATTACATCTCTATTTGTGCTCTATGTGTATGTCTTTTCATTGGTAGGTTAAGAGAAGTTCAAGTAATTCGTATAACTTCCCCCAAAAAATTACATAAAAGGACCTGAGGCAATATGTTATGACCACATTATGACGGCAATGAATATAAAAAATAATCCGAATTAGAATTTTACAAGAATAAAGTCAGGATTAGAATCTTACAATTAAAGTAATGTGAATAAAATACACTAATAGCCATGGCACATAACACACAGTACATCAAGCACCTGCTACTACACCTCGATCTGCAAACAAAACATATGAATATGCTTGTTTAAAAGAGCAGATGTTGACCACGAGCTTTGGCAGAATGGTTATTAGTTGTACGCATACATACCATTAACTTTTCAGAGCGACAACGCATGAGATGATTAGAGGGCAGGTACTCACCATAGTAGGACCAGTCAAGGGAACCTAAGAAGTCTAGACGTAAACTGTTGGCCCTGGGGTATGGGAGAGTGTAGAGTATGTTTGACTTGGTGATAAGTGTATGTGTGTGTGAGAGTGTTTGAGAGAGAGAGAGAGTGTGAGCAAGCAAACAAGGGAGAGAGAGTGTGTGTGTGGTTATGTGAGTGTGTGTGTGTGTGTGTGTGTATGCAGCGATGACCTCAATGTCTGTCTGCTTCTGCCTACTTCCCCTCTATGAAGAGTGCCTGCTGTGTGTAATCATCACAGGCTGCCTTATCTCTCTGCCCATCTCCTGTATTTGCCTATTCCCAGTAGCTCTACGGCTCTTTCCATCCCCAGAGAACAATCACCGTCACTACTCCACTGGAATTCCACACTGTAGGACACTGTTCAAACTGTCGTTTGAAATAATAGCTTCTCTGTACATATGTCATGAATTACTGTACAGAAAACCTGAGTTCAAATACTGTATTGCATAAGGAGGAAGCAGGGCATTGGTCAATTGCAGTCCAAACTTGAGTTCTAGGCAGCCAATTCTCATAGAGGGACTGATACTAATTGTGATTAAATGAGTATAGTCTATTCATTGATGTGGGTATCAAGTTCTCAAGTGTATGAGTGAATGTTTGTTGGATATTCCAAAATGAGGAGCAACATTTATTACATATATATATTATAACAGTAACAAAGATACAGTTCTGTCTCTCTCCTTCTAAACTTAAATAATGGAGAGAGGGGCAGAGGTAGGGACAGAGAGGGATGTAGAAGAGGGAGAGAAGGACATTAGGGAGAGAGTGAGGGAAAGAGGAAGGGGGTATAGAGGGAGGCCTGTCTCACAGTTATTTACTGCCCGTTTCTCCCTGCCAGCTTTCTCCTTTACTCTATGTCCTCTGTCTGCGTTTACAGTTCAAAGCTTCAACATATGTTTGCTCCCTACAAATCCTGCTCTAATGTCTCCCTGCTCAGCACAGAGTAGCTATAAACACCAGCCGGGGTGAAAGGTCTCAGCGAGCTAAATCCATTATATTTATTTATATATTACTTAACAAATGACATATGACTATTATAGCTCACCTCCCTGATATACCACCTGTTTAACACATTTCAGTATAACAAAGGCAAAATAAGGCCTTTAAAGGAACAGTCCACTGCAAACACAATGTATGTCAAATGTGACGGCAGCTGATGAAACCAGGAACAAGTCGGCAACCAATCAAATTGTTCAGACCTTTATTCTAAAAAATGTAAATACATTTCAATGTTGTTGAAAATCAACGACACACTCGCTATTCAAGCCAAAACAGTGCAATGCAATGGATGTGGTGATGAATCTCCACTACTCTACACTAACTAGGTAGTAGTGGGGATTACTCACCGAATCCATTGCATTGCAATATTTTGGCTTTACTAGCGAGTGTGCAATTGATTTTCAACAACGATATTTTTCAGAATAAAAGTCTGAACACATGGTCGGTTGTCGACTTGTTCCCGGTTTCACCAGCTGCCATTGTTGTTTTCATACCTAAGATATAATGAAATGCCAAGATCAATCCACATCCCACGGCATTGGTTGTGTCGATCCAGCTATACAGTACTTGCATCAACTCAACATTTTGATTGGAAAATGTTTACAAAAAGCTGTCCCAATATTTAAAAGCAAACCCAATATTATCAATTAAGTAGCATATAGCTTAATTTCTTAGATATTGCATTGAACAATTTATTTTTTTACTGATTTGAAATGTTTGAATTGTGTTCGAACCACTACTTTACTGTAGAATTATGACTCTATTACAAGTAGTATGTAACACATGTGTAACTACAACACTTACAGTGTAATTTCAATAATAATTACACATGGGCAATAACATAACAATAGTAAGTTATATATCAAAAACCATTACAAAAAACTGTTATGATCATCTGATTATTGCTGTATCCATGGTGACTGAGCTCTGTCTCTCAGTGTCAGTCCTCTGCCCTGTGGTACAGGTAGCTGTCCTCCGCTTCCTCCCTTCCGTAACCGTGGTAACTCCCGCCAGTGTCCTCTGGGCAGGAAATACCCAGAGTCCTCTGCAGTTTCTCCTCCTGCTGGCGCAGCTCCGTGGAGTCCACCAGGTCATAGATGTTGGCCAGGGACCACATGGGTGAGGGGAACCAGGCCTTGACATCGCCATCCTTCCCCACCACCACCATGCTGAAGTAGTCCCTGCTCATCTTTAGCTGGTCTCGGAGACTGTTGACCACATCCTCTGATAAGAGCTCATTCTCACTCTGGCTCCTCCCTGCAGGATTAGGAGAGGGGTTGTTTGGTTCTATTGTGACTGTTTGGAAACATTAGTGGTAAATGTGCTCCGGAGTGAAGTAAATAGAGTCTAGTATCACCGCACATTTGCAAGTGCTAACCTCACCCACAGAAAAAACTGACCCAAAAACTAAGCGTAGGCAAATTGCACCCTCCACTAGTGGATAAAATAAAAAATTGGGTTCAGGAGGTCTGCATATCAGAGTGCATTCTCTTCTGATTAGTTAATTATAATGAGGAGTGCTGCCCTACACAAATTGCATATTGATGTTTCATGTTGACATGTTTCTGTGTGTATTAACCATTTGTTTGAGATAAAAACAAACTTACCATTGAGTGGAAATAGTTCGACAGATCCCAACGCTGACGGTCCTGCACCTATCAGTTTTAGCAAGGCAAAATGGCGGGTGCCTGTTGGGCAAACAAATTGCATGTTTCATCTCTAATCCAATTCCAATAGGCTACTTATAAATGAATGAATGAATGAATGAATGAATGAATGAATGAATGGTCTTTATTGTCATTGATATAGTACAGGTACCATAAAACGAAATTTGGGAGGGGGGGCTCCCCTGGTGCTAGGAAAAAAAAACTAAAAACAAGAAGGGAAAAGAGCTGGTTTACATAAATAAAGGCTATGTACACTATCCACTATACTATACTATACAAATAAAACTGTGCTGTACTCTATGCTATGCTATACATATCCTAACATTTCCTATCTCTGAACCTTGTGTACCCGAGGGTTGTCATATTGCACATAGTGTTATTGCACATTCATTTAAAGTGTCGCAGTTTGCAGGTTTGAAATGTTCACAGTTGTGTTTCAGTATTGCACTTGATTACAATCTAGTAGCTGCCATCAAATTGTCTAGATTGTCCAGGGCCTAGAACCTAGGTCTTTGCTGTGTTCAGGGCCTGAATGGCCCTGGGGTAGAAGCTGAGCTTCTACCCCAGTCTATCTGTCCTTGCGAACATGGTCCTGAACCGGACATGGTCCTGAACCGCCTGCCCGAACAAAGTGTTCGTTCCCAGGGTGGGATGGGTCTCTGGAGATCTTGGAGGCCTTCCTGAGGCAGCGTGTGTTGTACAGCTCTTCCAGAGAGGGGAGGGGGGCGCCGGTGATCTTCTGGGCCGATCTCACGACTCTCTGTAGCGCTTTCCTCTCTGCGGCTGTGCAGCTGGAGAACCACACGCAGATGCAGTAGGTGAGGATGCTCTCCACTGTGCAGCGGTAGAAGGTCACAAGCAGCTCCTGTCTGAGGTGGTATTTCCTGAGGACTCTCAGGAAGTAGAGCCGCTGTTGTGCCTTCTTGATGATGGCTGCTGTGTTGGTCTTCCAGGACAGGTCATCCTGTATGTGCACCCCCAGGAATCGGAGGGTTGAGACTCTCTCCACGCTCCCTCCCTCGACGAGCAGGGGCTGGACCTCAGATTTTTTCCTCCTGAAGTCCACGATGATTTCCTGGGTCTTTGACTGGTTCAGCAGCAGGTTGTTAACCTTGCACAGCTTGCCCAGCTGCTCCACCTCATCCCTGTACGCCGCCTCGTCCCCCCCCGAGATGCAGCCCACCACGGTGGTGTCGTCTGCAAACTTTACGATGGAGTTGCTGGGGTGGACGGGGGTGAAGTCGTAGGTGTAGAGGTTGTAGAGGATGGGGCTTAGCACGCAGCCCTGGGGGGACCCAGTGCTGAGTCTGAGGGCTGTGGAGGTGTGGGAGCCCACCCGCACCCTCTGGGGGCGGTCAGACAGGAAGTCCTTGATCCATGCACAGATAGAGTGTGATAGTCCCAGGTCTAGTAGTTTGGTCACTAGCCTGTCTGGAAGGATGGTGTTGAAGGCAGAGCTGAAGTCCACAAAGAGCAGTCTCGCGTAGCTGTTCCCCCTCTCCAGGTGGGATAGAGTGGAGTGGAGAGTCGTGGCGTCCTCTGTGGACCTGTGGGCTCTGTAGGCGAACTGGTATGGATCCAGGTTGGGCGGGAGGCATGTGACTATGTGGACCCGGACCAGTTTCTCGAAGCACTTCATGATGATTGGTGTGAGTGCCACCGGGCGGTAGTCGTTTAGGCAGCTCACCGTGCTTTTCTTCGGGACTGGGATGATAGTTGAGGTTTTCAGGCAGGGTGGGATGGTGGCCTGGGACAGGGACTGGTTGAAGATGTTGGTGAAAACCCCGGCCAGCTGGTCGGCGCAGTCCCTCAGCATGAAGACTATTGACTGACCTATGTTTCTGAGGTGTAACGTCTCATCCTGGTCCTTAGTTTTTGTTTGTCTTTGTTTCATGTTATTCAATTATTGTTTCCTGTTTATTTTTGTGTTACTCACCTTGTCTCTTGTTTCAGACACTTCGCTACCTGCCCTGTGTTTCTCGCCTGTGTGATTGTCTACCCTGCCCTAATTGGTTGCAATTGTTCCTCATTATCCTTTCCTGTGTATTTAGTTCCCCTGTCTATGTGCCAATTCGTCTTTATACCTTTGTGTCGAAACGTCCCAGCAATTCTCTTCCTGTTATTTGTTTTCCTGTTTTTTGACCCTTGATAGTTTACCCAACCACGGGGGTATTCCATCACTGTCACTGAAGGAAAATTCAGGCTTATTTTCATAAGGCTGGATGTTTTATTTTATTTGTCAAATTAAGCCTGGATTGTCCTTTAGCGACGTTGATGGAATACCCCCCTACTCTTTTGCCTATTTGCTGGATTATAATGCTTAGCTACTGACTGACTTCCTGTGTACTGAACCCATTTTTGCTAGTAAATACTATTATTTTGATTTTTTGGTCTCCAAGTCCTGTTAGAGTCCTCTGCCTTGGTACTTTAACCTTTACACTATGGTCCCAAACTAAACCAACTGCCAAACTAAACCAACTGCCAAACTAAAAAGCAATTTCAATACCCAGAACTAAACTTAGACTAGTAGTAACCTTTGAAGGTCTAAGAAGAAGCATAGTTCTGACCCATGGGACAGGCCTGTCCATTCAGACCCTGGAGCTGCTGTTGGAAGGAGTAGTCGTCCTCAGTGGGAGTAGAGATGATTAGGAGTCTCCTTTTAGACATGAACCTGTCGGGAAACACTGGGTAAGTGACTCTGACCTCTAAAGGATATTATTGGGGATATTATCACCCAATTCAGATACTTTATGGCAATTATATAAAGAAACAAATACATATGTATATTTATAATAAATAAAATTACATAAAATAAATAGAAATACAAGATAGCTTGGGCAGATCCTAGCTTTGTGTACATATTGATTTCACCATTCAGAAATTACACTACTTTTTATGTATAGTCCCTCTATTTCAGGGTAATAAAAAGTAATGGAACAGATTTATCAAATGTCCAAAATAAGCACTCATGTTTAGTAGTTAGTGGACAATCCTTTGCATGCAATAACCTCCAGAAATTCTACCGTCAATTAAGACAAGTTCGCAAGTTCTAGTGGCAGCTACTGTACAAACCTAATACCCATGTTTCACAGATGGGGTGGTATGCTGTAAACCTTGGGCAGATCCTTTTTTCTCCAAACTTTTCTCTTGCAATCACTCTGGTCAATGGAAATATGAATCTTATCTGTCCACAATACCTTTTTCTTGACACCTCTTTGGTCCTCATGTTGACAATAGCAAACTCCAAAGCCAAAACCTAGAATCAATACAGCTCCTATGCCTGCACAAATGATGTGACGGAACACACCTGACTTAGTAGGGGGACTATGCATAAAAAGTGTTGTAATTTCTGAATACTGAAACCAATATGTACACAAATACCACCAAATAGAAGCCGAGAATCTCTACTTTAATCTCGTAGTAATTGTTTGATTACTGTTGAGTATAGAGCTAAAAAAACAAAATGCTTCCTCTTTCCAATATCTATGAAGGGCACTGTATTTTCATTATGTGCCTGGCACACCCTTTGTGTGGACCCAGCCCACAGAGAACCACTGGAGCACTGGTGATACAGGCAATGTGTATTAACTTACTGTATTGTTTGCTTTATGTGGATCTACAGTGTCATGCATTTTCACACAGGTCTTCTCTGTTTTTCTTTTTAAAATTATTATTATTGAAATTATTTGAATTTTGCTTTCACTTTGAGGCTGTGTATATCAGTGGGAAAACAATCCTAATTGAATGTATTTCAATGAATTCTCTGTTTTAACAACATTATGAAAACCGTGCAGGGGCGAATACCTTTGCACAGGACTGTACTGTATGTGCTTTTGTGTTATGACAAGCTTTATGAACAATATTTTCTCTACCTTAGTAATGAGTTCTCAGTCCCACTCCGTTGCTGAGCTTTGGAACAAGGCGATGTCGTTTTCCTCTCCCTCTCCTTCTCCAACCGTCTAGATGGGAAGGTGTCTATGTATTCCATCATCGCAGAAGACAATGGAGGTGAGTAAAATACTCTCTAAAAATAATATGACGCATTAGGACCAAAAATACCACATATTGCTTCAAACTTGAATAGGTTTCATAATGGAAAATAAGATCTTTGATTAGCTATTCTAAAGAAAGGGTTAAACAGGGCCAGTTTTTCTGAACGTTTAATCCAGATCAAAATGACCCTTTTCTGTCTCTGTTTCCGTATTATCCCCACTGCATTAATAATGACTACCTGCACACTGACTGATTACTTGAACACTACTTCTACTTGAACTCTGTACTGCTCCATATCTGTACCATATTGCACACCTTATGACAGACAGTGTATTACATTTCATTGCAACCGGCACAGTATTTTTTGCACCACTTGACTACTACTTGAACTTCCTGTAATGTATCATACCTGAACTATATTATTGCATACTGTATGATTGCATCTCATGTCATTGGAATCTGCACAGCTTTTTGCACTACTGTTCTACAGCAGCACGACTGGTACCGCTGTAGTACAACTACTATCACCTTATCATCCTACTTGTTTCTATTATCGCCCTACTCATTTATTTTATTCTATTGTTGTTGATTTGCATTCTGCTGCTATTGATACTATTGCTGCTATCACTGCTATTGTTGACTGTTGATTTTGTTGTTTTTATATCCTGCTTTATTTTATTATTGATTTTATATTCTGCTGCAATGCCAATGTCGAATGAACCTGAACCCAAGAATTGTACTCTGTGTACCCGTACATTGATGTAAGAAAAGCAATTCTGATTCTGATTCTGATATTAAAATTCTGCCCTTTTGTTGTTTAAAAAAACTACTTAATCCAAGATGTAACCTAAACTTTACCATTTGGTTGTGGTTCAGATTTCTCTAAATATTTAGGGCAGATTTTAACTCAACACAGGGTCGTTTTGAAACACTGGCCCCAGATTAGCCCAGCTGTAACAGCTGTAACACAGCAACGAGCCTTACACTGGGCCTCAGGTCATAGTCAGTCATAGTCATGGAGAACTCCAGAGAGGACATTCCATACTCCTTTCTCAGAAGAGAGATGAGTTGTTGGTCAGTGTACGTCTCTGGGACAGATGTGAAACGAGGCTCAGAGTCTGCAACAACAAACAAAAACGTTGTTATTGTATTTGCCAACATTACGATAAATATTATAGGTTATACGTTTCAACAAATCAAAACCTAAACCTAGCAAATTATTGCATATCATAACCGCATTGACGTTGGTTGTAGCATCTGTAGACCATCCAATAATGTAGAAACAGATGACACTGTTAACCTGAGGAGGATAAACCATCTACAGTAGTTCTACCTGCAGACACATAAGTTGTACCTAGCTGATAGTGTTGCAAAGTGAGTGTGGCATCATTCCCTGAGCTCAGGATGGTTGCCATAGTGACTTTTCTGAGGGCAAGGTCACAGTGGTGAAGTTCGTTCTCCTCCCTCTGCTGGACATACTGAGAAGTGCTGCTACTGGGCGTAGCTACAACCTACACCATGGCGACACAAGCAGATAGCTAAATGAATAGACAGACAGCCAGAGCAATGGATTGACAGTCATTCAGAAACAGGTGAGCAGACAGATACTGTAGATATAGATATATATGCATTCATTATGCATGCAAAGTTATCACTCACCAGAAGTCTTCTTTTCCCTTTAAATGTTTCCAAGAAGTCCTTAACCGTATCTTTATCATTCACCTCTCTGTTGGACTTCTTCCCTCTTCCTTTCCCTTTCTTCTTTTTACTCTCCTTCTTCCCTTTCCCTTTTTTTTTTGATGTATTTTTCTCAGGTGATTCCTCTCCTCTGCTCTCCTCTTCTAGTTTGTCCTTCTTCAACAATTTCAGAACCCTTTTCTCTCCACCGTCCAAAGTAGAATTATATGTGTTGCTTTTTAATCCATTCTTTACAGTAGATGCATCTCCATTTCCTTTCATCGGTTGACTTGTCTGCTTTCGGTCCTCCCTTCCCACTGCTTTAGAGTTGAACTTACCTGTGCTTGCTTCTTTTGAATTTGACAGCCTCTTGCGAATTACAAACCGTGATCGACCATTGAGGATATCCTGAATTTTGCTCTTCAGCGCAGCCTTCTTGTCCAATGGCTTCCTCTGCACTGTGAGAACAGAAGTCACCCCCCCCTGCTTCTGAGGTTTAAACACCTTCTTCGTCATGGGACCCCGTTTCTTTGCCACCAGCCTCTTCTTGGTGATTTTGCACTTGAACTGCGAGCCCTTCCTGGTGAGCTTCTCCAGCTTGCGCATAGGGAACTGGTCGATGACCTCCAACACAGCCTCCACGCGCACTGGGTAGGGGAAACTCTCGCTCACCTGCAAGTTCTTCTTGAGGACCAGCATGGAGAAGGCATGGTCAGTCAGCTCAAGGTAGTGCAGGAGCTTGGTGGCCATGTCTGGGTCCATGCTCTCTACTGTGGCCTCCCCTTGGAAGGTGGTCTTCTGGATCCGGGCCTCCATCATAGCGTTCTGGATGACAATGATGATGAAAGTGTCCCTCTCAGCCAGCCGGCAGTTTAACCCCTCCGGCTCCATGTCCTGGATCTGTTTCTCCATCATGCGGAGGTAGTTATCACTGTGGGATGGTGCTGTGATCACCCATAAGCGCTTCTTACCAGCAAAGTCAGCCAGGAATTCCAACTCTGGTGCCAGGCTAGCTTCAGTCCCGTCTATGTCTCTGTCTCCCTCCTTTCCGTGCTCCTTGTGTTCGGGACGCTCATACTGGGCCCTGGGCTGGTGTCTGGCCCTCCCTGGTCTGGCAGCAGACAGACCTGGAATGTGGTTCCACAGAGATACCAGGGTGAGCAGAGTACAGAGCAGCCGAGGCATCCTTAGTGGATGATTCGTCTGGGATCCTCAGGGAGACTTCCTCAGTGAGGTAGTCGGTCTACGATCCTTAGGGAGACAACTGAGATAAAGTTTCTCATCAGCCGAGTGGACTGACTGAGGGAAAAAGACTCCGCTACACACCCACTGCTGGTTCACATTACACAGCAACCTTGTTACAGGAAACTCCTGGAATTTTCTTCAACTTCAAAGCATATTCTCTGAAGAAGAATGCCTAGTGTGAGTCCCACTCCAGACTGCTCTCAGTGCGCAGGAGGCTGAGCCACAGAATGGTTAAGAGGAGGAGATGGAAAGCAAAGGACGAAACCGGTTTCCCGAGTACTGAAACCCGATCTCTTCAAACTTTCAACATAAAACAGTACTGAAACAAAACAAGTATACATCTCTATTGTATATTTAATACTGTGTATACACTTTTGTATATTTTAACAAAAATGAGCACAATCACAGCATTCAAAGTAAATATTGTGCCATATGGAGGAACAGAAATGTTCTTCCATGTTTATATATTGATTCATGTTGCTCCAGAAGACACTCTTTGGGCCTCTTGCGAGTGCCTCATCTGGGGTCTATTAAAAGCGCCAGTGCCTGGTCTGCAGGACCAGACTAGATCCTTGATGCAAGCTCTGCCTGGGGGAGAGGGACTGAAATAGACATACAGGAATATGGTTTACATTATTCTTGAAATGTAGTGGATGGATGGATGGATAGGATGGATAGGCTTCATTTTAACAGTTTAGATTCTAACACATGTCAACTTTGTGTGTTGACTTTATAGGTAACACACTTTTGAAGGCACAGTAGCTTCAATCATCCATTATTTTTCTTTTGATTCATGTGCTGAAAGTTAGACATTTTCCCTCTTCTACTAACTCCCCTTTGACTTTGTTTAAATTATATCCTATCGTGGAAAATTATTTTGAACTGAAACTTGATTGACTGGGGTAATCTCTGTGATCTGACTGGTGTTAGACTCATAGGACTTCCAGATGGTTATACCACAGTAGAACTCATTCTAATTCTAAGGAATGAACAATCCTTCAAAGAGGGAGAAAGACAGAGTAGTTTAAGAGACTAAGGCCATCTGTTTAGTGAAGGTCATGGGTGAACAACAATAACTTCAAAATACCTCCAGGGCCAACTGGCATGACTGAACACAAATGAATTATGTGACAGCAGCTGGTGAAACCGGGAACAAGTCAGCAGGCGATTTAATGTTCAGACTTTTATTCTGAAAAATGTAAATACATTTCAGCATTGTTGAAAATCAATTACACACTCACTAGTCAACTAACACAGCTTGTTTTGTGAGCCTGCTAACAATGTACAGTAGTGTTATAGTTAACTAGGTAGTAGACGGGATTACTCACTGAATCCATTGCATTGCAATGTTTTGAGTTGACTAGTGAGTGTGCCATTGATTTTCAACAATGTTGAAATGTATTAAAACATTTCAGAATAAAAGTCTGAATATTTTGATTGGTTGGCGACTTGTTCCCGGTTTCACCAGCTGCTGTCACATATTGTTTCTTGCCCAACAGATAACTGCTTAAACATCCATATACGCATACAGTGATGATGAGGCGGTTATGTTTTTGATGGTCACACCCCCGAGTTGGAGGAAAATAGATGGGTCCCGCCATTAACAATTGGCTAGCAGGGTTTTTCATTGATACTGATTCAGCTCCTGCTAGCCATCATAGTATAGATGGAGGAGAGGCACTACCTGGTTCACCCTAGAATACTGTAAGCCACAGGACTGAGTAGTCAACATCTTGCAAAGGTAAAGTGTGTGTGTGTGGGATTTACTTGGATCTGTGGGGCTTGTGTTCCACAAACAGAGTCAGTGGTGTGTGAGTTGATTGCCATTTGTATTTCATTTGTTGTTGATACGAACCCTGAGTGATATTTGGCATGGTCTTCTCAAATAAGAAGTTACTGCAGTGAGACCATGTTGCCTGGCTTCCTACCATCTAAAGAACTCCAGCTGACCCCCACAATAACTAAAGCTATGTCTTACCCTCTATTATCTCTGTCTCCAAACACTGCATGTGTCAATTTTCTAAATCAAATGTTCACAACAGTGATTATTGTGTAACTTATTATCTCTCTTTACAACTACAGTAAGTCCTGTTCCCTGATGAAGAGGTGATGATCATCCCACTCCCAAAATGTTATCTCTCCTGCCCTGTTATTTCCCCAGAAGAACTGAACCAAGATTGAGATGAGGTGCAGCTAAAATATAAAACAGAATTTGAGACTCCTGCTCAAAGTAAAAACACATACACACAAAAAGGTATTATTCGAGAGTGAAAAACAAGATGTTTCAGCCATCCAAAGTCTTCATCAGAATGAGTAACACATGGACAAGACAAAGCTATGGTTAGGGTTAGGGTTATCCTGTCTATTGGTCTATTCTGTGCTGTTAGAGAAGTAGATAATGGAGAATGGGAGAAGCTTTCACTACTGGACTATGAGACAACTCGGGGCAAAATTATATTTCACCTAAACATGAATATTCTGAACCATCCCTTTAATTAAAATGTTCTGTTTTACAAAACTGGTTGTATGTGTTTTTGTTGTGGTTGATGTCTTCTTATATTCATTTATTTATATGGTAATGCCTTGCTGTAATACCATGCACGGTCTACATTATCATGTCTTTTGCACTATGCTACTATTTTCACTATCTGGTTAGATGCCAAACTACATCTAATCTAATCTAATTTTCATTTGTCAATGTAGTGACTCGATACTCTGTGCGGCTGCTCCCATCCTTTCCCATTGTTTCTGCTGTAGAGCATGGTAAAGGGTAGGCCCAAGCAGTTGTTCAGCACAATACACACAGCACCATCTGGTGGAGATATGTGGACCCTACACCAAATATCAATAAATTCAACATCATGATAGCCTCCACCATTGAAGAAGGCTGTGAATGAATTGAGATACTCTCACTGTGTTTCTTTAACACTCGTTCACCCGACAAGACGTGAACCAGCAACATAATTATTGTTTCCGGTAATTATTTACCCATGTTTGTAGTTTGTGTGTATCTGTGCGCGCGTGCGTGTGATTTATCAGGGTTAGGAATAAGTAGTGGATTTCATTTTTTCTATTTTTTCTATAAATG
Organism: Nansenia antarctica; assembly: GCF_963989245.1. NCBI lineage: Eukaryota > Metazoa > Chordata > Actinopteri > Argentiniformes > Microstomatidae > Nansenia > Nansenia antarctica. The sequence continues at coordinate 59,446,142 of NC_137689.1, forward strand.
TTTTGCATAAAAAACAGTGTAGATAGCTCAAAGAATAGCCTTGAGACAAAAACAACAAAGTGCTTCTATGCCAGTTGCGCATTATTATGAAACTGTCTAATAATTTCCAGAATATATAACTTCAGTGTGCATTGTGATAGTGTTATGTAAATTATTTAATGCTGACGATCAAACTCTGTTGTCACCAGATTGTCAGTCTTCTGTTTTTTCCAATTTCATTTTTTACTGCTAAAATGAGATATTTCAACATCCTGGTAACTGGATGTATCGTCCAATAATGTGCCTGACAATCCAATTCATTTGATATCTTCCGGGTGTAAAAGACGAAAGTTCGTCTGTGCTGCACAAAACCAGACCATCACAAGGTCAGTTATGTAATTGCAATAATATGTGCGTTGAACACCTTTGTTGATGCATTTATTTTCCAAACAAAAGTCTGTGTTGTGGAAATGCAAGAATTGTTTGGTGGTGCATAACATTGTTGTTGGGTTGTTAGCAATCGTTAGCTACCTCTTTGCTAGTTGAAGCCGAAACCTTTCATTGTGAAAAAACAAAAGTGATGGCCGGCGACAGCTGATTATGTCCCCCATCAAAAATCACAATGAACAGATGGCTCGCTATTTAGCCAGCTCGAATGCATAAACGATGGCTACATTACCGGAAACAAATGCACATTTAACATAATATAATAACAATAATATAACTGTAAAATTACCTAATTCCGTGTGGCATATCTGCGCACAGTGTCATTGACATTGGTACTTTAGCATTGAATGCTGATAGTTTAGCTGTTGCCAATTTGTTTGTTTGTTTATTTTATGTTGAGTGCGTGGATTTGTCCATTGCTGCAGACTAATCAATGTCCAAAAGCATCTGCATATGCCACGTGCAACATGTACAACTGTCAATCATACCCTCTCTATAAGAACCGCTTACAGTTTTTGGGTCAGTGTTGCAGGCGAATCATGCTGACGTGGTACGATATTGCAAGAAATGGGATAACTGCATAGCGTCACATGATCTATATATACCACCTGCTAGTTCCATGCAACATTTCTCAAGAAAGTCTGCTGTGAAAATATTGAGAAACCATTCTTCCTCATTCTGTTAGGGATAAGTAGCCAACCTTTATTAGGAAATTCCCATTTATTGTAAAATTCTGAGATTGCCAAACTACAAGTTTAACATTGCAGGCAAAAAAAATAATGTCTGTGGTAGCAATGCCAGTTTAAATGCATGCTGGGAGTTGGTTTGCTGTTCAATCACCATTTCAGTTAATTTGATCCTTGAGGATATGACTTACTATGTAGACTACAACTGTCTTATCTTGTCATAGCCCAACATATAGGGTTGTTTTACGTCACATTTTGTAGACAATGTATAGGCTAGCTTTGAAATATGTTCAAAACGATCATGTATTCAGAGCTCTGTATCCATTTTAGAATGGTTACATGTCCCCAGACCATCTTTTAACTTTATACCAAAACAAGTAGTGGGCCAGCCACTGAGGGAAAAAAAGAACACCCAAATAATAAATAATGCACCTTCAACTTGTCATGGTGTGAGAAATTATAGGTGACGTGCCAATTCTTGTGTTCATTAGTTGTGCTGCAAAGGACAGCGGCGCATGAATTAGCCTACTAGCAAAGAGTCTAGTTAATAAGAAGCATCAGAGATTGTAGCGCACTTAGTAAACTTTAAATCATTGCATGCATGTCATTGCATGTTTGAAAGGTTTGGCAGATTGTATGCAAAATGTATGTTGAAAAGGAAAGAGCAATACAGAATTTCAGTTGTTTGAACCCTATAGAATATTATATATAGGTCCTGTCCCACAGGCCTTGTTGACATGAGCACAGAGTACAGGCTAATCAATACTGCCTGAAACCACCCACGACCTGACCCACACTAGAGTTTTCCAGTCTACATCCAGGACTACATCGTTATCTCCGGTCAGAAGTGCCTAAACCAAACAAATTCTCAGCGGTACCTGAATTTGTGGGATATTCTAGGGAGGCGTATCATTGACTGTTTTACCCCACTTTACAACAGAGTATCACATGTTAATTGAACAGACTGTAACGCTGAAGCAAAGGAGGAGGCACTAGACCTTTTTTGTAGGAGAATTGTGACCTGTTGCATAAATTCTGAATGTGTAACTGTGTGTGCGGCTGCATGCATAGCTGTGTATAGCACAAGGGCACAGGGACACATTCCTTTAGCATGATCTTGTGTGTGTGTTAGGCCTAGGCCTACTTGTGATATGGGGGGTGTTAAGGGAAAGTGGGGAATGCTGGGAAAGGTCAGACAGTTAACCGACTACTTTCTTGTGCACTCTTGTCCTCTCTCTCTCTCTCTCTCTCTCCTGTTGACCCGCCCCCCCTCTCTCTCTCTCTCTCCTCTTGTGGTGTGTGTATACATGTCTATCTAGGAGGAGGGTCGATCGGCTGCTCAGCTCCTCCTGGTCTGTCTGCGATGGCGAGCCTTCTGCGTGTGGTGGCAACCAGCTGCTCTGCTCCTCTCTTCAATGGGGTGGCGTGTGTTAAACTGCAGAGTGCCCGCTCAGTGAAGACACCATGCCTGCGCTTCTTTAGGACTCAGCAAGCCCTCGGCCGTTGCGCCAGTCCAGGTAACAACTCTGCACCGTACTTACCCGGGTAACAACTCTGCATTAAGCTAGCTCAGATAGCTGTTTGTGTGTACAACAACACACTATACTGGCACCAGTCCAGGATTACAACTCACACTACGGCACTTGACACTATACTATACTGAATGAATGAATGAATGAATGAATGGTCTTTATTGTCATTGCTATAGTACAGGTACCAAACAACGACATTTGGGAGGGGTGGCTCCCCTGGTGCTAGGAAAGAAAAAAAAAAACAAAAAAAACAGGAAGGGAAAGGAGCTGGTTTACATAAATAAGGGCTATGTACACTATCCACTATACTATACTGTACAGATAAGACGACTAGGGTTGTCATATTGCACATAGTGTTATTGCACATTCATTTAATATCGCTTTGGATAAAAGCATCAGCTAAATGGCATTTATTATTATTATAAATTATTATTATATACTAGGCATCAACTCCAGGAATAGCGACATGCTGACCAAGGCAATAACTCTGCACCATGCACGCACTGCAGCCCAGGAAACACTAATATTGTATATAACAACAGGTGACACAAAGCCAAGCTATGCTGAAACGTTAAATGATATGGAATACCTTCTTTGCACAGAGAAAAGGGCAACGTTATGTCTTCTTGGCATAGTCTTGCTGACAATGTTGATAAAAAGTGTTAATCTATTGGTCTTGATACACACTCCTTCACTCAGACAATGCTGGTCTCTGGAGAGAATGTATGGCTAGAACTTTTAATCCCCTCCCCTTTTTTATTTGTTGCAACCACACAAGCTCTCAGTTCCAAGGTCACTTTATATACACACTATAGCCAAAGGTCTTTCCACCCACTGATTATGTTCTGCCACCATAACCTGCAGAGTGTGTGTGTGTGTGTGTGTGTGTGTGTGTGTGTGTGTGTGTGTGTGTGTGTGTGGTCAGCAGCAGGTGGCTGCTGGTGCTGTCTGTATATTATACCTGCATTTTCAGGTATAATATAACCGCGGCCATGAACACTGAACGCAGTCAAAATCACATAACTGTTGGTAATGCGGTAATGTCAGTAAATGCGTCTTTTTGGCAAGAGCAGCAGTTTGTTCTCACACCAATATCTTACTTTATGAAACAACACTAACCTACCGATTTGTGCGTGTATGTTTTCATGACATGTTTGTGTATGTGTGTTGATGTGTCAGTGAGGTGGTAGCAGTTGGACACTAAGGCAGGTCTCTCCTGGTTGCCATACTTTCACCTGGTCTGGTTGCAGTGACAGCTGTGGGATTTCTATTCTGGGCAGAGTGTCAGTTGAAAGGGCCAAGGCCATCTTTACATGGCCAGGGTTAGGGTTAGGGTTAGCCTAGCCTGTACCTGTCATGGCAAACCACCGTAGCCTATTGTCCTGTCCCTTGAAACTAATAGCACTGCTTTTATCTTGACCCATCTAATAACCTCTCTAAAACTCTATAGCTTTTCAAGCATCTTTTTTGAAAGAAGAGTAGCTTTTTCTGAGTTCCACGCAGTGTTGTATTCTTGCTCTCTCTGCTCTGAGTCAGTGTAGCGTGGGGTTTATCTATAGACCGAGGGCATGCGGTGGAAAGTTCCAGGGGGGCGTGGGGCATGTGATCTGACTATCAAGGGAAAACACACCATAGGAGCCCAGGCATATGTGACACAGCCCAATGAAAAGGGCTACCTGTAGGCGAAATCATTTTTCAGTCTTTTACATGTGCTTAAACTACAGATTGTAAGCTTTCAAATAATGCATCATACATTGAAATCGGAAACAAATTGAAGACGACATGAGTATTTGAAAGTTGCTACACCGGAAATCACTAAGCACAGAAAATCCCCATCAAAGATAATGAATCCCCATCAAACAACAAGAAACGAAGTCATTGTGTTATAGATTACACTTATTTAATGAACGTAAAACTGTTCGGAAAAATAACGAGTGGGTACTTCACATCTTCGAGTTGAATGTTAGCTAAAAAAACGAAAATCTGAAAAAAAAAAAAAAAAAACTTTAAAGACGAATTTGACGTCTTTCTCATTTCCGAGAGGTGTCCAGAAACACCAGGAGCAGTCACATATAGTGGCAATGAAAACCATCTGATCTTATTCTTGAAGAGAAGAGCTTGGTAAGATTGACGCATTGTATCAATTAGTTTTCCACACACTGCCCTCATGATGAGGGTGATGCAAAGTTTTAGGAAAGGTTGTTGAAAATCTTCCCTGTCCCTGAGTTATTGTAGGAAAGTCACTCTGAGAGCTTAGAAGGATGGCAGATATTTATGGTAAACACATTTAGAGTGCACTCCATGTTTAGGGCGGTTAACAATGTCCCTTTCACCTTGAATAACAGTGGCTATATTTTGCACTGGTAAAACAGACCAGTGGTTTATTACACAGAACTCTCAAAGGTTTCCATAGTTGTGTTAAATTGCTATCTGTCTAGTAGTGATTGTGCACATCATCTCATATCCCTCCCATGCGGTGTATATCAGAGTGGTGTAACTGAACTGCCTTTCTCCTAACTCAGTCAACTGCTCTAGTTCTAGATTTGAGATTGTCAAAAGAAATCAAGTAGGCTACTACTTAAAGGATCAATATGTAGTTGGGAGTTTTTAAATAGTGCTAAATGGCAATAACTAATCAGTGGCGACCAAGAGATGACATGATGAATAATGTTCAGTGAAGCTTTCAAAAATATGGTGTTGACGCCGAGCACTGGTGTTTGCGTATCCAATGTTTTGGGCAGCAACACAGAACTCCATTCTTCACCTTTAATTCACAAAGCTTTCGGGAAACTCACTCCTGACCTGTATCTTAACCGGAGTCGTTTCGTCATTTCTGCAGGTATCCCCTACAAGCAGATAACTGTGGGGGTGCCCAAGGAGATCTTCCTGAATGAGCGTCGGGTGGCCCTGTCCCCAGCAGGGGTGCAGGCCCTCATCAAACAGGGCTTCAATGTGGTGGTTGAGACCGGGGCTGGAGAGCCTTCCAAGTTCCCAGACGAGCAGTACACCCAGGCTGGAGCCACCATCAAAGATGTCAAGGAAGTCCTGGCGTCCGACGTGCTGCTCAAGGTCAGTGGAGCCGAGTGGAATGTCTTCTAGACAATGGGAGTAGGGGCTAGGATTCTTGAACTCAATGGATGTGTTGGCTCGCAAGCTACTGCCCTAGCTTGAATGAGGCTTGAATATGACCTAGATTCAAACTCAGTCGGTCACAAAAAGGAAGACCTTATGTGATGAAAACAGTCCGTCTTGTCAATCATTCTACCCTTGTATTGGTCTGAATGGCTCTGTGTCTGTCCAAGGTGCGTGCTCCCATTTTCAACCCTGAGCTTGGGTCTCATGAGGTGGATCTGATGAAGGATTCGGCCACCCTGATGAGCTTCATCTACCCAGCCCAGAACCCTGAGCTGATGGACATGCTGGCCCAACGCAAGGCCACAGTGCTGGCCATGGACCAGGTGCCTCGTGTCACCATCGCCCAAGGCTTTGACGCACTCAGCTCCATGGCGAACATTTCAGGGTAGGATACGCATGTGTATGCACACACACATTTTTATATATATATATATATTTACATACACTCTAACATAACACTCTCACACACAGGGCTATGACACTGACCGACTGATGCCACCTTTCATTGCTGATGAGTACTGAGCTTTGAGTCAGACAATCATACGATACTGATCTGATAAATGCCTCCATTATTAGACAGGACAAATGACTGTCATGTCTTACAAACATGAGAAAGTGTCCTTCGAAGCTTCATGAAGAGACCTTTTTAAAGTTACTGTGTGAAGAATTAACCACAAAAGTTCCTGAATGTATCTTTAAAAGATGGCATAGGAAAGGTGTTGATTGTTTCTGGTAGTAATGACAGGACGTGCCATTACGTAGGGAAACATTTGTATATTGCTGCGCCCCGGGCCGATGTAAAAGTTGGATGGGGGCATTATAAATAAAATTAACATTATATGAATGCACTTCATGAATGCACCCAACTCTCTCCAGCTTTCTAATGTTATGTTGACAAGTATCACTGTCCCTTTTGGCGTGTGTGGACTTTGCATAGTGTGTAAACAGTTGTGATATTTTGAGCCTTAGGCAGGCTTGCTCTGGCTACAGTTCATCAGTAGTAGTTGTAACTGGCCTCACACACACTCATTCATACTCTGTCCCTCTCCCCTTGTGTACAGATACAAGGCTGTGGTACTAGCAGCCAACAGCTTTGGACGTTTTTTCACCGGCCAGATCACTGCAGCTGGGAAAGTTCCACCTGCTAAGGTGTGTGTGTGTGTGTGTGTGTGTGTGGGGGGGGGGGTGGAATATTTTAGCAAGGTACATTTTAAATGTGCTCCTAATGACATGACCTACAGCACAGTATATCTGCCTGCTGAAGTGTTTTCCTGCCCTCCCTTTGCTCCAAGGTGCTGATCATTGGAGGTGGTGTAGCAGGTTTGGCTGCGGCGGGCACTGCCAGGGCCATGGGTGCCATTGTTCGGGGCTTCGACACCAGGTGAGCAGTACTGCTAAACCCTGGAGAACAAGAGCCAGGGGTGCTTTCAGAAGGGTACATGTCAATATAAATGTTAACATAGGAATATATCATATAAAACAGATACGCCTCTGACATGTATACTACATTATTTCAGTATCATTTTGCGAACAAATGAACATCTGTCATGAACTTAATTACTCCATCATATCACGCACTGCTATCTTTGGTTTTTATTGGGATTCTGATTAAAAATCCTGATAAAGCTTTTTAGATTATCACATTGACATTGTTTTAATTTCATCTACCCAGCACTTCAGTAAAAGCGGTTGGTCATTGAAGTGATGAGAATAGTTAAACTACTCCAGATTTGGACATAGAACTAGTGATCAAATCATTGTCTGATCTCACCTGAGATTGACACGTAACTGGGATCTGATGATATCTGTCTGTTTCTAATGAGATTAGATGATTTTCTCAATCTCCACTAGGTGGCAGCAGCATCATTAGACATGAGAAACCATCAGTATTGACACCTACACAGATTTCTTCTACATTATCCAAAAGACATTAACATTGCCTTCTCTCTAGAATCCAATGGCAGTGTCTTATGTGTCTGGTCTAGGGCCATCTCTCCTCTCAGACCACAGTTAAACACATTCCTCAGTTTTCACAGATTCTAGATATTATCTATTATACAGCTTCCTGGGGGGGGGGGGGGGGAATTACCCACTTCCTGCTACATTGACATCACCACGTGTCCCCCCTCCCCAGAGCGGCAGCGCTCGAGCAATTCAAGTCGCTGGGGGCGGAGCCTCTCGAGGTGGATTTGAAAGAGTCTGGCGAGGGTCAAGGCGGCTACGCCAAGACGATGTCCAAGGAGTTCATCGAGGCCGAGATGAAGTTGTTTGCCAAACAGTGTCTCGACGTAGACATCCTTATCAGCACGGCACTCATCCCCGGTACGCACGCAAACACCATATACACATACACACCATGTCATCAACTCGCTCTACTCATCATCAACTATGTTCCTTTCTCCTCCGACTTACATACTCATCAGCACTGCATTCATCCCTGCTACTCAAACCCCCTCAACACCTATCCCTTTACGGTGATCATCATAACATTTAGTTATTTAGCTATTTGGAGTCTTTTAGTTGCATTATTTCAAACAATGGATGTGATATGATGGGGTCTGTATTTCACTCCCCAATGTACTCTGTTTTTGTGGGGATTAGGGAAAAAACGACATTTCTCTAACTTCTGTTGCCGACTTCTGAGCTATCTGCTCCAGCTCCAGATCCCACTCCTTACCCATTTTCATCTTCATCAAGGGTGCTGCCATCATTTTGAGAAACGCAGACAAGGTTTTTAGGCAGAGTACCTTCTGTTTTGACATTGAATAACCTGTTATCTAAAAGCCATTTCAATTCACCAGTCTTGTTCCTGTAATTCCTGTATCCACCGTCTTTCATCTCTTGTCGCTTGTTCAATCCTCTTAAATCTCTAAACAGCTTTATGGACTCAGTAACCCCGTAGTGGTTGACCTTTAATCGTCTGGTTAAATCTGCCCACTTAAGGCTCACCTTCTTTTCTACTCCCCCATCCTCCTATAACAGACCATGCAGCTAATGTTGAGCTGTATATTTAAAGTGTCATACCTTTCATACCTACCATTTTAGGTATCAGAAATAGCTCCGCAAGACAAGACTCTATAGCTGTCACACGTTGTCATGTGCCTTTACTCCTGCCAAAGTCATTCATGTTGTGTAAGAGTCAAGCAGCCCTTGGGTATGTTGTCCCCCACACAGGCCCTGTGTTTCATTTATTGGCAGCTCTATAGGCCACCTTGTCCCTTAGCTGCACTGTGTGACGGTCACACAGTCCAAGGTTATGCTGTCCTCCACACTGCAGAGGGGGTATATATCGCAAAGGAGGATCTGATCTAAACTTGAATGTGGGTGTTGAATATTTGGAGGAAGTTGGCTGGCTAACTCATTGATTCTTCTTTGTGACACAGCCCCTGGGTCGAAGTCTCTCTCTCTCTCTCACTCACTCACTCACAACTAGTGGACATGTCAAAGGGGCCCAGAAAGCATGTTTGCATTGAGGTTAAAAATAGTTAGGGTTTAGATCATTTGCTTTTTTATTTAAATCTTTTGTTTCTGGCAAAACAAAAAAGACAATTCTTGTAATATTATTTTGTTGAAGGTTACCTTTTTAATCAATCATGTTTCAATGGCCATTTGTCCTCTCCTCTGCTCTCAACTCCCCAAGACAACACAAAAATACACATCAAAGATTAAGGATCTTGGGGTGGGATGCAGTGCAGTATACCTGGACCTGATTTCAGGTTAAGTGCCTTTCTCAAGGGAGCGCATGACTGCAGGAGAGTTGAGCCCACTTAGCATACGTGACCTCACCTAGTTAACACAATCTACCCACATGGTGACTTGACCCCATGTCACAGGCCGCACAGCCCCTATTCTGATCACCAAGGACATGGTGGAAACCATGAAGGACGGCTCGGTGGTAGTGGATCTGGCAGCAGAGGCTGGGGGGAACATTGAGACCACCGTTCCTGGGGAACTATCTGTCCACCAGGTTTGTCAACAATGCAGTTTCATCTTCAGTTCCCTTTATAACGGTGTTTGTTCACTGCCTTTCTACCAGCAACGTCTTTATTTAGTTCTTGGTGTGTTTGTTTTTGGTCCCATCCTTAAAAGTCTTGCACCACCATGTTATCTACATGCACTGTAATTCAATTCAGAACGGATGAATAAAATGTATTGACATTAAAATAACTATTTTTATATGTTGATATAAAACATATATTTTTTATATATGATGATATACTGTATATATAGTTGATGATAAAAGTTAAATAACTTGTTGTGGTTTTCAGGGTGTGACCCACATTGGTTACACAGACCTGCCCAGTCGACTGCCCACCCAGGCCAGTACTCTTTATTCTAACAACATCATCAAGCTGATCCGTGCCATCAGTCCCGACCAAGAGAACTTCTACTTCAATGTCAAAGAGGAGTTTAACTATGGAACCATGGACCATGTTGTCAGAGGGTCTGTAGTCATGCAGGTACGTCATATAAGGTCAATAATCATGCAAGTAATTTCATTCAAGGGTTTGTAGTCAGGCAGCTACGTGGGTTGAGTGATTGGACGATTACATCAGGGATCACGATGGACGGAATCTATCACCAGCAGAGATTTGATGAGGGTTTGAGGGTTTTTGGGCTGTTGAAAATTCCCTTTTCTGATGCAAGAAGACCTGCGTTATTGAAGTAAATGATAGCCTCCTCAGCCCTCTGCTTTCTCCTTTCCCAAAAGTGTTATTTAGCACTCTTTTAGCAGGCTGTTATTCTGAATTTAACCTGTGTAATTTTCAAACACAAGAAACAATCATTGAGGAAAAATCAGGGGACACAGGAGGATGTGGCTTTCACAGTAACAACGTTGTTTAAATTCTCAAACACACGTGAACACAAACAGGCACTCATAAGTCTTTGTAGTCATGTACGTCTTAGCATCTGTAGTTATGCAGGTGAAATGGCTGGCTTTGATTAAATCAGTTTTAGCCCAACAAAGGAAAGCTAATCAGGTCATCATGAATCTCGTTTCATTTACCAACTATGGGGGAAAAGCAAGTAATCTCTTTAAAAGTGCATTGAGTAATGATGACTTGGAGTTGCTGATATAATATTACATTGTAACCTCTATCCATATTAGTATTGCTGGATCTTTGACCCGAAATTGAAATCTGCTCTCTGGATATTTTTGCGGTGTTGTTCTTCTTGTGCAGTAGGCAGTTGTCATATCGTTTTTCCTTTTTTGTTTGCGCAGGATGGTAAAAACCTTTTCCCAGCACCCCAGCCCAATAATGTCCCCGTGGCAGCCCCACCCAAACCCAAGAGCATCAAGGAGCTGGCAAAGGAGAAGGCTGCTGCTGTGTCTCCGTTCAAGGCCCGCTTGACCACCGCTGGCATCTACACTGGAGGTGAGCCACCAGACCTGGGTCAAATACGGTTCGTGAAGTACTTTCAAGTGCTTTAGCTGCCCTTGATTTTTTTCCCGTGGTACAATGGAACCAATAAAATAGACTCATAATTGTGATCTTCAAGCTAAATCAAGCACACCTCAAATCCTTTAATGTATTTGACGTATTGAGCCACATCTCTTTCATATCATACCATATGAACCGGTAGTTCAATATGCCACCCTTTAACAACCATGCAATGTTTAATTGAGCATACTGTTGAGCAGTGAGAGACTATAGTCAAGTCTCTCAGCTCTCCTGGTGGTCTTCCCACTCTGATCTGGGTTAATGGGACTTAAAAGCAGGGTTAAAAGCAGGCTGTTAATGTTTTACTACCTTTCACATTCCATTACATCCTTCTATTCTACAACACTGGAAGGATGAAACAAATCAGAATGTTTAACAAAAACCTAATTCTGCAACCTTTCCTTTAAAGACTGGTCACGTATTTAGAGATCCTCCACCACCAGTCCCTTGAACCCACCCACACCCTTACCTCAACTCAACCCGTTAATGTTAGTTGCAGGAAGCTAGTGATAATAAAATGTGGGAAATTGACACACACACACACACACACACACACACACACACAAACACACCTCCCCCTTCCCTGCTGTGCCTGTCTGAAGTGGTGCCGTAGCTGTTCCCACAGTCCAACTCCAATAGTAGTAGCCTGTAAAGGTTGTTCACACGTCGCTGCCCTGTGTTAGGTTGGCTTTGCTGTGGTAGAGGTAGGGAAGGGAGCCACTTTGAAGCTTGTTCAGTTTGTTTTAGTTGAGGAGGGGGGAAACCTGTAAAGCACGTTGACTTGTCGCTCTCTGGTAGTGGAGAATTCTCGTTTCACTCTATGTATTTATTTATTTTAATCATTTCCGACACGATACGCATCACGGTGCAGAAGTAATGAAATGATACACAATTTTGGATATAATTTGTATTTAGGATATAAATAAAATTGTCATTGAATGGTAAGCAGATTTAGCTTTACAACATTAAGGTCAGAGCTGGGTATTGGGAGGGCCTCACAATACGATACGCATCATGATACATGGGTCACAACACTGTACAATACTATTACGATACATTGCAATAAATATATTTACAGAAAATGTGACCTACTACGTTGTGTGTACCACCTTGGTATTCTGATATGCATGTATACAATTGTCAGACATACTGATCCATCCTCTCTATTCACTGCCTTAGCACTGATACGTTTATACAAAATAAACATTTTAATATTTTTGAATAAGTCTCACCCTCAGATGTAACCTGCCTTTTCTGAATGGGTCCTTTTTTCTGCAGTCTGTTGTATTCCACTCTGTGGTGGTGTTAATTGCCCTCTCTCTCTGCCTCTCCCTCTCCCTTCTCAGGTTTTGGCACCCTGCTGGGTCTGGGGCTTGTTGCCCCGAATGCGGCCTTCACCCAGATGGTGACGACCTTTGGCCTGGCAGGAATCGTGGGCTATCACACAGTGTGGGGTGTGAGCCCCGCCCTCCACTCTCCCCTTATGTCCGTCACCAACGCCATTTCGGGTGAGTGCACCGTTTCAAAAGACACAAATCTGATTTAAACCCTGTTGGTAAGCAGGTGTTTACTTAGACAGGACTGGGTAAACTATTATTATGTGATATTTGCATATTAATTGCACTCTTTGGGATTCATTGACACAAGCACCACGGTGGCATTTAGTACCTGGGAGTTACAGCTGTGCTGAATTTGAGGTAAGAGGCCTGGCTGTAAAATAAACCTTTACTGAAGTGCATTTTACAGACCTGGGGGGTATTCCATCAACGTCGCTAAAGGAAAATCCAACCTTATTTTGCTCGATTTATCAAAATAAGGCTGTATTGTCCTTTAGTGACGTTGATGGAATACCCCCCTGTTTCCATTGGTATCCACTAGTGTTTTTTTCCCCCTTATTTTATTATTTACTTGGAGCTGTATGGAATCTTATCTTAAGTTCTTATCTTAAGTTATCTTAAGTTTCATTTGTCATTTAAGAATGGAAATTGTGATACTTAACCTCTTATTGGTATCCAAGTCAAAATTTGGTATCATGACAACACTCATATCCACCTGCACGTACCAGGGAGTCAGATCAGGACAAAATGTTTTCACTTTTGCAAGTGTCACAATCACACTAGTTACATATTTTTCACAATGTTCAATAGATTGTTGATGAAGGTTCTTAGTTTTGGTCATATCCCTTCTATAGGGAGCAATGCTTTCAAGCTGAGAGCATGTTGGACAGCACTTGGGCTTGTGCGGTTAGAATGCAATGATTGAATGATTTGTCAATCAGGAGCAAAAATATAATTGACAAAAGGTCAATGTATGGTAGTAATGGCTACTTACCCACACAAGTAATTCATACTTTATTATCATATAAATACCATTTCACCATGCAATGTCAAAGTAAATACCTGGTAATTTCTGTACCGTAAAATAAAGTGCAACCGGCACATCTGTATGAAATGGATACAGTGAAAATCGAGGCACATCAGCCACAAAATAGTTGTTTAAATGATATGTCTAAAATATATGGCAACACATTCATGCATATGAGCTGAGGCATATCGCCATCATACATCACTTTAAAGATTTGGTTTCAAATTAGGATGAATAACATTTTAAAACCAGATGTTGACCTCCCTAGTCCTTAAAAGGCATTCATGTCCACTGTACTGGTTGAGTCCTCCTTCCACACCTGCAGGTACTGTACACTCTGCTCTACTGGCTGGTAAAGGGGTAATGATTCATGTTCACTTAGGATGATTGAGAGTGCTGCTCCCTACTCCATAGTTGATCTGCTCCAGGCAGCTAGAAACGCAAGGCTCAGATTCCATTCTGTAAATACAGTACAGGAGAACTCACCACACTAGATTCATCTTGTTCTACATATGAGAAGGAGCAAACTGATTATTGGGCTGAGTCAGGGATAATAACTTGATGCCTTACATACTGCTGAGAGGGAAGGTGATATTTATACTCCGTCATTGAGTTAAAACAAAGAGCCATTAGTCTGACTTATACTTATTTAGCATAATGCAGCAATTGATTTTTAGTCTGTCTTGTCCCTTGGCACTCAGTTTGTGTGTGTAACAACTGTTATTTGGTTCTGTGCTTCTCCTGGTTCCCTTTGACAGGCCCAGACACAGGTTTCATAGCCTTTTGAGTCCATGGTGGTCTAAAATTAAAGTGGCCCCCCATCATGTAGCTCAGACCTTCACATCAGAGGAGCCTGCAAGGGGGCTTCCAGTGGGGCAATTACCTCCATGGACCTACTTCACAGTTCCTGTGAGACACTTTATTAGTCCACACACAGCCTTCCCTAGTTTGTGTGTCTCTCTCCCCCTGCCTGTTAGAGCTGCACGATATGGACAGAACATGATTATGGGTGCAAGCTTGTCCCCTTTCGGCGAAATTTGCTGTTTTTACCCCAAAGTAGGTAATCCGCATGAGTTGTGTAGATAAAAAGGCATCAGCGAGTAGGCATAACACATTTTCTGTCATGTCATGAATGTACATCACCCTGGGTCATCACATGATGCGCGAGCTAACATCTTCCTGTTGGCTAAACTCCGCTGCTGCTTGATAGACTGTGTCATGGCGCAAAGTTGAAATAACTTTTAGCTGCTTCAGGCAGCTAGCTACATTTCCAGACAGCATGCAACCTGTTTTCGAACTAATTATGCAGATGGTAGGGTTAGCTTGCAAGGCCGGAGCTAGCTATGGGCAGGGGTTGGCCCACCCGAACATACGTTTTTCCCACCCGATTCAAAGTTTTTTTGTTTTCGTTTTTTTAAACAAATGAAACAAATCTGAGTGAATGTGCCATGCCCAATTCCTGTATTGTGTTTTTTTTAGCGAGTGCATGTCAAAGAAAGGCCAATATCGCAATCTCTTGCAATAAAGATATTGCACATTTGTGTTATTGCGATACAGATACTTAAATACGATATATCAGGCAGCTTTACTGTTTGTCCTCTCTGGTTCGCCCCCCCTCTCCCCCTTCTCTTTAGGTGTGTTCCCTGCATATTTGGCCTTGCCCAACCTTTAACTTTTTTATTTTGGTCATCCAAAGCAGTGGAAACAGTGAAACCATTGGAATTCTGTTATTGTTGCGCCAAATGTAATAAAGCCAATAAGAGCTGTAGGTACCTGGGAGACATTAGGGCAGCTTGTTGGAATTTGGGATTCTAAAGAGGGAGAGTACGTCGCTCTCCTTGAGGCTATGTGTGTGGCCATTCCATCCATACACGTCATTTCCTCATAAGTCATTGTTAGGTTGGCAGGGTGTCAGACTGTCTTAATTTGATCAGGTATGTGTGTGATCTCGATGTCCTAGTATTACCTGAGTATGACCCCCTTGTTTTTCCAAATGTAACCTCATATTGAGGGAGGAGTAGTCTACCAGTCTTCAAGGGAGAGAGATGTCTGGTGTCAAGGTTTTTGTTTCATCGTGGAATTGTACAACTTGTGGGTCATTGTATGTGTTTTGAGAGGGGCGGGGTGTTAGTTGGTATGCTATATAGTTTACTATTTCCTCTTTACTATTTCCTCAAGTCTTCTCTCTTCACCTTCTCAAAACTCATTGAAGGTCTGAGGTTCCTCCTCTAGGACCAAATAATGTTTTTTCAGAACAAGACGAGGAGGCGGGAAAGTAGCAAAGTAAGCGAAGAATCAAAGAAAGACTTTTGAGATTCAACCCATGTCTTAAGCACCCATCTGTTATCAATTGTTACCCTGGAGTTCTAGGGGACAGGAACTGCTCATCTAGTCACACATAAGCACAGGACTTGGAGCATGGCCCTGGTTGAACTCTCTCAAAATGCAATCAAATCACTAATCTGACACAACTTAATTGGTAAAAGAGACATAAGCTTGCTTTGACCAATCCAGGATGGATGGAAGGATGCATTTTGAAGGTGTTGGAACAAGCCTGACAGTCTTAGACTGTGCTGTTGACTATAGACTGCAGGCTGTAAGCCATTAGAGACGATGGTTATCAGGGTTCTCTCTGCACTCTGACTTTTCCCTTTTTTAACTTGCCTTGCCTTTTTTAACAGTAAGAAAATAATCTCCATACAGGACTTCAAGCCTTGTTTAACTGACAAACCGTTAACAATTGGTGAAGGCAACGGGTAGAACTCAGGGTAACATGACTGGTAGTTCAATTGTGTGTGTGTGTGTCTATTACAGGTCTAACTGCTGTGGGAGGTCTGTCCCTCATGGGTGGTGGCTATGCCCCCTCCTCCACCGCTGACGTCCTGGCTACCCTGGCTTGTTTCATCTCCTCAGTCAACATTGCTGGTGAGTGACTGGACTGTCCTTTTGACCTTGAAATCTAACCCCTTTGTCCTTTTATGACATCAGAATCCAGGCTGTATTTAACTTGACCAAAATGACAGTTGTAGAGTTGTAGATTGGATTATGCCATAGATCAGACCTGGACATTGTACGGCTCCCGGGCCATGGCTGTCCCTGGCCGGCCCTGTGTGAGGTCAAAAAAAAGTTTTTTCATAATAATAGAAATAACATGTAAATAAGTGTAGGCAATGCGTCCAGTACAATTGCATTGCTTTTATTTTGAAGGCGACAATTTTATTTTCAATTACGTATGTGCGTGCGTGACTGTTATGGTGCTTTTCCACTACCGTGCCGACCCGTGCCGTACCGCGTGAGCCCGGTTTGTTTTGCTTTCTCCACTGCCAGCCGAGCCGGGACGTTTTAGTTCCCGTTTCAGAGGGGTAGCGAGAGGTACTTTTTGCCAGGCTGTGTGTGACGTGTGACGCTGTAGACCGTTGATTGGTCAATGGAAATCGTCACAACATCATCCCATGTTCAGAGTTCACCCTTAACCGCCATTTTTAAATACCACAACAGATTTCGCTCTCGTAAAATGTCACTTACTGTTTCTGTAATAACTTATTAATAAAGATTAGAAAAATTATGATAACCATCTTATTATCTTAGTTTAATGTCATTTTAATGCATCATAGTACTTTAATTTACAACAAGCATAAGACATACATTGTTGGTGTGTGTGCACTGCGTTTATATCACAAAATGTACATTTGATAAGTAAAGGTAAGCTAGCTAAGTAAGTAATCTAGCTAACTATGATTGGAAACGAAGTACTATCCAGTTAGAATTATCGAAGATCTAGTTGTGTTTTCCTGCTGGTCTCGCTGCCTGGGTTTGAACAGACTTTGGGATCAACTACAACATCTCCATAGCCTACGCTACATTATAACTTTGCATCCTCTGAAAAAAAAATGGTGGGATGTAAGTATCTTTCGCAAACAATAGCAGCATTTAAATAGTTTAGTTTATGTTCAACTGGAAAAGGTAGTGATCACAGAATTTTTTTTTTTGACTCTGCCAGGAGTTCGTTAAAAATGCCTTTAAAAAAGGCAAGGCAAGGCAAGTTTATTTGTATAGCACATTTCATACAACAGGGGCAATTCAAAGTGCTTTACATACATTATTTAAAATTTCAGAATAAAAGCCAGAATAAGTAATTTTTTTCTGAATAAAAGTCTGAAACTTTGTGATGGCCCGGCATGGTACGGCACGGTAGTGGAAAAGCGCCATTACACATCTTCACCGTAATGTGCAGTTGGAGAGATGCTGAGGAGAAAAATGTCAGCTCACGTTAAAAAGAGAAAGATTGATGCAGAGTGTAGGGTTTTTAACAAGACATTACCTGGACTTCTAAGTATTTATTTACTGAAGTGAAAGGCAAAGCTGTGTGCTTAGTTTGTGGATTACAGATCGCTGTAGCCTGTGTTTAAGGACTACAATTTAAATCGCCACTATGAGACTAAACATGCAGACAAATATAAGAACTTGACTGACGCAGAGCGGGAACGGGCATCTGGTGCGTTGCTACCTAAGCTGCATACCCAACAAGGACTTTTTACCAAACTGTACACATCCAAGGATGGAGCGGTCAAGACAAGTTATGTGATATCCCACAAAATAGCAAAAAACAGTAACCCATTTTCTGAGGGGGAATTCATCAGAGTGTTTGGTGGACTCTGCGGCGCTTATATGCCCAGAGAAAAAAGAGGCATTTGAGAATGTGTCTCTCTCCAGGCAAACCATAACAAGAAGGATCGAGGAAAACGCGGGAAATCTGGAACTTCAGCTGCAAAACAAAGCGGACAATTTTGACTTTTTCTCATTGGCTTTGGATGAGAGCTGCGATGTCCGCGACACAGCCCAGTTACTCGTCTTTGTACGTGGGATAACGAAGGACTTACGGAGGAGCTGGCAGCAATGCGGTCAATGAAAGGGACGACAACAGGGAGTGATTTGTTCACGGAGCTAAATGAATGCTTGGACAAGCTGGGACTGAAATGGGACAAACTGGCAGGTGTTCAAATAGACGGGTGTCCAAATCTGACGGGGAAAGATTTTGGACTTTTGAAGCGAATGCAAGACAAAGTGAGTGAAATGGACCCTGAACAGAAATGTGTATTATACATCAGGAGGTGTTGTGTAAGTCAGTGCTAAAAATTAACCATGTTATTGATGTTGTAACTAACATAGTTAACTTTATCAGGGCAAGGGCATTGAATCACAGACAGTTTGTTGCACTTTTGGAGGAGCATGAGACTGAACATCGTGACATAGGCTACCACACAGCTGTCAGATGGCTCAGCCTGGGCAAAGTGCTTAAAAGAGTATGGGACCTCAGAGCAGAGATTCAAGCGTTCTGTGAGAAGAAAGGGAAGGACATCCCAGAGCTCTCAGATGCAGACTGGATGGCAGTTTTTGGATTTGCTGTAGATGTGACTGCACTAATGAATGAACTAAATACCAAACTTCAATGCAAGGGCCTTTTTGTACATGAAATGTACAGCTTGGTGAAGGCTTTCATGAGAAAGTTGCAGTTTCTCTCCAGCCAAATTGAGAACATTCTCACCCACTTGCCAACACTAAAGCAAGTCACACCCTCAGCTGATCACCTCTGCAGGTACTCATCCATGTTAGGAGCTCTGCATGGTGAGTTTTCAAGGCGATTTCAAGACTTCAAAACAGTTGAGAATGAAATGAACATGATTTGTTCTCCCTTAACCTGCAATGTGGATAATACACCCAGCGACGTTCAGCTCGAACTCATTGACCTGCAGTCTGATGCACTTTAAGTCAGTATCACTGCTGGACTCTTTTCTCAAAGAGGAGAACTTTCCACACACGAGGAGGCATGCTCAGAGGATGCTAGTTCTCTTTGGATCTCCCTACACATGTGAACAAACATTCTCACTGATGAAGTTCAACAAATCCAGATACAGATCCTCTCTCACTGATGATCATCTGTCAGCTGTCCTTCGCATCTCCACCTCAGACATTCAACCAGACTTCAGTGCACTTGTTCAAGCCCAAGGCAGACTGGACTTTTCTCACTGAACACAAAAAAGAACAGAAAAATATCAAAAGCACTTGTTGCTTTTTCTACTCAGATGCTTAGCTCTGTGTGTTGTAACTTTATAGTTAGTTAGACAGTTAAAATAGATTGATTAATATGTTACATGATTGATTCACAGTTAAAAGAGATTGATTAATATGTTACATGATTGATTCACAGTTAAGAGATTGATAAATATGTTACATGATTGATTGACAGAAGTACATTTCTGTTGTATTAGCTAAGAACAAGAAGAACTGCAGGTTCCAGAATGTCTTGTAGAAAGACGTCATATAAGTTGACAGTTTGTTGTTTTTGAGAAATGTGAATTGTACATTGAATTGAAAATGAATATCTAATAGCTCATTTTATTGAAAAAGAAAGTGACCACAAGTCAGCAGATTTGTAAATAAAGAACCTTTCGCTTGATATCACCAGTCCTAGCCATCATTTCAGAAGGTAGAAATACTACACTGTGACTCGTAATGTTGTATGTAATGTTAATAAATAATAGGCACAAACTGATGTTGCAAAAGGTCAAAACTATAGCTGTATTTACTTCCCTGTGTTTAAATGAGTCCTCTTGCTCTTCTATATTTGACCTACTCCACATTTTCATAGCCTTATCGTAACATGTATTCTTGCCAGTAGCAGCTAGTCAAAACCATATCATTTACTGCTTTTTATAAAGCGATAAAAGTAATATTGAGCAGAATTAAGTTCAGCCTACTGGTCCGGCCCTCCACAATAGTCCCGGTTTCTCACGTGGCCCATTGTGAAAATTAATTGCCCACCCCTGCCATAGATCCACTGTGCCCCAGTGTCAGCTAGCTGTGCCCATACACATCGTTGCCCCAATGTTGGAGTCTAAACACATTTTTATAGACTAGTCATTCTAAGTGAATTACATTTTGTGAACAATTTCATTTCAATGAACTCCTTGCATTGACTGAATTACAGTATGAATCAACCCAGCCCTGATATTTAGCCCACACATTATTCATTGGCTGTGCCCACGGACTGTGTTATTGAAAGGGTGTCAGTTTGCTCCGGCATTTGAGATGATAAAAGATCTAAAAGAAGATGGTAAACTGGAAACGAGAGAGCCCTGGTCATGCAGTAAATCAGCATTACACCCTGGCCAGTGGCTACGCTGAAACTAATTAAAAAAAAGCACAGAATCTGATGACTTATGTCTCTCAAAAGTTCAACTCAGACCTACTTTTGACGTATGAAAAACAGACAGCCGAATGACGGATTTTATACCTCAGAGGTGAGTTGGACTTTTGATCGATAAACAGATACATCATCTGTTCGTTGTGCATTTCACTAAGAAAGGCAGGGGGCTCTTATAATTCCAAGGTGTCCGTCTGTCTGTGCAAGGGCCAGGACACATTGTCAAAGGTCATGGCAAGGGTATAAAGCCATCCTGGCATATTCTAACCATTCGCTGTAATAACCACTTAGCACTGTCTCAGATCTCTCGTCTGAGTGTTCCAGTGAGTTTGAAATATGGCTGTTTATGTATGTTTTTTCGTTAAAGAGCAGGTGTTTAATTTCAGTTTTAAGGCCCCGCCGGGTTCCATTCCACACGCAACATTTCTCAGTGGTCTACCGCGCTACCCATAAACCCACAATAACAGAAATATGGACATTCCGCCATCTGGTTTCCAAGCCCCTCTTCAAAGTTTTTATTGTCCGAATACATAGAAAAAAAATTGCCCTCCAATTTAGTTTCAATAAACTTGCCCCTGAAATTTATAGCGTACCTGCTTCTTCCACGACAGAGTTCAGGAATAGTTTTTTCTGTCTCTGGCTTCAGCCACAAAGCCTTTTGTATTTCCATGTGTTTTTACGGCAGGCACACGGAAAGAATTCTGTGCATGCTTTTTCTTAAATACCTGCCCTTTGCATTTTTGACTGGGAATTTATTGACACTGAGCCTCAGTCTGTAATGGTCCCTTTTTTATGATTGGTTGTGTTTAAGTGATTGAGGTCTGAGGCTAAAATTATCCCGCAGCCAAAATGGACAGGTGTTCCCCTTGTTTGCATGTGGGTGGGTTGTGGAATGGAATGAGATTACGGATTCTGTCTGTTCATCAAATTATGGTAGATATTCACCAGGAAAACCTCAGATTGTTCATCAAGTGGTACTTTTAAATATGTGCCTAAGACAAACAATAGAAAAAGACATAGGACCAATGCATTATGCTTCAAAAATTAAAAAGGGGAAGAAGAAAAAACGAACGATGTTGATGGTCTCTATGGACCGATGTTAACCATGACTCAAATGTAATAGACTGGGTGGGATGGGATTTATAAATTAAGGAAGAGGTGCTTTTAATGACTTCAACCCCCCCTCCCCTTTTTGTATTTGCGTCCCTCTCAGGTGGTTTTTTGGTCACTAAGAAGATGTTGGACATGTTCAAGCGTCCCACAGACCCCCCAGAGTACACTTACCTGTACATGCTGCCTACTGGGGTGTTCGTGGGGGGCTACGGCCTCGCGCTACAGGCTGGCTACAACATTGAACAGGTGAGCATGACCCACTGCTCACTGTTTTTTACCTCTCACTGCTGACCACCCTTTTCACACACCTGAGCCAAGCTGTGCCGCGCTGCCTGGTTATGCATAGACTGTAGTCGCTGTGCAACAGCGCTGGAAAAGACAATGTGAGAATAAATATGTGACACTTTACCTTTACAGTTTTGTGTTCATAGCACATAATAAGACTTTGTTATAACTTATACGCATTTAAATCCACAGTACAATGCCTTATTTAAATCTCTTACTGACTCAGATGGAAAGAAATGTGTGTAGTAAAACAAATGTTCAGAGTAACAAACATGCCTCTCTGACCCATGTAGGGTAAAGAATCATGTCAGTTTTATTCATGCCATGTTTTTTGGAAGGATTCTGTACATTGCTCCCTCCAGAATGTAACCCTGGCTTCAGGAGTTTCTCTTCCTCTCACTGTGTGCATGTGCGTGTCCCTCTCTTTAGATGATGTACCTGGGGTCTGGTATGTGCTGTGTGGGGGCCCTAGCTGGTCTATCCAACCAGTCTACTGCCCGTTTGGGTAATGCCCTGGGGATGATGGGCGTGGCAGGTGGCATTGTTGCTACCCTCGGCGCTTTGAAGCCCAGCCCTGAGCTGCTGGCACAGATGAGTGCCGCCATGGCTGTGGGTGGCACCGCTGGTAAGTGTGTGTCATGTGCAATGTGCCAGTCAGTGCCATGTGCCAGTCAGACCTGGGAGAAATTGCGTGCAAGTAGTCTAAGGGCTGGTTTCCCTTGACGCAGTTTAAACCTAATCATGTACTAAAATGCATCTTCAATGGAGATTTTCTATTGAAATTGTTTTGAAGTACAGGACCAGGCTTAATCTGTGTGTGGGAAACTTACCCAAATAGTTTGTTTGCGTCGTAGAATGAAACCAATGAAATGGTCCCAAAAGTGCAGACTCGAGCTTAATCAACCACTCCACTATTTTAAAGTATTTTATATGCTATACTGTATGTGTTTGACCCAGTTCTGGTGCCAGTTTGTGCAGTTACATGTGTATTTTGGAGTGTTATGTCTGAGCATATTGATGCTCAGATGTGTTGTGGTCTCTGTTTGGTGTTTACTTTAAACTGCTCTGATTGGAACTGATGTTAATACCAAGCAGACACCTGCATCCAGACAGGTGTGTGTGTGTGTGTGTGTGTGTGTGTGTGTGTGTGTGTGTGTGTGTACCCACACATACCTCACATACCTCTGCATCCAGTCAGGTAATCAAAATGGTAATGCTGTTCAGGTCATAGCCTGATTCCAGATGCCCACTTTAAACCCGCCTGTGTGCAAGGTTCCTAGAACACACACACATGACTGCTGGGAAATGGGTCATACTGGGGCCCTGGTGTTGCTGATGAGTAAATTGTGTGTGTGTGTGTGTGTGTGTGCCATTCTTCTCTGCCCCCCAAGGTCTGACCATTGCGAAGCGTATCCAGATATCAGACCTCCCCCAGCTGGTAGCAGCGTTCCACAGCCTGGTGGGCCTGGCTGCAATGGTTACCTGTGTGGCAGAGTATATGGTGGAGTACCCTCACTTTGCCACAGACCCCGCCGCCAACCTCACCAAGATTATAGCCTACATGGGCACCTTCATTGGAGGGGTCACCTTCAGCGGTTCCCTGGTGGCCTACGGGAAACTGCAAGGTGAGTATTGTTAGGGGATGAGTGCTACCTTGCCCCCT
Organism: Nansenia antarctica; assembly: GCF_963989245.1. Classification (NCBI taxonomy): domain Eukaryota; kingdom Metazoa; phylum Chordata; class Actinopteri; order Argentiniformes; family Microstomatidae; genus Nansenia; species Nansenia antarctica. Next base: position 59,469,994 of record NC_137689.1, read on the forward strand.
CAACCCCCTGCCCCTACTCAATGCTAGGAGTCACCCAGACCCCCCCCCCCACCCAACACTAGACCAGCTACGAACCCAGGCCCCTCCACCCAGTGCTAGGTCAGACGAAACCTCTTCCCAGTTTGGATCTAATTATTCCCTGCGCCCCCCAGTCATTTTCCACTTGTTCCCGAAAGCTGGAACAAATTATCCCAGGGAGCAGCGTTCCCACTCCTGAGTCCCACTGGAATCAGGAAAACCTGCCCAGATCAAAGATTACAAAACTGCCATTTTCTCTTAGTGCTCATTTCATGCTAGAGCCGCTCTCTTTCTTTTCTTTCCTTGTGTTTTTGTAACGGTTTCAAAACCCCAAAAGAGGCAATGAAACATTCAAATGTGGCCATTATCACAAGCTGGTGAAACACAGAGGCAAATAGTTGATTTGATTGTCAACATGCCCTCAATTTAAATTGACCATAAAGCAGACTAAGCTGAAGATGAGAATCTATTCACCCAGAATCCAACGGAATTAATTGTAACTATATTGCATTGTAGTTAACATTTTAGCTGGGGTGTTGGAAATTATATTACCACAGTTTATTGTGATATACATAGTTGATGTGTAAACAATTCATTTGATTAAATGTAATCATTATGACTTATTGTAATGTTGATGTTGAATCTGGCTGGTGACAGTTGTGCGTCCCATGCCCCCCTAAACCTGATCCTCTGCTCCTCTCCCTAGGCCTGCTGTCCTCTGCCCCCCTAACCCTGATCCTTTGCTCCTCTCCCTAGGCATGCTGTCCTCTGCCCCCCTGCATCTGCCTGGGCGCCATGTCCTGAATGCCAGTCTGCTGGCTGCCAGTGTTGGGGGGATTATTCCTTACATGCTGGACCCCAGCTACACCATGGGCATCACCTGCCTGGGCTCGGTCTCCGCTCTCTCCGCAGTCATGGTACGATTAGCCACCTCTAGGCTTCTGCCTTGTCAGTCAAGGTCAGTGGATAAAGAAGCTTTATATATATATAGATTATTATTTTTAAAATAAGGTGCAGGGAGAGTGCAGGTCAAAAGGGGTGATGCCAGGAATCGAACCCAGGACCTTGAGAATATGTGTATGCTCTAGCTGGGAGAGTTACCTCTAAGCCACACTATTTCCAATCTTTAATACAGTTAAACCATCCCCAAATTTAACCGCGGTTTACAGTTTTACCGTGGGATTCAAAATCACATTGTAGGGCGGCAATTTAAAATGATGAATTTGTGACAGCGACTGGTGAAAGGTGGACAGAGCGGGTTTCAGAGTGTTATGCCTCCGAGGTTATCTATTCCTCTTATCGATGCCGGCATGTTTAGGGTTAGGGTTAGTAGGGTTAGGGTCCTTGGGAAAGACACTGAACCCCGAATTGCTCCCAATGAGTGGGCAGGCGCCTTGCATGATAGCTTGCAGCCATTGGTGTGTGAATGTAAAGCGCATTTGTAAAGTGCTTTGGAATAGGGCGCTATAACTGCAGTCCATTTACCATCACATTAAACTATGCATTGCCCCCCCCCCCCCCCCCATGTCCACCTATGATAAAAACCAAAGAGCCTCCTCCTCTTGGTCCTGCTCACATCTTGGCACTAAGGGACATGTTTTTTATTGTCTAATACCCACCAAAGATAAATGATGATAACAACGTGTTGAAGCTGTGCTGAGAGGGAAGGTGGTTCTGGTGAAACTGTTGTTAATGCTGCCATCTCAGTGCTTCTCTGTATGATTGGTCTAGCAACCCATCACATTTGGAGTAAGTAATTGGATGCCAGTTTATATGTATACAATATCACACTGCCTATAACTGATATTAGAGTGTAGTTGAACAATCACCCACATTTGAGCGTGAAAGGCCTTCAAAAGGAGATCTGATATCATTGAAAGTCCTTCCCTTTTTTAGTTTTTGTTTGATCAAGTGTATCATTACATAATGTGAGGTAACTGGCTTTGGTTAGCCCTGACTCCCTGAGGTAGGTATCTTGTAGACTAACTCGAGGGTGATGTCATAGGGAGCCCGTGACATTAATCTGCCTTGTTTTGACAAACGCCTTCTGCCCTGACTGAGACCGCACTGCAACCTGATCGGGCTTGAATACGCTACGTCTTCTAATACCTGATCAGATTTCTGTATTTGCCATTTGATTCACTGTGTTCATTTCTTGTATGTTTCATTAAAACACTTACAGGTGAGTTTACATTATACTATTGTATTATATTGTACTATTCATACTATGGTATGAAACAAGACCCTGTGTGTTTTTCCTTAGTGGACAATAACACCTGAATGGATGAATGTATCGCTATTGCCACCCCAGTTCCTTCAGCCTCGCTGTCGTCTGATTGGCCCCTTGCTGTCCACAGGGCCTGACGCTAACTGCGGCCATCGGCGGTGCGGACATGCCAGTGGTCATCACGGTGTTGAACAGCTACTCCGGTTGGGCCCTGTGTGCTGAGGGCTTCCTGCTCCAGAACAACCTGCTCACTATCGTCGGTGCCCTGATTGGCTCCTCCGGTGCCATCCTCTCCTACATCATGTGTGTGGTAAGCAGCCATCACCTCTTGCATTGTATGTGCGTCCTGAACTGTAGAGGTCTTCCTTGGCCTCCAAGCTGATTGCTGAGCTCAACAGTGCTTTCTGTCTTTTTTAAAGACTTACCAAACTGTTGATTTTGGTAAGCCTACGGTTTGGGCTATGTCTCTGATAGATGTTTTCAAACCAAACTCCTTCCTTGGCTTTCATTGACACGTATTTGGTGCTCATGTTGACACTCCAAAGGGAAATACAATGCCTAGAATCAAGACTAGACATTGACACTCTCTTATGCCCGTGCACATGATGCATAATCAACTTTACACAGGCATGCTGAGAATTACCCTGTGCTTTTCCTCTTCTCCACTAGGAGGAACTCTTACTGTACTGAAATACCTGCCTTCACTGCCTTTGAGAAACAGTGAAGCAGCAGTTCACCCTAATGATCCACTCCATCCCTCCCTCCCCTCCCCTCTCTCTCTCTCTTTGGTAGGCCATGAACCGCTCCTTGGCTAATGTGATCCTAGGAGGCTATGGCACCTCTTCCACTGGCTCAGGCAAACCCATGGAGATCACAGGAACACACACGGAGGTCAACGTTGACCAGACTGTGGAGATGATCAAAGACTCCCAAAACATCATAATCGTACCAGGTAAGTTAACCTTGCACGCATATGTCCACACACACTCAAACAGAACACCACACACAGAGCGACATATGAACAAAGTGATACCAACATACCAGGGCACTGTGCAGGTTAATCTAAACATCAAGACCGAGAGTCGGTGGGTTGCGGCTAAAGGTCTTGTTGTTAGCAGAAAACACGCTCCCTGACTTCACCACCATCCACATTTTTGGTGAATTGCAGAACTATTTTCACTGTTTACCTAACTTCTTCTGACCTTATTACATCACCAGCTAATTAGCTAACCTTCACTGGGGCGCCTCTCACCCAGGGGGCCCTAGGCATGCAGCCCACTCTATCCTCAGGTGGCCCTGTTGTGAAGAGGATTTATTAAAATCCCTGACAGATCCCTGTGTTATCTCACACTCTATAGTCTGGCTTCACCCCCCCCGAAAAGAAACATGTCCCTTCTCCCACCCACCACCCACTATACCCCTGGACGCTCTCAACAGCACCTCGACCCTCTCGAACATGGCAGTGAGTAGCTAGTTTTATCGCTCCTGCCGGCACTGTCTATCCTGGTCTATATGCCTCCAGCATGAAGGAGAGGATAGGCTCCTGTTTTACAAGGTTATATCTCCAGTACCGGGAATGCCGTTAAGATGCCTGCTTCATTGGGTTGAGTTGTTCATCAGTCTGACTCAGTCTTCCTGCTCTGACTCACTGGTAATGGGATGGGTTCAACTGCAGTGGACCTCTTGGCCTGTGATGGCTTCTAGAAAAGCCATCAGCTTTCAGAATTTTGTGCCGCTTTTCCACTGTCACTTTTGGCACTGTGTGTGTCCATCTCTGTGAATGGCCCCAAAAAAGCTCAGAGCCATGGCCTTAACCTGGGACCTTGGGGCTATTTTTGGGAATAAAGTCACTGTCAGAATTCCTTGTGACTCCTTTGCGAAGTCATGTTGCTAAGAAATTCACTGGAGAAAAGTGTGAAAATGTACAGATTTATTCTTTCAGTTGCAACTAATCATGCTGATTTCAGGCTGAAACTTGCCAGGAAATGTGTTTCTGACAACGTCGATAGTTGGCTACTCCATATACAAAAAGGAATGTGACCCGATCTATAGTGGAAAAGCTCCATTGGTGTTTTGTTCATTGAGGTGTATGACCATATATGTAATTTTACTTATCCCCTTTATTACACAGTTTTGTTTTTTATAACAAAAGAAAAAGAAGCCTATGGCACTCCAGCCTTTTTGTTCTCAACGAATGTTTTTCTACTTTCTACTGTCTTTCCTGCAGTCCACCCAGACAGCAAAAGGATGAGGAGAGTGAGCGAGGGGGATGAGATGTGGCAGAATGAGGAAAGGGGTGGTTGAGGGGATGAAAAAGAAGGGGGGGACAATGAATGTGGCACTCGTAACCAAGCTAGCAGGCCTCCTTCATTTAGAGTTCCCTGTCAGGAGATGACGATGGTATCCATGCTCCGCTTTCCACCATGTAGGTCTACACAGTCACGTCAGACCAGTCATTTACCCAGACCAGAGCCATATGTACAAATATACAGTGGGGGAAATAAGTATTTCCATAATTTTTTAATTCAACATATTATTATTATTATTATTTATTTATTTATTTTTAAATATATTTTTGTTGAACAATAGACATTCGGAAGTCAATGTACGTACATTCAAGGTCCACATTTCCCCCCCTTTTTCTCCCCCCCACCCTGGTCCTATACACTCATTCTACTACATTTGCACTGACAACAAGCATCAACACAAGGTAAATTATTCATCATCACTTGTCATAAAAGAAAGAAAAAAAACTAAGAAACAGAAGAAATTACATACTACAAAAACAATGCAGTGGAGACATCATCCAGTCTTACAGAAAGTTACAGATATAACCCTGTAGGTAGTTTGCAGAGTGGTCAGTGTCATCTTTGAATTAGGCATTAGAATAAGTTTAATTGTCCTGTAAATTCAACATATTTCTATTGCAGCTCTACACATGAAATTTAGACCAGACATTGGTATTAACTCAATGAAACTACACAGCTAAAGGCATTGTAACATTCCAATCCATAAAAAATGTCCAATAAAGTGGAATGACACAGGAAAATACAGTTCACAGTAAGAACAACCACTAAACCAGCTTATGCCACGAATGAGTTCTGAATGTAAGTAAATAAATCAATTGTCACCAAGCTTTCCTGCCAGAAACATCTCATGACGGGTAGAGTCAAAGAGCTCTCCCAAGACCTCACCCAAGATGTACCCAGACACTCTTTTGACATGGCTCACAGATCTATACTGTCCCCTGTAGGTAGTCCCACATCAGGATGTCACTACATCTGCATTACTACATGTTTCTCTCTCATAGAGAGAGTTCTGTACTCTACATTTAAACGTGCTCTGCACCCGCAGAATTTGTAGGCTAGTCTAGCTGACTGTACTGTATGTGTTAAAGGTGACTACAAACAAGCATCCTCTTCAAATTTAACCAAGGGTCCAGATGTGTCTTTGCCAAACTGTGCTGCCAGACTGAAAGGTTATCCTGGTCTTCTGAACCTCAGTGTTCTGTTTCAGTATTCCAGTTGCTAGTCTAGTTCCCCATCTCACCTGGGTCTTTGGCACAGAACTCTTCAGTGGAGTTTCTCCCTGACTGGAGTGTAGTGGATCATAACACAGGCCTGCAGTGGCCTTGTTGTCCTTGTCACATTTCCTATAATTGGACCAGTCACATTCACTTTGCGTGATTGACATCTGTGGAAACAGTCAAGACATTTTTTGATAAACAACGACCTCGTCTGGTGGGGGTTGTTTTCATTGGAAGAAACACTTGTGTTTTAAGAATGGCCTGAAAAGAAGTGGAAAATCATTAAGGGTTTGAGTGGCTTTTGGACGAGCACACTGCAATACCCAGAGTATCTGACATGTGTTGTGACAGACCTATCAAATGCTGTAAACAGTAGTCGACAGTTTTGATTGTCCATTGGTTTTTTGTTCTTTCTTTGAACCTGTTTTCAGTCAGAGTTGGCAACTGCATGATGCAGATGATCCATGTCCTATTTGACAGGCCATTGGTTGGCAAAGAATCAGTAAAAACCAGTGGGTAATCCCAGATTGTCCCCTAGCCCCCTACCCTCGGTGCATTTGTGGAGATCTCTGTTGATTGATCAACATGCTAAATTAGCATACCCAAGACATCCTAATTTCATGACATTGAAAGATGGAAATCTTAAACCTCTTTTTCAGTATTACATGCACATGTTCACAATGAGTTTTACGAAGGCGATTGTGAGGATGCCAGACTGATTATTAATAGTATTATTATTTTATTTTAATTTTTTTATTATGTTTGTTGATTTTGTTATAAAATGACAGGCTCTGTATTTCATCTCCAGTCGTGAAATAGAAGGAAAGAGCTCCCACTTGTATTGTATGTATACTTGTAGTGTATGTAGGACGATCAAAGACATATTCTCTGATTTGAGCCAAACTGTGCAGATAAACTAGGTTAGTGGGATTGTTCCTGCTAGAACCCTCCCAGGACATCCAGAGCTCTCAATCCGAGGTGAAAATCAGCCTCTGTTACGTTAATACTGTTTGCCCATTCGATTTTGTTCCCCTTCTTTGTAAAATAAACTGAAAGATAATATTTCAACAAAAGATCACATAACTTCGTAGCCTACAAGATCATGATAACCCTAATTTGGATGCGCTAATTATGATGTGGTTTCATGGACAACTGTTTTGGATTTGTCACTGAAAACCATGGAGGGGTCGAATCCGAAGAGGAGAGCAGAATTTGACAGAACACACAACACAGGATAATTTTGATCTGGACTAGATGTTCTAAAGATTGGCCCCAGGGGTTCCGCTGCTACTCATGACTCCTCTAGAAATGTTGCACTTGAACTTCCCTTTGCCTGGATATGTTTGATTCAACTTGTTTTTATGACTGGTCCCTGTTCAGGTCTGATTAGTTTCACAGTACTAAGGCGCTGTTGTGTAAGACTGAAAACCGAGAAATAACAGGAATAAAATGTAATTTATTGGTTATTTCCGAGATGGTTCAAATCGTTTATATTAGGATTCTTTTGAAGTAAGCTTGGTCACTCACTCACTCACTCATTCAATAAATACATTGTTACATTTGGAATCCCTGGGATTTTCTGAATATTTATTATTTATACAAGCTTTTTTTCCATCACATGTCATCTTTATAAAGGACTTAAATGTCTATTGTTTTCCTTCAGTTCTACACAACAGTGGCCAAGTTCTCCCAGCACAGTCTGATATTCTATTCAGAGCTTTGCATGCTAGATGAAACAGAACTCGGGGGCCAGTTTCTCAGAACATCTAGTCCAGATCAAAATTATGCTGTTTTCTGTTTCCCCCTTTCGAGATTCCGTCTTCCCTTATGTTTTGATTACATTAAATCTGAACCAACTCAGACTGTTCTGTTCTTGCCCTGCAGATTCTGGTTTGCCAAGGCTCTAACCCAAAATGTTATGTTTCACAGGTTACGGTCTGTGTGCTGCCAAGGCCCAGTACCCCATCGCTGAGCTTGTCAAGACGCTGCACGAGCAGGGCAAGAACGTCCGGTAGGTTCTCAGAATATCAGTCTTATCATGGACTCTCTTGCCAATCTTCACCAAAGCTGGAGCAGTGTCCCTGAGGAGAGGGGCAGAGGGTAGAGGAAGTTGGAAAGGAGGAGAGAGGAGGACGAGGGGAGTGCAAAGTAATAACCGGGACATCATGGAGAGAAGGGGAGAGATTTGGAGAGGAGAGCAGAGGAAGGTGAATGGGAAGGAGAGGGAAGAAGGGCAGTGCAATCGTATAAGGAAAAAAGAAGAGAGGAGAGGGAAAGGCACACCGGAAGCTTGTGTAATTTTCCTTCAATCTTTTGATCTGGGCTCCCAGCAGCTGCTGCTACTTAGAGCATTTGCAGTTGATTAGACGGGAAGTGGGTGGCCAGAGACTGGACCCCCCACCCCCCCCCTCTCTCTCCATGCTGGGTAACTGGCTGGGGGTGTTAGGCTGGTCTCAGGGTAGAGTCTGGAGATCTAAAGGTGAATTGGTTCTCGTTGTATTAACAGTTATGTCATGTAATGCACACAGTGTGATGGTACTCAGATCAGCCTCTTGTGTAAATTACTTTCAACACACTCACACACTCACACACTCACACACACACACACACACACACACACTACATGACATAGCTAATTGAATTAGTTGTTTTTTAGTTTCTCACACACTGGAGCATAGAGGGTATTCAGAGTTCCTCAGGCAATCATGGGTGAAAGTGTGCGTACATCCATACTGGTGACTGGTTCCTAATGGCAGGAGATCACATAGGGTGTGTAGTGGTAGAGGGAGAATGAGATACCTCAAGCCGTATGAATAGAGCTGCTCTGATCTCCTTGGTTTGGTTCTGCAGTCGTAAACCTTCTTCAGTGTGTAATCTGTAGGACCTTCTCTTCCTCCTCAACCCATTTCCCCTGCTTCTCAGGCCCTTTATGACCTCTGATGTTAAAATACCCCCTTGGTTCAACAGACATGGGTTGACCTGGTATATGTTTGACTCTCCTTTCAAATATCCCAGTTGCTGGACCCCCGGACCTACATTAAGCTGTTAGGCTATGTCCAAAACACAGAACCTCAGTCTAAGTAGGAATTTTCAGTACGCAACATTAGAAAGATTTGCATTACATAATTGAGAATGCATTAAATGACTAAGTCATACTAAATTCACTGTTTGAACTTTGGATAATCCTGAATATATATATATAGCTTGATTTGTGACACCCCTCAGGCAAGCTAAATCAAGCGCACCTTCAATGTTTCAAAGGAAACTAAAACTGTCCACCACCCAGACTTCTCAGCTAACCTGACCTAACATCGGTCCATTACTCAAAATGTTTTGAAACCTTTTTCTTTTTGTAACAGAAAATACAATGTGGATGCTACCAGATAGAATATTTGGCTCCATTTCTTGTTTCTTAATAATAAAAGTTCTTAATATGTTTTATGAGTATTATATATTATTTGAGTATATGTATTATTTGACTTAATGCATAGCTCACTTCAAAATATTACCTCCATAGCCTATAAAATAACTTGTGCCTCTTTGGGCTGTCATTGTTACTCAAATTTGATAGGCCTATGCACTAGCAGTAGGCCTACGCACCTCTGTTACACCCTAGCCATGAAGTGTATCTCAGAGTAGAGGATGGCAAGGAAAGGAAAATGGTCTTCTCCTGTCTTTGATAGTAGCCTTTTTTCCTATTCAGTCCCAATCCTGCTATAACCTGCTATAACTCCTGACTTCAGTCTCGAAAATGTCTCATAGTGTATTCTGTAATTCATAGAGTGTGCTATTATAGCACGTCTTGTACCTATTTGTCAATTAGCCTATCTGCGTTTTCATCTCATGCCTATTCTCTGCTATTTTGACTGACTGACTGGTAATGAAAAGCAGATTTTACAGATGGGAGCTAATGTTTGAATGGTGTCATAGTGCATCTTATATTCATGCTAAACTTGAATTAAGTTGTTGGCCATGCAATCTACACGTGTTGCGACGAGAGGGGCAAAACCTGTGTTGAAGGTATAGTCAAAATCCATATCACAGTGTTTTTCAATACCGGTATACCTAAAGAATCGGCCCACCAACCAGCCCTTCCACTGGGTGTTGAGAATGGTGACTCAGCGACAACTTGTGCTGTGTGTGTGCTATACATCTCTCTTGTCATTACAATGGTCTCATTATTTACAAATGCATACAGAAATGCATTACATGCTATATTCCCTGTTCTTTGATAATAAAAAAAACATTGTTTGATCATTATATTGCAGTCACATGCGGGAGAAGGCAGCATCTACGACACTGACATTATAGGCCAAGACAAAACATATGGATATCGAATGGAGAGAACATGTTAAATTAGACTTTTAAACAACTACCCACAAACTGAATGAAAGAGTATACAAATTATAAGGCCCCGCAGACCATGAGATCTGTTTAGAGAAAAGCTAAATATGTTTCTTACTGGACATTTTGTGCTTTGGTGAAAGCCTCCACTCTGTATACATAATGTGCATGCGAGATGATACAATATCCTTTTATTTCCACACCATTTTACACAGTCCAAAATTAACACAGCAACAGAAAATTAACAGCAAAGTCCAATAGTCACACTCTGGACCCCTGTGACTAAAATGGTATTTCTTCTTCCAGGTTTGGTATTCACCCGGTAGCTGGTCGCATGCCTGGTCAGCTCAACGTTCTATTGGCTGAGGCAGGCGTGTCCTATGACATTGTGCTGGAGATGGATGAGATCAATGAGGACTTTGCCGGTATGGTTTTACCTTCTACTGTCCTTTCACATGGATGGACATCACCTGGGTTATCACCCATGTTTCAATTCCAATAACTTTATTTTTCCTATAGGAGAGGGGTACATGTAACAGACACGATGATATTCATATACATTATTCATGTACAGTCATATCTCAAGTTCTGTTTTCATTGTCTTATGTTCACTGGTTTGGTTTGAAGCAAATATCCAATCTTTATGTGTGAAATAGACTGGTGTAGCAAACTATGACCTGAGGTGAGGGTGTCTGTCTTTCAGAAACTGATCTGGTTCTGGTGATCGGTGCCAACGACACAGTGAACTCCGCCGCTCAGGAGGATCCCAACTCCATCATCGCCGGGATGCCCGTCCTGGAAGTGTGGAAGTCCAAACAGGTGTGTGTGTGTGCGCTCGCGTGCGTGTGGGAGGGGGTTTGCAGTTTCTCCGATAGGGGGCGGCTGTGGTTCAGGAGGTAGAGCCGGCATCTAATGATCACAAGGTCAGGGGTTCGATCCCCGACTAGCCACGTGTTGAGGTCTCCTTGCGCAAGACACTGAACCCCAAATTGCTCCCAATGAGCGGGCTGCCGCCTTGCCATTGGTGTGTGAATGGGTGAATGAGAGGCCATTGTAAAGTGCTTTGGAATAAGGTGCAATATAAGTGCAGTCCATTAGATGGTAACTGATTAAGTCAGAACCAGGCAGGAGCAGTGCACAAAATGTAAAGGAGTCCCACTCGACTAGACCAACCCCAGGCCTCTATTGTCAGATTGATGGTCAGACTGGCACACTGCACCATTTGACATGTCGCAATGTCATTGGATAACAGTCCTGTGAAGTCTGAATTTCTCCCTGAAGCTCCTCCCATAGATTCAGGTGAAGTCGTCGTCGTCATCATCTTATTGTTGGTTGTTCTGTGGAAGTGCCCGACTATGACATGCTCTGTCCACACACACCCATAGAGTGACATGGCCTCTTTACACTCACTCACTCTCACACACAAACTCTTCTTTTAGGCCTCATCCATTGAGAGACGGTGCCTCTTGAGATACTGTATATATACACACACAAACAAACAAACACACCCTCTGCTCCTGTTGCCAGAGTAACGGGGCCCTTCCCCAGGTGTGGCTCCAGCAGTCTCAGATCTCACGCTGCTTCCATTAGCGGTGACTCTCTCTCTTTGGAATGATGACATTTGGAGCATCCCAGTGCAACTTCCCCTAAATGTGGGATTCATATGCCTCCCAAGCTAATTTCAACAGGTTCCCTTGGGAAATCATGGAGTTCTGAAGCTTTAAGTCTACCACCCCACACACACACACACACACACACACACACACACACACCAGTTTTTCCCCTTTATATTATACATGTTGCACTTTTGTTGGAAAGATGTTATCTTAATTTTACCTCAGTGAGTCAGACACACACACACACACACACACACACGTGTAGGCGTGCGTGCGCGCGCCAGATTGCATAGGGTCAGGCTGCTGCCTACCTGTGCTGTGTGTAGTCTGGCTGAAGATAAACAAAGCGGGTGGGGCCTTCTCACTATAGACCAGCTTACTTGGCGTAGCAGAGGGGCATTCCACTGGTGCTGTACTCTCATGCCCTGCCCACTCTGTGCCGCTGGTGCTTGCCCTGTGCCACGCCCTCTGGTGCTGATTGCCAGACTGAGATTACCTCTCGTTGCACCCCGTCCCAAATAGAACCATCTGGCTCATGCATTATGGATGAGTGGGGTGGGGAGGGGAGAAGAGGGGAGTGAGGTTAGCTCCTGGTAGGCCTGTCGGAACCAGGCCCTCAACCCTCTCCTCCTGAATCATTGCTTTACTCTCAGGCGGCGTGTGTGTGTGTGTGTGTGTGCATGTGCGTGTGTTTGCATGCATGCAGACCACTACTATCGGTGTTGAAGTCACCTGGCCACTGCTGATCCCCCCCCCCCCTCCCCAGATTCCCACAGGCCCCCTGTTGATTGTTGGGTCTCGGTGTGAAGGATGTTGAGTTTCCAAGTATCTTTCAGCGTGTTAGATAACTGAAAATAAGAGGCTAGTGGCGAGAGCGCCTCTCTGGTTTTACTTATCCAATTATGCTGCGTTCTGTACCTCTCCAACACATGCTCACAATCACGGGATGCTCCAATCTATTTCCTCAAAACCGCTTGGCCTCCACTGCAGCTTCATACACTAATGGTGCCTTATTTAGGAAATGGCTGCCACTTGCTTATCTATTAGGTACATTTACTGGTCTCTCAATTAGATTTCAGAAAAACTACTGGTCTCTCTATTAGATACATTTACTGGTCTCTATTAAATGAACTTGCTGGTCTCTATTAGGTGTCAGACTAACTGGTGTCTATTAGATTTAAGACAAGCTTACTAGTCTCCCTTAGAGACCAGTAAGTAAATTAATCTAACAGAGACTGTCTCGCATCTAATAGAGACAAGTAAGTAAATTAATCTCAGTTGTGAGACTGGTCTTCCGGTTAGATTAATTTACTTACTCTTTTCCCTATTACCGGTAGTTACAACATTTAAATGACTGGTCTCTATTTTAGATGTGTACAGAATTAGCTTTAGCAAGTCAAAGAACATGAGATATTAATGTTGTTATTCTTTATGTATATTGGGAATGGACGATATACAACTGTATATTTGTCAGACGCTGTAATCTGTGACCCTGCGACATACCAGTCATGTCCAGGGGGTGTACTTGTACATCAAGCCGCCTCACGATATGGAAACAGGAGAGACTCCTGCCCTAATGGCCGTTAGGCTCGAGAACCACCGGTTCTCAAGCCTACTTACTTAACTAATCTATGTGTGTGTTAGGTGGTGGTGATGAAGCGTTCCTTGGGAGTGGGCTATGCCGCCGTGGACAACCCCATCTTCTACAAGCCCAACACAGCCATGCTGCTGGGAGATGCTAAGAAGACTTGCGATGCACTGCAGGGCAAGGTCCGTGACTCCCAATGAGATTTGGATCCCTGTTCCAGTAGGGTCTTGTCTCGGCACCACAGGACTGAGCAGCACTGAGGCCCCGTGTAGCACAGAAAACACGTCCAGAAGGAGACCGAGGAGAGGGCACTACAAAAACATCTAGTTAGGCATAGCATTAATATTATTGTCACTCCCTGTCAAGAATTCTCCTTTTTATTTGAAAAGTAATTAGCTATTATGATGAATAGGTGTTCTCTCACAAGATCTTGCTGTTCCTGAGTATTTCGTCACCCTAAACAAGCAAAAAGGAAAAAAGCAAAGCCGTATCAAAAACTTTTGGTGAAAGATATTTAGTATTCTCTTCAAGATTCAGTTCAGTTTTGTACTATAGTAGATTTTTGTACTATGACCGAATTATACCCAAGTGTCAAACTAGTTTGGACTCCTCCGTCTTGTCTCATTCAGCAGCCATTGTTGTGTGATTGACTACAGTGTAAAGCCATAGTTTGTATTGGCTACAACTTTTTCTCTTGAATGTATTTTGTGAACCATGTACTTATCGTACAATGACCAGCTTGTGATGTAGTGGTAATGTTATGTGATTCTAACATTTCGTAATAAGGATTTAGTGAATGTGTATTCAGTTGGCCCTCAGCCAATTTAATTTTTATTTTAAGCAGCAGTGCAAATATGAAGTAAAGCCAAAAGTAATAAGACAGTAAGAGAGTGGGGTTATGAGACTGTTAACGGAGTTCTTTAACAAAAACATAATGTTAAAATATCTTTCTCCTCAGTCCACCAATATTGTTATTTTGGCATTAAATGTGGCGCACTTGACCACTTGGCATTTTAAGTAATAATAAATGTGGAGGTATCCTAACGTTTTCCTCACAAGAAAATTGCATTTGTGTTAATTACAAATTAACACATTTTAAATAAATAATAAGTTCAGTTTTATTTGGTTAGGTATATAACCTCAATTTTCAATAATATTGTTCAAATGAAGATCAAATGTCCATATGTTTCAATATTTTGAAAATGACAACGGTTTTCATTGAGTGTCCTATCTTTTTCACATGACTGTTTGTCATTAGGATATCTACGAGGCTTTAATGCACAAAATAATCAGATTTTGGGACCATACTTATGGTGGACTGATGAGAAATGTGTATACTTGACAATTTTTGTATTAAGTATTTCTTTCAGGTTAATAATCAACTGATGAGAATTACATTTTACAGATACTTACCCTCAACATTTATGAATTGCAAACTTGTCATATGGTTGGATTACCATGACCCGCCATGTCCTTTAGGTGTGTCGGGCCCTTTTCCTTACGCTCATTTAGATGGAATCCCCACCAGTTGTTTTTACGGGACCTGACAACAAACCCTACCTCTCCATAGCTCAGGCCGATTTAAAGTTCTGCGTCGAATTTACGTGCGTAGCTTACGTTCCCTACGTAAGGGCTCTCGCACTTTACACTTCACACTTCTGCGTAGGCCGCGCTGCAATTACACCGTCACATCGCTAGGGGGCAGTGTGTTTTCTATGCCCCTGTGCTGTGCCTCTTCCGGTTAGGAACGCAACGGAGCTCAAAGCTCAAAGCGGCATAATAGCGATCTTTTTGTTGTTATGCTTGTTGTAAATAAAAGTTCTATGATGCATTGAAATGACATTAAACTAAGATAATACGATGGTTATCATAATTTTTCAAATCTTTATTAATAAGTAATTACAGAAAAAGTGAATGACATTTCTGTCATGGCTTCCGCATTTTGGGCGACGAGAGAGTCGGAATCTTGTCAGAATCATGTGCTACCAAGCGGACCAATCACAGAGCTTACTGTTGCGTAGAAACTGACGCGTTCTTAAAATTTTGGAGATGTGCACGTTAACCCTCTCCGTAGGCGGGCCCACGCGGGACTACGCAACGCTACGGCGTCGATTTTACGCAGAACTTTAAATCGGCCTTTAACCTGACCAAATTGACTTCTATTCTGTATTTACCTCACACCGATTCCACCTGATCTTTATTCATCCTCTTATATTTTGCATTGAGCTAAATAGGCCTAACTCAACACTCAACACTTACCATTTAGACATGGTGTTTTACACTAGCGCACACACACCACTTAGGTTATAGTTGCCACAAATCCTTATTTGTATCCAGTGAAGAGGAATAACAAACTATGAGAAATAAGATTTGAGAATTTTTGGACCATTATTGTAAAGAAAATGTCTCCTTTTTTCCACAAGAGTATTTTTGTATAGAGATGACCCCACTTGTGTAGAAACGATAACAGCGCTTCAATAACAAGCTTTGCAGTTCTGACATTTCAATGTGCCATGTTCAGGAGATGAATGATACTGTGAATCTTTTATGCTGTGGTTTATCATGGAACGCATCCCTTAATAAACCTTGATCCAAAACGGATGGTTAGTTGAGTTTTAATTTCCTCACAAAGGTGCAGTTCTTTTTTAATTTTGTGTTTGTGTATAAAAGTATAGAAGAAGTACTGTTTTGTTTCAGGGAGGTCAAGTCCTTAACTGTCATTGGTGTCTGAAATGTTGCTTTATTCTTATATCTGTAGGCTGACATTGATGTCCCCAGATCTGAGCAATGTTTCAATCAAGTTTATTTGCATAGCACTTTTTATGGAGAATAATGTCAAAGAGCTTAACAACCAAAATAATATTTAACAATAGAAACAACAATACAAGCAATAGGATCTACCACCAACTCATAGACCCCCAGGAGTAATCAAAGGGAAAAAAAACTCCCCAGAGGGCAGAAAAATATAGGGCACAGTGGCAAGGAAAACAACCCCCTGGAACCAGACTCGAGGGTGACCTATCCTCCTCTGGGTGACCTATCCTCCTCTGGCTGATCAATGGCTGAACAGTAAACTAATGTGGAATGTGGGGTGGTGCAGGAGTTCAGGGGTCCATAGTGAAGGGCAGCTTTCTGGTGGGACCCAGGTGGGGCGGCAAAGACAAGGATATTGAGTGGAGTAGTCCTGGACCAACTCAGAAACTAGTCTAGTTTTGAGGGGCTCAGATCCCCTCCGACAGATAAGCACAAAGAGGACAACATAAGATTAGAGGCTGTTGCAAACTGAAACATGTACCTACATTAAACAGTAGGAGAGAATCCGCATTAAGGGTTGGGGTTAGCAGCGCCCCCCAGTACATTTCTCTCCCCCAAAGAAGTTAAAATATTGGAGGGCCTGATTTCAGTGATTGAGTGTTAGGATAACAGTAGAAGAATGTCTAAGATTATAACCCAGTGTATTAACAACCCCAACATCAACTTTCCGACTCTGAGCTATCTCAGAATTAGCCAATTAAGAGCCCTACATAAAATGTTAAGCAAAATCTTGGTGGGGAGATGCAAACTTCAACTGTGTCAGTTTTCTAGAGGTGGCGTGTGTATGAGAGAGAGCAAGTGAGGCTTATTGGGTGGAGTTGCTGGCTTGATAGTGTTTTTCACATGAATGGGATTGCATGCGTTAACCATGAGGGTCACTTCAATATCTAACAAGTAGCACTCAGACACCGTCTTATCTCTCATCTCTTATCCCGATGATCCTGACAGAAATGTGAACATGTGAGGGCGCTCAGGGGGAAGACTTGCCACTTGTTTAGGAGAGGTGACTTAACCGCAATAAGGGTGACAATCAACCCTTATCTTGACATCCACTTGGGGTTGGCTTTCATTTCTGTCTTTTTGAAAGTCAATTGAGTTGTTTTCCTGTGCTTTGCATGCAACTTTTCAAAAGGTTGTATCTGCATGGCGGTATGTTGACACTGTGTGGTAAACAGTTAAGTAGCCTACTGTGAATGTACTCGTCCTCAAACATTAGGATCAATCTGTAGCTAATTGGGATAGATTATTATCCTTGTCGTAAAAGACTCCCTTCACACACACACACACACACACATACACGCTTAAGTCACCTACTCTCTTGTTCTGGCAAGATCTCTCCCCATAGCCAAAGGAATCCTTCATCACCACTAAAGTGGTTCAGTCGCTGGCAGTCATGATGAGTGTTCATGTGCATATGATTCCACACTGCAAGCTCCAAGGCCCCAGCATTGTTGGTATCTGCTGTGCTGCCTTGTAAAAGACTGGGACAAGACACCAGATGAAACTATGTGCGATTGGAGCGAGACATGGTTCCCTCGCCACAAATGCAGCTAGATTGCCCTGTGGTCACACTCCGTGCGCACAGCGGATGTGGCCGTGCTGTTAGACGCTGGTCCCCAAACCATCGTTCATCCTCTCTGAACGGTTCCTTTTCATGTTGCAACATCAGCCTTTAGTCCAAAGCATACATGGACTAGGTATTGTACACATACATTTGGGTCTTGTTTCCCAGACACAGATTAATCCCAGTGCTGGACTGAACCACATTTTCAATCGAAAATATCCATTGATGATGCATTTGAGGTAAGGATTAGGCTAAATCTGTGCCCGGAAACCAGATTTTGGTCTCAAATGCTATTCCTGCAAAGCAATTGTTTACATTTTTAACCATTTAGCAGACACTTTTATCCAAAGCGATTTACAATTTGAGATTACAGGGACAGTCTCCCTGGAGTCATTTAGGGCTAAGTGCCTTATTCAAGGGCACGCTAGTGGTGGCGTTCCCAGGTGGGATTTTAACTCATGACCTACACCAGCCCAACTCACTATCCACTAGGCTACCACTACCCCAATTTTTACTTCAGTATTTCGGTAACACTTGAAATGTAATTAGCTACACTTTCCAAATGGTGTGTAAATAATTCCATTAATATAATTAGTGAATGGCTAGTTTGTTATTCAGTAATAAACAGTCATAACTCAGTGGTTGAAATGGTGTGGTTGATGCTTGCCACATAGTGAATTATTACGGCTGCACAGTTATCAATGCTTTGTAAAACCTCTTACAAATGATTCACAGGCCATAAAATCATTTATAAACAGGAACATTTACAAACCATTTATAAAGTACAACTTAATGTAAAGTGTGTTACCAGTATCTCATCCCTGTGTTGGTCCTATTACCTCCAGGTATTACTGTAATGGGGCGTCAGTAAGCCCAATGTAAGCACGGAGAGAGCTTGTCACTATAGGAATCCCTTTCATCATTTTTACTTATTTAACTTCTCCTCCTAGTGCAGAGCCGTAACGTGCATGGACAGCATCTGATCAGAGAACAGCTTGTTTAAAGAATGTGTGTATTGAGGACTTAAAAAGCCTCGGTCCAAACGATCTCCTCGCTGTGAAGATAAAGATAAATGACGACACGGCAAGAGCCTCGTTTTTTTACTGTTCAATTTCCTTCTGCTTGTAGTTTAGGAACATAAACATGTTGGAGTGTCCTTTTAAGCCACTTTTATTGACCAGCTGCTTTCCTACTGAATGTAAATGTTGGGGGGGAGGGGAGGGGGATTAGAGCTGCTTAATGTACCAGATAGGAGTTTCTCTCTGAAGTATGGTTATAGCAGGACGTCGCCTAAGAGCTGTCAGCGGTACCATGCCAGCCAGAGTAAAGAGGTTGCCTTGCCTGGCCTCATCAAGGCAACTCGTTCAGGTTATTGTGTTAAAGAGATCGATATGTGTCCTCAATTGGGACGTTCACTTTGTTAGACTATAGCCCTATTCGCATGGGATTAGTATTATTTGGGGACCTCATGTAATTTAGAAATTACCCCCCCGATGTGCAATGTGTTTCGTGTGGCACATTCGCTGGGATAAGCGAAATCTGTTTTAATCTCTTTTACTTGAATTTACTGACATTCCCGCGGATATAATGTCATGGGTCTTTGTAACATCCGCTTCATGAACAACAAGCGCAACAGACATTGGTTAGTTCTCGAACACACACTAGTATTGTCACAGGACCTCTGAGTTCGATTAATTATGTTAGGTCATTTGCGAAGTAATTTTCACAGACATTTTTACGGACATGGCTGATTCGCACGGGATTAAGAACACAGACGAATTACAGTTACAATTTACCAGAGGTCCCTAGATAATACTAATCCCCTGCTTAAATCAAATCAGATCATAATGTCTTTTTTTTAAATTATTATTATTATTATTATTATTTTTCAAACCGAAGTGAGAAACTACAAATATTACATGAGATAACCAGTCACTTACAATCTAGCTCTGTCTCCAGCTGTGTGAGATTGATGAGCAGCTCTGTGTGATGTCGGGAGGCATGCTTTGTTGTGTCTGGAGGAAGTCTATTACAACCTCAATAAAAAATACCTACACAAAAGCTGAGTAGGCACACAAACACACACACACACACACACGCACGCACACACACAGAGAAAGAGAGAGAGAGAGGCTCTGTGTAATAGTGCACACCATGCCCTTGGGTCTCAGTATAGGTGGTATAACTTTCACTTTAATAACTTTCACTTAATTTCTTTAATACATACCAATACTGGTTTATGAGTGTATTTAATACGAATGAAGACAGGAGAGGTTTGGTCATTCAGAGTTGGGGATTGAGGGCTAATACCATGAACTGTGGTCTCGACTGCACTGTCATTAGGAATCATGTTGTTGGAATCAGTATTCCAGATATGACTCCTGGCACCAGTTCCTGCATAGCAGACATATAGCTGCATGCCCTACACTATGAACTTCTACATGAATATTAGCTTCTCACAACAGCTGTATCTCTACACAATGTATCCATCTGTTACACTCTAGCCTACCGGCATTCAACAATTAAGCCCCAAAACAAATGATCCAATGTGATTGGATATGATTCACTGTGAAAGAAAATCACCCAAAGCCGAGCGCCGTCTCCTCCTCTACGCTGCATTCCCGTGCTAGAGTTGTTTATGGAACTAATTGGTGCTACAGCCTGTCAGGAAATTAATTTAGTCCATAAAACAAAAGCCCACCCACTTCTGACTGCTCAATAGTCAATGAACAAACTTGACAGACAGGGTTATATCCTGACCTTTACACTGTCATACGATATTTGTCAAATTCAGCTGGTCAGCCAGAAGAGCATGCCCCTGAGCCTGGTTCCTCTCAAGGTTTCTTCCTACCAGTGAGTTTATCCTGGCAACTGTGCACAAGGTTTCTTCCCACTTCTTCCCACTTGGTCAAATATATAAAGTACTTTATATATTTCAAGAGGGCAAAAAACTGTCTTGGCGCGAACCCAGGCCCTAGCAGGGATGCTGGCAGGGGCACTAGGGGGTGTATCAGACATATTGGTATTATTTTCAAGACCAGAATTTTTCAGCGCACCTGAATTTCACCTTTTACCACAGTCCCAAATTGCCAACTACATTTGTACTTGCGTCTCTTTTTTTGCGCCACCTCAAAATAGCCCTCTGTGACAAAACAGTTTTTGTAAAAGGTAACAAATGAATTGTATTGCATGATTGATTCACACAGCATGGCACCAGTGCACATCTAAATCCTTTGTGTTTAACCAACATGTCGTGATAAGCCGTTCTATGTCTCAGCAGAAACACGCAGACGGGTCATTTGCAGACAATGTTTGGTTGCTCACAGCTAAAAAATGCTGTCCTCAAGAAGGAGCCAAGTGGAGTGGGTTTCAGAACATGGGCGTGATGAAATGTAAGCAGTGTAGAAACATTTGCAACTCTATGAGAAGTGTTGGTTATGAGATGTTAATGATAGGCTAGGCTTTGGTCCAGATTTCTACAGCTTCTCTTTCTTTATGGGCCCGATGACATGCTTCTTTATAGAGATGTAGACTCGCAGGAGGTCCATCTGGTTGTAGACTAGGAGGTGGTCAGGGATGGTTGTAGACTAGGAGGTCAGGGCTGGTTGTAGACTAGGAGGTGGTCAGGGATGGTTGTAGACTAGGAGGAGGTCAAGGCTGGTTGTAGACTAGGAGGAGGTCAGGGATGTAGACTAGGAGGAGGTCAGGGTTGTAGACTAGGAGGTGGTCAGGGCTGGTTGTAGACTAGGAGGTGGTCAGGGCTGGTTGTAGACTAGGGGGAGGTCAGGGATGGTTGTAGACTAGGAGGAGGTCAGGGCTGTAGACTAGGAGGTGGTCAGGGCTGGTTGTAGACTAGGAGGTGGTCAGGGCTGTAGACTAGGGGGAGGTCAGGTCAGGGCTGGTTGTAGACTAGGAGGAGGTCAGGGCTGGTTGTAGACTAGGAGGTGGTCAAGGCTGGTTGTAGACTAGGAGGTGGTCAGGGCTGGTTGTAGACTAGGAGGTGGTCAGGGCTGGTTGTAGACTAGGAGGTGGTCAGGGCTGGTTGTAGACTAGGAGGTGGTCAGGGCTGGTTGTAGACTAGGAGGTGGTCAAGGCTGGTTGTAGACTAGGAGGTGGTCAGGGCTGGTTGTAGACTAGGAGGTGGTCAAGGCTGGTTGTAGACTAGGAGGTGGTCAGGGCTGGTTGTAGACTAGGAGGAGGTCAGGGCTGGTTGTAGACTAGGAGGTGGTCAAGGCTGGTTGTAGACTAGGAGGTGGTCAGGGCTGGTTGTAGACTAGGAGGTGGTCAGGGCTGTAGACTAGGAGGTGATCTGGGCTGTAGATTAAGAGGAGGTCAGAACACGTAGACAAGCATTCTCAAAGGCTAGGGGTTCACCGGTCATTTGAGCAGTTTGAGTGTGCTCCAGGATGAGTAAAATGCCTCATCTCAAAACATGTTTGGACATTTAATGGAGCTGTATGGTCTGACGTCTTTCTTTGTGTCCACATATCAAACGAACGAGAGGAATAACATTCTTAGCTGCTTGCGGTATTATTGCATGGCTGGACCATGGCAAAATGCCTGGCTATTCTGCATTGTAAGCGTATTTTGTGTGCTGTGTTTTAGATACAGATTGTGACAATGGACTTACTTATCAATTTAGTAGGTAACACAGTTCAGACGTGGTGCTAATGGCAAACCGAATAAATGTTATATAAATGCTATTTAGAAATGTCCCAGTGTAGAAACACAACTGCCACCAATATAAAGTATACGGATAGACCATACAACTTGATGGTGAGGGAATTCATTTCTGTAAAATGTATTATATATACTAATATTTCAACGACTTTCCCAACCATTTCCTTGAGATCCAGTTGCCAATGTAGCCATTCATTAGAATCTACTGTAATTTCGGTATTACCATATATGACCATTAAATGCACTAGAAGAACAGCTCCTGTTGTGCCTGTGGAACTGAGGTTCTTCGGAGCCATGTAATGGCACTGTCAAAAGTGTGGCCAGGCCAACTGGTTTATTTCAAACAGGGCTCTATTGCCACTGTGATGGTGAAGAAAATATTATATTGCTTTTTGGAATTTAATGCAGCTTTAGAGCAGCTTCTGAACTAGGCCAAGGCCGACTTTTATGAGATGAATAAAAAGTAACAGGATTATGAAGGATATGTTTTTTCATGTACAACAGTAAAACCATATTACACGTTCAGACAAGAGTAGCGGAATAACAGTCAATGATATTGTAATGAGCTCCAGTATCCAGCCAGCCACTGTTCTTGAATGTGTTATATAATGAGAAGAATCTGTTTGGTTTCATATATATATCCATCATTCTACTTATCTCTTCAGGAATACATAGCAGATGACAGAATTACTGACATTGCCAACTTTGATGAGGCAATTGACCTTTATTTATGTACTACAAGCATACAGATGGATTCAATATTGAGTACATTCTGCATAACTTTGGATTGTCTATAAACTATGTGCATTTGTATGTATATATTTTCATGATGTGCTGAGCTTAGCAAAATAGATTGTTCACACAAGGTAATTAATTTAATGGCATCTAATGCTGGGATGATTTGTGAGGCATTCTTGGATGGCAGTGTTGCTTCATACTTCTACACATGAATGTTTAGATTAATGAATGATTTGAAAACAAACTTTATTACTGGTCTAAACTTTTATGACACCGTCATAAGATAATGGCTGGGAAATACCATTACCATTATAAATTACCATTGAAATAACACCCTGTTCCACTCTGATTGGGTTTGACCTTTGTTTTAAAGAGAGAATGATACTCCAGGTCAATACATAACACTGCACATTTCAGTTGCTGACATTTATTGGACACATTTATGGACACAATAAAATTATTGTTTGTGTCTAGTTGTGTAAGTTAGACCAGCTGTGAGCTGTTGAAGTCCGACTCGAATGTTCTTAACTCGAGTTAAGAACACACACACACACACACACACATACACCTCCCCCATCCTTATCTCTCCTGTGACATGGCAGCCACTTTGGCTTGTCAGTGGAGGTGCCTCTTATCAGGGCTGCTCTGGAGATTTCCGTGAGAATCCACCAAAGAAATGCCTAAGAAGAACCTCTGGAATGGAGCTGAAATCCCACAGGAGTCATCTGACTGGGGTGTCCTGTGTCTGATGAGGAGGCCTGGGGAGGGCCCTTTGTGTTGGCGACTCAGGTATGTGTGTGTGTGTGTGTGTGTGTGCGTGCTTGCGTGCGTGCGTGCGTGCCTGCGTGCCTGCCTGCCTGCCTGCCTGCCTGCATGGTTAGAAACCTCTACCTGAGTGTCATGGCATGGTGTTACTACTGTAGTCTGGCTGTCTGGCTGTCTCTCTGGCTGTCTGTTAGGGTAGCTCAGAGGTGACTGGGGTTACTAGTGTGTCTGTTTGTCTGTCTGTCTGTCTGTCTGACTGGGTAGCGCAGAGGTGAGGAGGGAACAAAGAGGGGAGAGAAGGCCAGCTTCAATAGGAGTCGGGTATCAAGAGGATAAGCACCACAGTGTCAAAGGGGCCCGCCACTGCCATACACAAAAGAACGACTGACACCATGAAAGAGGGATGAGGTTTCAGAGCCTGAGTACAAAAAGGAAAACATCATATTCCTCTCTCTCTCTCTCTCTCTCTCTCTCTCTCTCTCTCTCTCTCTCTCTCTCTCTCTCTCTCTGTCTCTCTCTCTCTTCTTCCCTCCCTCCCTCTCTCCCTCCCTCTCACTCACTCACTTTCGGTCTCTTTGTGTTTGAAAGCTACAAAAAACAACTCAGCCCCTCATGTGGGTAGTATTGTGTCACCCCAAAAAGAATGTTCACTTCAGAAGGGTCACAAGAACAACATACCTGCCTGCCTTCTTTGAATGCCCCCCTTCTACTCTAAAATGAGATCAGATGCTCTCGCGTACAGCTTTTGATCACAGAAGTGGGTTTTGATGAAGCACACTGGGGGAGGTTCATTAAATGAGTGAGAAAAAAATAAAAATAAAAACAACACCTGTCCTGCTCCAATGGTGGCAGCGTTTTTCTTTGTTGTTTTGAGGGCGGTGGAGTAGGCCTAAAGGCATTTCTAGGGAATCACGTCGGTCTTGTGTTGCCCTCATCGCACACGTCTTTGTGCTCGATGAGGTTATCTGCTGGGCCGCTTGAAAGGTGGGGGACAGACAATAGCTTTCCGTGCCACGGGCAGAGGGTGTAGGGTTCTCCACTCCTCCCTGAGCGTGCGAGCCCAGGATGGGGCTCGGGAACACAAGGATAAAAGAGACAGTTTCTCCACTTCCTCCATACAGGATTAACACTCCTGACACACACAAGCTCTGTTTGTTGATATGTAACACTCAGACGCACATACACACACACACACACACACACACACACACACAGGCTCTGTTTGTTGATGTGTGTTATACCCAGTAACCAGGTGAAGACATAAACCCAATACCAATCCAGTATACAACTGGACATCTTGATGTTGATCTTAGCATTATAACAAGGTTAATCGTGTAGCATTGAACTACAAATGTATCCAGGTAACCTAACCAACTATTGATAAAGCCACTGGAGCCCAATCTTCTCACTAATCTCGTCTCATTTACCATTTTCCAAGACTTTCTATATTTATTTGGTGAAAATATCTTGTCCATTCCTTAAATCAACATTGGATTTGTGTCTGGAATAAGGATGGAATTAGTTTAGTCCTTTAATCGCCACAGTGTTGATGTTGAATGGTAGTGCGTCAACACAAATTCTGTTTAACTATATATATGTTGTTGCAATATATACTGGAGGCTACTTTATATATATAAAAAGTAAACTCTTACTTGACTTTTATATGCACTTGGCCACAGTATGTACTGTAACTGTGTGGCAGTTTTATACTAAATACTCCTTGCCATGAAAGGCTACTGCATCATAAAAAAGTGATATTGACTGCATAGTTTTAAACACCAGCATGACACATGAATTTACCTCCACAAATTGACTAACGAGTAGAAAACATAATTACAGATAGCTGCTATCTTTACTCTTACAGACCCAATGAGCCCATCAGCAGATCAAGTCTAATTAAATTTCACCTCTGGCTTAATGTTGAGTTACGGAGCCGCTTATCTGATTGCCTCCATGAAGGACTGTTTAAAAGGCAAAGCCAGCTCATTGATCAAGTACCGTTGTGCGTAGACGGAGAGGGGAAAAGACAGGGAAGCAAAAGGGAAACCCTCATTACTCTGATTGTCCAATGACTCACACTCTGGAACTGCAGAGAAAACTTAATTTAGTGGGTCTGAGAAAACATAGTGTATATAACCCTGCCCACACACTAGAGTGCTCCATGCCAGGAACACGGTCCAGATAGTGAATGTAATTAATGAGAGGTCACGACCTGAAGCGGTCAGTGTTCCTGTCATACGGAGCCAGCTGTAGATGTTCCTCAGCTGTTTTAATGGAGGATGGGATGGGGAGCTGAGTTTATTTGTAATGGAGACTTGTACAAGGGATTCTAGCCAAAGCAGCATTTTGTCTTGGTTGTTGTTGTAGTGGAGTTTACATACTGTAGGCACAGAAATCAGGGACAGAGATAATAGTGTTATGTGACTGATATGTTATAAATAGATAAAGAAAACTGATGAAGAAAACTTGACTTGAATCATGATGTTTTAGTATTTCTATTGGATCTCAGAGACATTAATGACATATGAATAATTGGAATAACCCATGATGCATAAAAGGCTATAATTTAAAGTAAGTCATAACAGCTTGAAGAAACACCAGAGAAGAAACACAGAAACTCCCTAGGATGGAACAGTCACAGAGAATTGGACCAACAACCTTCAAAAAGACGACCAACTCTCTTTTGCATTTTACATTTTTACATTTTTGGCATTTTAGCAGATGCCTTTATCCAAAGCGACTTACAATAAATACATTTGTCTAAGTATGTGAGTCATCGAATCCATCAGTCATCACAAGAAAAATATGCTATGCTGGGGCCAGAGGCCGTTGGCAGTCAAAAATGCTAGAGGAAGGAAGAATTATTATTATATTCTTTTTTTTCTATTATTATTATTTACAGTAGAGAAACTCTACAGGGGGGTAGAGGGGACAGAGAGGTTTCAGGAGGGACAGTTAAGGTATCGCCTGAAGAGATGGGTCTTCAGTCTTTGGCGGAAGATAGGGAGTGACTCTGCAGTCCTGACAGCAGTGGGAAGCTCGTTCCACCAGCGGGGTGCCAGGACGGTGAAAAGTCATGACCGGGTAGCGCGAATGCTGCATCCCCGTAGAAGCGGTGGTGCCAGTCAGCCAGCAGAGGTGGAAGAGCAGAGTGAATGGGCAGGTGTTTAGGGGCTGACCACTGCTTGCATGTAGGAGGGGTCAGTTCCCTTTTACAAGGCCCATTTGTGCCTGCCGCACAGGATCTCAGGCAGCAATGCAAAGATCTCAACATCAGTGCGGCAGGATGGGCGGATTATATGTGGCGCGCGGAGTGGGAGACTAACACCCCCAAACTCCGCGACCACATCCCAATCGCCGGCGCTGAGCCCCTCGGGATGGACTTGCCAAGGCTATCCTGGGTGAGGCTCAATCGTCTCCGGACCGGCGTCGGGCGTTTCCGCTCATCAATGCACAGATGGGGCTTGGCCCCAAATGCGTCGTGCGAGTGTGGCGCAGAGGACCAAACCGCAGACCATATTATCCTGGATTGCCCGGTGTACCACCCACCCAACGGGATGCATGGTCTGTCGGTACTAGATGACGAGTCGATGACGTGGCTTCTGGAGGGGTGTCCAGAAATATAGCCCGGGTGAGCCCCTCAACCAGGTCTCGGGGTGGTAAAAGGGTAGCCCCTCGGCCCCGAGCCTGGTGGAGTGGAGAGGAAAAACAACAACCCATACGCCGAAGAAGAAGTTCCCTTTGCTGCCCGGTAGGCGAGCACCAGAGTCTTGAATCTGATGCCAGCTGCTACTAGGAGCCAGTGAAGGGTGCGAAGGACAGAGGTAACATGGGAGAATTTGGGGAGGTTGAACACCAGATGGGCGGCAGCATTCTGTATGAGCTGCAGAGGTCGGAGGAAGCCCGACCAAGAGTGCGTTGCAGTAGTTAAGGCGGGAGATGATCAGTGTCTGGACCAAGTGTTGAGCTGCTTCTCTGGTAAGGAATGGACGTATCCTTCTGATGTTGTAGAGGAAGACTCTGCCGGAGCGTGCTGTCGCTGTGATATTTGCCGCACAGGCTAAGTGGTTGTTGAGGATCACCCCAAGGTTCTTGGATGTCTAGGAGGAGGTCACTGTAGAGTTCTCTACTGTGATGGAGAAGTTTTGGAGAGGACAGGCTTTTCCAGGGAGGAAGAGTAGCTCAGTCTTGTTAAGGTTGAGCTTGAGGTGGTGGGATGACATCCAAGTAGAAATGTCTGCTTGGATGTCTGCAGACATGCAAAGACACATGTTGCCAACTGTGATTCAATGCTGGGGAAAGACAGAAGGAGTTGAGTGCCGTCTGCGTAGCAGTGGTAGGAGAAACCATGTGAGGAAATTACAGAGCCAAGATATTTGGTATAAGAGAACAGTAAGGGCCCTAGGACGGAGCCCAGGGGGACCCCAGTGGTGAGGGCTCATGGGGAGGACAGCGATCGTCTCCACATCACCTGGTGAGAGCGACCAGTCAGGTAGGATGCAACCAGGAGAGTGCAGAGCCAGAGATGCCCAGTTCTGAGAGAGTGGAGAGAAGGATCGGGTGGTTTACTGTGTCGCATGCAGCAGACAGGTCCAGGAGAATGAGAACAGAGACTGGGTGTAGCACAGTGGGTTTGGGAGGGGTGGTAGCAGTGTTGGCGAGAGATGGAGAGAAGAAACTGCTAATGTCATCAACCTTCTTTTCAAAGTAGGTGACAAAGTCAGCTGCAGACAGGGATGAGGGAGGGGTTGAGGAGGGTGGAAAATGTGGAGAATAATTTCCTTGGGTTAGAGGCAGAGGATTGGATTTTGGAATGGCAGTAGGAAGCTTTAGCAGCTGATGCAGAGGAGGTGTAGTTGAGGAGGAGAGACTGATAAGAGTTTAGGTAATCAGAGAGGCCGTTTTTTCTCCATTTCCTCTCAGCTGCCTGGAGCCCTATTCTACAAGCTTGCAGGGTTTCAGAGAGCGTGGAGGAGGGCGTGGAGAGGATTGTGTTGGCCTCGATGTCAGTGGACAGAGAGACGAAGGATGAGGAGAGAGTGGACCAGAGGGTGGGAGATGCTGAATCAGTGGATAGAAGCGAGAAGGATTCAACAGAGGGTAGGGAGAATATGACAGAGGAAGAGAGTGCAGTGGGGGAGAGGATACGTAGGTTGCAACGAGAAGATACAGTGTGGGTAGGGAGGGAGTGGCCTACTATTATTATTATTGCCAACATCATGTCAACAAATATGAACATGTTACTATAGCAACAGTTACACTCATAAATTGTGTTGATTTATCTCAGTAACCCTCAAGAAGCCATCTAATTTTGCTGCTGTGAACCGCCATCTTGGATGAGAAAAAGCTGTCCTGCCTTTTTTTCAATTTGATTGGATAATACAGCCCAAAGTGCCATGGTGCACACTAATTTCTGTATTTATGGGCTGGAGACATGATTTATGACATGACTTATATTTTATTGATTGATTGATTGAAAACTTTATTAGAAGATTTGCAGAAGTAGGTACATGAAAGTACATATTAC
The DNA here is from genome assembly GCF_963989245.1 of Nansenia antarctica. Lineage (NCBI taxonomy): Eukaryota > Metazoa > Chordata > Actinopteri > Argentiniformes > Microstomatidae > Nansenia > Nansenia antarctica. The sequence continues at coordinate 59,499,401 of NC_137689.1, forward strand.
ATACAAGGTCAACTAACAGGATAAAAACCCAAGAAAAAAAAACCAAGAAAAAAAAACAAAACTAAAAAAACAACAAGAAAGCCACTGGCTTATTTCAATTGGGGTCCTTGATTCTCTAAATTATGACGTGTTCAAAAGCAAGGACTGTGTGTTCATCTAATTATGTGTCATTTTTTTTAGCATGTTCGTGTTCTATTAGCATGTTGTGATGTGACGTGCAGTTAGATGTTCATGTGATGTTATTTCTTAGCTGCTAGCTAGCTACCAACGCGATGGTAGCAAACGCATCTGTTTTGATTCAGAGCTTTTTTCTCTGGTATTTGGTTTGAGGTGCACCGACATTCAAATAAGCATATCTTCTTTCTGATTTCAATGTGTGACACATCATTTGAAAGCTTACAACCTGGCCACCTGTTGCCTAAACCAGGTACTACCCTGAAGTCAATAACCGGTACAACCTTTCATAAACTTTTTTTTTTTTTTTATTGGGACTTTGGGACTTTTTCACCAGAACCTGTCACATGTGAACTCTCCTGAGGGTTGTGGGTTCAAGCTCCAATCTGGCTTATATCTATACCTTCCTACTGTCTCAATACATGTGAAAATAAAATACAAAAAGAGAGGGACTGCCTCACTCAAGAAAAAGCATTATTGGCTATTTGCACGCTTTATAAATCCTCTTGGCAATACCCTAATAAATGTTACTCTTTCTCTTGACTAATATGTTTCAGTGACTCTGAACTAGACCCCAGCTCCCATCAGGGAGAGATGTTCTAGAGATGTATCAAAGGGGTAATAGTGAGAGTTCCAATATAATTAACACTACAAAGGCTTATTAAGTGCTTATTTAAGCAGATGAAAAGTCTAATGAAAGTGGCCATATAAGTCATACATTGGCACTAATACACACGTTAATTTACCTCGCTTGCTTTCATTTATATAATATCATATCAATCTAAGTTACACAATGAGGGCAGTGTGTTAGTCCGCTCCTTAATGGACAAGACTGATTACACCTTGCCATTGCCAAATTACCATTCTCATCCGCATGTTGATTTTAGCCTTTTTTCAGGTGACCAAGTTGTTACTTTTCCCCTCTGTCTTGCTTTGAGAGTGTTGTCCATATATGGGGATTTTATCCCTGGTTTTGACCTTCGCTCAGAGTCTGTTTTGAAATGTAATCCTTTACACCATTTCCACAAGTCTCAGACCAGATCATCATCAGTCCAGTAAAGGTAAATGAATCGAGAGCAACCCCCCCCACCCAGGTTGTTGTAATTACCTGACAGACTGCAGGGTATAAAGTAACCCCAATTGATACACCCCCTGGCCTCTCTGTTTGCATGGGCATTGCAACTTCACTGAACTGTAGCCTCACATGATTGTTCATCCATAATTAGGAATGTTGTTCTCTCTTTGCATCCCGTGGATGAAGAGGGCTTGATGATTTAGCAGTTTGACTGTAAGCCGTCAGACATATTTGGGCGTTCTATTTTGAGGAGATTCAATCATGTCCTTTATGTCAATTCTCACCATTCTCGCGTCGCTGTTACCTAATCATCAATTCTCACCACCTAGCTGTTACATAAACCAAGTACTCCCCTGAAGTCACCGACCGTATGCAACTTTTTGGGCCATTTTCCCTGATTCAGTATAAACATTAGAGAGTCTCCATTAAAAGTATGATTTGGTCCAGGACTTGGCTTTATCTGTATCTTTGAAACCACCCCTGTAAGCAAAACATACAGTCATGTGAAAAAATTAGGACCCCCCGACTGGGAGAAAGTTTTTCCCGCAGAATTCTTTCAGCTGTGTGATGTTTTAGGGATGGCTTGCATGCACAGCCCGTTTCAAATCACCCCACAAAATCTCAATAGGATTAAGATCCGGGCTTTGACTTTGGCCATTCCAGGACTCTCCATTTCTTTCTTTTGAGCCATTCCTTGGTGGATTTACTGGAATGTTTTGGGTCATTGACATGGTCCACATCAACTTCAGCTTACATTTTAGGACAGATGGTCTCACATTTGTGACACCAGCTGGTGAAAGCAGGAACAAGTCGGCAACCGACCAAAATTAATGTTCAGTCTTTTATTCTGAATATTTTAAATAAATTTAAACGTTGTTGAAAATCAATGACACACTCGCTAGTCAAGCCAAAATATTGCAATGCAATGGATTCGTTGAGTAATCCCCATTACTCTACACTAAGTAGGTAGTGGTCGGGATTACTCACCGAATCCATTGCATTGCAATATGTTTTGGCTTGACTAGTGAGTGTGTCATTGATTTTCAACAAAGTTGAACAGAGCAAACCAAACTAAATATCTGAGGTTTAAATGAGAGAGGCTCCCCCAAAATCCTCTCTAACAGTGCTCTAATAACTTGATTCTAATTTTAGCCATTTTAAGTAGTAATAAATGTCGGGGTGTCCTAACGTTGTTTTTTTTTAGGTCTATTTGTTTTGTTATATTACCTCAATCTCTCAATATTGTTAAAATGAAGATCAAATGTCCATATGTTTAAATGTTGAAAAATATTTTTCACATGACTATATTTGACCTATGATATGAACTCACGGTTCAACAATACAGTACAATAAGATTGCAAAAATGAAGCTATTGCAAAAATGTTAGAATTGTCAAATCTCTGGAGAAAGATAATACTGTAAAAAAACGTCAGAAGCAACCCTGCAAACATTGTGTTAGCCCATTTCCTGCTTCTATTAAGCAACGTTTGTTTCCCTGAAGAGAAACGTTTGTTTCCCTGTTTCCCTGAAGGGGAGTCTGAATGCGAAAACAAATAGAAACCAATGTTGATCTCCAATCCTCAACCTGCCAAAAAAGACGAAAGAGAAAGAATCATCAAATAAACTCAACATTCCGCTAATTGTTTATGTGTCAGGGTTTAGGATTGATTCAGTGCACACGTCACCATGCGCACGCGCATGTGTGTGTGTGTGTGTGTGTGTGTGTGTGTGTGTGTGTGTGTGTGTGTGTGTGTGTGTGTGTGTGTGTGTGTGCGTGTGTGTGTATGTGCGTGTGTGTAACACAGGAAGTGCTGCTCTGTTTAGATTTGTGGTTTCCCTGAGTTTGAATCTGTTAATGATGCTACTGCTGCTGCAGGCCAGTTGCAGATGAAGGATGCATAGATGATGCAGAGTGCTTCAGAGCATAGCTGCTGTGCTTGGGAGATAACCAGGTCACCGAACCAGCTAACATACTAACACTGTCCATCAGTCTGTCTGTCAGGTCAGTAAACCACCTAACACACACTAACTCTGTCCATCAGTCTGTCAGTCAGGACAGTAAACCACCTAACACACACTAACTCTTTCCATCAGTCTGTCTGTCAGGTCATCAACCCAACTAACACAACAAAACTGTAATCAAACCTACTAATACTGTCAATCAGTCTGTCTGACAAATACACACACACTGTCCATCTGTCTGTCTGTCTGTCTGTCTGTCATGTGACCAAAACCCCCTAACATTGTCCATCAGTCTATCCCAGTCCCAAAACTGGCTAACACAGTCTATCAGTCTGTCTGTCTGTCTGTCTGTCTGTCTGTCTGTCTGTCTGTCTGTACGGTCACTAGACTCGCTAACACTGTCCATCCATCTGTCTGACAAACACTCAAACCCCTTCAGTCTGTCTGTCTGATGGCGCCAACAATTATGTGTGCATTGGAACTATGACACAGATCATGTTAGTGTCATCTTAGTGTAATTGATGATCCCTTTCTTTTTGAACGTAATAAAACAACTAATGACAGTGAGTCTATTCCTGAAAGGTTGGACATTCTCATAAAACATGTTGTTTGGGGCGTTCGTACCATTTCTCAGTCTGTGGAAAAACTGCCCTCCATGTTAACATTCTCAGCTTCATCCCTTCGTTCACCAGTCGTCTGAGCGCAGGGCCTATTATAAATATTTGAGGGGAACTGTTGACGTGAAGATAACACTGACAAATTGAGTTAACATTTTGGCCATAGATTAGCCAGTGCTGATGTGCGGGGGAGTGAGGAGGGCCTGAGACACACAGCTAGTCTGAACAGCAGGAACATGTCCCATCTCTTCCCATCCCGAGGTGTTTGCTATGGGTTGATATCAAATCCAGAGAAGTTGAGCAGATTTTAAGTTCCAACTTTCAAGATATTTTTACTTTTAAGACTAAAAGTATATACAAGTTATAAGGCCTACATTGATGCTTCACGAATAATGTAGTAGTATTGTACTGTACATGTTTTACTATACAAATGTAATACAACAGGTTCTTACACCAGGCACTTTTCCAAATGTTGTATAACTCTTTTGTCATGACATTTACTTAAATACTTTTTTTTAGATTAGATTAGATTAGATTCAATTTAATTGTCATTGCAGAGTACAAGTACCAGACAATAAATAACGCAGTTAAGCCTCTAACCAGAAGTGCAAATAGTTATATAGTGCAAAACATGATAGTGATAAGTGATAGGTACAGTATGGCAAGTAGGTAATTAGAGCTAAATGAGATGGACATTGAACCAAGTACTACTATGTACAGTTAAGGTAGCTATGTACAGTATGGTGTATACAGATACATTGGAGACTAACATATAAAAAGAGTTATGTACAAATGTGTGAAAATATGGTATTTGCAAAGGTAATTGAGTGTTCACAGTGACCAGGGGTGTGTGCAAACAGCAGTAGTGCAAAGGCTAAATTGGGTGTCCACAGTGACCGGGGGGGTGGGGGGGTATACAAATACTGGGAGTCAGGGTACCCCATGTTGGGGGGGGGGGGGGGGTTGTTCATCAGAGTGTGTGGGGGGGAGGATTGTTCATCAGAGTGACAGCTGTGTGAAATAAGCTGTTCTGGAGCTTGCTGGTATGGGACCTGAGGATCCTGTCCTTCTTGAGTCTTTTAGATGGTAGGGGATCAAACAGACCGTGGCTGGGGTGCGAGGTGTCCTTGATAATGCTTACAGCTTTCTGCCTGGAGGGACTCAGGCAGAGATGGTAGGGAGTTTGGTGGCAATGATACACTGGGCGGTTTTCACCACCCGTTGCAGGGTCTTCCCGGTTGGACACGGTTGTGCAGTTGCCACAGTTACCACACTGTGATGCAGCTGGTTAGGATGCTCTCAATGGTGCAGCGGTAGAAGTTGGTCAGGATCCAGGGAGACAGCTGAGCTGTTGAGGATCCAAGAGAGGTCCTCGGAGATGTGGACACCCAGGAACTTGAAGCTGGGGACACGCTCCACCTCCATCTCATTGATGTAGATTGGGGTTGCGGGAAGCTGCTAGTTTTCCTGAAGTCCACAACGATCTCCTAATGTCTTACTGGTGTGGAGGGCCAGGTTGTTGTTGGCACACCACACTGCCAGTTGCTGGACCTCCTCCCTGTAGGCCGACTCATCATTGTTACTTCTCAGGCCTACCACCGTGGTGTCATCTGCGAACTTGATGATGGTGTTAGAGCCATGCATCGGCACGCAGTCGTAGGTGAAGAGGGAGTAGAGGAGAGGGCTCAGCACACAGACCTGTGGCATGCCGTTGTTCAGGGTCAGGGTGGAGGAGGAGTGGTTGACATGCTGGGGTCTGTTGGTTAGGATGTCTAGGGTCCAGTTGCAGAGAGAGGTGCTGATACCAAGGTCACTGAGTTTGGTGACCAGCTTGGAGGTGTTGAATCTGCAGCTGCAGCAGAGTTATTTGGCACCGGCACGATAGTTGTTGACTTGAAGCACGTGGGGACAACTGCCTGGGCCAGTGACAGGTTGAAAATGTCAATGAAAACCCCGGCCAGCTGTGCATCACACGCCCTGAGCACCCGGCCAGGAATGCCGTCAGGGCCAGTAGCTTTTCGTACATTCAGGGCTCGGCTTTGATGGCAGTTTTTTTGTTGTCCCAGTCGAAGCGAGCGCAGAAGTGGTTGAGCTTGTCGGGTAGGGACGCAGTGCTGGTGGGGGGGGCTGCATTTTGGGGTTTGTATTCAATGATGGCCTGGATGTCTTGCCACATACGATGGGGGTAAGAGTTGCTCTGGAAGTGCTCCTCAATCCTCAATTTGTGGTTGAGCTTGGCCTCCATATGCCTTACAATAGGTACAGTATATGTTGGATTCAATAAGCCTTTAAGGCACAGTCAGTTGTTTTTGCAGTAATTTTATATAATGAAATGTATGCAAATATATGCCTTAAAAATACAATAATGAAATCACCAGGTCATGCCGACTATGTTTTGAGAACCATTTATTATTTTCTGTTTATCATGTATGTATCATGTATGTATTTAGTGTTTAATGTATTTTGTTATTTTGTATGTTATTTCCGCACACAAACACACACACACACACACACACACACACACACACACACACACACACAACAAAATATGGAAAAAGTGAAGGTGTCTGAATACTTTCTGAAGCTACTGTATATATATGTACAGTATATACTAATATAGTTTATGATGTACATACCACATTTCATTCAGCACCGCCTCTACATAGCCTTTAGCCACCTACCTTTTAAGACATCTATATATATATATATATATTTATACATAGTCATCTAGTCATGATGTGTGTGCATGCGTGTGTGTGTGTGTGTGTGTGTGTGTGTGTGTGTGTGTGTGTGTGTGTGCATGTGCACATGTGTGTGTACAGTATGTTTGTGTCAGAGTGGGTCCTTGTCTGAACTCAACATTGAGGAGATCAACTTGTGAAAGCCAAAGATGCAAGATTACAGCATTTTCTCCAATACCCCCAGAGCTGCTCCACTGTAGTCACCCAGTACAGCACTGGCCAAAAGATACAGTCTTCTCCGTCATGCCCCAAGATGGAACATTTTATTTTATGGGAAACCTATTGTGAGATCATACTGTCATGGCCATTTGGCAACACCGTGGTCAGTGGGTGTTGGAAATGAGTTCATATAAACAGTAACAGTAGGGATATGGACAAGCTAATATCTTCTGAACAACTACTTTTGAATGGCCATTTTTTATGTCATTTAATTTAGCAAGGAACATTTTGTCACCATAGCAGAACCCCTGGGTGGTTTAGGTTCTGTGTGTAACCTTATTCAGAGGGTTTATAACATGGTTCTGTGTGTAACCTTATTCAGAGGTTCTATAACATGGTTCTATGTGCCAAACCCTTTTTTGATTCCAGGTAGAACTTGAAAGTGTTCCATCTGACCTGACAGGATTTACCTACCACCAAAAAAAGGTTTTATAATGGTGATAAGCTCGTTTTGGAACTATGTGGATGTGTTAATGTGGAAGTGTTAATGTGTGCTAAATAATTTACTAATGAATACTTTGCGATTGTACTCATATGGCCTTCCTGAACACATATTATGCCTTATTAAGCCACATTAAATCTTAGACTGAATTACACTTTCAATAGAACTCTCCAGTGATGACACATTTTAATCTAGAAGAAAGCATAATATATGTCTGGGAAACTGGCCCTGTATACATACAGTGGAAGTTACAATTTCACATACTGTCATCATCTATAGTAACATGTGATTGCTCTTGGCCAACGTAGTATGATTAACTCATACAATTGGATATCACTGGCAAAAGGCACTTTAGGAAATCAAACATATGATTTTAAAAATGTCAAATGAGCAATTAAGCCTAAATGACTGTCAAAGTTAAACCAAAACACAACGGCAGATAAATAATCCCAGTAAGGCATGAATAATGAATTGAATGATGAATTCATGGGGCAACACTTCACAGGAGAGGGTGAAAGTGTGTTTTAATGAAGCACTCATGCCTTCTTCCCGTAAAACATCTGACGAAGCAAACTGGCACCTCTGCTACTAATAATATAATGTTGTTTGAAGTATGAGGAGAGTCACAGGACATTGCTTCATTGATCAAAATGTGAAAAAGGTTTGTTACATTTAATGTAACAAACCTTTTTCCCTTTTATATATATATATATATATATAAAAGGGAAAAAGGTTTGTATATATATATTCAAAGAATTTATTTTCTTTGCACTTGTAACCGGTTTTGGCGGGTATCTAAACTAAGCAAAGCTAACTATGTATGTAAAAATACCATAATAAAATCAGGTGTTTTTATTAAAAACAGGTTTGATAACCCTTTTGAATCTTCAGTGCCATTCCCGATTTTTACCATTCCCCACATTTGATTTCACTATTTTAAAAAAGTAGGGATCTCTTCCATTGACTCAAAGAGAGCCCTTGCCACTTGTACACTGAGATCTAACTGAGAGCAGCGAGGTTGAGCTGTTGCCCAACTTGTTGTCAGTAAAATGTCCATGTTTACGGTTCCAGGAATCAAAGTGAGATGAGAGGAAAAAGGGCTTGAGCTCCAGAGACCATTACAGCCCCCCAGAGGGCCAGCGCCCCTCCAGCTCTCTGTGTGTCTGTGTCCCATTGCTGACCTCAACACTCAGTGCTTAGCAGGCAGGCAGCTGTCAATGGAAAGACTTTGTGCAGTGCTTGAGCTTAAAATGGGAGTGAATGAATGTGTATATGTGAATGTGAGTGTTTGAGGGAACAAAAGTAAATTTTGTTTGTGTATTAGTGTGTTTGTGTGCATGGAAAATCTCTGTGTGTGTGTGTGTGTGTGTATGTGTGTGTGTGTATGTGTCTAATAATGTAGAGCTTGGTCAAGGTAGAAGTGAGTCATAAAGCTCCAGCTGCAGACCAGATGATAAAGGCCACCTGCTCCCTTCATCATTTACACGTCCCTCCGACATACAAACAATGACCAATTAGAGCAGCCCAACAACCTTGACTCTCTTCGCCTGCTCTTCACACACTGCCTGAAACATAAGCCGCCCAATATACTCTCTTCTATTCCTCGCAAACTACTTCATCACATTATTCTCAAAACACATTGAAGGAGAAGATCAACAAATTCTCCCCTTAGATATTCCACCAGAAGAGGTGATGTAAGGAATAGAGGAAATACTATTGGAACGCAATGATGGCAGCTTTGTGTGTGTGCGCGCCCAGAAATGTTTGAAGTGTGTGAGTCAGTGTGTGTTCAAGAGAGAGAGAGAGAGAGAGAGAGAGAGAGAGAGATACTGCACTCTCTCCCAGTAGAATCAATTTTCCCACATCAAGGAATGAATGAATACTTCTACTTATGAATGTTTAGTATCCTCTTTGTACGATTCCATAATAGTTGTGGTGTGCCTGCCTTTCATGGGGTTGTCTCCCCTGGTTCCACAGGCAGCACTACACCAAGAGTGTGTGTGTGTGTGTGTGTGTGTGTGTGTGTGTGTGTGTGTGTATGTGTGTATGTGTGTGTGTGTGTGTGTGTGTGCGTGTGCGTGTGTGCGTGCGTGTGTGTGTGTGTGTGTGTGTACTGTATGTGTGACCATTTCAAAAGAACCAAACCAAAAGGTTTTGGCTAATTTCTCCCCCTACCTCAATATGAGATCTGGGGGATCTGATCTGAGCTCTCCGTTCAGTTCCTGTTTCGGAGCAGGTAATTACCCAATGTGCCACGCTACTTCCATTACCAAGGACCAGGCCATTCCGCCTCCCTACATTCCTCCTAAATTATGCCTCCCACATGAGTCAGTAATCAGCCCCTTCGCCTGCTCCTGGGGTTTGTAATAATATTCTAATAACCAGTCAGTTGTTATTTGGGAGAGTGCTCCAACTCCCACTAGTCACGATAATTAAGCATCCGAACAAGACCTCGGACCACCAGTACCTCCCTCTCTGCCCTGATTGACTGGAGTGGGAGAAAAGAGAGCAATTTGTTGCCCCTGAGTCTAAAATTACCACCCGGCTTGTTTTGATGCGGAGAGCCGCATCTTGTTTCTTCTCTACCTTCGCTGACCGCAGTCATCTCTTCTGTACCTACGGCGACCGCAGACATGTCTTTCTGCTGGGGTTGTTTTCAGCTCCTGTTCCACAGTGTTCTGTCAGTTTTGCTCCTGGGGGTCTGGAATGAAACAAAACAAAACAAACATACTACAGATTCCATTGTGTGTGGTTTTCTTTGGCTTAGTTTAGTTTCAGTGGTGACTTGATGTAATCCCCCCGCCCTCCCTTACCACACACATACACACACATGCGCACGTACACACACGTGCGCATACATGCATGCGCACAGGCAAGCACGCACGCACACACACACACACACACACACACACACACACACACACACACACACTCACACTCACACTCACACTCACACTCACACTCACACTCACACTCACACTCACACTCACACTCACACTCACACTCACACTCACACTCACACTCACACTCACACTCACACTCACACACACACACACACACACACACACACACACCATAAATATCCAGATGAAATAACATGGTTTATGATGGCTCGAGGTGTAAAAGGTATTACTATTGGCTATTTCTTGGGGATTAAGAAAAGGCCATGGGTATTTTAGACACATTCTAATTTTACAACTAAGTATTAAATGCATGATGTGTTTTTTTTTCTTGCCTCAAAAAATCAACAGTTAGTGTTTTTGTGTGGTTGTTGAGCTGGGGTTGTAGCTACATCTTCCAATACTTTCAGTGTCTGGCCCTTTTGTATAAACCCTTTGTATGAAAAAATACTTTCCAGCTCACTTATTATACAGCTAGCCTGTTTTCGCTGCTCATTCTTTGGAGGTCGATTGTGTTTTTTCTCTCTCTCTGTGCGAACATTATTTCAGCTCTCTCTGAGGAGATGTCAGACTCCTTAGTGTTTTTAGCCTGCTGATCACACCACCAGTTTGTGGTGAGAAGGCCAGACCATGCCAAAAGGGTCGGTTCCTCAGCCTTGTGGGGGGCCATTTCTTCCATTCCTCCTGAAACACCCAATCCAACTCAAACAAGAGATGGGGTTTTGTCACATTTTTAAAGCTGAACACATGGTGACATGATAATTGTGCATTATGTTACGGGTTCCTTTAGTAATTTTCTCCCATCAAGACACTTATTGACCTTGAGCTGTCCGCTTGGCCAGGGACCGTATTCATGAAGGGTCTCCTACTATATAGGGATTACTCCTACTATGAGACACTTTATGAATACAGGCCCAGGTCTCCCTCGTAAAAGAGGTCTCTTGACCTCGATGAGAATTCCTGATCAAATAAAGATGAAATTACTGATTTCAGTAACATCAATGTTCTAGTATCATTCATCTAAAATAAGTGAAACAACTATACATTACACTCATTGCAAGTAACACTACTACTGTATAAGAATAGGTGCTAATAGCAGACAGTTGAGTGGGGATATGGACCCTGGTTAGGGTGAGGGGTAAGGTCTTGTATAAAAAAATAATAATGATCTGCACAGCACAGAATGTCACATTTTTATGTAAAAACGCTTAGTGATTCAGACCCTCAGTGTTGTAAAGATCTCTTGTTAATAATAGCGTAATGGTGAGGCTGAGTGCTTTTCATACACATAGCCCAGCCTTGCTAAAATACTCCTCACAATGCCACACCCCATGAATAGATTTATTGGTTCTCTTAGCCTTAACTGTTGGGTGGCCAAGTATGAAAGCAGTCAAACTGCGGGTGTGTGCTTGACTTCACCTCTTAAAGACTGATTGGGGGGTGATAATTACATTATTTGTTTGTGTGTTTTACAGAGTTTGGCTTTTATGCAACGTAAACTAGCAGATGCTCTACACACTCACTGGTGTATGGATGCCAACTATGCCAAGTACGCCATAACCCGCGGGGTTCTTTGCTGCCAGTTTGTTGATCGAGAAAGCTTTCACCTGTTGACTGAAACAACCAAACAACAAAGTAGAAGTCTCATACCTTCCATAAAGGGTTCTACATGGAACCCAAAAGGGTCCATTATTATTATTTAAAAAAAAAAAGTTTTAGAAAAAGGTGGTAGAAGAAGGTTTCTCCTTCTATCAGTGGCCCCGGGCCTGAGCTAGATTACTCTTCCTGCCACGAATGATGGACTGATGATTCACATGCTTAGCATTCAAATGTATTGATTGTAAGTCGCTTTGGAATAAGGCGTCTGCTAAATGCCAAAAATGTAAAATGTAAATGTCCTTAAAAGGGTTCTCCCACAGAGACTACCGAGGACCCCTTTTGGTTCCATCTTTCCTAAGGATTTAACCCATGAACCATACATAAGTACACCCCTTTATACATATATGACTTGATTTTCGTGCTCACTTCCACATTGTAGTGTGATTCACTTGTAGGATGGAAACAAGGGGGAAACAGCTATTGTCCTCTCTTCCTGGGTTGAGTTATGAAAGTCTTGGGTTATGGAGAGTAAAAAAATAACAAAATGTACAATTCAGATGCTAGAAAAGTTACACCACAGTATGCTAATGATTGGTTTGCAATTACCACAGAGTGGATGTAAATGCACAGCTAGGCATACAATGAATGCAATATTTCTGAAATCAAAACATATACAGTAGAAAGGAATATGCTACTTGGCCAGACCATGAACAGGTGATCTATCTAATGTCAGGTTAGCTCTCAGGTTTTGGACTGAGTTGGTGGATGTGTGGACATCAACTGCCATTCTAATGATTCTGTAGTAAGCTACAGTGCAATGAAACTGGCCAACTAGGTACTGTAATAGTACTATAGAGTATAGTATTGGCCCTAAAGGAACCTGTTTGAAGAGGAGCTACCCTGACCCACTCCTTCCATCTGGGTCCCCCCTCACTGTAATTCCTCCCAGCTGTGGATCCTCGCGTGATACACCCAGACACCAATTAATGGGGAGGAGGAGGAGGAGGAGGACATGTTGACCTACAAAACACAGAGCACAACAAACTCCTGTAACTGCAAACAGGTTCTCTCTCTGTCCCACGTTTTCCCGGGCTAAAACAGACGTGACTGTGACCTCTTAACACTTTACTTGAAGCACTTTCTTATGAAAGATTACTCGTGAGCTTAGAATTATAAGGTTCTATCTCCGTTTAGGGTAGTTCAGAGATATTGAGCGTCAAAGTTTTTACATCCCATTATGTTTTGTGAGATGGAACCTTTGTATTTTATTAATTACTAACTCAAAAATGTCAACATTTTAAAAAATAACACCACAATTACCGTAGGTAGTCTAATGTAGCCCTTCATAGAGCCTTGTAGATGCAGCCATAGTATTATGCTTGTTTAAATCAATAAGGTCTATGTGACACGATCTAGTGAAAAGGTCTGCATGTCGACAATTCTCAATTCGCGCAAATGATGACCAAAAAGTCTTTAAAAGTATTTTTAATTAAAACAATTAAATAAATAAATAATAATAATATTTAAAAGTATTTTAAGTATTTTAAAAAGATATGTTTGATTATGTATGAATATATGTTTTCTGTTTCTTTGCATATTATAAAAGTTTAAGTGTTGAAGAGCCCACTCTGTATAACAAACTATAGTTTTAGGATCGCTAAATACTTCACTGGATTCACTGTATGCTACCGGGTAAGTGATACATGGCTTGTAAACAAACTTGCAAAAGTGCAAAAGTAAGGACTGTGATCATCTAATTATGTGTAGTTATGTGTTTTTAGCATGTTGATGTTCTATCAGCAAGTTGTGATGTGCTAAACATGCAGTTAGATGTTCATAGTGATGTGCATTGTTAGCTTTCTAGCTATTGGCAGCTGTTTTGTGTGTGTTTTGATTCAGAGCAAGTTTTCCGGTATTTGGTTTTAGGGGTACCAACATTCAAGTAAGCATAATCTTCTACAACTATTTTCACTGATTTCAATGTATGACACATCAATTGAAAGCCTCCATTCTGCACTTGTATAATCTGGAGAAAAAAAACGGAAAAATGACATTGCCCTACTTCACCAGACCCTGTCGCCTATATATATTCCAGCTAAGGGGCCTTATTCCATTGTTTTCATATTGCTCTTTTAATCCTAGTCTACTCGATCACTCTGTAGTAAATCTCTGAATGGGAGTCATTCTGTAGGTGTTTGTTGTTTTTCATTATCTCACCTTAGCTCTGATTGCAAACTACCTGTGTGACTGATTTCTCCTGTCTTAATGGGTTTTTAAACACATACTGAACCACCAAGCCTCTTCTGTATCAGATCACATTTTAGCCACACAAAATGACATCAAGGTATGCATAAAATGGCATTGAGCAATAGCAGCAAACATTTCAGACTTTAATGATGTAAAAAGCACAAAGCTTATGACGGGAGGATGGATTCAGCATCTTCTACCGACAGTTTTTTCTCTTCTTTTTTTTCTAAAAGCACAATAGGAATTTAATCTGGGCTTGGACCCAGATACTGGTTGGACATAATAGAGAACTCAGATGACTAAACCACCCAATTTGATGTGTTTCTAAAAACAAAGGAATGTGTCGAATACTTGCATTAACTCCTCAGCAGACTGACTCAGCCTTCAACCATTGTGGTTGATATGTTGATTTTTTTTTGCTGGCATACACCACCTGGATGGAAACCTGAGAAAAGTGCAATGAAATGAATGATCAGACGATGAGAACTAATGACTATTGACCATGTTGTTGAAATATGCACCGAGTCTCAAATTTCAAGGATATACAGTATAAATCAGTAGAACATGCTGCACAACCAATGGCTCTTACAAAAGAGGTGTAATCAAGTCAAATTGCAATGTATACTACATTAATTGGAATTGAATTGGAAATATACACTGATTGTATATACTGTATACACGCACTGAATATTTTATTAGGAACCTGTACACCTTCTCATTAATTCAGGTGGTGTAGTGGTGTGGGGAATGTTTTCTTGGCACCCTTTGGGCCTGTTAATACTAATCAATCATCGCTTGAATGCCACAGCCTATTTGATTATAGATGTTGACCATGTGCATCCCTTCATGGCAACAATGTACCCATCTTCTAATGGCAAACTTCCAGCATGATAATGCACCATCTCACAAGAAAAACAAGTAATCTCAAACTGGTTTCATGAACATGACAATGAGTTCAGTGTTCTTCAATGGCCTTCCCAGTCACCAGATCTGAATCCAATAGAACACCTTTGGGATATGGTAGAACGGGAGATTGATTGCTTGAAAGTGCACCAGGAATTGCGTGGTGCAATCATGTCATCATGGACCAGAATCTCAAAGGAATGTTTCCAACGTCTTGTGGAATCAATGCTACCAAGAATTGAGGCTGTTTTGAGAGCAAAGGGAGGCCCTACCCAGTATTAGTATAGTGCTCCTAATAAAGTGTAACATCATCCCATTTATTCTACAAAATTGGTTTATGTAACTGAGTGGTCAGAAGGAAAATCTATTTCATATCCATAATTGTGTTTGCAACAATGATTTCAAGTGATACAGCAAAAAAGTGTCCATTAAGCTGAGCGCTGTTTCAGCATCATGTCTTGTGTGAAGAATAGTGGTAGCTGTATCATGTTATGGATATATTGCTAAGGCTGGTGAGTTTGTTAGGATCAAGAGAATATTTGCTGAGTTGGTAGTGACGGCCTAGTCAACACAGTGTGTAATTCCTATTCAAATCAGGAACCCTACAAAGATAACGATATTCATTCCAAAAATCACATTAACTATTATCCTTGCTCTCAGGCGGACTCGATTGTAAATGTTTGCATTTGAGGAAAAAAAAATGGTACTACAGCAAGCAGTGTGTAAAGGTTTGCAAACAGGTCTTCTTTGTTTTTAATTAGTAATAAATGATTGCATTTAAAGAAAAAAACTTCAATTTGAAAGAGCCTAGTACGCTGTGTAGATCAGTAAGCTAATTTAATGTATTTCAGTTCCAGGCTCTGAGGCAACAAAAGGTGAACATTTTGAAAGGTGAAACTTTCTATCGGCACTGTATATTGAGACCATACATATGGTGGACTGATGACGGCAGCATTGATGACTGATGACTGATGACTGATGATGGCAGCATTGCCAACATGTCTTATCCAGACAATTCTTCTTTGTTAAAAGTTGCATTGCTTTCATTTATTCACTATATTACTTTGATATTACCAAAAAATCAACAGAAAAATAATGTACTTTTGTGCTTATCATGACTGGTGTTTGGTTCTCTCATACATACTATTAATCATTAACCATGACAATAGCCAAACACTGTTAAATATCTCCATATTAACACCCAGGCTTTCTGCCAAGTAATATGCCTATTTTCTACTTCACTCTACTCATTAATGAGAAGCATTATTTGCCATATGGTGCCATAAAGTATTATTGTAGAGATGTTTAAATCAACTTTTGGAGACTTTTGCAGACTTAAAGCACACCACTGGCCATCTCTGTGAACTGGAGAACTGTGTTGTGAAACTTAAATTGCTCAGGACAGTATGACAATTAAATAGAAAGAAAAGTCCTTGTGTTAAGAAAATAGGTGTTAATTCTCTGTAAGATTATCTTATAATGCTCTTATTTGTTTCTAAAGAGCATTTTAACTAGTTTGCCAGTAGGCCTACTGTGTTATCTTGTTAAATGTAGGCAACTGTTTGACAATTCCATTATAAAGATTAATTCATTACAATCCTGGAATTCTAATGTTTCGACAGTAATGAATGAGACTTTCTCACTTGCTGCAAATTCTGATAAGATAAGGCACTTAAGTGGAACTGAATTATGATTAATTCTTTTTTGCACTTTCTGTTCATCTTTCTCCATATGCCCAACGTCATGCAGGTGAAATGCCGGTGACAGTCAGATATGTGATTGGGGCGGAGAATGAGGTGGAGGTGACAGGAGTGCCATTCTGACTTCTCATCTTTTCCATTATGGGCTGCTGCTAGTGCTGGTTCACAGTTGGCTCAATTTGCGAACCTTCTAAGAATAGATTTGCTTTTCCACAGGCTAGAGAGCAACGTCATTACGTCACTGTATTATATTATATTATATTATATTATTATGTCTGTGTACGTCTCCACTTTCCCAGCAATGCGTGAACAAAGCACAGCAACAACGGCAGATTACATTGTATCTGTGTTGCTCCTGGCTTTGCGAGCCGACATTGGCATCCAAACACAACTGGTCCAATGTATTTGTGCTGCTCGTCGTGATTGCTATGGACGGATTATGAATGAGTAGAATTTATAAATTGAGAAGATGTATTAGGTAAATGTGACTGAATATTGGTGAAAAAGGGGATAATGGTACATACTGTACAAAAGCTAGAGTACTGTGAAAGCAAAGCATTTGTAGGGGCTTATATTCAGGGCAGACAATGTTACTCCTCAGTGTCTGTAGCTTTTGATGTCAGACCCTCCACAGTAAGCCATTTGGTCTTTTTAATCATGGTCGAGGACATCTCCCTTAAAACCAGTCTGGCCAAGGTAAGATAAACTTAATTTGTATTGTGTACATCTGGCTAAAAGTGCTTTCCTTGTAAAACGAGGGGGTGGGGAAGGCTGCGGGCAGATAGGAGGCACGAACTAGGACCTGGAGCTCGGAGACTGCATGATGAAGCGTCGCAGTCCCACTGGGACGCAGCTGGAGAGATCTTGTCAAAGCCAAAATGAGTAGAGGTGAGAAAAGACAGATCCACCAAGACCAAAACAACACGCCAACCTGCAAACCCGCACAGAGACATAGACCAACCTATGAGATGTACAGTACACAAACAAAAAAAACAAAAGAGCAGGCTGACCAAGTGATCCAGCTTCTCAAGAAATCCCAAATCAAAAGGATCGATCTATACTAAAAGACACTCTCTTTCACGAACAGAGATAAAAGATTTGATGCATAAATGTTATTATGGCCTACACAATGGCCTGGTGAATTACGTGACCACCTGACTTCACATCATTAACCTGTAATTATATTTTCTTCTCCTTGATATTACATTGTCTTATGAGTCAGACTGCAAAGCTATTGAACGGAATGAATGGAAAATAATATTGAATAATCAGTGGTAGTCCGTTGGAAACTATGTAAAATGAGTGATGAGTTGATTGACAGGAGTAGAACAATAACACATTGTTTGATGTGAGTGCTCGCCAACGATTTTAAGTTATAGTGATAGTTGTAGTTATAAGCTCAAGTGGGAATGAGCCTTTACAGTGCACAACTGGTGTGTCTAATGCTGGTTTGAGAGGGTACATCATCATCCTCTTCGTGCTGGAACTGCTGGAACAGATAAAAAAACTTCAAGCAAGTCAAGAAATTCACGAGGCCTTGTCATCACAAATGTAAACATTTAATAGAATGATGCTACAAATCTCTATTCTTGTAGTGTCACAAATTCCAGAGCACACTCACACTGTGTTGATAAGTTAGTGTCATGATCTAAAATAAAACATACAGATTTGTGGTAACTGCTTTTTGTGGTAACAAAGAATAAAAGACGACAGAATAATAGAATCACATATCATAAGTGATTCTTATGATACATACAACCAACATTTTAAAAAGTAGTTAGTAATTAATATTATTATTTTTATTTTTTATTTTATTTCTGAAAGGTATTACAAAACATAGAATGACCCTAAAACAGAATACTCAGTGTTGGGGGGAACTTGGCAGGAAATCTTACCTAGTATAGTGATGGCATTGCAGTTGAACCGTGGAGAAAGTCCCAGAAGAAGAGGCTGCATTGTGGAGGTCTGGATTATGAAAGACACATGGGGGGTGATTGGGCCAAATTGTCAGTGAGCACCAGGGTTGGGGTTGAATTGGGAGGGTGAGGGGCAAGAGTTCTGGAACCAGCAGACGATTCAAACTGGTCCATTTTATGCGAGACAAAAAGCACAACATTTTAAAAGCCATATGGACTGTGTTACCATGGAAAGTAAAAAAAGAGATTGTTTTGAATGCACGCTGCAGTTACTCAAGTCTGCAGGAGAGAGCAGAGTAGTGAACTAAATAGGGTATTGGACAGAGACCAGAGAGGAGAGATAAGGAAATTGAAACCAATGAGACAGACCTGAAAAGGCTTTCCAGTCCTTTCCTCTGTCTCATTCTCTTGTTTTCTTTCCAAACAAACTCATGTTGCAATTCAGTCTTTAGGAGGGCTTTATGAAATAGTTATATATCCTGCTTATCCCTGTGCTCCGAGGAAATGGCCTGTATTCTCACACTCTGAAATAACAGAATCATTATGACAACTTCTACCTGGATGGTTCCGTTCAGATGCATTAGTCACAGGCTGCATTGTCAAAGAAAAACTCTCTGGTATGATAACATTATGGAGTAATATTCAATGGAACTTAACTTGCAATGTGTCCATGAGAAGAGCTTCAGTAAGCACACTACAGTAACATTTTGTGACAAAAAAGGGCTATACAAATAATTGTATTGATTGGATTAATTGTTTAGCTAAGATATAGTGGTATACAGAGTGGCTGGCTATTACAGTTGGTTATAGATAGTGGTCTATAACCAGCTATTTACGGGATGGCTCAGCCTAATTTTATAAAGAAATTCTCCGGTTCTCTGTTATCTACTTTTCTACTGCAGCACAGGTTAACAGTTAGCAGTGCTGTCTTCAATAGGCATGATTCCAACAGCCCTACGTTAGCATGGTTTAAATTGAATGCCAAAATCTCCTCAGAGAAACAAACAAAGTTTAGTTGCGTTACACTTGAATGGATTTGATGCTTTCTGTTGAAGATCGCCCGGTAGCCGAGCACAAGGGTCTTGAATCTAATGTGAGCCGCTACCGGGAGCCAGTGAAGGGTGTGAAGGAGAGGGTGACATGGGAGAATTTGGGGAGGTTGAATACCAGATGGGTGGCAGCATTCTGGATGAGTTGCAGAGGTCTGATGGCGGAGGTGGGGAGCCCGGCCAGGAGTGCGTTGCAGTAGTCCAGGCGGGAGATGACCAGTGTCTGGACCAAGAGTTGTGCTGCTTCTCTGGTGAGGAATGGACGTATCCTTCTGATGTTGTAGAGGAAGACTCTGCAGGAGCGTGCTGCTGTCGCTGTGATGTTCACTGCACAGGATAAGTGGTTGTCGAGGATCACTCCAAGGTTCTTGGCTGTCTGGGAGAAGGTCACTGTAGAGTTCTCTACTGTGATGGAGAAATCTTAGAGAGGGCAGGCTTTCCCATGGAGAAAGAGTAGCCCAGTCTTGTTAAGGTTGAGCTTGGGGATGGTGGGCTGACACAAGCAGACATGTCTGCAAGACACACAGAGACACATTGCACGTTGCCACCTGTGAGTCAGAGGGGGGGGAAATACAGGGAAAGTTGAGTGTCCTCTGCCTAGCTGTGGTAGGAGAAACCATGTGAGGAAATGACAGAGCCTAGAGATTTGGGCCCTAGGACAGAGCCCTGGGGGACCCCCGTGGGGAGGAGGACTCATGAAGAGGACACGTCACCTGATAAGAGTGATCAGCCAGGTAGGATGCAGACCAGGAGAGTGCAGGGCCATAGATGTGCAGTTCTGAGAGGGTGGAGAGAAGGGTTGGGTGGTTTACTGTGTCAAAGGTAGCAGACAGGTCAGGGAGAATGAGAACAGGGAGGAAGCTCAAGCAGAGAGGAATTTATTCCTATGATATGATTGTTTCATATCAATCCTTGTTTAGTGTAGTGTGGATCAAGAGCTACTATGTGGTGAATGCATGGTTGCAATTTTTGCATTATCTCACCATTATCATACTCATTCCTGAATAAACCATACATTCATTACATTATCATAACCATGGCATCAGTGGAACGTAAAATGTCTAAGGCTTGTTTTACTGTGGGTTGTGGACTGTTTCACCTCATGTCTCTATTTACCCTTCCAGTGTCCAAGTCTTGAAATCCATATCTAGAACTCTGTATTCTAGAAGTAGAATTGTGAGCAATACGTTCTGGTCTTACCAGGGCAGAGACAGTGAAGTCCCTAGTGTGCATCTTCTCAGTCAGCCAGTCCACTTTTCTCCTGGTGTTGAGGAAGATGACAGCCTGGGTGATGGTCAGTGCCTCATACAGGTCACACTAAGTGTCCAACTTCCACTCCTGAGAAAAAAAACACATTATACAACAGTTAGTTCCGACCAAGTAATTTGATTGGACAAGAGGCATTCCATGAGTGCTGATATACAGTATAACAGATTATTATTTGTCACAGCAAATAATATTTGCTGTGACAGCAAGGAGAGCCGTTTCAGTAGAATGCCCAGCCTTATAGTTGGATTGGTGAGGGTCAAGAAGGTTGTTCTGAAGGAAATAGTGAGACATTTTGGTTAGTTACAGCACGTTGAAGGTTTTTACATAAGAAGAAGAGAAAGGATACCAGTCTGTAGTTGTGGACAAGAGTCAAGGGTCTAGAATGGTTTCTTGAGAAAAGGCTTGACTCTGGCTGTCTTAAAGGCAGCCAGTACAGATCCTGTGGATAGAGGTAATTTCCAGCGTCTTTGAGCCTCGGAAAAGCGCTATATAAATGTAATGAATTATTATTATTAATTATTATTAGAGGAGGTGAGGAGTTGATTACTGTGGTAAGGAAAGGAAGGAGGTATTTGAAAATGGAGGGTTAGGGTTGAGAGGGCAGGTGGTTGCACATAGATACTATCTATGCTCTTTGATGTAATTAAATGGACAGATAAATAAACAGAGGCAGGCAAACAGCTCTGGCAAAGAAACAAAAAGTTAGTTTTCTCCTTAATTACTTAACTTCGCATTAACCCACAAAGAAGCATGCTCCCGGCCATACTGTAGGTTATGGTTATACTGTAGTGACCAGCAATTAGGTTACATCATATAGTTACTTCTCAATTTGGGTTACAGCTAAATTGTAGGTAATATTGGTCTATAGAGTAAAGTGCATGGCTATGAAGTTAGTATAGTATATACAGGTCTAAAGTGACTGGCTTTGAGGCTATATATATACTGTATAGTATATCACTGTATATACTATTACTATACAGTATATATATAGCCTCAAAGCCAGTGACAGTTGACCTGATCAAATGTAAGTTTGTTGCAGTTACATTAATGCACTTCTTAAACAGCAAAGTGCTAACTCTAGTCTACAATAAATGATGCAGGAGGTCTCTTCCAGACTACACTAGAGACATTGCGGATGAAAAGTGGTTTCAAATATGTGTCAAAAGGTGTTTTGTCTGCTTTAGCCACCATTGTAATGTTAGTCTTTGTAATATGCAGATTTGGAGCGGTTGGCAGTCCCAGCCCAGTCTGGGTGAAAGACACGCATCCTCATTTTCATCTCTCAGAGGCAATGGTTTTATTGTGCTTGGAAGTCAGGAGTTGACAGGATTAGGCCCTGTCAATGAATTCTCCAGTGACCTGTGGTTTCTACTAGAAAACCATCTCAAAAACAATCGAATGGAACTCAAAGGCTGTCTTGAAGAGTTTTATTTTTTGTTTTCTTAGCTTTTCTCACTGTGTAACTGAGGCAAACTGAAACCCGTCATCTAAGGACACTGTCTGAAGTGTGGCTAGCTGTTCAGATGGGTTTAATTGACCAGGAAAAAAACAGTCTTAAGTATGGCTAGCTGCTCGGATGGGGCTAACTGTCTGAAATATGGTTAGCTGTTACCCTCCAAGGCATAGCTAGCTGTTACTGTCTGAAGTGTGGCTGAGCTGTGTACCTGTTGTAGATCAGTGAAGGAAAATAAATCATACATTTAATGTATTTTAATTTCAGACTCTAAAGGAACTGTCAAAACCGCACCCATGACAAAAGAGGGAGACGCACACAACAAAGTAAACTAACAAATCATTTATTAAGAAAAGAATAACATAAAGAAAGATATATAGAGTGTGTGTAATCAGTAAAGTCAGTACTGTAGGTGAGTGCATGAGTGGAGGAGTGTGTAGGTGTAATGTTGTATGGTGCAATAACAAAAGCCAAACGTCAACCAAAAACAAAAGGATGTCTCAGGGCGGAGAGCACACTGCAATTGTGCTCTGAGAGACTTTAAGGAGCACAGTCACACAAAGCCCAGATGTTGCCAATGTGCTAATGACCTCTGCCAAGGACAGAAAAAACAACATGCACAGGTAACAAGCTGACAGGGTGGAGAGGATTTTCACAGGAAAGAAATGTCGAAATTGTGCAGGGGGGTGAATACTTATGCTTCATATAGAGTGGTTTGCTGATCTACTTGTAACTATTTAAAGGGATAGTTCATCCAAAACACAAAATAACATGATCCCACATGTACCTTGGCCATGGTCAATTTACCAGTACATGTTTTTTTATATTTAGTTAGTATACTTAAGAGTGTTCCATTACTTGCAGCTTCACTTTCCAGTAGTTTTGTGGTAGTTTAACTCATTTCAAAATCATGTTTCATCATCTGTAAAACTGCTTTTATCACCATCTTTACAGCCACATACAGTGGCTTTAGAAAGTCAACACACCCCTTCACTGTTTCCACATTTTGTTGTGTTATAGACTCAATTTAAAATGGATTAAATAACAACAACAACAAAAATAGCTAAAAAGCAAAAATGTCATCAACAAATCATTCAATAAGTTGAGTTCATCTTAATGCAAGGATAGTTTATGTAATTCTGGAATCTTTGTTTTTAAAGATAATCAATCAAACACACTGTGTAGATTAGGATGTCACTACCAACTCAGCAAATGTTATAATTTTCTCTTGATCCAGTCCCTACCCGTGACAAATATACCCATAACTTGTAACATATCTTTGCATAAACAAGAGACAAGTCCATAACCAGCTTAACTGCATCTCTCAAAGTGTCAGTGAGGTGTCTCTCAGCCATTAGTTAAGATTTCAAGGGTATCAGAAAAGAAAATGGCAAGGGCATATCTAATTCTTGTTTTAAGTTATGATAAAGCAATGTAACATTTTCCTTACAACTTCTGACAGTTCGGTCATAGAGAAATCAATTATTACACATTACTTGTATTACGTTGAACGTTTGCATATGATTTGAATTAAGCTTTCAATCTGTGTGATTAAACCTAATGATTCTCTCTCTTATAACCTTGGGCTAAAAAGCCCTGCTAAATAATTAAATGCAATAAATGTGTTTTGGGCAGTCATCATTGCTATTATCTACGCTTGTGTTGTGTGACGGCTGAAATTGGGGACAGGGGGCCAGAAGATGTTTATTGCTGACACATGTGGCAAACATGTGTTTTACATTTGCCAAGAGAGGCTTTTAAATATGTACACTTGGGGTACTCTTACCATTGAGGCGTCTCAGTATCAGCAATTCAGTTGAAGCCAAGAAAGCTCATTTAGGGAAGGGGAGAGATGATACATTTGACACGGTCTGATGAAAAGGTCTGCATGCTGGAAATTCGCGCAAATGACCAAAAAGCTTCTCTAAAAAATAAATTAATGTATGACACATTTGAAAGCTTACCATCTGCACTTTCATAATCTGTGAAAAAATGACCTTGCCCTACTTGGGGACTTTTTCACCAGACTCAAAGCAGGTGGGACAGGTCAACATAGGCTCCTTGGAGGATGAGCTGGTGAAGCAGGCCAGAAACAGGCTAGGCACAGGTAGAGACGTGGCACAATGGAGTCTGGCTAGGGCTGGGAGGCAGAGAGGTTGGAGCAGGTGGTAATGCTGTGATAGGAGGAAAACATGCCAAAATGCATTGAGTTGCTGCCACATGATTGGCTGATTAGATATTTGCGTTAACGTGCAGTTGAAAAGGTGTAAGGTCTAATCAACCTCCCTGATTCCTCCTCCCACAGAAAACAAGTCAGACAGACCAATAAGAGAAGAACAAGATTACGGCAGAATACGCTAGATTTATTTGTTAAAAAACAAACAAACCTGAAGACACCAGAGAAACATGTGACCATGAGGACAGAGAGGATAACATAGAGCAGGACAGACAGAAGCACGTAGAAGAGGAGAACAGAGAATCATTTTGGTATGAATTTTGCTCATCTAGAAATGCATGCTAACTAGGTTTCGGGTTAATAAATAGGCTAGCCATAGAAAGAGTTCACTATGTGTAAGCTAGCCAGATATTTCCCCTGCTCATTACTGTGCACAAATGTACTGTATGTACTTAGGCCTCAAGAGTGCTTCGGCAGACACTTAGAAACCTCACATTGCATTCCTAATCTGGACCTCACTAATTTCTAAACCCTGGCCATGGCCTTGATGCCATGACTCGGATCTACATTTGCACTCACCTCAATGACTGAGGCCAATGGCTGTGGCCATCAAATTGGTGATGGTCATCTGTGTTGGCAAGACTGTTGTGAGCTCAGAGAGCAAGGAAGCAATAGAATACAGCTAGGTCAGCAATGTCACTGGGCAGTAGACAACTTTCTTTACAGTCAAGGTGTGCTGTTTTGTGATAAGAAATGTACAACTGTACAGTAATTGATTCGTAATGTCAGGAATCTGCTATATAGTGTAAAAACGACTATGAACATAAAACAAAGAGGCACACTTTGAAGCATACATTTTTGTGTGACACTATTTTTTAATCTACTTAGATATACTACTTGCACCAATTCGTTATTTCAAATGTAGAGTTATTATTATTTTGGCATTCACTTTACCACAAACAAATCCCTTGTAGGACAAGAACAGCCAAAGCATTATTTCCAAATGATACACACACATATTTGTAAGCTTCAAAGATTCATGTTCCTATAATATCTTTAAGATGTCATAAAACTAGAACTAACTCTTACTGACATATAGCCCAAGAGGTAAGGATGGCTAAACATCATTGCAATGTTTTATGGCTGTGCTGAAAAGAAAAGTGGAGCATTGAAACAGCCATCAGTGTCCCATTACAGAGCCCATCTTCCTCCACACAGTCAGTGATTAGCAGAACAGGGCCCAGCAAATGTCTGTGTGAGAGGAACCAGACTTGTTTTTGTGCACAGAGAGCAGGTGATAAAAGGGAAATATCATGTCAAGGCCAGATGTCCATTGGTGTCGGACTCTGATGCAATGCAGCCCTGAAGAGGATGGCTCCCAGATCCCAGAACCCGTCACTGCTGGGACTTCCCACACACCTGTGCCTGTAGGGAATCTATGCAGACATTACGTGCTGATCCATGTTATACGCACACACGTTTATGTCTTTATTGGTGTGGTAAACATAATGCTTGACACTTTGTAAATGAATTCAGATGGTTCATACATGTGCAAGTGTACTACATTAATGCATGTTCATTAATGTATCTTTATTGTATTCTCAAAGGTGTATCTCTGGGCATTTTTTAAAAATCCTATCTAGCAGACAGTAGAATAAATGTTTCAGTCCGGGAATCTGCTTTTGGTGTCAACCTCAATTAATCTCCAGTACCATGATTTGGCTGCACTCTTCTGGGGCTTCAAACTCACAGACAGACAGGAAAAATCTGCTATATGGTGTATTGGGTTCAATGTAATCAATGGGTTGCTGTTTTTGCCCTTGGAACTGCAAGTCAACTTGGAAATAGTGTTCAGTTATCATCATTTTGTTATGCACGACCTTCAAACTGATATTTATAATAGTAACAGAGTACATACATTGTGCCACAGTAGTGTGACATTTTGGAGTCTTGTAATGTCCATAGTCACTATTAGACAACACATTGTTATTTGGCAAAGCTGTAGCTAGAGCTGTCCGTGGTTCTGAAAGTGACTGTTCATCATCATCACTGAGATACACCCAAAACATTCGACAAATTCAATGGCATCTTCATGTAGAACTAAGCAGGAAATCTCTCCTGAGCAACACTCCAATGCCTGCAGAATAATATCTACATCTTGGACATCAACTGGAGGAACTTTATGGACATTGTAGAGTTCAACATTTTATTGAGCTATGACTCTTATTACCATACTTCTACCGGTATTTACTCCAATCTCAAATTCAAGATGGCAGTTTACAGGTTAATTCATGAATTAGATAGATATTAACAGTACAAAAATTACAAAGTATTTTACCAGTCTGAGTTACCTCCCATACTATTTGGAAATAGTGATGTTATCTTAGTTTACTTGCTTCACCAATAAGGCTGATCTACTGGAGACTTAAGTCTTCAGAAAACGAATTAAATTGGACGATGTTCCCAAAACTTCCCAGAGGCTTATTGACGTGCCTCTTGAAATAGCAGTCACCTGGACAGAGACCAATACCAAAACCTAATGAGCTTTACACTGACTAATTAGGACATCATTTAGGCCCAGGGCAGTCTTTCCTGGAGCAATTGCAATTAGTCTGTGCGTCTTTGATCAGCCTAATTCACTGTTTAAAAAAAACAACAATATTATTAGAATAAAGCTATTATGTGGTCTACTGACACAAGCACCAAATATATTAGCGTCCATTTGTCCCATGTCATGCCTAATATTTGCCATGTTCACTCTGCTGTAATGGTCTGTGATCAAGGCTAATAGTCGGCCGCTGGTGCTGCGCACTTCCAGGGGCTCCAGGTTGCTCCTAAATCATGCCAGTGTCAGAGGGCCAACAATAACAAATACATGTTTTCATTTTTACTTCAAGCATTTTTTTCTTTTTCTGCAGGATAGCAGAAGGGAGCCGAAACCTAGTGCTGGGAGCCGAAGCCTATTCACTTGTGCACATTCCCACATGGATTAGAAAGCATACAGTGTCCACGATGTCTCTTACACCAGTCAATGGTGTAAGAGACATCCATGTGGCAGAGTCGAAAAGTCCACACTTCAGGAGAAAGGTGGGGAATCGGGACGCCATGCAGGTCTCTGCTCTGCTGCTCAGAACTGCGATTATGACTGATCAGAAAAGCCTCAGAGCCTTGAAGAGCCCAAAGATATCTGAGATATCTGAGTACAATACGACATTGCTCTCTACTCAACTCATGTTCTTCTAACATAATTAAAATGAAGAAAATGACCCTACATAAATGTGGACAGAGCATATTAAGTTAATGAAACAAAGCCTCAGAAAATGTATTTATTTATTTTGATGCTGAACATCTGTAATTGTATGCACTTGCATATGTATCATCTGACGTCTGTGGCAGTGGTTTAGAGGAGTGGACACATAACTGAAAGGCCGAGCGACATAAGAGGAAGTGCCAACTGGTGAGAGCCTACTGTAGGCACTTCTCCTGCCATCGTGCCCCTGGGCAAGACACACTCTCAAACCCGTGTGTGTTTGTGTGTTGTTTGGTCGGGTTGAAATTAGAGTATAAATATACAAAAACACTCTATACACACTATACACCATACACCGTCACATATACTGTATGTTTCAATATCTCTTGAAAATAAGTCAGTGGAGGCACAGCATTAGTAGATCAACATTTATATACCTTACCTGTAAGTCATGTCTTAAAAGAAGTTCACGATAGGAAAAGCAAAAATGAATCATGAAGGGACTCCCGGAATGACCACTCACTTTACCCTAACCCTAGATAAAGTAAGAGAAAGCTGCCTTGTGGTGCCCTGCCCAAGTAACATATAACATATTCTTTCAAGCTCTCTCAGACACACACTCTCTCTTGCTCTCTCTCTTTCCCACCTTACTCCCCCTCACTCTGAATTGATACACATGCCTCATCTTAGTCAAGGCCAAGGCAAATGTTTGACACACCTGCTGAAGTGAAACCAGAGCCCTCTGGAGATGGTGATGGGGTCCAAGCCTCAGTCTGCACTGGCCAGGGCCATAATGTATGCAGTAAATGCAGTAAAGGCCCTCTATATTTAGCCATCTAGCTGTTAGATTCTGCTGACACCAAGCTAGACTTTTCTCCCCCAAGACCCGGAAAGCCCGTGCTCTCTGATGTGATGTTCCACACTCACCTCTGTTCCTGGAACTCCCTGGGCCTGCACCAACGTCCCCCATGGGCCACCTCCAAAAATACCCCCGGCCAACCGCGGTTTATCCGAGTTATTTCGCATCTCTGCCGACTGCTGCCACCGCGTCCCATCAGAACCGCGGAAAAGTGAGCTCTCCAGGATAAAATATTCACAGCTGGTCGTGTGGTTTGGTCCTGAAGCCACAAATTCCTCTGAGCAAACAGAGAAGCTGTGAATGTGTGAAGCCCATCAGAGTACATTTCGTTTGAGGTCCGCACACAGGTTTGATAGAAATGATGTAGTCAAAAAAGTAACCACATACCTGCGGGCCAAACATTTTTTTAACACAGACTTCACCTGTCATAAATACGTTGGAAAACATGATTTTAGAGACATATTAGTCTTATGTAGAAATGATACATGACACATTAGCATTGCAAGTTCACTAATTAGTGGATGGTTCGCAACACATTGGAATACTGTATGTCTCTCCTCGTTTACTAATTCTGTTTGAATAACTAATACATTTAATGTTGGATTAAAGATATAACCAGCTGTTCTGAAGAAGGTACTGTGTAAGATTGGGCCTTGTATCGAAAATAGCTGATATCTAGAATCTAGAATCTCATCAAAATAAATAAACAGTCAGACGGGGGAATGGTAACCCTTGCATTTCATGAAGGAAAAAACATGTCTTGAATACATTTCAGTCTAATTGTACATGATATGTAGTTTACAGAACACCCAAGTAATCATCATATAAACAAAGCTTGAATGCCCTTTTAGGATGAAAGGAAATTTGAAGCTTGCTTGAATGCATCATACTTACGTTTTGACATGAGTATTACACATTTTGGACTGTGGAGTCCAAAAACAGTATGTCCCGACAGATAAACACTAGAGGATCACCAGAGAAATTTTGATTCCATCATACTCCATCATACAGAAATAACCTTTGAGAGCAACAGATGTTGGAGGGTTGGCAGTGATGGATCCAATCTCCTACACATCCTACCCTCGTGTGTGTGTGTGTGTGTGTGTGTGTGTGTGTGTGTGTGTGTGTGTGTGTGCACTCACGTCTTTATGGGTGTGTGGTAGGTACACGTGGATGTGTGTCTGTGTTTGTGTGTGTGTGTGTGTGTGTGTGTGTGTGTGTGTGTGTGTGTGTGTGTGCGCACAGGGGAGGCCAATGCCTGCCCTCAGTCTCCGTCTGATCCTGCTAATTGCTGGAACTGATTTAGAGAGAGAGAGTGAAAAAAGTAAAACATTACATCATGGTTAATTAGAATCAGCCCATAAACAACTTTCTAATATTTATGTTATACCACATGCCCTTGCCTGTATCTGACAGTCTCAGGGGAGGCAGAGGGGAAAGAGCAGGATTGAGACATCACAGGTCAAGGTGGAACGTGTGCTAAGCTGTTCAGCCTCCTTGAGAATTGTATTTTCAAGTAGAAACGCCTGCCATAGCAGCAGAAGGCCATGTTCATGGTCATATCTAAAAAAATGTTTTGACTTTCTTGGTAAGAGATAAAAGAGTACTTGTATCCTTTGAAATTCAATGAAGAATTCCATAGCACTGTTGGTATGAGCTTTACCCTCTACGGGTGACATCTT